>NC_083417.1:1524956-2267434 GCF_020745735.1 Hemiscyllium ocellatum
ATAGGCACATGAAAATTAGTGCTGAAAAATGTGTTGCTGGAAAAGCGTAGCTCTGATCTCCAGCATCTGCAGTCCTCACTTTCTCCTACATGAAAATTAGTACAAGGAAGGGTATGTAGGTTAATCTGATCTTAGAGTAGAATAACAGACCAACACAACGTTGAGGGCCGAAAGGCTTGTATTGTGCTATACTGTTCAACATAGTTCTAGTTCTAATTCGTAAAAAAGGGCTTGTGCCCGAAACGTCGATTCTCCTGCACCTTGGATGCTGCCTGACCTGCGCTTTTCCAGCAACACATTTTCAGCTCTAATTCGTCAGTCGCATTATACAAATTTGCATTAATGGAAAACATGTTACAACAGAACGACCTGTATTAAGAAGGCAGAAGTGTTGAGTGACTTGAAAAATATTAGGATCAACATGCCCCTAGCACCTGATGGGTTTTATCCCTGGATACTAAGGGAAGAGACTGCTGGGACTAACAGAGGACGTTGTAGTCATGGACAAGGCCCCAGAAGACAAGAGAATAGCCACTGTTGTTCATTTGTTTAAGAAGGGCAAGAGGGATAAGCCAGGAAATTTTCAGCCGGTGAACTGTACTTCAGTGGTAGGGAAATTTTGGAGAAGATTCTTCAGGACAGGATTAACTCGCATTTGGAAAAGAATGGATTTATGAGTGACATACAGAGTGACTTTGTGTAGAGGAAGTATTGTCTCATAAATTTGTTTGTGTTTTTTGAGGAGTTGACAAAGGTGATTGAGGGTAGAACAGTGGATGTAGTCTACATGGACATAAGCATTTGACAAGGTCCATCTTGGTAAATTGGTTCAGAAGATTAAGTCACACGAGATCCACGGTGAGTTGGTAAGTTAAATATAACATTGGCTTGGTTATTGAAGACAGCATAGTTGTGAAGGGATGTTTTTCAGACTAGAGGTCTACAACCATTGGTGTTCCACAGGATCAATGTTGGGACTTCTGTTGTTTGTAATTGATAGAAATGACTTAGATGAAAATGTTGGTGGTCTGATTAGTACATTTGCAGATGACACAAATTGGTGGAGCTTTGGATAGTGAAGAAGATTGTCAAAGGATACAACAGGATCTAGATCAGTTGGAAAGTTGGGTGGAGAAATAGCAGTTGGAGTTTAATCTGGACAAGTTTGAGGTGATGCATTTTGGGAAGTCAAATGCAAGAGGAACGTGGGCAGTAAATGGCAGGACCCTCAGGAAGTATTGGTATACTGAGAAATCTTGGGTTTTAAGTTGAAAGTGGCAACACAAGTGGATAATGTAATATAAGAGTTGGCAAGCCTTGTTATAGCTGCATAAAACTTTAGTCACATTTGGAATGTTACATAGAGTTCTGGCTGCCACACTACAGAGAGGGTGTGAAGGCTTAGTAGAGGATGACGAAGAGATTAACTGGGATGTTGTCTGGATTGGAAGGTAGTAGTATAAGGAGAGATTGGACAAACTTGGATTGTTTTCGGTATAGTGTTGGAGGCTGAGGTGGCCTGATAGAATAATATATAATTAAGAGGGGCATGCGTAGATTGCATAGTCAGAGTCTTTTTCTCTGGGTGGAAATAGCAAATACTGTGGGGGGGTGGGTCCAAGGTTTAAAGTGAGAAGGTGAAAGGAGCTGTGCAACGCAAGTTCTTTGTGCAGAGGCTGGTAGGTGCCTGGAACATACTGGCAGAGAACATCATAGAAGCAGAGGTGATAGCAACATTTCAGAGGCATTTAGACAGACACATCGACAAGCAGGGAATAGAAGGATATGGACCACGTGCAGACAGATGGATTAATTTAGAATAGCATCATGCTCGGTGCAGCTAGATTGAGCTGAAGGGCCTATTGCTTAACTGTACTGCTCTGACATGTTCAACAGCACATGGCATTCAAACTGACTTACATTTAAGAAACTATTTCCTGAACACTTCTGCCAGTCTCATTCATGCTTAGTGAAAAACTGATCTTTGTCAATTTATACCTTTTACTCTTGATATATCTTTATCCTTTTCCATAACTGCACTAAATATGACTGGGTTATGCTGGTTTAGAAGAATGAGAGTGGATATGCTTGAAACATAGAATTCCATGAGGGCTGGACAGGCTAGATATAGGGAGAATATTTCCTCTGGTTTAGGAGTCTAGAGGTAGTGGTCACAGGGTCAGGATACAAGGTACTTCATTACAACTGAGATAAGGAAATAATTCTTCACTGAGGATGGTCACCTTGTTGAATTCACTACTACAGAAGGCCGCTGAATATATTCAAAAAAAGGTTAATAACTTTTGAAATATTGAAGATATCAAGATGTATGGGGAGGAAGTAGGAATATAGCATTGGGATAGAGGATCAGCCATGATTGGCCTCCTACTCCTAGTTGTTGTAACAGCCACAAAAATGCTCTTCTGCCAATGCCACTTCCACTTGTTCAGCTTCAATTAATAAAATTAAGTCCAGAGCTGTCTCTTCTACGAACGTACAACCATTTTCACAGAAGTGTATTAATGTAGAAGGAGGCCATTCAGTCCATCACGTCTGCATCAACTCTTCAAACAAGCATTATCGCCAAGTAGGGATTTGGTTAGCTAAGTTGGCTGGACAGCTGGTTTATGATGGAGAGTGGGTTCAATTCCTACTCCATGAGATTACCGTGAAGGGGTCTTCAACCTCTCCCCTTGCCTGAGGCGTGGTGACCCTCAAGTTAAACCACTAGTTGTCTCTCCCTAATAAGACAGCAGCCTTACGGTCCTCTGGGATGATGTCAACTTCACCTATTACCTAGTGCCAATTTCCTACCTTTTTCTGATTTCCTTGCACGTTATTTCTAAGCAAATAATTGTCCAATGCTGTTGTGAATGTCTCAATTGAACCCACACTTGAAGGCAATACATTCCAGACCCTAACAACTGTGTGCTTTTGTGTGTGTGTGTGTGTGTGTGTGTGTGTGTGTGTGTGTGTGTGTGTGTGCGTGTGTGTGTGTGTGTGTAGGGGTGCTGTGGAATTTCTCCCCATATTTGCTCCTTTACAAACACTTTAAATCTATCCTTTTTTGTTCTTGTAACTCAACAAGTTTTTTTTTCCCCTAGCCACACTATCCATAAGATTGAGAGTCTGGAGTCACATATAGGCCAGTCCAAGTGTGGACAGCAGATTTCTTTTCCTAAAGGATCTGATCAAATCACATGTAGTTTTGCGGCTTGATTGTCTCAATAATGATGACTGTGGAACTAAGTTTTAGTTTTGGACATTTTGTTAATTGAATTTAATTCTACCAATTGTTGTAGCAGGATTTGACCCTATGTCTCCAGAGGTGCAGCCTGAGCCTCTGGATACCTGGTCTGTTGAGATTTGCACCACTTCACCATCTCTCCAGTGCCAACTTAGCTATGCAAATAGTGATATTAGGTGCAGATTTTCAGTTTAATATCTGCTGCTGCAAACAACATCTGCTTGGTTTTAATTTTGGATGCATTTAGCTGAAATGCAAATTGAGTATTTTCTGTAGCAAGTAATTGATGCAAGAAAAATATTTGAAATCTCCCCATGCCTTCAGTACTCAAATCCAGATTACATGCATAAGTGTTGGACAATTGTTCAACGCTGACTGCTGACTGGTACTACTTTTTCCTCATTTAAAAATATGTGGAAGCAGTACTTTCTGTCAATGAAACTCAGCAGGTCTGGCAACATGTGTGGGAAGAAAACAGAGTTAATGTTTTGAGGCAGGTGACTCTTGTTAACTCAATGTGACTCAATGTTATCTCTGTTTTCTTCCCACAGACGCTGCCAGATCTGAGTTTCACCAGCAATTTCAGTTTTTGTTCCAGATCTCCAATATCGACAGTTCTTTGTTTTATTTTAGTACATATCACTGTTCCTTTATCACTAAGTGTGTTTGTGCAAAATATTCTGTAAATGTGTGTGTAAAACCTTTTTTTAAACTGAGAACATCTGGTTCAGTTAATGAGTTCATTTGGGTGCTTTGTGTGTGTGGGTGGGGAGGTTGCAGGTTCATCTGGATGAAATATTTTGTGACCTCTGGGCATCTTGAAGCATTTTATAGACAATACAGTACTTTTGGAGTATAGATTGTCATAATGTAACAAGTGTGGCAGCCAATCTGTGTTTAGCAAACTCTCACAAATACCAATGTGATTATGATCAAAGTGTGTTGTTGTGATATGTTAACTGACTTGTTGGAGTTTTGTGAAGAGATAGCAGAGAGGTTTGATTGAGGAAGTGCTGTTAATGAGGTGTGTGTTTATATCAGAAGACATTCTGATTAAGTGCCACATATTGGACTGTTGACAAATCAGGGCTTTTTCTTTAGAATTTCTGAATAGGACATAAACAACACTTGGAGAGGTGAATTGAGAACAGGTTAGGCCATTCAACCTGACAAGTCTGCTGTACCATTCAACAAGATCTGACAAAGATCTCTCCCCAATAATCTTTGAATTTCTTTGATCTACTACTGCCTTAAAAATGTGCCCACCTCCACTGGCTTCTGAGACAGAGATCCAATGTGTTTCAGTCCTCTGAAAGAGAAAATTCATCTCATGTCTGATCTAATAGAGCAGACCCTAATTTTAAAACTGTGTCTGGATCACAGAATAAATTTCAGCTCAGGGACTTGCGTATATAAGTCAAAAGGCATCTGGATGGGTATATGAATAGGAAGAGTTTAGAGGGATATGGGCCAAATACTGGTAAATGGGGCTAGATCAGATTGGGATATCTGGTTGGTGCAGGTGAGTTGGACTGAAGGATCTGTTTCCATGCTGTATGACTCTGACAATAACTCATAAGTCATTTCAAGTTACAGTAAATTGAAAGTGTAGTTCATAAAACAAACAGTATTGCACTCTTTTTAAGAGAGGAGTATAGAATATAAGCAAGGGCAAGGAGTTAAACTTGTAGAAGACACACATTTGATCTCAACAGGAAGAGAGATGCAAAGATCCCGGGGAAGTTCCAGATAATATGCATCAAGATGGTTCCAGAGATAAGGAACTTAATTTATGAAGGTAGATTGAAATAGCTGGGACTGTTGTCTGTGGGGACTAAAAGGTTGAACGGAGATTTGGTGGGACCTGGAAGGAGTGGATGGGAGAAAGTTCTCACTGGTTGAAAGATTGAGAACAAGAGGGAAAGCTATAAGGTAATTGTCAAAAGAAGCAATGAGTTTTGTGGAAATACAGTCAGTGATTAACGTCTGGGATTCACTGCCTGAGTTTGTGGTGCAGAAATATTCTTTTGAGGCACACAAGGAAGTATGGAATTGTTATCTAAAAAGAAGAATGTTGAGGGTTATGGACTGGAAGGGGATTAGCATTGGGTGAATTGCCCCTTCAGTTGGAAATTGTGCAGACGTTGTGGACCGAATAGCCGCCTCCTGTAGTGTTCTAATTCTGTGATTTGAGAAATTAAAGATCTGCCAGGAAAAGCAGGGAATAGCTATCCTGCTTCTCAAAATAATGTTGTGGGATTGTTTACATCTACCCCATGATCCTTCCAGCTACTTTTAACTGCACACTGAATCCTATTAACTTGCACGTTTCTGGCTCCTTTCTGCTAGTCAGGCACAGTTTAATTCATTGAGCCAGTTAAGTTGGTTACTCCCATTAATTGTTTATCTTGTTCAGATTCCACTGAAACTGTTTATTCAAAATTAAGTGAACCTTATTCATATGAATTGCATAATCATTATTTCAACATTATACTATTTGTTCTATTTATCCACTATAGAAAATTGTACATAAGTAGAAGTAATTTGAGGAAATAAATTAAAATGTTTATGCACATCTGTGTTTCCAAACATTAATAATTGAGATGTAGGAAGTTACCATGACGGTCCCGTCTTCTCAATCCTACCTTTGCCTGAGGCATGGTGATCCTCAGGTTAAACTCACCACCAGTCATCTTTGTTTAATGAGGAAGCAGCCCTATAGGAGGACTTTGGTATTCTTCATACAAGATGACTGATTTGCTTTCTCTTCGTTACTTTTTTTTCCATGGTGACCTTTTCTTTAACCTCCTGTTACTAGGATGATGATCTTGAGGAAGGTGAAGTGAAAGATCCCAATGAGAGAAAAGTCCGACCAAAGCCTATCTGCAGATTCTACATAAAAGGTAATCCCCGATTTGGGGAAATATCTGAATTCTAATAGCTTCTTAAAGTGTAAGATGAAAAAGTAGCCTGAAGAATATTCTTTTTGAGCTTGTTTCACCTGGATTCTCTTGCAGGATTTGTTATCTGTTTACATGTAATTTTCTTTGCAATTTAATTTTTAAGCTTGCAAAAGAGGCGTAATAAGCAAAGACAGTTTAAATTAATCATTTAAACAAATGCATTTGCTCTTGATGAAGGGTTAATGGTATACTTTAATGTTGTTATGCTGTCTGCTCTTATATTTAAAAATGCAAAAATTATTTTTATATCAGAATTTGGAATGTGTTAAAAAAAACTCACAATCATGTTATTGTTTTTAATCTAATCTTTGCTTCAGTCACTTAACTGTATTAATACCTTCCAATTGCTTTCACATTTAACTCACCAATCAACACTTTGCTGTTGTAAGCTTCTGTGACATCACAAACTTTACTAAAATATTTGCGACTCACTTATCACAGAGTGGAGTATGTGGGCATTGGATCACCATGTGATTGTGGAATACAAAATAATGAATTAAATTAGGCCATCTGGTCCTTCAAGTCAGCTTTATCTTGACCATAGTCAAGCCTTATCTGCAAAATTCCAGTTTCTCATTCTGACCCCATATTCCTTGATTCCCTCTGTGACACTAGATCAGTAAATTTGTCCACATCTCAATCCTATTGACTAACTTCTTATTCTGAAACTATAAGCTATGGCTGTTCATCTTAGGCATCAGTTAAAGAAAATAGTGTTAAAAGAAAATGGCAAACAAACAATGAAACCTTTGAATTTCTGCCCAAGTTGCTTGCACTAAAAACCAAGAGATTAATTTTTAATTCCTGGACACTCCAGGACAATCGTGAAAAGTCGGTAGTCCTATCTTTTTCATGGTATAGGCAACAATGCTTTCTGTCTGCTTTGAAATGTGTTTCTAAAATTGGGAAGGATTTCAGTTATTTATCCATCAACACACAGGCTGGGTACGCCCCAGTTTTTTCAAATCTGCCAGCAACACAATTTTATTAGATGATATTAACTCAGCTGATCTCAAAAGTGACTGCTGTCATAATATTGTAAGGAAAATCCAGGAGAATAGCACTAAATCTTAATGCTCATTTAGAGTGCTGGTGTAGATGTGATGGGCTGAATGATCCCCTTCTGCACCATAACAATTGTGATTCTGTGATATTTTCTAAAGATGACCTAAACTATAGTGAAGACCAATGAGTTGGAAGCAAGCACTCTTCGAGAGTGCACTTTTAGGCATGCAACAATCACTGGCTGAATTGGGGAACGCCAACCTTTGAAAAATATTTGCTGGAATCAAATGTTCATTTGAAATGTAGATGAGCGGAATAAAAGCTGGACCTATTAGTTTAAATTGTAAACATCACAATCTTCATCTGAAATTGAAACACAATTTGAAGCTGTACATACCAATGTAGTAAACATGCTGTTCTTCAAATAGCTCCATTAATCTCTTTTATCAAGTAAAATTTTAATTTTAGCATCTGAAAGTAGGTACTGAGCATTTTTGATTTTAAAGCACAGTGAGCGAAGTTGGAATATCGAGGGAGAGTTAAGGGATATGATGCCCTCGAAGCTGTGCTGCAGAGGGTGGAGCAGTGAAAGGGAAACATGTGGTTTGGGTATAGTGATAAGAGGGTTTCAGCTGGAACATAGGACTGGAGGGTGTTGCTGAGGTGATGAAAGTAGGACGTTGCATTTGTATTGCAGGAGAAAGTGAGGACTGCAGATGCTGGAGATCAGAGCTGAAAATGTGTTGCTGGAAAAGCGCAGCAGGTCAGGCAGCAGCCAAAGAGCAGGAGATTCGACGTTTCGGGCATGAGCCCTTCTTCAGGAATTCCTGAAGAAGGGCTCATGCCCGAAATGTCGATTCTCCTGCTCTTTGAATGCTGCCTGACCTGCTGCGCTTTTCCAGCAACACATTTTCAGCATTTGTATTGCACCTTCATTTACTCGAGGCCCAAATTGCTTCACAGCGCGTAAATTCACTTTTTAATACATCATTTGGCTGCAGTGTTTAATTATGTGTCAGGGTCCCACAAATAGTTAATAAATTTGATTTGGTGAATTGTTATTTGCAGAATGGTGTTGATCAGAACATTGGGAGAGCTGTTTGATTTCCTTCAAATGTCCCGTTTCTTTACATCTGCCCAGCAGATACTCTATTTAATGCCTATTGAAAATGGTGACCTGTCCTCAAGCCCTTGTTCAGTGACAGACTGCATTGTTAACTTCGATGATGTGTTTACGCCCTGGTATAATACTTGATACCATAACTTCTTTACTGAGCTGCGAATGCTGCTCTCCCAAGTCAACATGTCCAGCATCAACGTACTTATCGGTCAAAGTTTGTTTGGCAGAGTATGTTGGTGCTGACTCAGTTAAGCCGTACTTAGAACGACATAGATTGATAGATGAATAATTCAATTATTCCTTACTATTAGCTTGTGTTGAAACATAACTAAACATATTGAATTTTCTGTTCTCAGTATTCTTAAATCTATTGTTTTATAGGTAACTGCACGTGGGGAAATAATTGTCGATTTATTCATCCAGGAATAAATGACAAAGGAAATTATTCACTGATAGCCAAACCAGATCCTTTTTCACCAAATGGAGGACATCACCTGGGACCTCATCCACTAATGCAGGCCAACCCTTGGGTAAGTGAACACTGGTTGTTATAATGCAAACATTGACCATTTGGCCAAACAATGTTGTGGTAATTTCCTAAGCCACCTTATCTATCTCATTCCTGCTCCTCTTAAATATTACTCATTTTCATCTATTTTTTGAAATTCCTTTTAAAAATATATTTATGGATTCTGTTTTAACTGTTTGACATCTATATCATCTATCTGAAGGTTTCTTTTGCTACATTCCTTTAATTTATTTTAACGTATTTATCCCATTTGTTCTATCTGGAATAACGCAATTCAAGATGATTGCTTCTGGGCTGCCAGCTTACCACTAAGTTTCTCTCCTTTATAATTCCACCTGTTACCATTCTTGAACTCCTCTTCTCTAGACTCTGTTTCTATACTTCCTCCACTCCTGGTTGTGCCTGCATATAGCTCCATCTACAAATTGAAGTCAGTTGTAATAAATTATAGTTTCGCTTCAACTAAATCATTTTGATGATGGTGTTTATAATTTCTGAATTGTTTTCTGTCAAGCACCTGATCTCGTTCCAGCTCTGAAATTTTTCCTTTTATGTACAGGCACTCTAAACTTGTTGCAAAGAGATTATAACATAGAACATAGAAAAGTACAGCACAGTACAGGCTCTTCAGCCCATGGTGTCGTGCCAAGGATTATTTCTAATCTAAAATAAAATAACCTGACCTATGCTCCCCTCAATTCACTGCTGACCATGCACATGTCCAGCAGTTGCTTAAATGTCCCTAATGATTCTGCTTCCACAACTCCAGCTGCAATGCATTCTATGCACTCACAACTCATTCGGCAGCACGGTGGCACAGTGGTTAGCACTGCTGAATGGTCTTCTGTAACTTCAAATAATGTTGATGCTTTTTACATTTCCTATGCCTTGCTCTGTCTAAGCATCTGATGATCTGTCTGTGCTTGGTTGCAATGATGTTCCTGTACTCCTCACAAAACAACGCATTTTACTGTATCTAGGCACATGAGACTATAATAAATCAAATCAAACCTTCAGTAAGCAGAAATGGAAACCACTCAATGTCAGGCTGGCAGATATCTGAGATTGCACTATTTTCCAGGATGTCTGACATGTCTCTTAATTTGATTAATTCTATTTGTTGGCATTGCTTGAAGATGTACTGGTATTCCGAGAAATGGGAACATACTGAAACTGGTTTGAAGATACATTTTGTCATGTATGTTTCTGTAAATGGAAACATATTATACAATGATTGTGCTCCTGTTCTGTCCTTCACTACTTGTCTAAAATGGGACATGCAGCTCTGGCAGTTCTACCATTTCTGATCCATCTGATTTACTAATTTTATGATGAGTTTGGAGGTTAGATTGAAGATAGAACATAGAAAAATACAGCGCAGTACAGGCCCTTCGGCCCTTGATGTTGTGCCAATCCAAGCCCACCTGACATACACTAGCCCACTTTCCTCCATTCCTGATGAAGGGCTTATGCTCGAAACGTCGAATTCTCTATTCCTGAGATGCTGCCTGGCCTGCTGTGCTTTGACCAGCAACACATTTGCAGCACTTTCCTCCATATGCCTATCCAATGCCCGTTTAAATGCCCATAAAGAGGGAGAGTCCACCACTGTTACTGGCAGGGCATTCCATGAACTCACGACTCGCTGACTAAAGAATCTACCCCTAACGTCTGTCCTATACCTACCACCCCTTAATTTAAAGCTATGCCCCCTCGTAATATCTGACTCCATACGTGGAAAAAGGTTCTCATTGTCAACCCTATCTAAACCCCTAATCATCTTGTACACCTCTATCAAGTCACCCCTAAACCTTCTTTTCTCCAATGAAAACAGCCCCAAGTGCCTCAGCCTTTCCTCATACGATCTTCCTACCATACCAGGCAACATCCTGGTAAACCTCCTCTGCACCCGTTCCAGTGCCTCCACATCCTGCCTATAGTATGGCGGCCAAAACTGCACACAACACTCCAGATGGGGCCGCACCAGAGTCTTATGCAACTGCAACATGATCTCAGGACTCTGGAACTCAATTCCTCTACCAATAAAGCCCAGTACACCATATGCCTACTTCACAGCACTATTTACCTGGTGGCAACTTTTAGAGATCTGTGTACATGGACACCAAGATCCCTCTGCTCATCCACGCTACCAAGTATCCGACCATTAGCCCAGTACTCCATCTTCTTGTTACTCTTACCAAAGGGAATCACTTCACACTTAGCGACATTGAACTCCATTTGCCACCTTTCTGCCCAGCTCTGCAGCTTATCTATATCCCGCTGTAACCTGCCACATCCTTCCTCACTGTCATAGTGAGGAAGATACGGAAAAGATTGTAAAAGACAGTGTTACTTGGTCAGTTGACGAGCTCTAAATTTGTTCTTGTACGAATATCTGTAAAAACAACCGATGAGAACTTGAGCAAACTCGTGTAAGGAGTGGGTCTGGGTCGGATGCTCTGGAGGTTTGGTATGGACTTGAATGGCCTGCTTCCACATTGTTGGGATTTTGTGATCTCCATAGTATACATCTCAGTAGCCCTTGGTTACAGAGACAATAGGCTGTTATCGGTGGGTCTAAGCATTTGATCAGGCAGTAAGTTATCTGAAGAAAACTTACTTTCAGAGAATAGATAAGGCATTATGTAATTCAAGCATGGCTATTAATCAAATCAAATCTCTCTAATCAACAATCCAGAAATTAGGCAGAACGTTTAAAATTAAATGTTAAAGGCTCTCTTTTTAATGATATGGTTTTCTGTTTTCTTTCCAGGAAACACATGTTTTGGTAAGTACTGATTTAAGCTAAGTTTATAAATCTCACTTAAATGCTTTGTAGTCTAGTCATACTTTTGTAAAGTTTGAGTGCCATCAAGAGCTTCCTAAACTCAGAAATTTCTTGTTGGAGGAGGACTTTTTGAGAGAGGACTAGAAGGAAAAAAGATCAAGCAAGAGGTTTTTGACACTGTGCCTCAGTACACATGATAATAAATTCAGTTCAAGTTCAATTCAGTTGGTTGAAATTCTCATGTGGATTGTTAGGCAGCTACAAACTGACAAAGCCCTTGAGGAGAAGATACTGAGGGACAAGGTATAAGCACATTTGGAAGAGAATGGACTAGTTAGTGACAGGCCGCATGGTTTTGTACGGAGGAAGTCATTCCTCACCAACCTGATTGAATTTTTTGAAGAGGTGGCAAAGGTAATTGATGAGGAAAGAGCTGTGAATGTAGTTTATGTGGACTATAGTGAAGCATTTGATAAAGTCTCATGGCAGACTGGTTTAAAAACTAAAATCACATGAGATTCGGGGTGGGCTGACTAGATGGATACAAAATTGGCTTGGTTATAGAAGACAAAGTAGCGGTGGAAGGATGCTTTTCAGAAAGGAGACTGGAAACTAGCAGTGTTCCTTTGTTGTTTGTAGTGTATAAATAAATGATCAGGAGGAAAATGTGGGTGGCCTAATTATTAAGTTTTCAGATGGCATGAAGATTGGTGGAGTTTCTGATAATGCCGATGATTGTGAAAACATCCAATAGGATATAGATAGATTGGCGAGTTGGGCACAGAAATTGCAGGTGAATTTAATCCAGACAAATGTGAGATGATGCATTTTGGATAATCAAATTTAGGTGTGAATTATTCAACAAATGGCGGAACCCTTAGAAACACCAACATACAAGGATCTGAATGTGCACGTCCACATTTCCCTAAAAGTGGCAACACAGGTGACCACTTGATTAAGAAGGCATGCAGCATTCCTTCATCGGCTAGGGCACGGAATACAAGAGTTAGCAAGCTATGTTGCAGCTTTGCAAAACCCTTGTCAGGCTGCATTTGGAGTATTGTGTGCAGTTTTGGTCACCACACAGCCTGAAGGATGTGGAAGTTTTGGAGAGAGTGCAGAGAAGGCTCACCAGGATGTTGCCTGGTTTTGAAGGCATCGGTTATAATGAAAGGTTAAAAAGACTAGGATTGTTTTCACTGGAAAGATGGCAACTGATAATAGGGCAGATCGAGGTCTATAATATTGTGAGAGGCATAGATATAGGGTAGATCGTAAGAGGCGAAAATGAGAACTGCAGATGCTGAAAATCAGAGTCAAAGAGTATGGTTCTGGGAAAGCACAGCAGGTCAGGCAGCATCTGAGGAGCAGGAGAGTCGATGTTTCGGGCAAAAGCCCTTCACCAGGAATAAGGGCTTTTGGCCAAAGTCAACTCTCCTGCTCCTTAGATCGTCAGGGGCTTTTTCCCCAGAGTTGAAGTTTCAGTTACAAGGATGCACAGGTTCAAAGTGAGAGCGGGAAAGTGTGAGGGATGTGCAAGAGAAGTTTTTCACTGAGTGGTTGGATCCTGGAATGCACTGCTAGAAGAGGTGGTGGCAGCAGGCACATTTGCAACATTTTAGAGCCATCTGGTTGGTCACATGAATAGGGGGAGGCAATAGAGGGATACGGACAAAAGAAGGGCAGATAGTTTATTATTTTAGTTTAGTTAGGGCATGATCATTGGCACATGCTTGGAGAGCTGAAGGGCCTGTTCCTGTGCTGTACTGTTCTTTTTTTTTTGTTCTTTGCTCCAGTCCAGTGCAATAACATGAGCCATTGGTTATCTGAGAAAATTCAAATGGAATGACATAATGCGATCTCTCAAATATCCCAGAATCCTGAATAATAAATTTTGAATTTAACTTGTTTGGTCATATCCCTATCTCATAACATTTGTGGTGCAAAAGTTTTTTTTTCTGTATATTTCTGAATTTCAACAAAATCGACGAAATAGAGAAAACTCCTCTCTGAGGAGTTGAGAGTTTGTGTATAAATCTGCAAAGTATTCACCTGAGGTAATGGGACAGTGATACACTGTTGGGAGAGGCTTCCTCTGGGAGCCGCCAATTTTAACTGTGGACCTGCAAAGTGTTATGCATCAGGTCAAACAAAATATCCTGCTAATTGCCTCCTCCTTTCCACGCCCGATTGGTGAGTTATTACTACCACATGTTGAACACCAGTTTGAAGAATTGCTGAAGATGGCAATAGCACAGAATGTACTCACTGGGGAAATTGAGCATCTATCACCAAGGAGAAAGTGAGGTCTGCAGATGCTGGAGATCAGAGCTGAAAATGTGTTGCTGGAAAAGCACAGCAGGTCAGGCAGGATCCAAGGAACAGGAAATTCGACGTTTCGGGCATCAGCCCTTCCTGATAAAGGGCTTATGCCTGAAACGTCGAATTTCCTGCTCCTTGGATGCTGCCTGACCTGCTGTGCTTTTCCAGCAACACATTTTCAGCGTCTATCACCAAGAGTGATTTGGTAGACTACTCCTGACTGAACTGCAAAGTCAAAACGTCATGGCAGCAGTCACAGTCTAGCAGCTGGTGTTGTGGGAATGGAACAGGAATGGACCCTTCAGCCCACGATGTTGTGTCGAACATGACACCAAATTAAATTAATCCCTTCAGCCTGCTCTTGGTCCATATTCCTGTATCACCTGCAAATTCATGTGCTTATCTAAAAGTCCCTTAAATGCCTCTATCAAATCTGCCTCCACCATCACCCCTGCAGTGCATTCCAGATTCCTATCATTCTGTGAAAAGCCTGGTCATCACATCATTTTTGAACTTTGCCACTCTAATATTAAATGCCTGTCCCCTAGAATTAGACATTTCAACTCTGGGAAAAAGATTCTAACCATCAACCGCATGTGGGCATCTCATAACTTTATAGACTTCTATCAAATGTCGCCTCAGCTTTCACCATTCCAGAGAGAACAACCCATGTGTTTCTAGTCTCTCCATATACCTTATACTCTAAAATACAGGCACCATCCTGGGAAACATCTTATGCACCCACTCCACATCCTTCCTGTAATGTAGCGAGCAGAATTAAAGCAATTTTCTAAGTGTGGCCTATCCAAAATCTTATAAAGCTGCAACATGACATCCTAACTCATGTGCTCCGTACCCCATCCAATAAAAGCAAGCATGCTGTCTTTGCCACCTTATGTATTTGCATGGCCACTTTCAGGAAATTATGGACTTGACCGCCAAGATCTCTCTGTACATCGGTGTTTCCTTATCTCTGAGCTAGGAAGCCTGAGTTCAAGACCTATCTATACCATAGAGGTGGGATAACATCTCTGAATAGGTTGATTAGAAAATATCTACTGCACAGTCAAACTATTCAGGATAAAACAGTCCTCTTGTTTGGTACCCCATCCACCTTCGATGTTCACTCCCTTCATTGTTGCAGCATCTGTATCATCTACAAGGTACACTGCAGGAACTCATCAAAGGTCTTCCAGTCACAACTGTCCAAACCCATGACCACTTTCATCTAGAAGGACAAGGGCAGCAGCTGCCTGGGAATGCCACCCTTGTAGTTTCCCCTCCTAGCCACACACCATCCTGACTTAGAAATATATCATGATTTGGAGATGCTGGTGTTGGACTAGGGTGTACAAAGTTAAAAATTACACAACACCAGGTTATAGTCCAACAGGTTTAATTGGAAACACACTAGCTTTCGGAGCGACGCTCCTTCATTAGGTGATAGTGGAGGGCTCAATCCTAACACACAGAATTTATTGTAAAATTTGCAGTGTGATGTAACTGAACTTATACATTGAAAAATTGATTGTCTGTTAATTTCTCACCATTCCTTCACTGTCAAATTCCCTAAATCACGGAGCTGTCTTCTTCACAGCACTCTGGGTAACTCTACACCGCCAGCACTGCAGCATTCAAAAAGGCGCCTGACCACACCCACCACCAGAGAAACTGTGGATGGGCAATAATTCTACACTAGCCAGCGATAATTACATCTCAAGACCAATTTTTTTTCAGAAGCAGTGCAGTTTGTGTTTGCTGAACTTCGCACTGTTCAAGTGAATATTTACACCTCAAATTTCAGTAAGTCAAGGTTCACACTCCTGGGATACGAAGGAGTGATTCCAAACCACGTTCAACTGCCATCAAGCCAAACAAAGCACTGCAGTTAATGGTAGCTACCTGCAGGTGGCCCTGTTGAGCCAAAATAGCTGCAGTCAAACACCATAAATCTTACTAATTTCTGAGCAGTTTGCAGTTGCACTTGCCAGTGTTTTATTTTGTACTTACTGTAGAATTTACGTTGATTATTGACTTTCTGGTAAAGATGGAGATCAGTTGCATTGAATTACCGAGTACAAAGATTAGTGTAACATTTTGATATGATTGTACTCATATGTACAACTTTTTTAAATCATAATTTATTTTCACATAGCGTTTAATTAGAAAAGCCATCCCTTGGCTTTTATAATAAGTCATCAGATAAAAATAATGTTTTTTGAAAGCAGGAATATTTGGAGTGATTTTGGACACTGCGATGGGCTTTGAGGAGATATTAGGAAAGGAGATCAAGGTTATGAGATTTTGAGATTGGAGTTATTCTGGAACATGAAGGGATCCAAGGAAGTGGCTGGAGAGATAGTGAATACATTGGCTGAAATGTCCTAGAATTTACTCGATTCTGGGAGGGATCTAGCAGACTGGAAAGTATTTAATGTGACATCCTTTCCAAGAAAGAAGGGAGACAGAAAACAAGAAATTACAGAGCAACCTCGATTACTTGAACGAGACAGACGGGGATTATTTTGTTTGGATAACTGAAAGTTCAGATAACTGATTGTTCAGATAATGGACAGCGTTTTTACTGCACCTTGAAATCTTGTTTGGATAATCCAAAATTTGGATAATTGATGTTCAGATAATCGAGGTTGTTCTGTGTAGGCAAGTTAACCTAACATCTATATGGGGAAAGAGGTAGTGTCCATTATTAAGGAAGAAATTGCAGCACATTTAACAGCTTAGCACAATCAAATCAAGGCGACACAATTTTATGAAAGGGAAATCTTTTTGACAAATTTACTAGAATTCTTTGAGGATATAATCAGCAGAGTTGATAAAGGGGGACCAGTGGATGCTGTGTCTTTAGATTTCCTGAAAGCGTTTGATAAGGTGCATATAAAAGGCTATTGCATAAAGTAAGAGCTCATGGTATTGGGAGTAATATGTTAGCATGAGTTAAGGACTAGTTAAAATCTACAAGGCAGTTGGGATAATGGATCTTTTCAGGTTGGAAATATGTAACAAGTGGTGTACCACATGAATCAGTCAGAGATTGTCAATTATTTACGATTTATCTTAACGCCATAGAATGGGGACAGAGCACAATGTATCCAGTTTGCTGACTTTACAAAAGTAGGTGGGGAGCATGTTGCGATGAGGACGTAAGGAGTTTAGATTGAGTGAGTGGGTAAGAAGTTGACCAATGGAGTTTCATGTAGTAACATGCTGTGCAATTAGGGATGGCAATAACCTCATCCTGGGAGTGAATTTTTAAAAATGCTATCAAGAGCAGCTAAGCAGGTTATGCCTTTATTCATTAGCGTTTAAAAGAATGAGATGTGTTGTGAGTGAAATACACAAGATTATTGAAAGGGTTTTGTAACAACATGGGGTAAACCCTTCTGCTAATTTGAACCAGACCCACGGAAAAACTCACCTTGCCTAGTAATTTGTTAAAGTATGAGTGACAAAGAACTACAAAAATCCATCTTTGTAAAAAAAACTCCAAGAAACACGAGAACGTTAAACACCAACCATCTACACTGTAATCTCTTTGATCAATTTATCAACCTCCCACTCTACAACACTATGCTGATTTGATAAAACCTTCGATTAAGTTTAACAAAAAAAATCACATTTCAAAACCAGCCAGTTGTCGCTTTTCCCTTGATATCGTCATATGTACTTTCCTGGGTCTTTTCTTTGGTCTTCTGCTTCACAAATTTCTTATGAAAAGATACCTTTCAGAGAGAGACTGTGCAGGCTGTATTTTCATTGATGCTGTTTGCCATTCTGGACAACTGTTCAAAATGCCAGATTTTATATACTGCAAAACATCAGACCACCTCATTGGTTTGATATAATCCAAAACTGTAGAATTGAAACTCGATTGGATTTTGGTATCTTGGGGCATAACTTAAACTGGATTAGCCAAATTCGAATTTGTTGTGTAACGTAGCAATGCAGCTTCAGCTATTTGTATCACAACCAAATGTTATATTTTAAATTTTTTCAGCACACTCTGTGCCTCTCTAGGTCCGTGCCAACTTCCACCCTCACTTAAAGATACAGTATACACCTACACCTCCATAATAGTTTGACAAGGTAGATGTTGAACAGATGTCTCCACTAATGGAGTCTTGGATTAGGGAACATAGCTCCAGCATAAAGGGACACTCATTTACCACTGAGGTTCAAAAGAATTTTTTTCCCCAGAGGGTAGTGAATGTCTGGAATACCCTATCCTAGAGGATTATGTAGGTTAGATCATTGAAAGTATTTAAAGAGGAGGTAGATTGATTATGATAACATATAGAGTTGAGGACAACGAGGAGTTGAAACAAAAGAGGACTTGAGATTTGAGGCATCCAGCTTGTCAGTGACGATCAGATATCCGAAATAAATCACGTACCATTTGCCAGCAATGGCTCATATCCCTCTAAACCCTTCCTATTCATGTACTGTCCAGATACCTTTTAAATGTTGTAATCCTACTAGCCTTCACCACCACCACTGGCAGCTCATTCCATACACACTGCACTCTCTGTGTGAAAATGTTGTCCCTTAGGTCCCTTTTACATCTTTTGCCTCCCACCTTAAACCTATGATTTTATCAACCTGCATAAGGTCACCCCTCAGCCTCTGATGCCCCAGGGAAAATAGCCCCAGCCTATTCAGCCTCTCCCTATAGCTTGAAACCTCCAATCCCGGCAACATCCTTGTCGATATTTTCTAAACCCTTTCAAATTTCACAACATCTTTCATGTAGCAAGGAGACTAGAATTGAATGCAGTTTTTGAAAATTGGCCTAACCAAAGTCCTGTACAGCTGCAACTTAACCTCCCAATGCCCATTCTCAATGCGCTGACCAATAAAGGCAAGTGTACCAGATCATTTCTTCTCTCCCCTGTCTACCTGAGACTCTGCTTTTAAGCAACTATGAAACTACGCCCCAAGGTCTCTTCGTTTGGCAACAATACCCAGAACCTTACATTAAGTGTATACATCCTGCTCTGATTTGCTTTTCCAAAATACAACACCTCACATTCATCTGAACTAAACTCCAACTGCTACTCTTTGGTCCATGTAATCAAGTTACTGTTGTACTCTGAGATAACCCTCTTTGTTGTCCACTAAACCACCAATTTTGGTGTAATCTGTAAACTTTCTAACCGTACGTCCTACTTTTGCAACCAAATCATTTGTATACATGACAAAAAACAGTAGGCCTAGCACCGACCCTTGTGTACACCACTGGTTGCAGGCCTCCAGTCCAGAAATCAACCCTTCACAACCACCCTCTGTCTCCTACCTTCAAGCCAATTTTGTTTTCAAATAGCTAGCCCTCTTTGGGTCCCATGTGATCTAACCTTGCTAACCAGTCTACCATGCGGAAGCTTGTCGGACACCTTACTGAAGTCCAAGACTTCATCCACTACTTTGCTTTCCTCAATCTTCTTTGTCACTCTTTTTAAAAATAACTCTGGTTAGTAAGACATGATTTTGTACACACAAAGTCATGTTGACTATCCCTATTCAGTGCTTGCCTTTCCCATTACATGTAAATCCTATCGCTTAGAGTCTCCTCTCACAACTTACCCTCAACTGATGTCAGGCTCACTGGTCTATATTTCTCTGGCTTTTCCTTACCACCTTTCTTAAATAATGACACGCCCTTAGCCAACTTCCAGTCTTCATGTAGCTCATCTATGGCTGTTAATAATACAAATATCTCAGCAAGGGGCCCATCAATCACCTCCGGAGCTTCCCATAAAGGTCTATGCTCCATCTGACCAGGTCCCAGGGATTTGTGTTTTAACATGTTCAGCACCGCTACTTCTGTAATTTTGCCACTTAACAAGATATCACTGTTTATTTCTCCAAGTTCTCTAGCTTCTATTTCCTTCTCCACAATAAAAACTAATGCAAAAATATGCCTTTAGTATTTTATCCATCTCTTGCAGTTCCACATAGAGGGCCTTGTTGATCTTTAAGGGATCCAATTCTCGCCCTAGTTACTCTTTTGTCCTTAACATATTAGTAGAATCTATTTAGATACTCCCTAACTGTATTTTCCAAGGCTATCTCATGCCCCCCCCCCCCCCGCTCCCCTTTTGCTCTCCTGGTTTCCCCCTTGAATATATTCCTCTTGCCCTTTCTCACCTTAATGTTCTTGTTGACTAGAGGGCAGAATAGTCTGTTGTTGCTTCATCTGTATCTTACAGCTAAAAACATATCCAGTAATGTTGGAATGAGGGGAGCTGGGAAGAGTCGAGAGACTTCTTTCAGTCCATTTTGGGCCTTATGTGTCCACCTGAGAGTGCCCAGGTTCACTTTATCACTCCCTGGGTACTACACCAGTGTCAGCATAAGTAATGAATCCAAGCCCTGGATTTGAACGTGAGTTCCCTGAACACTTTCTGGTCTCTAGGTTGCTAGTACACTGACATGGCCACTCTGCCATCATCCTCTGAGGTAAAAGTGTGTGGCTACTTGATGAGGAATGTGTTGTTTTTAATTATTGGGTATGGAATAATTCAGGTTCACAGCATTGCTACCACCTGCAGACCCAGCGCTACCAGTAGATGGCAGCCAATATCCTTTATTTGGAGACTTTATTATGAGACCTGCTGTATCTGCCTATGGCTGCTGAGGATTAAGATTCCAGTTATATAATTCTGTATACAGTTTCAGATGTGACGATATTGTTTACACGAAGGATTCTCTCTTTCCGAACCAGGGTGCTCCAGTGATTGATGAATTGATGCCACCCATTCCCTTGGAACCTCCAGCAGAGAGTGCATGGGAAAGAGGCTTACGACATGCAAAAGAGGTAAACAGTAACTTGCTTCAAATTTCAAGCACTGATTGACTATTCTCACCAAAACGTAGTTAATCCTTCCCCCAGCCCAACATGTACTTGTCTGCCACCCTATTACCAGGATAGTGTTGCCTTGCCCAGTGCACATCGCTGAATCTCCTGTAGTGCACTGGAATGTCTGCCTGAATGATGAACATGATTGTCAGGAGTTTGATTTGAAACTATAACTTTTTGACCTAGGTGAGCATGTTATTCACTAAGCCACAGTTTAAAGTGAAGATTTTCATATGTTTGGCTTGGTCGAGTGACTTTTCCTTGTTCCATCTTTTTGGAATCAGTTGACTCAAATCATTTCAGCTGGAGTTCAACATATCACTTTTAAAACAGCAAATGTGATGTATGAGGCTACTGGTTACTTCTTTATTGATAGTCACAGTGAGTCCCGGTGATACCTGGTTTTGAATAGCAAGGAAGGAGAGAAGTGCAGCAAAGATAATTGATTATTTGCTGAATTGATGTTTGGATTTGTTCTGAGTGTTTCATGCTTTTACTTTTAGATGCTGAAAAAAGCCACCATCAGGAAGGAACAAGAACCAGACTTTGAGGAGAAACGGTTCAATGTCACCATTGGCGATGATGATTTTGACAAGGAAAATGATTTTTATCGGGACTGGAATTATCGTGTTGCTAGAGACATCAGAGAACCAGGGTGAGCATTAAAAGGCACAGATGCTAGTTTCCGTATTGACATAGAATCCCTAGTGTGGCCCTTCAGCCCCGAAAGTCCACGCCAACCGTCCAAAGAGTAACCTATTCTATATTTACCCCTGACTAATACACCTAGACTACACATCCCTGAACACTGTGGGCAATTTAGCCTGGCCACCTAACCTGCACATCTTTGGACTGTGGGAGGAAACTGGAGGAAACCTACACAGACTCAGGGAGAATGTGCAAACTCCACACAGACAGTCGCCCGTGGTTGGAATCAAACTTGGGTCCCTGATGCTGTGTGGCAGCAGTGCTAACCACTGAGCCACCGTGCCGACAGTTGTTGATCAAAACAAATGTGTAGTGCCATCTTGCTAATGAGCAGGACAACGAGCATAATCGAACATAGAACATTACAGCGCAATACAGGCCCTTCGGCCCTTGATGTTGCGCTGACCTGTCATACCAATCTGAAGCCTATCTAACCTATACTATTCCATGTACGCCCATATGCCTGTCCAATGACTACTTAAATGCACTCTACTACCGTTGCAGGCAAAACATTCCATACCCTTACTACTCTCTGAGTAAAGAAACTACCTCTGACATCTGTCCTATATCTATCACCCCTCAATTTAAAGCTATGCCCCCTCATGCTCGCCGTCACCATACTTGGAAAAAGGCTCTCCCTGTCCACTCTATCTAACCCTCTGATAATCTGCTCATGCTGTCTCACTTGGCTAGGCTCAGAACTAATAGCTCATTTAGGATCTTTGTTTTCTGAAAATATTGACTGAAGGAGACCAAATGTGAGGTGGATGCTATGTTCTGTTTCAGGTGTACAAAATGTGCTTTTGTATGCAGGCAGCAAGATTCTTTCTCTGAGAACACATGCAAAATTTGCATCTCTATTGCAACTGTGACCCAGATATCTCAAAATTGTATCTTGACTTTGTGATTTGGGATTCATCCATAAATATAGTAATTGCACAAAGATCAGTCCTTTTAAGTGTGTAAAATTCAAACATTGTAATTCATTAAGTGAGCAGTGTAAACCTAAGTGGACGAGATAGCTGTGTTTGATAGACCTGATTGCCAAAGTGCATAGGCTGGGGCTGTAACTTCATCAATTGGAGCATCAGTCATTGATATGACTTCACTTTGGTAAACCTCTTTCGTAATTTGTCTTAACCAAATGGAATGTATTATGGGCATTTGTGATTTGCAGAAACGCTTACAGTTGAGCAACAAGTCACGGTGGCACAGTGGTTAGCACTGCTGCCTCACAGCGCCAGGGACCTGGGTTCAATTCCCGCCTCAGGCAACTGACTGTGTGGAGTTTGCACGTTCTCCCCGTGTCTGCGTGGGTTTCCTCCGGGTGCTCCGGTTTCCTCCCACAGTCACAAAGATGTGCGGGTCAGGTGAATTGGCCATGCTAAATTGCCCATAGTGTTAGGTAAGGGGTATATGTAGGGGTATGGGTGAGTTGCGCTTCGGCGGGTCGGTGTGGACTTGTTGGGCCGAAGGGCCTGTTTCCACACTGTAAGTCTAATCTAAATGATAACTCAGCATAAACTGTTCAGCTTTTTGATGCTGGCCAGAAGTAGCACCAAATCCTAATCTACTTCCTGTTTGCCAAATTTTTCCAGTGTCTGACAGCAAAATATTTCTCTCCTTGAGAGAAATCCCAGTTTGCACCAGTCAGTATTCTGCATATTGCATCAAGTTAAGGAGATGTTATACTAACTTAATATTGTGCAGATCAATTGACACTCAGCTTTAGCTAGTTCCAACACTATTTATTGTGTCATTTGAATGAGTTCAGAAGCTTCAGTTTTCTCATTGAAAAGAAAAATGTAATTCTACCTTCTCATGCATTAAAATAGTTGCTGAATTTTGTTCCTGCCCTCATTTTATCAGTTGGCTACATGTTTATGTGCAATGTCTGGAGTATTTCCAAGCTGTGCCCAACTACAGGACTGCAGATCTCTCCTTGGTGTGTGTTAAGTTATGCAATCCCAGCAGCCATGGAGGTAGATGAATCAAGTATCCTTGATGCCCCCTGGGGGTGAAAGTTGATGACTGAATCAAGGTTTCTTTTTCTGATAAGAAATGTATGTTTCTTTCTGAACCAGATCAGAACTGGCATTTTCCTCTGATTCTTCTGGCTCAACACGCTTCAATGTACTCGCTGCTGACTCCATCCACCATCACTCCTCTCATATGTCAGGGGACCTCCAACTCTGTACTGAGTGTTGAGGCAGCATGCAATCTTCCCATCACCTGTCTTCCCAGTAAATTTGTAATGGGAAGGCTGGGAAGCAAGATACATCTGTATCCAAAGTCCTCCAACAGAATCACATTTTTCAGGATGAGACCTCAAGAGTACTTTTATGGTATTTTCATGCAAAAGAATCTTGATTGAATATTGCTCCCTTTCGCATTATGGCAGCAGTATTTCTAAAGTTGGAACTTTGAATGTGATCCTTCCGTTTTGAGTATTTTGGCATAAATGTTAATGGCACAACTAAAATATTATTCTGGAGAGCTTTTGGAAGAAGGTTTTGCTTATTGAGGTGTTTCTATGATGCGCACTTATCCATTTGTTGAGTTAGGTAGGTTTAGATGCTGCTTTCAGTTATTGGTCACAAACAAGTGCCAACTTGTTCTATGTTTCAGATGGAAAAAATAGAGGTTGGAATTTGGTTACAGTCATTCAGGCTAATAGCTTTTAAAGGCTGTTAACTGTTTTTGGGCTTCAGCTTCTGTTGGAAACGTGAATTAGTTTAAAATGGCAAGTCAAATAAACCCTTCTTGTACTTTCCTTCAAATGCACCAGCGACTTGGAGTACAGAGAGGCAATCAGTTACGGGTAAGGACTGTTCAGTGTGTTCTTTACGGTTGTTAATTCATTCATTTATAAATTTACTGATAAGCCCGTGTACCCTGCCTGAGCTGGAGCTTTGCATGAATACCATTGCTAATTTTAATACCTGTTTTTGTTTCAATGAAACAAAGGGAAGAGAAGGCTGGAAGAATTGGTTCCCTGTGAACATGAGGCAGAGTAGGTAAAAACAATGACAGCAGATGCTGGAAACCAGATTCTAGATTAGAGTGGTACTGAAAAAGCACAGCAGTTCAGGCAGCATCCGAGGAGCCGTAAAATCAACGTTTCGGGCAAAAGCCCTTCGTCAGGAATGCATGAGGCAGAGTGGTGCAGCGATGTTGGAGCAAAGTTAAAGTCATTCTGAGTTGAACGTTTGTTGATGAATATCGATGTCTGTCTTGGGATAGTCTTCAATATGAACTATATAAAATTTCCAAGCATCAGGGAAACGTTTTGCTCAGACTAACATCTTGGGAAGGTGGGATGCAGAGTGGGAGTGTGATCTGATTATCTTCCAAGGCAGTACTTTGAGGGGAGAGTTCAACTTTCTTTTATAATGTTGAGTGAGTTCTGAGAGGTGGGTTTGTGCAGTTAGCAACAGTCACTGGGAGAGCATTAATTAGCTTAATCATTTAGTGATGCAAATTCACCTCTACTGCTGATGCTTGTTTTTGAAGCTTGACTCGCAGTTAGTGCTAAATTCTGGACTACTAGAAAATAGTTTTGAGAACTCTAGAACTATCTTTGAGAGTGTCCCTACCTCTGAGACAATCTCACCTGCTCCAGAGAAGTAATCGCATCTCAAAACAGGTTGGTTAGAAAATAGGTAGAACCCATCCTCTAGATAACTTCATTTGCATCTGCATTTCCTCGCATTGAAGTAATCACTGGCCATAAATAGCAAAACCTCAATGACATTTGTACCTTGGATGATTTGTGCCATAAATGTTGCTTGACACTTAAATGCAAGTTACTGTCTGCCCTGACCAAGATGGATTTGTAACCACCTTGCCTTGACATTCATTGTCATTACCACCAGTGATACCCCTACCATTGGCATTCTAGGGAGCATTATTGATTAGAAACTTAACAAGAGTACCCAAAGGGATACAATGTAGTGTTATTGTCACTGGGTTAATAATCCAGACTAATGCTAATTAGTGCCAGTAACTCAGACCAATGCTGTGGAGACGAAAGAAAAACACTTTGAATCCTGAAAGTCTGAAATTAAAAAAACAGCAAATGCTGGAGAAACTCAACAGGTTTGGCAGCATCTATGGAAAGAGAAGCAAGAATTAACATCTTGAGTCCAATAAAAGTCTCTTGGAATCACAGCTACTAGCAAAATTTCAATTTAAGTAACAAATTGATTTGTTTGTTGGTTCATGGAATATGAATGTGGCTAGTTAGGCCATCCTTTATTGTCCATTCCTATTGCCCTGGAGGAAATGGTCGTGAGCTGCTTTCTTGAACCACTAAAGTTATTTGAAGTGTATTGACAGTGCAGTTAGGGAGGATGTTCCAGGATTTTGAGCCAGTGAGAATGAAGGATAAAGTTTAGTTTGGAGAGGAACTTGCAGATGAATGTGTTCTCAAGCATCTGCCCTTGTCCTTCAAAGCAGTAGAGGTCACAAGTTTGGAAGGTGCTGTCGAGCAAGTCTCGATGAATTATTGCATCACGTCGATGGTGCACACTACATTGGTGGTGGAGGGAGTAAATATGTTATGTTAGAAGGGTTACCAATGAAGTGGGCTTCTTTGGATGTTTCCTCATTAACCTGTTCAGAGATATTTTTGAGACCTCTGGCACAAAAGGGACTTGGCACAAGGCCCATGCCTCATTCGGGACACTACCACTGCACCACGTGAGCCCTGCAAGCTGCATTTATTCTGGCCGGTGTCAAACTAGTTGTTGGAGAGTACTCCATGACACTTTTAGTTTATGCCTTGTGCATGGAGAACTGCAATAAGGGAGACAGGACGATGAGTTCGTCTCTGCAGAATTCCTATGGCATTTGTTGCAGCCACAGTACTTCTATGGCCAATTCAGTGTCTGGTCAATGGTATACTCCCCCCCCCGATGTTGATTGGTGGGTCGGTGTTGGTGTTTCACTGATGGTAATAGAATTGGACATTGGGGTGATGATTCGATTATCTCTTCATGGAGCTAGTGGTTGTCTGGTATTGTGTGGCATGAATATTACTTGTTAGTTCAAGCCTGCATTTAGACATGAGCTGCTTTAGTTCTGAGGAATCACAAGTAAGACTAAATATCATGCAATCAGCAGCAAACACCCCCACTTCTGACCTTCTGTGAGAGGAAGGTCATTGATGAACCAGCTGAAGATGACTGGGCCTAGAACACCATCTTAAGGATTTCCTGAAGTTGAAAGGACTGACCTCCAAAAACCACAACCATCTTCCTTATGACTTCAAAGAGTGGGCAATTTTCTCAGGTTTCTTGATACTATATGCTATCGAATGCTACTTGTTGTTAAGGGCAGTCACTCTCACTTCCTGTCTGGAGATCAGCTCTTTTATCTAGGTCTAGACCAAGGATGTGATGAGGTCAGGATTGTGCAACGCAAACTGAGTATCAGTGTGCATGTTATCCCTTTTGTAAATGCTGCTTGATAGCACCATTGAAATCCCATTCAGTCATTGCTAATGATTCAGAGTAGGCTGTTACATTGGTGATTGACTAGGTTGAATTTGTTCCCTTTTTGTGAATGGGGTGAAATGGTGGCACTGTGGTTAGTACTGCTGCCGCACAGCACGAGGGACTTGGGTTCAACTTCAGCCTTGGGTGATTATGGAATGTACATGTTCTCCCAGAATCTGCATAAGTTTCCTCTGGGTATTGCAGTTTCTTCCCGCAGTCCAAAGGTATGCAGATTGATAGATTGGCCGTGCTAAATTGCCCCTTAGTGTTCAGGGATGTGCAGGCTAAGTGGATTAACCATGGAAGATGCAGAGATTTTGAGGGGACAGTGCTGGATAAGTACTGGTGTTGCAATTGCACTGGAACACCTTGACAAGAGGTGTACGTAGTTCTGGAGTGTCAGTTTGGAGAAGGTGGAGAGCCTTTGTAAACCACTGCAGCATATGGTATGGGGACTCCCATAGTGCTGTTAGTGTTCCAGGATTTTGACCTCGGGCAATGAAGGAATTACAATATAATTCCAAGTCAGGATGATGAGGTTTGGAGTGTGTGACGTTACTGTGAATCATAGGTCATAGGGGTCGCTGGTTAGGAAGGTGTTGTTATAGGAGCATGGGTATGCTGGCGCAATGTATCCTCTTGGCATTACAGTAGTGTTGGAAAGAGGTGAATGTTGAATATGGTGGATGGCATGCCAATCAGGTGGGCTGCTTTGTCCTGTCATTGTTGGACTTCTTGAAGTCGCATTCATCTAGAGAAGGTGGGAGAGCATTCTATCACACAGCTGACTTCTTGAAATGTATATGTTTTTTAAGAAAATTCTGTGGCTACAAGATCAAAGCAAAGGCTATGAATTACAGATACATAATGTCTACCTCCTGGCTGCCGCAAAGGTTTTCTAGTATCTAAAAGGTACACGCCAGGTGTATATAGTAATAGAGATTTATGGCACAAAAGATCTTCAGTCCATCGAGTCTGCTCTGTTCAAAAACAATTGCCTAACTATTCTAAATCCATTTTTCAGTACTTAGCCCAAAGTCTTGTACATCTTGGTATTGCAAGAGTATGTCTAAATACCTCTTATATGTTATCAGGGTTTCTGCCTATATCACCCTTACCAGCAGTATGTTCTGGATTCAGAAAGCAGGCCTAATTTGGGTAATCTTCCATAATTTAATCCCTGAAGCCCCTGTATCATTATTGTAGGCTTTCCAAGGCCAATATATCCTTCCGAAGGTGTGATGCCCAGATCTATTCACAGTAATCCAAGTGAGGTCTAACAAGGGTTTTGTATAACTGCAACATAACTGCTATTTCATTATATTCCAGTCCTCTAGCTATAAAGTCAATATTCCATTAGCTGCCTTGATTAATCTTTGCACCTCTTTGTAGTACTTTAAAGGTCTATGCACCTCAATCCCCAGGTCTCTTTCATATATGACTTCCTATGCTATTTTCTAAGTCAACCGTAAGTAATGTGAATAATTCCTTGTGGACACCAATGTCACATTCTGCCAATTTGAGTACTTACCCATTATCCCTACGTTCTGTTGCTTGCCACTGAAGCAATTTCCAAGCCATTTTAGTAATTTGCCCTCTATTCCATGGGCTACTTTCTTAGTTATCAGTCCCTTACGTGGGGTTTTATCAAAAGTGCTCTGCAAGTCCATATAAACAACATCCATATACATTTCCCTGTCCACTATCTTAGTCACCTCTTCAAAAAAATTCTGAGGGGTTTGTCGGGCATGACATACGTGTAATGAATCCATGCCTTCTCTCTCTGATAATTGAAAATTTCGAAGGATTCAGTTGATCTGTATTTGTAACTGATATCTTGTCCCCTGGTTTTTCCCCTTTGCCCTTCTTAAAATCTACCCCTCATGATTTTATGCATCTTAATCATGTCCCACCCCCTCAAACACCTCTGCTTCAAGCCCAGCAACATCCTGATAAATCTCCTCTATGCTCCCTCCAGTACTATTGCATCCCTTCTGTAATGTGGTATCCAGAACTGAACACAGTACTGTAGCTATGGCTGAACCAACTTTTCTGACAGTTCCAGTGTTAACTTTCTGTTCTTAAACTCTATACGTTGGCTAATAAAGGTAAGCACCCCATATGCATTCTTAACCACTTTATCTATCTGTCCTGTTACCTTAAAGGAACAATGGACATACACACCAAAATTGCCCTGATTCTTGTGTATTTCTGGTAGACCTATTGTTCATCATGTGTTTCCTTGTGTTGTTTGTGCTGCTGAAGTGCATCACTTCACACTTATCTTTAGACTTAGGTTTATTGTCACGTGTTACCAAGTACTGGAGTATAATGAAAAATTTATAATGTCACCCCCACATGACATTGTCTTGGGTACAGGTCACCTAGGTACAAATCTTAGATATCAAATAGAGAAATAAAAAAAAACAAGATGTTACTTTACCTTTTAGTGATTAATAGTGTAAGTCAGAAAAATAAAAAATAAAGTTTAAAAAGATAAACATTACAGTCTTTCTATAAAGAGCCTGCAGTGGATCAGTGCAGGGTTCTTCCACATGTCGTCTGACCAAGCCCTCAAACCACTGACCACCTGCACCAGTCGCCAGTCCAACAACTGTCCCTGCTCTGTTCCAGGCATGGGGACCATCCCCCCTTCACTTAGGCCTCGAGGCCACAGAATTCCATTTACCATTGACCAGCCCACTCATATCTTCATAATCTAAGCCTATCCTCACTATTTACACCCACCAATTCTATATAATTTGCGAACTTACTCGTCAACCTTCCTGGTTCAAATCAACTTGTTTATATCGAGCACAAATGTGTAATTTCCAATTATCTGGTTACATGCAGCTTCACCGAAACTCAAGATGTTCAATACCACTGGAACTACACATTGGAATTGATGGCACTCTCATTCACAATCTTAAATTCCCTCCATCATTGGTAAACAGTATATCATGTTCAAGATGCACTACAGCAACTCAGCAAGGCTTCTTCCTCAGCACTTTCCTAATTTGCGAAACCTACATTGAGAAGGATGAGGACAGTATGCACATGCTGTCAGTTATCCTCTAAGCCCCACACCCTCGTGACGTGAAACTATATCATCTGTTTTTTGCTAACACTGGTTCAAACTATTGGAACTCCCTCATGAACAGCACTGTAGGTGTTCCAATACCATTAACTACAGTAATTCAAGAATATGGCTCACAACTGCCCTCAGAGCAGTTGAGAGAACATAGATCATAGTCAGTGGTGAGCATGACCCACAGAATGTTAGATTATAAGAAAGCTCCAAATGAGGAGTCGCTTAGTGGTTATGTTCTGAGACTTGTAAACAATGTTGTACTTCATTGCTGGAGGGACGGAGTTTAAAATTAGGGAGGTTATGCTACAGCTGTATACAGTGCAAATGAGGTCATACCTGGAGTACTGTGTACAGTTTGGTTTCCTTGAGAAAGGATGGACTGGCACTGCAGGGATTGCAGAGGATGTTCACTACGTTGATTTTTTAATTGAGGGGGTTGGCTTATGAGGAGAGATATGGCACAGGGATGCAAGTTCAAAACCCAACACAGTAATTGGGGACTTGCAATGTTTTAAATAAATGGGAAATCAAAATCTAGTTTCAGTAATGGTGGCTTTGAGATTGCCATAAAATCCGATCTAATTCCTGTCAGGAAGGCAAACTGGCCCACGTGTTACTCCAGATCCATAGCAATTTGGTTACATTAGAAAATAAGTACAAGCGGGGGTGGACCATCTGGCCTGTCGAGCTTGTTTCATGAATCAAAAAGAGCATGGTTGGTGTTTCCATGGACTCACTCCACTAACTCACCTATTCACCAGAACCCTTAATTTCTTTACTTTTCAAAAATCTATTTCCATTGCCTTAAAACAGTCAACAAAATTTCGAAGTACTTAGCAGGGAATCCCACAGATTCTCAAGCTTTTGACTGAAGAAGTTCGTCCTCAGTTCAGTCGTGGATCTGCTCCTTTTGAGACTATGCCCCCATTCTAATTTCCCATGCTCCCTACTTCTATCTTATGTATTCCCTTCATAATTTTATGTTCCTGTAAGATGCCCGCTCATCCTTCTAAATTCCAATGAGTATAATCCTACAATCTCTCCTCATAAGCCAACCCCCTCAATTCGAAAATCAACGTAGTGAACATCCTCTGCAATCCCTCCAGTGCCAGTCCATCTTTTCTCAAGGAGACCAAATTGTACACAGTACTCCAGGTATACAGCTGTAGCATAACCTCCCTAATTTTATAGTAAAAAATGAGGTCTGCAGATGCTGGAGATCACAGCTGCAAATGTGTTGCTGGTCAAAGCACAGCAGGTTAGGCAGCATCTCAGGAATAGAGAATTCGACGTTTATGAAGGGCTTATGCTCGAAACATCGAATTCTCTATTCCTGAGATGTTCCCTAATTTTATACTCCATCCCTCTAGCAATGAAGTACAATATTCTGTTTACCTCCTTAATTACCATCTGCACTGCAAACCAACTTTGTGATTCGTGCACAAGGACACCAGGGACTCTTTGAACAGCAGCAAGCTGCAATTTGTCACCATTTAAAAATTAGACAATTTTGCTATTATTCCAACCAAAATGAATGAACTCACATTTATCAACATTGTATTCTACCTGTCAAACCCTTGCCCAGTCACTTAACTTACCTATATCTCTCTCATTCTAGTGTCATCTGCAAACTTTGACACACCCCACTTGGACCCCAATTCTGAACCATCTATGGAAATTGTCAAGAATTGCGGTCCCATCACTGAGTCCTGAGACACACAGTTAACCACTATTCATCAGCCAGAAAAACACCCATTTATCCCCACTTTTGCTTTCTATTAGTTAAACAATCTTCTGTCCATGCTAATATCATACCTGTAACATGTTTCACTTCCCAATGCTGGCTTAGCAAATCACTCGATGATATCAAATGGGCAATTAATGTTCACCTCTATGAGTAACTAAAGGCCAAAGATCTTTAACAACTGGCATACGGTTTTAAGCACCAGCCTATCCCTAATGATCTCTTTTTAAGTAAGATATGATTCCTTTTACTCTCTTACCTCCTCAGTTACTTTTAATCTGAAAATGTTGGAGTTGTATTAGCGCATGGTCATACAGAGCTTGATCTCCCTTCTGCCCAGTTTCACGGTCAAAGTGTCAGTATTAGTGACATTGATTTGAAAGTGGATGTCAGTATTGGTTTGACAGGTATGCTTATTTCAATTTTGATTATAAAGTTCTATTTTTGTTCACAAAGCCAGATACTTCCAGCCCTTCTGCTTAAAAACACGATCTGAATCACGATCATCCTTGATTCTTCAGAAATTAATGATCTTTCTAAGCCATGGCTATCAAGCACGCTCACACAAAAGCAAAAGACCGTGTGTGTCTACAACATTCTCCCTTAGTGGAGTCTTTTAATAAAGATAACCCAAACATACTGAGTTTTACTGCTGAGCCATCTGGCTCACTGATGTCCTTTAGTGAGGGAATCTTCCATCCTTACCTGGTCTGGCCTACATGTGACTCCAGACCCACAGCAATGTGGTTGACTCTTAACTGCTCTGTGAGCAATAAATGCAAGCCTAGTCAGAGATACAAACATCTCAAAATGAATAAAAATAATGTTTGGATATGAGCTGTAACAATGAAATGAGTTCCTAGTTTCAACAGTTGGTGGCTGTTCCCCCAACCTTGTCATGATCGAAATATAAACCAAAAGAAATGCAGATGCTGTAAATCAGAAACAAAAGCAGAAGTTTCTGGAAAAGCTCAGCAGGTCTGGCAGCGTCTGTGCAGAGAAATCAGAGTTAATATTTCAGGTCTATCGATCTGTCCTCTGAATGGTATTCTAATTTGCCAGACCTCCTAAGTTTTTCCAGCAACTTCTGTTTTTATCATGATCTAGTCACATTGAAGTCCTGTTCTGACTGAGCCTCCACTGACAACTACCATTTAAAAATTTCAGTAGAGCAGTATTCTTTGCAACTCAGTGAATGAAATATATATAAGTTTTATATAAGTTTGTGGTGATGGTAAAATAAGTTCGAAATTATCAGCCAGAATTCCCATCCCTGCTTATTATCCAACTCCACACCCCGCCTAATAAGAAAGTATTTGTATGAAGATGGAATTGAGCCTTTATTGTACCTTGCAGTATCTGGCTGCTAGAATTCATTGGCTAGTCCTATGTACAAAGTGTCATCGGTAGGCAGTTGCATGTAACAATGGAGCAAACATATTCGCCTCACTATGATTACGTTTATAACCACTCCTGTGATATTCATGATAGAATGGAAACTAAAGTATATAAGCTTGACCCTTTTTTCCTTGACCCTTAGGCCTGACCCCTATATAACTCCCTACTACGAACCCGAAGTTGAACGGTACTGGCGTGGAGGGCAATACGAGAACTTCAGAGTACAATGGACAGAAGCAGACTATCATTACAGAGTAAGCATTTTGAGAAATAAAATAAACATTTTGTCAATTTTTCTTTGTCTTGTACTTATCAGGACAAATTGCAAGAAATACCAAAGTAAAGAGAAAACAACATTCACACTGTATGAGAGAAGACTGATTTTTTTGGCAAGCAGGCTATTTGATAGAAATGTCATTGTCTTTGGGGCAAATGACCTAAATACCTCATGTCACGCTAGTACTGAAATACATACACAACATTACTAATTTTGTGTGATAGGCCAAATAGCTTTTTAATAACGGAGTGACATTTGTTACCTTTCAATCTACAGGAATCATTATTCTGGACATAATCTTGCCATTTACACTGCACAACTGAAATTATCGATTCAAAACTTTTAATCTTAACTTCTCTTTTTGTCATTTATTGACATTGCTACATGCAAGCTATTGAATTAAGAACAAAGAAACAAATAAAATTTACAGCCCAGGAACAGGCCCTTCGGCCCTCCAAGCAAGCATACTATATGCCTTTTTGACCACTCTATCCACCTGTGCAGCAACCTTCAGAGTACAATGGACTTGCGCTCCCAGACCTCTCTGCCCATCAACATTTCCCAAGGCTCTTCCGTTCATTGTATAATTCGCTTTAGAATTAGTCTTGCCTAAATGCATTGTCTCATATTTGTCTGGATTGAAAACCATCTGCCACTTTTCCACCCAACTCTCCAGTCTATCTATATCCTCCTATATTCTCTGACAGTCTCTTTTACTTTCTGCTACTCCACCAATCTTCGTGTCATCTGCAAACTTGCTGATCATACCAACAGTGCCTTGTTTCAGATCATTTATGTATATTACAAACAACAGTGGCCCCTACACTGACCCCTATGGAACACCACTGGTCATCTTTCTCCATTTCGAGAAACTCCCTTCAACTAACTCTCTGCCTGCTGTTGCTCAACCAGTTCTTTATCCACCTAGCTAGAACACCCTATGACTTCATCTTCTCCATTAGTCTACCATGGGGAACCTTATCAAACGCCTTACTAAAGTCCAGGTATATGACATCAACAGCCTTTCCTTCATCTATCAACTTGGTCACTTCTCAAAGAACTCCATTAAGTTGGTAAGGCACGATCTCCCCTGCACAAAACCATGTTGTCTATCACTGATAGGTCCATTCTTTTCTAAATATAAATAGATCTTATCCCTCAGTTTATTCTCCAGCAACTTTCCCGCCACCGACATCATGCTGAATAATTCCACATTTTTCATGCATAAACATAACTTGAATGAATGAAACTAGACTATTCAGACTAATTTACTTTTAAAGGCAGCATTTTTGCGTAACATTGGGTGTGACTATGGACACACACAACAGATTACACAGGTACAGACAAGGAATTGCACGTCAACAATCGTTAATTTCAGAAACAACCAATCAGGAGTGGACTGTGGTAATGGAACAGGCCATCACCATAAGACAGAACAGAACCGTGTACAGAAAGGGAACAGCACTGCAAGACAAAACAACTAAGCCAACTAGCAGCTGCAAAGTCAACATGCCAGACACCTGGGTTAGAAACCTCTCCAACAGATAGCTTGCAGGCACAGAGAAGGCCGTACTAGCCCAGGGACTCAACTACAACACGGACTTCCTATCTGCATTAGAATGTATGCTAGGAACTAACAGGCTAACCGAAGAGACACAGCAAACAGTCAAACTATTGTACCTCTGCTAACAAAGAAAAGACAAATGAACAACTTCAATACCAAAGAGAGAAAAAGCCTAAAAATACTCAAAATGACAAGAACATAATCAAATTACCAGCAGACAAGGGCAGAATGATAATTATCATGGTCAAGACTGAATATGTTCAGAAAGCAGAGAAACTACTTGCAGATACCGACACCTACCTACAGAGGGAGTGTGACCCCCACACCACAGCTAACCAATAGAATAAACGACACAGTGCAGAACCTTCAAAAAAGAAGACTAATAATCAGGATTGACCTTCAAAGGATGAAACTGAAAAGCAACAACACCCCAAGAGTTTATAGATTATCGAAGGTACATAAACCTTGGACCCATTGTGTCACTCCTGAGAACGCCAAACGAAAACATCTTATCAGCAGATTCAAACACTCCACACAATCATCACAAAAGTTCCTAGACAGCATCAATAGCATAAGCATAGATGAGGAAGAAGCAATGGTCTCTTTTGATGTAATGGCACTGTTCACTTCAATTGGCAAAACTGTAACCAGAGAGACAATAGCCAACCTCCTAAACAGGGAGAGCAGGCAACACGACATGGGATCTATCAGCAATAACTAATGGAGAGATGATGGCCTAGTGATATTATCATTGGACTGTTAATCCAAACACCCAGATAATGTTCTTGGGACTGGGTTCAAATTCCACCATGGCAGATGGTGGAATTTGAATTCATCAAAGAAAATCTGGAATGAAGGGTCTAATGATGACCATGAAACCATTGTCGATTGTTGGAGAAATCCAACTGGTTCACTGTTGTCCTTCAGGAAAGGAAACTTGCCATCCTTATCTGGCCTGGCCTACATGTGACTCCAGACCCACAGCAATGTGGTTGACTCTTAACTGTCCTTTGGGTAATTAGGGGTGGCAGTAAAGGCTGGACTGGTCAGTGACGCCCTCATTCATGAATGAATAAAAAAAAAATGCTCAAACTACTAGACATGAGCTTAACAACGCATTTCACGTTCAACAACCAAATATATGAACAGATCAATGGAACTCCTATGGGCTCATAGCCTTTGCATCACTTCTGCTGGAACAAACAGCCCGATCACAAATCCACCCTAAACTCTGGATCAGATACATTGACAACACTTTTGTTATCATTAAGAGAACAGAAGTCAAGACCACACACCGTTTTATCAACACCGTACGCTCAGGGATCAGATTTAAGAGAGAGGAAGAAACCAACAATCAACTCCCATTCCTGGATGTGATGATACAAAAAACACAGAATGGTGCATGCACCACGAACGTATATAGGAAAGCTACACACACCAACCAGATTCTGAATTACAACAGCAACCACCTAAACACACATACAAGAGAAGCTGCATTCGTACCCTGTTCAGTGGGGTTGCTACAGTGTGTTGTAGCCCTAATCTATGAAGGGAAGAACACCACCTCTACAGAGTATTCGCCAATAATGGATATCCCCGCAACTTCATCCCCAGATGCCATATAGGCAAACAAAACGACTAAGACATGCTACAGCCTAACTCACTATCCACCCCACCTTTATATAAACAAATGGCTCAGAACTGACCGCCAGACTTCTCTGACCGCTGGGATCGATGACAGCCCATAAACCGACAGGAGCGCTCAGACACCAACTCACTAGGGACAAAAGACTATACCCATCCTGTGCAAGACAAACATGATTCCATACAAAAACTGCATGAAACTAATTAGGGCACACAGGCAGACAACTAGCAACCCGCATCCACGAACTAGCCACTAAACACCACGACCAGCTGTCCCTAGTAGCCATACACACACATGACAAGAACCACAAATTCGACTGGGACAACCCAACAATCGTCGGACAAGATAAACATAGGATAACCAGCAAATTTCAAGAAGCATGGCATGCATCCACGGACCCCATCGACAAGCACATTGACCCAGACCCAATATACTGGCCACTACAACGAGCAACTGGAACCGGCCACCAGAAACAGCAGGAAGGGAACCACATAAATTCCAGAAGCGTTTCAGAGGAGGCTCCGAAGCACTGAAGATGTCACCTAGACAGGAGACGAAATGTCAGCAAATCAACTTGCCAGCTCGACGAACATACCCACAGTTAAGAGAACATAAAAAGTAGGAGCAGGTGTGGACAGTTCACCCCTTGGTGACTGCTCTATTGTTTAATGTGATCATGGCTAATTTCAGTGCAACTTCAATTTCACTTTCCTGCCTGGTCTACATAACTCTTCAACCCAATGCTGATTAAAAATCTGCTTCTGTCCATAATAAATTCAAGCAGTGTTGTGGTATCCGTGGTGCTCTGGGGTGGTGAATTCCACAGATGCATGACTCTTTGAGAGAATTCATTTCTACTCATCTGTTTTAAATCTGCTATCCGTTATCATAAAACTATGATACCTCACTCTAGAATCATAGAGTCACAGAGCACAGAAACAGACCCTTCAGTCCAACTCATCTGTGCTGACCAGCCATCCCAATCTGACCTAGTCCCTACACCTATCCAAGTAATTACAGACCTATGAGCCTGACATCTGTGATAGGGAAGCTACTGGAGAAGATAGTAAGGGATAGGATATATACCCATTTGGAAGAAAAAGGGGTTATCAGTGATAGGCAGCATGGTTTTGTGCAGGGAAGGTCATGTCATACAAACCTATTGGATTTCTTTGAAGAGGTGACAAAGTTGATTGATGAGGGAAGGGATGTAGATGTCATATACATGGACTTTATTTAGTAAGGCATTTGTTAAGGTTCCCCATGATGGGCTGATGAAGAAGGTGAAGTTGCATGGGGTCCAGGGTGTTCCAGCTAGATGGATAGAGAACTGGTTGGGCAGCAGGAGACAGAGTAGCAGGGAAAGGGAGCTTCTCAAAATGGAGACCTGTGACCAGTGATGTTCCACCACTGTTTTTTGTGATATAGATAAATGATTTGGGGAAAGGTGTAGGTTGCCTCACTAGCAAGTTTGCAGATGACTGGGTTGATGGAGTAGCGAGAGTGAAGGGGACTGTTGGAGAATACAGCAGACTATAGATCGATTGGAGAATTAGGCAGAGAAATGGCAGATGGAGTTCAATCTGAACAAATGTGAGGTGATGCATTTTGGAAGTTGCCAATTTCCCTTTCCTTTCCTGTACTATTCCATCTTAATGCTAAAGGTTTTCACAGCGAGAAATCCATGACCTTGGCAATGCTGATCGATTTAATTCTGTCTTTGTATGATGACCATACTCCAGCAGTGGTCAGGTGCATGATCTTTTTCTCCACTCAATAATCCACCTCCTATCAGCTAACTTGGTTAACATAAATGCACTCAGTGCTGACTGAGAGTTGAACCTGTGCCTGTCTATTTTGTTCTGTTTTGTGAGATTGCATACAGCACTATAACTAGGAGAAAGTGAGGACTGCAGATGCTGGAGATCAGAGCTGAAAAATATGTTGTTGGAATCCTGATTCTCCTGCTCCTTGGATGCTGCCTGACCTGCTGCGCTTTTCCAGCGACACCTTTTTCAGCTACAGCACTGTAACTGCCTCTATTCTTTGGTCCACTTAGTGCAAGGCTCTAATATTAATGGCTCAAAAGCAGAGTGAACATTTTGGGTTCAGTGATCTGTCTCCAGAACTGGTTGTAGCTAGGAAAAGTTTGACATTGGGATGGTTGTGTTTGCAGCCCATGTGTTAATAAGGCTGGGTGAAGGACATGGGGGAAAATGCTAAGGCCCTAAAATTATTGAACTGCATGTTGAGTTCTGAAGATTGCAGTGTCCCCAAGTGGAAAGTGAGATACTGTTCTTGCAGTGAGCTTTGCTGGAGCACTACAGCTAAGCCAAAGTGCAGATGTTGGGCAGGGAACACAGTGTTGAATTGATAAGCAGCAGGAATGTAAAGGTCATTTTTGCGGTTAGAACATAGGTGTGCTGCAAACTGGTAGCCCAGTCTGCGCTTCGTCTACCCACTGTAGAGGAAAGCACACCGTGAGCAGTGAATATATCGCTACTTAAAATCATTTAGATTAGATGAGATTACCTACAGTGTGAAAACAGACCCTTCGGCCCAACAAGTCCACACCGACCCTCCGAAGAGCAACCCACCCAGACCCATTCCCCTACATTTACCCCTTCACCTAACACAATAGGCAATTTAGCATGGCCAATTCACCTAACCTGCACATTTTAGATTGTGGGAGGATACCCACGCAGACACGGGGGGAATGTACAAACTCCACACAGACAGTTGCCTCAGGCGGGAAGTGAACCCGAGTCTCTGGCGCTGTGAGGCAGCAGTGCTAACCACTGTGCCACCCACTTAAAGTTTCACAATCTGCTGCTTCTGGGATTTGAGCCTACATTCCCAGAGCATTAAGGTTACTAGTCACGTGACATTGCCACTACACCACAGAGACAGACCCTACAGTCCAACTCGTCCATGCCAACTGGATATCCTGACCCAATCTAGTCCCACCTGCCAGCAACTGGCCCATTCCTCGTTTTGTACTCATCCAGATGCCTTTTAAATGTTGCAATTGTACCAGCCCCCACCACTCCCTTTGGCAGCTCATTCTATTCACATACCATCCTCTGCATGAAAAAGTTCACCTGGAAGGGATGTGCAGCCTTGGATAATGAAGAGGGAACATGTAAATGAGTGGGTATTGCACCTTATTCTATCACATGGGGTTGTGTGGGAAGGTGTTGGGAATGGAGGCAGAGAGGACCGAAGAGTCAAAGAGGGAATAATCCCTGTGGAAGACTGACGAGAATGGAGAGAAATATGTGTCATCCCGTGGGAGGTGGTGGAGAAGGCAGTAAATGATCCTCTGGATGTGAATGCTGGTGGAATAAAATGTGAAGACCACAAAGACCCTACTACTGTGTGGGAGGAAAAAGAAGGGGTGAGGGCCTGTCAGCCATGGTGGTGGGGAATCCTAGTTTGAGCAAAAAGGTGGACATTTTGGAGACCCTTGGGCTGCCCCAGTAATGTGGGGTACATAGACATTTCCTTGCTGCAGTCCCACTATGGGCCCCATTGACATCATCAGTAATGCTTCCCTCTCTTGTAGAATCATAGAATCCCTACAGTGTGGGAAGAGGCCATTCAGTCCACCAAGTCCATACTGCCCCTCCGAAGAGCATCCCATCCAAACCCATCCCTGAGACCTTTCATTCTGCAAGGATAATCCACCTACCCTGCACATCTTTGTGCTTTGGGAGGAAACCCCCGCAGACACTGGGAGAATGCAATCTCCACACAAACAATCACCTGAGGTTGGAATTGAACCTGGGTCTCTGGCACTGTGAGGCAGCAGTGCTAACCACTGAGCCACTGTGCTCCCCGATATACAAATCTCATCCAGGTTTGGAAAACTTTACCTATTTTGCTTCCAATTTCCACTCTGACTCCTCCCTTCCCTTCTTTGACAATTCTGTTCCTATTTCTGGGGAAAGGCTGACCCACCAAAATCCACTACTAATCCACTGACTGTGACAGTTATTTTGACGATGCATCCTCACACCTTGCTTCCATTGGAATCTCTTCCGCTCTCTCAATTTCTCCATTTCTGTCACATTTGTTCCAATGATGCCAGCCTCTATGAAGGGGATTCCTAAATGTCCACTTCTTCCTCAACCGAGGATTCCCAGCACTATGTCGACCCATCTCTTGCACTTCAGTCTTCATCCTTTTTCTTTCTTCCCACAACAGTGGTACAGCTCTCTCCTCCCCCCCCCCCCCCCCCCCCCCCCCCCCCCCCCCCCCCCGTGTCTCTCACTTACCATCTCATCAGTATCGTATCCAATGGATAGTTGGCCGTCATTTCTGCCACCACCAGACATCCATTCCCCTTTCCTTCCCTGTCAGCCTTCTACAGGGACTGTTCCCTCTGGTATAACACCTGCCCATTTACTTAGCCCCGTTTCACTATCCAAGTCCCCAAAATATATCTCTTAACTGTTCACAATGTGGTCTCCTCTACACTGGGGAGGCAAAGTGCAGACTGGGCAACCCTTTTGCAGAACACCTACGTTCTGGCCACAACAATGACCCAGAGCTTCCTGTTGCCTGTCACTTCAACACATCACTCTGTTTCCTGGCCAACATCTCTGTCTCAGCATTACTACATTGCACCAGCAAAGCTAATGCAAACTGGAAGAAGAGTCTCTCTTTTCTGTCTGAGGACTCTGCAGCCTTCGGAACTCAATCTCGAACATTTTATTCGATATCCTTATCCCAACCCCCATACAACATGCCTTGTCATCACATGGGCTACAGTCACAACCATCCCATTGTCAGCTGCTAATTGATTACCCCAAGCTGACCTTTATCCATTCCTTTGTCTAGGAGAAAGTGAGGACTGCAAATACTGGAGTTCAGAGTCAAGAGTGTGGTGCTGGGAAAGCACAACAGGTTAAGCAATGTTCGAGGAGCAGGAGGATCGACGATTCCAGCATAAGCCCTTCATCAGGAAAGATGATGATAACGGACTTATGCCCGAAATGTCGATTCTCCTGCTTCTCGGATGTTGCCTGACCTGTGTTTTTCACGCACCACATTTGACCCGCATTACTTTCTGTCCAACTGTTGTTCTATTGCTCTCTCTGTAGGCTTCATCTTCATCTATCGTTTACTCCCCTCATCCCCCACCCCACCTTCAGTATACCAACCCTTTCCGACCAGCTTTGACAAAGGGTCAGTTAGACTCGAAACGTCAGCTCTTTTCTCTCGTTACAGATGCTGCCAGACCTGCTGAGATTTTCCAGCATTTTCTCTTTTGTTTTCCTAGCTGCAATTTTTTCTGAAAAAGGGTCTCTAGACCCAACGTTTTAACTCTGGTTACTCTCCACAAATGCTGGGTTTTGTGAACAATTTCTGTTTTTGTTTGATTTCCAGCATCCACCATTCTTTGGGATTATATTTGTCTGCTAATATTAATGTTATTATAATAATGGAAAAAAACTATAATTGTTTCTCCATGCCAGGAAAGGGAGAGGGAAAGAGAACGTGAAAGAGAACGAGAACGAGAACGAGACAGACACAGGGAACAGCGTGAGAGGGAAAGAGAACGAGAACGTGAACGAGGAAACAGGATACGTGAGAGAGAACGGGACCGAGAGCGTGAACGTGACAAAGAACGACAGCGGAGAAAAGACGAGTGGGAAAGAGAACGTGCAAAACGAGAAGAAAAAGATAGAACACAAAAAGACAGAGAACGAGAGAAGGAGAAACCAAAACAAAGATCTCCACCTCCAGCAAGGTAAGAACAGGCATTTGAGATTTTGGACACGAAGCCCTGTAGTTTTTGTGGGGGCAGCGTTTTGAAATTGATCTGCATCAGGTCAACAATACCAGTGATATGTCTTAACCCACTTGTATCTTCTTAGGTATATGTGACATGAATCTTTCGTTCTTTCATTGTAATACCCTTACGTCTGTTTACCAAATGTTTACTTGCGAAACCCAAGCATTCGATGGCTATGAGAGCAATTGTCACCATCAGCAGCTACACCTTAAACACAATTCTGCTTTATTATTCTATGATACTATTATGCAAGATATATCTTGCAGTCATTAATATTAATCTTCCTTGACTCTTGATATTTTGATGGATAAATGCACATTGTGGCATGTGGGATTAAGCCATCCTGAAGCAACGTGTTCGTTCTCCCTTGTGTTCAGGTCAGTTTGGTTGCAACACTGCAACTGGACCCCGCTGCCTCTGGGACAGATGGGGTACAGTTGATCAGAGATCCTGATTATTTTCCAGTGATCTTTGCTGGAAAATGAAGTGATAGACCAAGTGGGCATGAGCTATTTTGCATTGCCTTTTGGCCCCAGCTGCAGTTCTATTTAACTAATGCATGCAGTAGTCATTGAAACCCTATGGAGCTGTGGCTTACAACTAGCAGTCTTCGTTGTCATATAGTCATAGAGTCCTATGGTATGGAGACAGGCCCTTTGGCCCAAACTGGTCCATGCCGACCAAAATGTCCAATCATGCTAACCCCATTTCCCTACACATGGCCCATATCCTTCTAATCCTTATCAATCCATGTATTTGTCTAAATGGCTTTTGAAGATCGTATGAGGAAAGGCTGAGGCACTTGGGGCTGTTCTCATTGGAGAAAAGTAGGTTTAGGGAAGATTTGATAGAAGTGTACAAGATGATTAGGGGTTTAGATAGGATTGACAGTGAGAACCTTTTTCCGCTAATGGAGTCAGCTGTTACTAGGGGACACAGCTTTAAATTAAGGGGTGGTTGGTATAGGACAGATGTTAGGGGTAGATTCTTTACTCAGCGGGTTGTGAGTTCATGGAATGCCCTGCCAGTATCAGTGGTGGACTCTCCCTCTTTATGGTAATTTAAGCGGGCATTGGATAAGCATATGGAGGTTATTGGGCTAGTGTAGGTTAGGTAGGCTTTGGTCGGTGCAACATCGAGGGCCGAAGGGCCTGTACTGTGCTGTATTTTTCTATGTTCTATAACTGTTGTTAATGTATCTGTCTCAACCACTTCAGCTGGCAACTAATTCCATATGCATGCCATTTTCTGTGTTTAAAAAAAAAAGTTGCCCTTCAGGTTCCCTTTTATTCTTTCCCCTGTCACCTTAAACTGATGACCTTTAGTCCTCAATTTCCCAACCCTGGGAAAATGGCTGAGTGCATTCACCCTATTCATGCCTAAAGATTTTATACACCTCTATAAGATTCCCCCCCCCCCTCAGTCTCCAATGCTCTAAACTAAGAAGTCCTAGCTTGTCCAACTTCTCCCTATAACTCAGTCACTTGAGTCCAGATAACATCCCTGCAAATTTCTTCTGCATTCTTACAGTTTATTAACATCCTTCCTATTGCAAGGTGACCAAAACTGAACACAGTACTCCAAGTGCAATCTCCCCAACGTCCTATACAACTGCAACATAGCTTCCCTAATTTTATACTCGATGCCCTGACTGAAGGCCAGTGTGCCAAAAGTCGCCTTCACTGCCCTGTCTCGTGTGACTGCACTTTCACAGACCTGTGAGCCTGAACTCCAAGATCCCTCTGTTCCACTATAATCCGTAAGGCCCCACCATGAAACTCCAACCTTGATTTGACTTTCCAAAGTGCAAGACCTCACATTTGTCCATATTAATCTCCGTTTGCCATTTCTCGGCCCACTTCCCCAGCTGATCAAGGTCCTGCTGCAATGTCTGATAGCTTCACTCAGTGTCCATCATATCGCCTATTTTAGTGTCATCAGCAAACGTATTAATCATGCCTTGTATGTTCTCTTCCAAATCATGGATATAGATCACAAATAGTAATGGGCGCAACACCAACTCCTGAGGCACTCCACCAGTCACAGGTCTCCAGTCTGACAAGCATCCTTCCTCTATTGTCCTCTACTCCCTACCATTAACCCAAGTTTGTATTCACTTTGCCAGCACCCCCTAGATTCCATGCGATCTAACCTTCTAGAGCACCCTACCATGTGGAACGTCATCAAAGGCTTAACTGAAATCCACATGGACTACGTCTACTGCCCATCCCTCGTCAACCTTCCTGGTCACTTGATCAAAGAACTCTAACAAATTTGCGAGGCATGATCTCCCAAAGTTATGCTAATACTCCTAATCAAACCTCTTTCCAAAAGCATGTAAATCTTATCTCTCAGAATCTTCTCAAGTAACTTACCCAACACAGATGTTAAACTTACTGGTCTTTGGTTCCCAGGCTTTTGTTTGCAGCCCTTCTTGAATAAGGGCACAGCATTCGATATCCTCCCGTTTTGTGGGACCTCACCTGTGGCTAACGATGATGCAAAGATATCAGCTAGGGCCCCAGAAATGTCTTCTGTAGCCTTTTGCAGTGTTCTTGGATATATCTTGTCAGACCTAGGAGATTTATCCACCTTCATACATTCTGATACCTCCAACACCTTCTCTACTGTGATATGGCCTTTCCCCAAGTTATCACCACTAACTTACCCAAGTTCCCAAGCCTTTATGTCTTTCTCCATGTTAAACATTGAGGACCTCGCCCATCCCATACAGTTGTACACGTACATGTCCACTTTGGTCCTTGAGGGGTCCTATTCTCTCTCTAGTTATGCTTTTTCCTTTAATATAATTAAAATACCTCTTTGGATTCATCCTAATCTTCTCAGCTGAGGCTATCTTGTTCACCCTTTTTACCCTCCTGATTTCCTTCTTCAGTAAACTCCTGTATTCCCTGTTTACCTCCAGGAATTCCCTTGATCTGAGCTGCCTGTACCTGAGCCACACCTTTTTTTTCTGGTCAAAGCCTTAATATGTCTTGTCATTCAGGATTCCCTGTTCCTGCCAACCTTGCCCTTCACCCTAATAGGAACATATAGACCTTGAACTCTAGCTATCTCATTTTTAAAGGCCTCCCACTTGCCAGAGGTTCCTTTGCCCGCAAAGAAACTACTCCAATCAAGCTCTACAAGCTCCTGTTTAATTCAACCAAATTCTCTTTGCCCCAGTTTTGAACCTGAACCTGTGGGCCAGTTTTGTCCCTCTCCATAACTTTTTTAAAAATTAATAGAACTATAGTCATTGGTCCCAAAGTGCTTTTGCACTGTCACCTCCGTTAACTGTCCTGTCCTATTTGCTAAGAATAGGTCAAGATTTGCTCCCTACCGAGTAGGGCCCTCAATGTACTACTTAAGAAAACTTTCCTGAACGCACTTAACACATTCTATCCCATCTAAGCCCTTTAAAGTTCTGTCATTCCCGTCCATGCTTGGAAAATTAAAATCCCCTAATATGGCAACCCTATTGCTCCTGTAAGTCCTCCAAATCTCCCTGCATATTTGTTCCTCTGCATATTGTCTTCAGAAAAGCACTGCAAAACGGACAAAATTCTAAAAGTAGTATCCAAGTATGTATTATGTACACAAATGATTGTGTTTTTCATCATGGTTGATGAGTTAGGTTTATTCCGTGGTTTAATTTTCATTGCTGTGTATAACTGAGTCCTGGCATGAGTGACTAATAGTCGAATTTCATTGTTTGGCATTTGAGGATCGCCAATCCTTTCAATTGTTTTGATGTCTTTTAGTTCAGAGATGAAGATAAGATTGTTAATCGGCATCTTAGGTTGAGTCATAAATCGACATTTCGGACATAAACTCTTCATCAGGCTTAGGCCCGAAACGTCGAATTTCCTGTTCCTTGGATGCTGCCTGACCTCCTGCGCTTTTCCAGCAACACATTTTCAGCTCTGATCTCCAGCATCTGCAGACCTCACTTTCTCCTTGAGTCATAAATCGCCACATTCATTTCTGGCTGCTTTATCTTGTACTGTTATGGTAAATCCTTGTACCTAGTTTAAGTGTTATTCTGTTGTGCTATGTTTTGTTGTAAATTAGTATCATTGAGTAACAGTGTCATTTTCTAATAATCAGTTGCTTAATCCACACTGTAATGGCCTGGTTGAGACTCTGCCAGGTATTTATTAAGTCATCAGTTGCAAGAACGAAGAGGAAGTGTCTTATGGTTGTCACGGAGAATATGGTGTTTGTAATCCAAGACCAAGCAAGAAGTTCAGGAATAAGCTTTCCGTGTTCAATACTGTTCTGTATGTATAGATCAGTAGACTTGAATTCCTGTGGTTATAAAATGATACCCCTTTCTCTCGAACTAGGCTATTAACATTGTGCACAATAGAAATGCAATGATCGTTGGCTGTTTAGTGAACAGTGATTATGATTATTTCCTGATCTATTTTTAACTACAATTGGAATTTGACCCCTCTGAATTAGTTTCCTATATAAGACGACAGCTTGGAATGGCTGATCTGTCACTCAGTAAATTGGGATAAGCCCATTGATGTTAGTCTATCATCAACAGAACTTTACAATCTGCTTGTTAGAGCTCTTCTATTCAGTTGGATGTTTCCACTGTTCCAATTTTGGTCATTCGGATTTAATTCATGTGAGAACGTTGACCTTACACCATGTATATTTCACATTAGATTAGATTACTTACAGTGTGGAAACAGGCCCTTCGGCCCAACAAGTCCACACCGACCCGCCGAAGCGCAACCCACCCATACCCCTACATTTACCCCTTACCTAACACTATGGGCAATTTAGCATGGCCAATTCACCTGACCCACACATCTTTGGACTGTGGGAGGAAACCGGAGCACCCGGAGGAAACCCACGCAGACACGGGGAGAACGTGCAAACTCCACACGGTCAGTTGCCTGAGTCGGGAATTGAACCCGGGTCTCAGGCGCTGTGAGGCAGCAGTGCTAACCACTGTGCCACCGTGCCGCCCATATGTTTTGCTTTAAAAAAGCATAAACATTAAAAGGGAGATGGTGGAATAATAGCAATATCATTGGATTTGTAATTCAGAGGTCCAAGTTAATGCTTCAGTAGCAGGGGTTTAAATCTCACATCTGACTGGTCTGTAAATACCTGGCCTAATCTGCTGGCCTTCTTGAACCAAGGAACTATATTAAGCTATCCCATTCATCTGGTACTTCATCTCTGGACAAAGAATTATCAAATTTCTCCAGCAGTCTCCCTTGCCTTCCATTAGCAGCCTGGTGTGCATCTCATCGGGTTGCAGAGATTTATGTACCTTCGTGCCAACTAAAGCATCTATTACTTCCTCTTTATTAATCTTAATTTGTTCTCGATTAGACTCTTACCATCACACATGAAATCCCTGGCTACGATGTCTTTCTCCTTTGTGAATACAGATAAGGAATATTTATATAAGACTCGACTCATATCCTCTCGTTCTGCACACAGGTTGCCCCTTTGGTCTCCAATAGGTCCCACTCTTTCCCTGCTAATCATCTTACTCTTAATATAGTTATAAAACATCTTCAGGTAATCCTGTCTTCCAAAAATATTTCATTGCCCCCCCCCTAATGTTTTTAAAGCCACCTTCTGCACTTTGTACTTTTGAAGGGCCACCATGTTTATAATGCACTGTACCAGATATATGCTTCCTCCTTTTTTCTTTATCAAGCTTGAGATATCCCATTACATCCAGAGTTCCCTGGACTTGCTGCCTCCTCTCTTAACTCTTAGAGAGGAACACCCAGGCCCTGAATTTACACTGTCCGACTTTTATAAAACTTGACACTTTCCAAAAGTAAACTAAGCTGCAAGTACCTGCTCCCAGTCTATATTTACCAAATCCTGTCTGAAATTAGCTTTCCCCCAATTTAGACGTTAACTTTTGTACTATCCTTATCCTTTCCGTAATGCCCTTGAAACTTAGAGTTATGGTCAGTATTCTCAAAACATTTGCCCGCTGAATCTTCAACCACTTGACCAGCTCCATTCCCTAGGATTTGGTCTAAGCAGTGCCCTGTCTCTAGTAGGCTTATCTCCCTACTGGTGCAAAACCTCTCCTGGATGTACTTTTAAAAATTCCACCCCATCTAATCATTTCACACTAAGTTCATGTTAGCAGAGTTGAAATCCCATACAAATAAACCCTGCTTCTCACATCTTTGTGATGTGCTTATATATCTGCTCCTCTATCTACCTGTAACTGTTGGGAGCCCTCTAGTATAATCCCAGCAATGTAATCAGCCTTTCTTATTTCCAAGCTGTACCTATCTGATCTTATTTGAAGAACCCTCTCGGGCATCCTCCCTCATTACTGCAACACTCCCATTTCTCTTACATTCCATTCTGTCTCAGCACTGGACAGCACGGTGGTACAGTGCTAAGCACTGCTGGCATAGAGCACCAGAGACCCAAGTTTGATTCCAGTGTTGGATATCTGTCTACATGGAGTTTGTACGTTCTCCCCATGTCTGTGTGAGTTTCTGCCAGGTTACCTTCCACACTCCAAAAATGTGCAGGTTAGGTGGAGTGGCCATGCTAAATTGCCCCGCAGTGTCCACGGATATGCAGTGGAGATGAATTAGATTAGATTAGATTCCCTACAGTGTGGAAATTGGCCCTTCGGCCCAACAAGTCCACACTGACCCTCCGAAGAGTAACCCACCGAGACTCATTTCCCTCTGACGAATGCGCCTAATGCTATTGGCAAGTTACCATGGCCAATTCACCTGAGCTGCACATGTTTGGACTGTGGGAGGAAACAGGAGCACCCGAAGGAAACCCCGCAGACACTGGGAGAATGTGCAAACTCCACACAGACAGTCGCCTGAGGCTGTAATCAAACCTGGATCCCTTGTGCTGTGAGGCAACAGTGCTAAACACTGAGCTACCTCAAATTGGCCGTGGTTAATGTGGGGTTACAGAGAAAGGGTGAGAGGGATGGGTCTGGATGGGATGTTCTTTGGAGTGTCGGTGCAGACTCAATGGCCTCTACCTGTATTTTAGGGATTCTGAGATTCTATCCCACCTGAAATTCCTATACCTTGAGCTTCCGGTCTTAAGCTCCCTTCAACCATGTCTGTGGTTGCAATGATATCATATTCCAGTGTGTTGACTAACATTCTTAAGTTCATCCACTTTACCATAGATCATAGAATCCCTGCAGAGTGGACACAGGACCTTCGGCCCAACAGGTCCACGCCAACCCTTAGAAGAATAACCCACCCAGATCCATTCCCCTATCCTACTATCCTGACTAATGCATCGAACCTACACATCCTTAAACATTATGAGCAATTTAGAATGACCAATTCACCTAACCTGCGCACCTTTGGATTGTGGGAGGAAATTGGAGCACCTGAAGGAAACCCATGCAGACACGGGGAAAATGTGCAACTCCACACAGACAGTCTGTCCGAGGCTGGAATCGAACCCTGTTCCCGGGCGCTGTGAGGCAGCAGTGATAACCATTGAGCCACCGTACCACTAATCAATCTCTTTGCATTGAAATAGATGCGTTAGCTTTCCAGGCATCCCACCTGCCCATGTCCTCTCCGCCTGCTGATCTGTCCTAGCATTCCTTGCTCTTTACTTTACATCTCCTTTACCCCATCCCCCTCACCAAATCAGTTTAAAATTTCCCCTGTGCAGCACTAGCAAACTTCCCAGCAAGGATGTTGGACCATTCTGGTTCAGGTGCAACCTGTCCAGCTTGTACTGGCCCTAATTACCTCTGAAACCATTGCAATGATCTAACAATCTAAACATCTAAAATCCTCACTTGGACACCACCCCTTTAGCCAGGATTGTAAGTTGAGGTTGAAGATCAGCAGTGATTGTAATGAATGACATGAAGGCTTCACATGTCTTATGGTTTACTCTTGTTTCTCTATGTTGTATCTGCTGATATTTAATTAATTTTAGCTCTCAATTTTTAGCCTCTAAAGCAGCTATACATTTTCATATGTGCAGTAGGTATGCTGAGGGGCCCATTTTTTTAAAATAAAAGGATCTGTGGAGAAATTGAGAAGTGGAACTGATTGAGTGGAAAAGAGGAGGATGAAGAAACAAGTGCATAGAAACGTAAAATTCCTGCTGTGTAGGAAGCAGGCCATTTGCTTATTGAGTCCGCCTTGACCCTCTGAAGAGCATCTCACCCAGACCCACTGCCACTACCCTATAACCCTGTATTTTCCATGACTATTCCACCTACCCTGGACACAAGGAGCAATTTAGCATGGCCATCCACCTAACCTGCACATCTTTGAACTATGGGTGGAAAGCAGAGAACCAGAAGAAACCAATGCAGACATGGGAATAATGTGCAAGCTTGACACGGACAGTCACCTGAGGCTGAATTTGAACTAGGATAGCTGGTGCTGTGAGGCAACAATGCTAACCACTGAGCCACCGTGCAAGCAGGCAATAAGTTTGAACTGGTTGAAGAGAAGCTCTGTAAGCTGTCATAAACAGTGTTTTGTAAGATCTCAATAGCAGCTTTTATTTATGCAATGCCTTTTACCATAAGTGTGTTGCTGGTTAAAGCACAGCAGGTTAGGCAGCATCTCAGGAATAGGGAATTCGACGTTTCGAGCATAAGCCCTTCATCAGGAATGAGAGAGAGTAGCCAAGCAGACTAAGATAAAAGGTAGGGAGGAGGGGCGATGGAGGTGGGATAGGTGGAAGGAGGTCAAGGTGAGGGTGATAGGCCGGAGTGGGTTGGGGGCGGAGAGGTCAGTAAGGAGATTGCAGGTTAGGAGGGCGGTGCTGAGTTGAGGGAACCGACTGAGACAAGGTGGGGGGAGGGGAAATGAGGAAACTGGAGAAATCTGAATTCATACATTGTGGTTGGAGGGTTCCCAGGCGGAAGATGAGGCGCTCCTCCTCCAGCCATCGTGTTATGTTCTGCCGGTGGAGGAGTCCAAGGACCTGCATGTCCTCGGTGGAGTGGGAGGGAGAGTTAAAGTGTTGAGCCACGGGGTGGTTGGGTTGGTTGGTCCGGGCGGCCCAGAGGTGTTCTCTGAAGCGTTCCGCAAGTAAGCGGCCTGTCTCCCCAATATAGAGGAGGCCACATCGGGTGCAGCGGATGCAATAGATGATGTGTGTGGAGGTACAGGTGAACTTGTGGCGGATATGGAAGGATCCCTTGGGGCCTTGGAGGGAAGTGAGTGTGGAGGTGTGGGCGCAAGTTTTACATTTCCTGCGGTTGCAGGGGAAGGTGCCGGGGTGGAGGTTGGGTTGGTGGGGGGTGTGGATCTGACGAGGGAGTCACGAAGGGAGTGGTCCTTGCGGAACGCTGATAGGGGAGGGGAGGGAAATATATCCTTGGTGGTGGGGTCCGTTTGGAGGTGGCGGAAATGACGGCGGATGATACGTTGTATGCGGAGGTTGGTGGGGTGGTAGGTGAGAACCAGTGGGGTTCTGTCTTGGTGGCGGTTGGAGGAGCGGGGCTCAAGGGCGGAGGAGCGGGAAGTGGAGGACCCCCAGACGTGATCGACAATGCCAGATTCCCCCCAGACGTGATCGACGATGCCAGATTTCCCCCCAGACGTGATCGACGATGCCCCGGACTACACCTCCTCCCACCCTGCCCCCTGCAAAAACTCCATCCCATATTCCCAATTCCTTCGTCTCCGCCGCATCTGCTCCCAGGAGGACCAGTTCCAACACCGCACAGCCCAGATGGCCTCCTTCTTCAAGGACCGCAGATTCCCCCCAGACGTGATCGACGATGCCTCCACCGCATCTCCTCCACATCCCGCTCCTCCGCCCTTGAGCCCCGCTCCTCCAACCGCCACCAAGACAGAACCCCACTGGTTCTCACCTACCACCCCACCAACCTGCGCATACAACGTATCATCCGCCTTCATTTCCGCCACCTCCAAACGGACCCCACCACCAAGGATATATTTCCCTCCCCTCCCCTATCAGCGTTCCGCAAGGACCACTCCCTTCGTGACTCCCTCGTCAGATCCACACCCCCCACCAACCCAACCTCCACCCCCGGCACCTTCCCCTGCAACCGCAGGAAATGTAAAACTTGCGCCCACACCTCCACACTCACTTCCCTCCAAGGCCCCAAGGGATCCTTCCATATCCGCCACAAGTTCACCTGTACCTCCACACACATCATCTATTGCATCCGCTGCACCCGATGTGGCCTCCTCTATATTGGGGAGACAGGCCGCTTACTTGCGGAACGCTTCAGAGAACACCTCTGGGCCGCCCGGACCAACCAACCCAACCACCCCGTGGCTCAACACTTTAACTCTCCCTCCCACTCCACCGAGGACATGCAGGTCCTTGGACTCCTCCACCGGCAGAACATAACACGATGGCTGGAGGAGGAGCGCCTCATCTTCCGCCTGGGAACCCTCCAACCACAAGGTATGAATTCAGATTTCTCCAGTTTCCTCATTTCCCCTCCCCCCACCTTGTCTCAGTCGGTTCCCTCAACTCAGCACCGCCCTCCTAACCTGCAATCTCCTTACTGACCTCTCCGCCCCCACCCCACTCCGGCCTATCACCCTCACCTTGACCTCCTTCCACCTATCCCACCTCCATCGCCCCTCCCCCAAGTCCCTCCTCCCTACCTTTTATCTTAGCCTGCTTGGCTACTCTCTCTCATTCCTGATGAAGGGCTTATGCTCGAAACGTCGAATTCCCTATTCCTGAGATGCTGCCTGACCTGCTGTGCTTTAACCAGCAACACATTTTCAGCTACTCCAGCATCTGCAGACCTCATTTTTTACTCTTACCATAAGTAAATATTTAAATATATATCATGGGAGCTTTAAACAACTTTTGATACTAAAAAATAAATAGACTTTAACTTGTGCTTTAAAGAATGAACGTTTGTCACATGATGAGTGGCTAGGACTTTGAATCTGTACTTGATGGAGTGGAGAAGGGTGACTTACAGGATACTTAGAGGCTTGGGGAGAGTGGATGTTGAGAAGATGTTGCCACGAGTGTGAAAGGCTAGGATCTGGAGGCACAATTTCAGAGTGAAGAGACAACTCTTTTAGAAATGAAGAATTTCTTCAAGTGGTGACTGTGGAACCCATTGCTGCTGAGGGCTGTGGAGGCCAAGTCATTGCGTGTGTTTAAGACGGGTTCTTGATTAGTGAGATCGGGATTATTGGGAGAAGGCAGGTGAATGGGGTTGAGAAGCGTTTTAGCCATTATTGAATGGTAGAGCAGATTTGATGGGCTAATTCTGCTCCTATATCTTATAGAAAATGAAGTAGAGAGGGAAACAAACTTGTGGACGGATTTTCAGAGCTTGGGACCTAGGCAGCTGAAGTTCTAGATGCCGTCATTGGTGAAGAAATGAAAATTGGGAATATGAAAAGTCTTGGAGGGTCGTTAGGGTGCAGGAGGTTACAGAATTAAGAAGTGACAAAACTAAGGAGTTGTGTAAAACCAAGATGGCCGTAATGTTGGAGGAGTAGGGTGTTCTGCCCCTCGAGCCTGCTTCGCCATTCACTAGGATCATAGCGGAAATAACATTCCTCTTTCCACTTTCCTACCATTTTCCCATGACTCTTGATGCCTTTGCTGGTCAATAATCTATCTAGTTCAACATAAATATACACAAGGACTCTGCCGCCAGAACTCTCTCTGGCAAGGAGTGCCAAAGAAACTCAATCCTCAGAGAAGAAATTCTTCCTCACCTCAGTATTAAAAATGCCCTCTTATTCTGAGACTTGGTCCTCTGGTCCTAGTCTCTCCCCTGAGGGGAACCATCCTTTCTGCATTTGCTCTGTCTGCGTCCTTTAGAATCTTATATATTTCAATGCAATCACCTCCCATTCTTCCAAATCCCAATGAGTAGATTCTCAACCTGTTTGACCTTTGCTCCTTAATCTGTCCGTACTGGAGAGTGATGAGGATGGGATGAGAATCCTGAAATGGTAATATTGCTGGGCCAGTGGCGAATGAAGAGTGTTTTGCACTGGGGTGACAGGCGAAGCAGAATTCGAGTGAGGTAGGGATATGACAGCAGTTTTTGATGGGTTCAACTTTACAGAAACAGAATGCTAGCAGAAAAGCAGTGCCGTCCAGAGGGACCAAAGGTGTAGATTAGGGTTTCACAGTTGCTGCTGTGTTGAGGCCTGAGGGCAGTGTTAGTAACAAGAAGTGAATAATTTTAGATATGGAGAGAATATAGAGTTAGGAATTCAGTTCAAGGTCAGATAGAGAATCATGGTTGCAAGTGAACTAGTTCAGTCCCATACAGAAACTGAACAGTGAGATTGAGTTAGTAGCTCTGAAAGAGTGTTTGTGCTGGGGACTGATACCAACTCTATATTGAAGAAAATTTCTGATTATCCACTACTTGATGTTGGCAAATAGTGAGACAAATCGGGGACAGTGGAAGGATAAGGAGCTCTGAGGTTTAGCTGGATGTTATTGGTATACAAGCAGAACCTAATGCTGTATTTTCAAAAAATATGACCAACAATAGACGACATGAGAAATGGTGATAATAATCAAAAGGATCCTTAAAGGACTCCAAACCCAATCATGAAGGAGCAGAAAGACACTGCAGGCAGTTTTCTACTTAGAATAAAACTGATTGGGATGGAACTAAATACGGCAATTCCACCCAACTATACTGTGGCAGGGTGATAGTTCTGGAGGAAGATGGTGTGGACACTCATCTGAGGCTGCAGATGGTTTATATAGATAAGATGGGAATATATAGCATGCCCACAGTCATTCCCTGTGAAGACTCAATCTAATGTGCCTATTTAAATTAGGTTTGCAAGTTGCAATAGGAGCCAGATCCTACGTTTTCAAAGGGGAATTCTTGGGAACTCTCTAATGTCACAATCTAACTCAGCTGGCCATTTGCCAAAGGATCTTTTCCCACTCAGTTTATTTTTAATCTCTTCTGCATAATTTGATCATAGCTTAAAATAGCTGTTCTATTTACAGCTTGATGGGACTGTTCTTCCAACCCATTCAGTCTTGGTAACTGGATCAGGTCTAATTAAATGCATATACCAATGAATCTGAGAATATCACCACAAAACACAGTTGAAAATAAGATCTTTCAATTTATGAAAAAAACCTGCATGAATGTGCAGAAAAAATTCTCTCTTCCATTTTGTGAACTTCCTTCATCACAGCTAAACTGCTTTCACATATGCCTGGAATATAGAAGAATGTCTGTCAGTTAAATAGAGGTGTAAGACAAAAACTGATACTGGCCCAAGCATCAGATACTAGGAAATACTTGACCGCACAAGTATTAGGAAGGACTTGGTCACAGAAGTGTTTTAAGGAAGCATTACAAGCACATTGCATACACTATATGGATTGCATTGTCCTAAAGGCGTGTCCATCTTTTCCAAAACTCCATATCTGAACGTCTCTAATCAAGTTGCAGCCTGTACACCTTAACCAAATGTAAGTTACATCCTCAGCTGTGCACTTTTTTTAAAAAATCATGGAATGTGGGTGTTGCTGGCTTGGTCAGCACTTGTTGCCTATCTCTTATTGCATTAAGTGTCAGCCACATTGTTGTGAGTCTGGAGCCAGACCAGTAAGGATGGCAGATTTCCAGATGGGTTTTTCCTGGTCATCATTAGATTCCTAACTCCAGATAGATGTTGAAATCAAATTCCACCATCTGCCATGGCAAGCTTCAAACCCAGATCCCCAGAACATTGCCTGGTTTTCTGGATTAGCTTAGCAAGACAGTAATACCACCAGACCATCACATACCCACCAGTGCCTCTTTTCCACTGTTTGGTTCCCCATTCCACACTTTTACCATAAGACCATAAGACATCCGATTATAGATGCAAAACATCTCAAATGCTTCACTTCCTTTGCCCACACCATTTGGATCTATTTGTGTCCCCTTTCTGTTTCTCATCTACAAAATTGTCTTTCATTGACAGTCTGATTGAAATGTATTGTGGAAAGTTCTAGTTTTACCTCCTCTTGCATTCCTGTCCACTTCTCCACTGCCTCCATATTGTTAACCTGGCCGTCTGGACTCAAAATCCATGAGGGTTGTAGGTACATTAGATAGATTAAAAAAAACTTTTCCTGTTAACAACAAGTTTGAAAATCAGAGGACATTTATTTAAGGTAGTAGACAAAGGTCGCAAGGGGAGTGAGGATAACCTCTTTTGTTAACAGCATGTGCATGTAGCAAGACCTCTCAAATTTCACAAGTACATGAGTAACCAGCCAATTTTCCTTGTCCCTTTCAAATAACAATTGAACAAACAGTGATACAGCACATGCCTTTTGGTTCACAAACTGTGCAACACATTGCCTTTCTAAACTAAAAATCTTCTGTCCCCACATGGTCCATATTCTCCTATTCCCTGCCTATTCACGTAGCTGTCCAAATATCACTTAAACATTGCTATTGTATCTACCAGTACCACTTCTGGCATCACATTCCAAGCACTTATCACCCTCTTTGTGAAAAAAAAGCTTGCCTCTCACATCATCTTTGGCCATAACAGATGTCCCCATGTAATTGACATTGCTACCCTGGGAGAAAGACTCTGGCTATCCAGGCATCTCACAATTTTGTAAACATCTTTCAGGTCACTCCTCAAGCTTTGATATTCAAGTGAAAACAAGCCAAGTTTGTCCAATCTGTCCTTTTAGGTAATACCCTCCCAGCCAGGCACCATTCTGGTAAACATTTTTAACACCTGTCCAAAACCTCCATATGTTCCTGGTTGTGTAGGGTCCAGAACTGTACACAATATTCCAAATGTGTCTTAAATAAGTTTCTATACCGCTGCAACATGATTAACTAATTTTTATACTCTGTACCTTGATGGAGGCAAACATGAGATATGCTTTCTTGACTACCTTCTCCACTTGTGTTGCCATTTTTGGGGAGCTGTGGAGAAGATGTAGGCTTCGATTCCTCTTTATAGTAATGCTTCTAAGGGTTGTTTTGCCTTTTAACGACCCCCCCCCCCCCCCCAGCATTAGATCTCCCCAAATTGGACCAACTTGTATTTGTCTGGATTAAATTCCACTTGATGCTACTCCGCCCAAGTCTCCAGCCTGTAATCTCTGGCAATCCTCCTCAATCTTTGGGTCAACTGCAAATTTATTAATCAGGCCACCTACATTTGCCTCCAAATCATTTAGATTTATTACAAATGACAGGGGTCCAAGCACTGGTCCCTGCAGAACACCACTGATCACAGATCTCCATTCAGAAATACACCCTTTCAGCACTTGTCTTTTATGACTAAGCCAGTTCTGTACAGCTCAATACAAAGTAATTGTAGAGGGTAAGAATGTCAGACGTGAAATATCCCATATCCTTGGATCTGCTAAGCCACACACTTTGGGATTGATGTTCTTGGTTACGGAAGATGCTATCTATCCTCTATTATAAAATCGTCTATTACTTTTATAATTCTATTCTAGTTCTTCCCAATTTGGTCAATGTATCTTACTGGTTGGACACAACCAACATCTGCTGGACCTCTTTTGCAACCTCTTCTAAATCCACACTACCCGCATCCCCATCAGTCACACTCTCCGTTTCCTTAAATTCTGCAGTTAACTCACCTCCTTATTTCCAAAGTCTTTCCATTTTCTACAAGGCAAGGTCAGGAGTGTGACGGAATAATCCATCAGCTCCAATAACACTCAAGAAGCTTGATATCATCCAAGACAAACTGCTTGTTTGATTGGCATCTCACACACTGCTTTAACCATTCACTCACTCCAATGCCAACATATAGTCACAGCAATGTGTGCCAGTTACAAGATTGCACCACAGTAACTCGCCAAGTCTCCTTCAAAGATAAGAAAACACACTGTGAGGAGGTTTCAAAAAGTGTTGAAACAAGTTAAGTGAGTGGGCAAAAAATTGGCAGATGCATACAATATTGCAAAATATGAAATTATCCACCTTGGCAGGAAACCTGAAAATGCAGAATATTATGCAAGTGGATAGAGACTGTAGAGCATTGCAGTACAAAGAGACCAGAGCAATTAGGAAGGCAAGTGGAATGTTAGCCCTTGGTGAAAGAGGAATAGAGTTCAAGAGTTAAAAAATCTTACTACAACTGACCAGGACATTGGTCAGAATGCATCTGGAGTACGGAGTTCTGTTTTATCTCCTCAGTAAAGAGTAACTGCTTCCAAAGCAAGTAGCTGAACAGGCTGGGTTGTTTTCCCTGGAGTGTCGGAGGCTGAGGGGTGACCTTATAGAGGTTTACAAAATTATGAGGGACATGGATAGGATAAATAGGCAAAGTCTTTTCCCTGGCGTCAGGGAGTCCAGAACTAGAGGGTATAAGTTTAGGGTGAGATGGGAAAGATATAATAGAGTCCTAAGGGGCAACTTTTTCACATAGAGGGTGTTTGTATGGAATGAGCTGCCAGAGGAAGTGGTGGAGGCTGGTACAATTGCAATATTTAAGAGGCATTTGGATGGATATATGAATAGGAAGGGTTTGGAGGGATGTGGACTGGATGCTGGCAGGTGGACTAGATTGGGTTGGGTATCTGGTCGGCATGGATGGGTTGGACCGAAGGGTCTGTTTTCATGCTATACATCTCTATGACTCTATATCTTTAAGGTAAAGGGGAAAAGTTTAAAGGAGATGTGAGAGGAAAGCTTTGCATTAAATATGTGAATTAATTTGCATAAATTCCCTCCTTTGGCCTTGAGTGAACTGACCCTTTCCTAAGCTACCCTCTTGTTCCACATCTATATATAATTTTATTTTAAACTCCTCAGGGTTTTCCTTAATCCTGTTTCCCAAAGTTATTTCATGGATCCTTTTAGTCTTTCTAATTCCTTGTTTGAGTTATTTTCTGTTTTCATTGTATTCCTCTTTGAGTGCTCTCTCTGCCCTTAGCTTCCTAAACCTTACATATCCTTTTTCTTTTTGACTAAGCTCTCAATTTCTCTTATCATTCAAGATTCCTGGATTTTGTCACCCTTGTCCTCCATTTTCACGGGAACGTGCTGGTCTTTAACTTTAATGAGCTGGATTTTAAAAGATTCCTAAGTGCTAGATGTGGATTTATCCTCAAACATCCCCCTTCAATCTACATTCCTCAGTCCCCACCTAATATAGTGATGATTAACCTTCACCAAGTTTAGTTATTTCACCTGAGAACAAGGTTTACCCTTATCCAGAAGTAACTTAAAATGCTCCCAATGAAGGTTTGATCACCTGGCTGAACCCATTCCTAGTACCAGGTCTACTCTTTCCCAGTTTGGGCTATTTACATATCGCTCTGGCACTGAGCAGGTTCCAGTCAACAAAGGGAAGTTCAAGTCACCCACCTCAACAAGCCTGTTGATTTCCAACCCTTGTTTTCATAATTTTCATCATTTTTCCATAATCTTTTCACATTTCTGTACCTCTGTCTCATGCTGGCTATTGGGAGACATTGAGTACAACCCCATCAACATGATTGCACTCTTCCTATTCCTGAGCTGTACTGAACGGTCTTGCTGGATGAACTGACTGTGATATTTTCTCTAATCAGTATGCAGCTCCCCCACCTCTTTTATGTTCCTCTCTATCACTCCTGAAACATCTAAATCCTGGAACATTAAGCTGCTGTCTTGGCCCCCTCACAATCAAGTGTCTGTAATAGGTACAACATCATGGTAATATGTATTAATACAAGCAGCTGAGATCTCCTCTTATTCACCTGAATGAACAGCATTTTAATGTCTGAAGTATAGCATCTTCACCAGTGCAGCACATGCTCAGTACTGTACTGGAAGGTCATCAGAGAAGGATATTCAGTGTCCTAGAGTTGGCCTCAAGATCTTTTGACTGAAAGGGGAACAGGTTACCGTTAACTAAACTGATATTTCAGTCAAGGTGGTGCTGGAAAAGCACAGCAGGTCAGGCAGCATCTAAAGAGGAGGAAAATCAACGTTTCAGGCAAAACCCCTTCATCAGGAATTCCTCAACTGCAGTCCTCACTTTGGACCTACCATTTCCCTACTTTGCCTTTTGCTTCTTATATACATATAAAAAGCTTTGAAATTTTCCTTAATCCCAAGTGCCAAGGACATTTCATGGCCCCCTTAGCTCTAATTTCTAGCATCTGCAGTATCCACTTCTGCCTGTACTGATATTTGGTTTGTTACAAGTATTTTCTGTTTCATACTCTAATCATTAGTTTTTGAAAGCAAATTAATAGTTTTGCTCTGGTTAACTAATTAGACCCATTCTTCACTATATATTGAAGGTACTTAGATAAGATTTTGTACCTGATATGTGACTCTTCCAGTTTAAATAAAGTTATTTGCAATTTAAGCAAATAGTGCTGTAATTTTCAGAAAGTTGATATTAGGCTGCAGCCAACTTCAATATTCGAAACTAGCATTTTATAAATTCCAATCAAAACAAATAATTGAGAGTCAATAAATGAAATAATACAAGGAAAAGTTACCACAATCGAGTGTGTTGCTGGAAGGTCAGGCAGCATCCAAGGAGCAGAAGAATTGACGTTGCTATATTTAGATTAGATTAGATTACTTAGTGTGGAAACAGGCCCTTCGGCCCAACAAGTCCACACCGACCCGCTGAAGCGCAACCCACCCATACCCCTACATTTACCCCTTACCTAACACTATGGGCAATTTAGCATGGCCAATTCACCTGACCTGCACATATTTGGACTGTGGGAGGAAACCGGAGCACCCAGAGGAAACCCACGCAGACATGGGGAGAACGTGCAAACTCCACACGGTCAGTTGCCTGAGTTGGGAATTGAACCCAGGTCTCAGGCGCTGTGAGGCAGCAGTGCTAACCACTGTGCCACCCATTTATTTATAGAGAGATATTTTTGTCCACTATTCTATCTGCTTTGCTTTATAGCCCGTTGTGTCTTACAGACCTTGCCACAAACAGCAAGTGTCCACTTGGTTAGTTTGGGTCTCCAACTTAGTCTAGTATTGCTTCTTGGCATATTGATGGAGTTTAGAAGAATGATTGAAATTTACAGAATACTGAGAGGCCTAAATCAAGTGGAAGTGGAGTAGATGTTTCCACTAGTAGGACAGACTCGAACCTGAGGGCACAGTCTCACAGTGAAAGCACAGCTATTTACAACTGAGATGAGGAATTTGTTCAGCCAGAAATATTTATTACCACAGAGAGCTGTGAAGCCCAGGCCACTGAGTGTCTTTAAGATAGATATATAGGTTCTTGATTAATAAGGGGATCAAAGATTATGGGAGGTGGCAGGAGAATGGGGTTGAGAAACGTCAACCATGATCAAATTGCAGAGCAGACTCAATGGGCCAAATGGCCAAATTCTATTCCTCTGTGTTTTGGTCTTGTGATGGTGAACAAAGCCAGAACTCCCTGTGTACCAAAAGAGGTGGAGGTTTAGATGAAGAAAAAAAGTGTTTGTAACAGATGTTAGGTGGATAAAGCAACCAGACTGATTGAAGAAGGTTCAGAAAGAAAGTGTAAGAATTAATAAGAGAAGCAAAGAGACTAAAATGAAATCCCAAAGTCTACTGGAGGCTTATAAATAGTAAAATGGTGGTAAAAGGGGGACCTTTTGCGATCAAAAAGGAGATTTTTAGATGTAGATTTAACTGAAGTATTAAATGCTTACCTTGCGTCTGTCTTTGCCAATCAAAAATATTGTGGGCATCACTGGTTCGGCCCGCATTTATTGCTTTCCCCAGTTACCCTTGAGAAAGTGATGGCAAGCTTCTTTCTTGAACCATTGTAGTCCATGTGGTATAGGTACATCCACAATGCTGTTGTAGAGGTGAATATTAGTGTCTTAGTTCCCATACATATGTTGCTGTTGTCTGTCCAGATGGTACTGGTCATGGGTTTGGAAGGTGCTGTCCAAGGAGCCATGGTGAGTTTTTGCAGTACATCTTGTGGATAGTGTACACAGTTGCTACTGAGCATTGGTGGTGTAGGGACTGGATGTGGTGTCAATCAAATGAGCTGCTTTCTCCTAGATGGGTCAAGATTCTGGAATGATATTGTGGTGACACTCATCTAGGTAAGTGGTGAATCGTCATCAAATTCCTGTCTTTATGGCTTGTAGATGATAAAAGGGCTTTGGGGAGTCAGGAGCTGAAGCAATCACAATATCTCTACCACTGTAGCCCTGCCATTCTAGCCACAGTAATTATATGGCAAGTTTAGTTTCTGGTTTATGGTAAAATTCAGCGTGTTCATAATGAGTTATTCCATGATGGTAATGCCATTGAATGCGAATGGATAATGGTTTGATTGTCCCTTATTGGAAATGATCATTGCCTGGCATTTATGTGGTGTGAAAGTTACTTGCCACTTTCCAGCCAAAGCCTGAATATTGTCCGGGTCTTGTTGCATTTGTTCATGCTTCAGTATCAGACATCACAAATAGCGCTGAATATTGTGCAGTCACCAGCGAACATCTCTGCCCTTGTGATTTTATAATGGAGATAAGTAATTGATGAAATAACTGAAGGTGGTTAGGCTAAGATACCATCCTGGCAAAAGTGAGGACTGCAGATGCTGGAAATCAGAGTCTAGATTAGAATGGTGCTGGAAAAGCACAGCCGGTCAGGCAGCATCCAAGGAGCAAGAAAATTGATGTCCTGATGAAGGGCTTTTGCTCGAAACGTTGATTTTCCTGCTCCTCGTATGCTACCTGACCAGCTGTGCTTTTCCAGCACCACTCTAATCTAGACTAGGATACCACCCTGACGATCTCTGGCAGTTGTCTTGGAGCTGAGATGACTAACTTGCAACAACCACAATCATCTTGCTTTGTGCCAGATTTGACTCCCATCAGCAGAAAGGGTTCCCCTAATTAATTACATGTATTTTTGTATTTTAGTTCTAATATTTTACATTGAAGTTTCTTTTTATTTGTTCACAATCATAGAATTTTGTGGCTCAGTTCTCCTGGTAAATCCCCTTGATCTCATACTTTGTCAACTTTTGAAAAGTTACTGGTCTCGATTTAGATTATGATGTAAGTCTGATGGTCTGTGATGCCCAATGACTCCAGTTTTGCTAGGGCTGTTTGATACCACACTAGGTAAAATGTGGCCTTAATGTCAAAGGCAGTCACTCTCAACTCCCTTTTGGAATTCAACTCTTGACTTGTTTTTGAGCCAAAGCTATAATGAGGTCAGGAGCTGAGTGGTGCTAACAAACTCCAAATTGAGCGTTACTGAGTAGGTTATTGTTAAGCAAGTGGTTCTTGAAAGCACAGTTGATGATACCTTCCATCACTTTACTGATGATCGAAAGTAAACTGATGGAGCAATAATTATCTGGATTGAATTTGTCGTGCTTTGTGTGTACACGACATACTTGGGTATTTTTCCACATTGTTGGGTAAATGCCAGTGTTGTAACTATACTAGAACATCTTAGTTAGGGTGCGACAAGGTCTGAAACACAAATCTTCAGTACGATTGCCAGAGTGATGTCAGGGCCATCGCGTTTGCAATATCCAGTGGCTCTCCAACTTTTTTTTTGATATTATGTACAATGGTTCAAAATGGCTGAAGACTGACAGCTGTGAAGCTGGGACCTCTGGGGCCCGCTGAGATGGATCATCCACTTGGTCAATCCTGTGGGTTGATGGTAATGGTAAAGTTGTGTATATGCCAGGTCATGAGTTTGCAGATTGCAATGGCTCATAGATGCCCAGTTTTGAGTTGTGAGCTAATTTAAAGTCTGTCCTTTTTAGTAACGTCATAGTTCCACACAACATGATAGAGGGTATTCTAAAGTGAAGATGAGACTTTATTTCCACAAGAACAGTGCGGTGATCACTTTTACTGATACTGTCATGGATAGTACAAGGTGAAAAGAACATGTCAAATGTACAGTTGGTGAATAAAAGGGATATTAACACTAAAGCTCAAAGGCATGACATAGTTCAAGTGAAGCTAATAATACAAAGGATACTGAGGATTGTCATAATTGGAGGGAGTAGAAATGATGAGATGGATATGAGAGAGAGAAAGGGCTGACAGATAATAAAACACCAAGTAGTGTTTAAAGATAAAAGTACAGTGAATTGCTTTTGACCATTCGGATAAAGAAGGACTTAGTTGTGGAGAATGAAGATCGATTTTGCATTGGAGTGGAGATGTTAATATAGACCTACCATAGTGTGTGGAATGACAAGCTCACTACAAAAGGGCACTCTTATTTCTAACATAACTCGATGTGAATTTGACACTGCCCTGAAGACTTGCACCTGTGACTATTAGTTTAAGTCGAGAGAGTAAAGGCTTGTCACAATTTTTCAATCTTTGTGCAATTTGCAAATTGTAGCACTGGAGAGCAGCCAATGCTGCACCTTTCCTCCATGAGGAAAGAGAAGGAAAAACTGAGTAACTGTTGACCAATTAAGGCATAGCTAATAGTTATCAAAATCTGACATCCATAATTATATTTAGAAATACATGAGTAATCAAGGACGGCCAACTTGGTCATGTACAAGACACATCATGTTTGACAGATTTCATTGAGTTTATGGAGCAGTTTGGATAGAGAAAGGGAATTTATGCATAATGTATGGATCTTTAGACGTTCAATGAAGGGGTTCAAGAAGCCAGTTTCAAACGATACACGGCATAAGAGATGAATATCTTCAGGGATGTCAAATTAGTTGACAGTCAGGAAAGAGTTAAAAATCACACAACACCACGTTATAGTCCAACAAGTTTATTTGGAAACACTAGCCTTCGAGACGCTAGTGCTTGCCATGTTGGTGGTGGAGGGGGATTTGGTACTAATCAAGAAGGCTGCTTTCTCTTACGGAGGTCAGACATGGTGGATCCCTTGGAGTTGGTGCTTGTTTTCTCTAATGGTAGATTCACATTTGTCATGTGGGAATATTTTAAAGGCCACTTGATTAAAGTTCAGGACCAACATGTTCCTGTGAAAATGAAGGATAAGGATGATAGGTTTCAGGAATCTTGGATGACAACTGAAATTGTGAGCTTAGTCAAAAAGACAAAGATGATATAGGTAAGGGGTTTAGTAAATTCAAAATAGACAGAGTGCTTGAAGAATATGTAGAAAGCAGGGAAGAACTTAAACAAGGAGTTGGGGGAGAGGGGATGTGCTGGAGGGGATCTAAAGGGGCCATGAAATGTCCTGGGCACTCAGGATTAAAGAAAATTCCAAGGCTTTTTATGTGTATATAAGAAGCAAAAGGCAAAGTAGGGAAATGGTAGGTTCAAGGCTGAAAATGTGTTGCTGGAAAAGCGCAGCAGGTCAGGCAGCATCCAAGGAGCAGGAAAATCGGCATTTTGGGTAAGAACCCTTCATTGGGAATGAGATTTGAGAGTTGAGGGGGGTGAAGAGATAAATGAGAGCGGTGTGTGGCTGGGGGAAGGTAGCTGAGAGTGCAATAGATAGGCAGAGGTGGGGGTAATGGTGAGAGGTTGGAGAGGAGGGTGGAACGGATAGATGGGAAGGAAGATGGACAGGTAGGACAGCCCATGAGGGTGGTGCCAAATTGGAAGGTTGGAACTGGGATAAGATGGGGGGAAGGGCAATGAGGAAACTAGTGAAATCCACATGGATGCCGTGTGGTTGCAGGGTCCCAAGGCAGAAGTTGAGGTGTCCTTCCTGCAGACATTGGGTGGTTAGGGTATGACGATGGAGGAGTCTCAGGACCTGCTTGTCCTTGGCAGAGTGGGCAGTGGCGTTGAAGTGTTCAGCCACAGGGTGGTGGGGTTGGTTGGTGCGGGTGTCCCGGAGATGTTCTTTGAAGTGTTCTGCAACTCGGCAACCTGTCTCTCCAATTTGGAGGAGACCGCAACGGGAGCAACGGCTACAATAAATGCCATGTGGAAGTGCAGGTAAAATTCTGATGGATGTGGAAGACTCCCTTGGGGCCTTGGATGGAGGTGAGGGGGGAGATATGGGCGCACGTTTTGCAATTCCTGTGGTAGCAGGGACAGTGCCCGGAGGGGACGGTGAGTTGGTGAGGTGCGTGGACTTGACCAGAGGCATGGAGGGAATGGTCTTTCCAGAAAGCAGATTGGGGTGGGGAGGGAAATATACCTCTGGTGGGTTTCATTTGTCGGTGGCGGAAATGGCGGATGATGCAATGTATACGGAGGTTGGTCGGCTGGAAGGTGAGGACCGGGAAAACCAAGGACAGAACACCACCCCCTCACGTCCGTTTAAGGTCCCAAGGGAACCTTCCATATCCATTAGAATTTTACCTGCTTTTCCACACTCGTCATTTACTGTATCCATTGCTCCTGATGCAGTCTCCTATCCACTGGGGAGACAGGATGCCTTCTCAGAGTGCTTCAGAGAACATCTCTGGGACACCCGGACCAATCAATCCCACCATCCTGTGGCCGAACACTTCAGCTTCTCCTCCCAGTCTGCCAAGGACATGCCGGTCCTGGGCCTCCTCCATTGCCACACCCAAACGACTCAATACCTGGAGGAAGAATACCTCATCTTCTGCCTTGGGTCCCTCCAACCACAAGGCATCAATGTGGATTTCATCAGTTTCCTCTTTTGCCCTCTTCCCCACTTTGTCCCAGTTCCCCACCTTGTCCCCTTCCAACTCGGCACCACCCTCATGACCTCTCCTACTTGTCCATCTTCCTTCCTACCTATCCACTCCACCCTTCTCTCCGACCTATCACCATTAACCCCACCTCTGTCTACCTGTCGTGCTCTCAGCTACCTTCCCTCCAGCCCCACCTTCCTCTTACTTATGTCTCCGTCCCCTCGACGCATAAGCCTCATTCCTGATGAAGGGCTGTTGCTCGAAACGTCGATTCTCCTACTCCTCGGATGCTGCCTGACCTGTGCTTTTCCAGCATCCCACTCTCGACAAATGGTAGTCCACTCTAGCACAAAGGAGAGAATTCATGCCTGGAACAGGAGGAAGTGGGTGAGGTCCTTAACTTTGCATTGGTATTCAAAAAGGAGGAGGTGGATAGTGAGTCGAGAGAGGGATACGTTGATATTCTAAGGCATGCCAATATCAGAAAAGGAGGTGGTGTGTGTTTTGTAAAAGCACTAAGCTGGGCAGGTCTCTAGAACCTGATGGGATCTATCTCAGATTCCGGAGGGAGACGAGAGAGGACATTGCTGTGGCCTTGAACAAAATCTTTGTATCTTCTTTAATCACAGGACAGGTCCCAGAGGACTGGAAAATAGCCAATGCCAGTGAGCCTTAAGTCAGTGGTAGAGAAATTATTGGACAAGATTCTTAGGCATAGGATTTACTCATGTTTGGAAAAATGTAGACTCAGTAGTCATAGGCAGCATGGCTCAGTCAGGAGGAGGCTGTGTTTCATAAACTTGATGGAGTTTTTTGAGTGAGTGACAAAGATGATCGAGAGCAAAGCAGTGAATATTGTCTACATACACTTTAGCACGACCTTTGATAAGGAATTTAATCCAACAATGCAGGATGATGAATTTTTGGAGGTGTAATGCAGGCAGGAAGTATACAGTAAATGACAGAATCCTTAGAAGCACTAAAGTACAGGTCCATAGTTTTTTGAAAGTGGTAATACAAATTGACAAGATGGTCAAGAAGACATATGACACACTTGCCTTTATCGGTTGGACAAAGTGAGAAGTCATGCAACGACCAGTTTATAGTCCAGCAGGTTTATTTGAAATCTCAATCTTTCAGACCGTTGCTCCTTCAACGAGTGAAGTGACTTCACACAAAGTTTATGATTTCAAATACATCTGCTGGACTACAACCTGGTGTCATTTGTCCACTCCAGTCCAACATTGGCACTTCCACATCATCGGTTAGAGCATAGACTATAAAAATTGGCAAGACATGTTGCAGCTGTACATTCTGTTCTGATATAACATGATAGTTCCATTCATGTGCAAATCCTGTATTTTAAGAAAATTGCATTATAAGAAAATAGCAGCACCGTTTAAACCAATGGGGCTGAAATTTTGGTAAAGCCAATATAAGTTAGGAAAGTTTGCATTCTACAAATAATGATCTAAATTCTTCAAAGGCGTTATAGTCAATTAGTGTTGAAGAAACGCGTGTTGTAGCAGAACCGACTGCATAGACGTTTAGTTTGGAATAACAATTTGGAATATTGTTTACAGTTCTGATCGACATGACCAGAAGAATGTGGAGGCTTCAGAGAGGCTTTACCAGGATGCCTGGTTTGGAGGGTATTAACTTTGAGGACAGATTGTCAGACAGCATCCGAGGAGCAGGAGAATCGACATTTCAGGCATAAGCTCTTGATCAGGATGATGGGCTTATGCCCGAAATGTTGATTCTTCTGCTCCTTGGATGTTGCCTGACCTGCTGTGGTTTTCCAGCACCACACTCTTCACTGCTGTCCAGCATCTGCAGTCCTCACTTTCTCCATGAGGACAGATTGGCCAAACATGATTTGTTTTCACTTGAATGTCTAAGGCTGAGGTGCAACCTGATAGAAGTTTACAAATTGAATGACGTGGATAGTCGGAGTCTTTTTCCCAAGATAGAAATGTCAATTACTGAGGTACATAGGTTTAGATAATATGGGGAAAGTTTAAAGGTGATATGAAAGGTGAGTTTTATTTTACACAGAGAGTGGGTAATGTCTGGAATACACTGTCAGATGAGGTGGCAGAAACTGATACAATAGCAATGTTTAAGAGGCATCTTGACAGATAACGGTAGTTCTGAGATAATGTGTGTTTCGGCAGTACGGTTTGGATATAATGTTGCTGAAGAATTGGGGAACTTTATTTTCAAGAATGCTTGCCTCAATTTGCAATAGAACGATTCCAGCAGGGATCAGTTTGTGTGCTTCATTCTGTACATGGTCTGGTGTCCATTCTGTTCTGCGCATGCACGATGTCAATGGCAGTCTTCATGTCATTCTGCGCATGCACTGATTTCACCTACCAAAAGAGCAGCTTTCTGTGAGAGGTACTGTGCAGAGAGCAACTTCCTTACATTTTTAAAATTTACTGTTAAGTTTACTTTTCTTTCGTTAATGAACATGATTTCAATCTTCATTCAGGCTGCGCTATACTCTGCGTTCAACTCTTGGTGATCTTTGAGCGATTGTGAGTGATATGTTTTGCCCTAATTCCACTTTTCCCATAGGCCCCATTATTTCTATTAAGCAATTTTCTATTAAGTGCGGTTTTGCTGGAGCACAGCAACAGCATAATAGGAGAACTACCTGTGTATAAATTGGCAGGGAATAGAGGGATACGGACTGCAGAGACACAAAAGGTGTTTAGTTTAGAAAGGCGTCCTGCATCAGTGCAGGCTTCATGAGCTGAAGGACCTGTTCCTGTGTTGTACTGTCTTTTGGATACTTTGTCTGAAGACATAGAGAACTAAATGGTAAAATCTGTTGGTAGCCAAAATAATTTAACATGGGTAATTGAAGTAATTTATTTTTGAGGAAAAAAAAACAAATGATTAATAAAATACATTCAGGAATTCCAAACAACCAGCATAAATGTAGTAAACTGAATGGATCTTTTCTCTGTGAATTCTATTTTCGTTCTATTCCAGAGTGACTGCAAGAAATTGATGGTTGAGAGTAGACACCCGCACTTATGGTGGCAGTTTGCAAGAGCTATTTACACACTCTATGACCAGAAGTGAAGCTGCAGAAGTTGGGGGAGATACTAAACAAATATTCTGCATCAGTATTTACTGTGAAAAAGGACATGGAAGATATAGAATGTGGGGAAATAGATGGTGACATCTTGAAAAATGTCCATATTACAGAGAAGGAAGTGCTGGATGTCTTCAAACGCATAAAAGTGGATAAATCCCCAAGACCTGATCAGGTGTATCCTAAAACTCTGTGGGAACCTAGAGAAGTGATTGCTGGGCCTCTTACTGGGATATTTATATCATTGATTGTCACAGGTGAGGTGCCAGAAGACTGGAGGTTGGCTAACGTGCTACTGTTTAAGAAAGATGGTAAGGACAAGCCAGAGAATATAGACCAGTGAGCCTGCCGTTGGTGGTGGGCAAGTTGTTGGAGGGAATCCTGAGGGACGGGATGTATATGTATTTGGAAAGGCAAGGACTGATTAGGGATAATCAACATGACTTTGTGTGTGGGGAATCATGTCTCACGAACTTGATTGAGAAAGATGTTGTGAAACGTGAAAGGGTTCTGAAAAGATTTACGAGATAGTTGCCAAGGTTGGAGCATTTGGTCGATAGGGAGAGATTGAATAGCCTAGGGCTATGTTCCCTGGAGCATCGGACCGTATAGAGGTTTATAAAATCATGAGGGCCATGGATAGGATAAATAGACAAAGTCTTTTCCCTGGGGTCAGGCAGTCCAGAGCTAAAGGGCATAGGCTTAGGGTGAGAGGGGCAAGATATAAAAGAGATCTAAGGGGCAACGTTTTCACGCAGAGGGTGGTGCATGTATGGAATGAGTTACCAGAGGAAGTGGTGGAGGCTGGTACAATTGCAACATTTAAGAGGCATTTGGATGAGTATATGAATAAGGAGGGATATGGGCCGAATGCTGGCAGGTGGGACTAGATTGGGTTGGGATATCTGGTCGGCATGGACGGGTTGGACTGAAGGGTCTGTTTCCATGCTGTACATCTCTGAGGGGCTTGGACCTTGAGGGAACGTGGCGGTTGGTGTTTGAGCTAGAGCCTGGACGTAAGGAGAGGGACGGGGAGGAGGAGAAACCACCCACCCATGACCGAACCCAGAGAGGGAGAGGATGAACCTGGAGCTGCTGGGTAAGGGGGAATAAATCAAACCTGGGGATTCTGAGGGACGGGGGCCTTAATAAGGGGATAGGGGGAGTGAAATTGGTAAAAGAGGGAGAGATAGGAGGGAGAGGGAGGAGAGTGAATGAGATGGAAGAGGGGGAGGGGACAAGAGGGAGATGAGGGAACGAGAGGGAGAGGGGTAACTGGAGGTAGAGGAGGGGTAATCAGAGGGAGAGGAGGAGTGTCAGGAAGGACAACTTGGATAGGATAAATAAACAAAGTCTTTTCCCTGGGGTCGGGGAGTCAAGAACGAGAGGACATAGGTTTAGGGTGAGAGGGGAAAGATATAAAAGAAACCTAAGGGGCAACTTTTTCATACGGAGTGTGGTCCGTGTATGGAATGAGCTGCCAGGGGAAGTGGTGGAGGTTGGTACAATTGCAACATTTAAAAAGCATTTGGATGGGTATACGAATAGGAGTATTGTGTGCAGTTTTGGGTCCCATATCTCAGGAAGGATGTACTGGCCTGGATACTGAATGGCATGGACAGAGTGGATGTTGGAATGTTTCCGTTGGTCAGAGAAACTAGGACCCGAGGGCACAGCCTTAGAGTAAAGGGAAGACCTTTTAGAACGGTGATAAGGAGAAAAGCCCTTGGCCAGAAGGTGGTGAATCTGAGGAATACACTGCCACAGAAGGCTGTGGAGGCCAGGTCATTGAGTATGTTTAAGAGTGAAATAGATCGATTCTTGATTGTCAAGGAGATCAGGGGTTACGGGAAGAAGGTGGTAGAATGGGGTTGAGAAACTTATCAGTCATGATTGAATGGCAAAGCAGACTCAGAGGGGTGAATGGCCTAACTTCTGCTTCTATGTCTTATGGTCGTATTTGCCTTCCTAATCGTTTGTTATGTCTGCATATAAAGCTATTATGATTGATTTACTTGGAAAGCCCGATCCCTCTGTATCTCAGTTCTTTAGTTTCTCTTCATTTAAAAATATGTTGCTTTTCTATTCTTGCTGAAGTTGTCAAGATCTTGATTTCCTATATTGTGCTCCATTTGTCAATTTTTTGCTTACTCACATAGAGTCATAGAGATGTACAGCACAGAAACAGACCCTTCAGTACAACCCATCCATGCCGACCAGATATCCCAACCCAATCTAGTCCCACCTGCCAGCACCAGGCCCATATCCCTCCAAACCCTTCCTATTCATATATTCATCCAGATGCCTTTTAAATGTTGCAATTGTACCAGCCTCCACCACTTCCTCTGGCAGCTCATCCGTACACGTACCACACTCCACGTGAAAAGGTTGCCCCGTAGGCTTCTTTTATATCTTTCCCCTTTCACCCTAAACCTATGCCCTCTAGTTCTGGACTCCCTGACCCCAGGGAAAAGACTTTGCCTATTTATCCTATCCATGCCCCTCATCATTTTGTAAACCTCTATCAGATCACCCCTCAGCCTCAGACGCTGGAGGGAAAACAGCCCCAGCCTGTTCAGCCTCTCCCTATAGCTCAAATCCTCCAACCCTGACAATATCTTTGTAAATCTTTTCTGAACCCTTCAAGTTTCGGAACATTTTTCCGATAAGAAGGAGACCAGAATTGCACGCAATATTCCAACAATGGCCTAACCAATGTCCTATACAACCGCGACATGACCTCCCAACTCCTGTACTCCGTACACTGACCAACAAAGGAAAGCATACCAAGCATTGTCTTCACTATCATATCTACCTGCGACTCCACTTTCAAGGAGCTATGAACCTGCACTCCAAGGTCTCTTTGTTCAGCAACAGTCCCTAGGACCTTACCACTAAGTATAAAAGTCCTGCTAAGATTTGCTTTCCCAAAATGCAGCACCTCGCATTTGTCTGAATTAAACTCCATCTGCCACTTCTCAGCCCATTGGCCCATCTGGTCAAGATCCTGTTGTAATCTGAGGAACCTTCTTCACGTCCACTACACCTCCAATTTTGGTGTCATCTGCAAACTTACTAACTACCTCTTATGCTCACATCCAAATCATTGCTATAAATGACAAAAAGTAGTGGACCCAGCACTGATCTTGGTGGCACTCCACTGGTCACAGGCCTCCAGTTTGAAAAACAACCTTCCACCACCACCCTCTGTCTTCTACCTTTCGTACTTCCATTTGCAAATTCTTTACAACTTAATTTTCCTCCTTTCTTTGCATCAAAAGCAAATCTAGTAACCATTCATTTATATAAGTTGTAAATAAAGGAGGGACTAACACTCATTCATCTGACACACCACTTATGTCCTACAAACTTGTAATTGACCCATTTAAGCCTCCCTTTTGTTTCCTAATCCTCTACCCACTCCAATTTGATGATCCCTACACCATGAGCTTTTCGCATAGAAATCTTTGACGTGACATCTTGTCAAATGCCTTCTGGAAATCTAAGCACAGTATATCCACTTTTATTTATGTTGCTTGGTACTTCCTCAAAAGCTCTCATAAATTAACTGACCATGATTTGCCTTTAATGAGTGAGTGAAGCTCGCTTCATTAAATCAATGAATAAAGTTTGATTCATTGAATGACTGACTGAAATTTAGTTTGTTGAATGAATGAGGGAAGCTTCAGTCAATGAATTAATGCTGACCACATTAAGATTTTCTAAATGCCCTGCTCTAATCTTCTAAATAATACATTCCAACATTTTCCTTATGACTGATGTTAGGATAACTGGCATGTAGTTTCCTGCTTTCTGGCTCCCTCCTCTCTCGGTTGGAGAAATCATATTTGCTATTTTCCAATGGAATCATTCCAGAATCTTGGAAATTTAAATGCAATGCATCTATTATCTCAGCCACTACTTTTAACATTCTAGCCTAACATCCATCAGGACCTGGGGCTATGTCAGATTTTAGTTATAATAATTGTCTGTGTCCCTACTGTTTATTGCGTTAGATTGTTGTCTTAAAAAATGATGGCACTGTACTTAATCCTGGAGTGTTTAATACCAAGCTTGTGCTTATTCATTCATGGGATGTGGGCATTGCTTTAAGGGTGCCATTTATTATCCATTCCTAATTGCCCTTGAGAAGACATTGGTGAGATTCACATGGCATCCAACTAAGTGCATTTTTGTGTACAACAAAAAACAGTAGATGTTGGAGATCTGAAACAGCAACAAAAATTTCTGAAGAAACTTGCAAACATTTGTTTAGAGAGAAACAAAATTAATGTTTTAAGTTAATGTAACTCAGAATGTTATCTGAGTGTCTTCTTTGACCATTTGAAGAAGTTCAGAAGCCAGTCACATTTCTGAGATCTGGAAAACTTGGTGATACTGGGAGATTTCCTTCCCTGACAGATATTAGTTTCTCACCGGTTTTGTGATTTCATGATCACTCTCCCTGATTCATACTATTTTATTTCTCTTGTATCTCCTTGTAGCTATTCCTGTCAAACTATCTGATGTAATGGTATATCGTGCTCATCTGACTTGCACTATTCTGAGCATCTACTGTAGCTCGTTGACTACTGTTTTGACATCCATCATCCAGCTGTGCCTTGGTCAACCCTTCCACTTTGCCTGCAAAAAGTTATCTCCGTAACTTTTCAGCTATGTTCAAATGGCTGAAATACTGATTTTGTGTTCCAGATTTTTTTAATTGGGTGAATTGATGGTGAGATCTGAACTCATCTCTGGATTATTGGTCCAGGTCTCTGGATGACTTACCAGGTATTGTAGTCACAAACTATTGTACCCTCTGGGACAGAACAGTGAAATATTCCATTTCAAACATTAGCAGACCTCATCTTGAAAATCGAACTTCACCTGAATGTTTGTTTACCCACATTTCTCATCTGTAGGATTAGTTGCCATGACTCTGATGCTGGTGTCCAAAAAAAAAGAAAAATGGCTACATGATACGAGTCTGATCCAAGTGTCACTTTAAATATGCATTATGAATACCCTGCAGCAATAGCATTGGCTATTTTTTTTTTGTTAAGACATATCCCTTAATTTTATTGTGCACCAGCATCTTGTACGACGCTCTTGCTGACAGTATTCATCTGTAAAAACCTGAATGCCCATCAACATATGAATATGTTAGTAGTGTGATATGGGCTTCTTGTCAGATGTGGGAGTTTAAAGAGAGTTTAAGGATTACTGCGGATTATATCTGCAATAAATGCTGTTGCGAATCTTATCAGATCGAATGGATCGGTTGGAGAGACAGTTAGAAGCAATGAGGAATTTGCAACAGCAACAGTATGTGATGGATGGCAGTTATGGGGGGAGGGGGGGGAGTCTCAGATACAGTCACATAGAGGGGTTGACTCAAGGAAAGGTAAGAGAAATAGGCACCTAGTGCAGGTGTGTTCTATGGCTTTACCCATTTCAAACAGGTATGCTATTTTGGAAAATGTAGGGGGTGCTGGATTCTCAGGGGAATGTAGCGCGAACTGCCAAGTGTCTGGTATCGAGACTGGCTGTAATGCAACGAGGGGTACATCAGGTTCCAAGAGATCAATTTTGTTAGGGGATTCTCTAGTCCAAGCTGCAGACAGATGTTTCTGCGGTCAGCAGTGAAAAAGCAGAATGGTGTGTTGCTTCCCTGGTGCCAGAATCAAGGAGGTCTCCGAGAAAGTGCACAATGTTCTTATGGCGGAAGGGGGGCCAGCAGGAAGTCATTGTCCACATTGAAACCAACGACATAAGAAGGGAAAAGGTTGAGATTTTGAAGGGTGATTACAGCGAGTTAGGCAGGAATTTAAAAAGGAGGTCCTCGAGAGTAGTAATATCTGGATTACTCCCAGTGCTACGAGCTAGTGAGGGCAGGAATAGGAGGATAGAGCAGATGAATGCATGGCTGAGGAGCTGGTGTATGGGAGAAGGATTCACATTTTTGGATCATTGGAATCTCTTTTGGGGTAGAAGTGACCTGTACAAGAAGGACGTTTTGCACCTAAATTGGAAGGGGGCTAATATACTGGCAGGGAAGTTTGCTACAGCTGCTCAGGAGGATTTAAACTCGTCAGGTATGGGGGTGTGACCCAGGGAGATAGTGAGGAAAGAGATCAATCTGAGACGGGTACAGTTGAGAACAGAAGTGAGTCGAACAGTCAGGGCAGGCAGGGACGAAGTAGGACTAATAAATTAAACTGCATTTATTTCAATGCAAGGGGCCTAACTGGGAAGGCAGATGAACCCAGGGCATGGTTAGGAACATGGGACTGGGATATCATAGCAATTACAGAAACATGGCTCAGGGATGGGCAGGACTGGCAGCTTAATGTTCCAGGATATAAATGCTACAGGAAGGATAGAAAGGGAGGCAAGACAGGTGGGGGTGTGGTGTTTTTGATAAGGGATAGCATTACAGCTGTGCTGAGGGAGGATATTCCTGGAAATACATCCAGGGAAATTATTTGGGTGGGACTGAGAAATAAGAAGGAGATGATCACCTTATTATCGACCCCCCCACCCCCCAATAGTCAGAGAGAAATTGAGAAACAAGCTTGTAAGGAGATCTCAGCTATCTGTAAGAATAATAGGGTGGTTATGGTAGGGGATTTTAATTTTTCAAACATAGACTGGGGCTGCCATAGTGTTAAGGGTTTAGATGGAGAGGAATTTGTTAAGTGTGTGCAAGAAAAGTTTCTGATTCAGTATGTAGCTGTACTTGCTAGAGAAGGTGCAAAACTTGACCTACCCGTGGGAAATAAGGCAGGGTAGGTGACTTAGGTGTCAGTGGGGGAGTACTTTGGGGCCAGCGACCATAATTCCATTAGATTTAAAATAGTGGTGGAAAAGGATGGACCAAACCTAAAAATTAAAGTTCTAAATTGGCGAAAGGCTAATTTTGACGATATTAGGCAAGAACTTTCAAAAGCTGATTGGGGGCAGATGTTCGCAGGTAAAGGGACAGCTGGAAAATGGGAAGCCTTCAGAAATGAGATAACAAGAATCCAGAGACAGTATATTCCTGTCAGGGTGAAAGGGAAGGCTGGTAGGTATAGGGAATGCTGGGTGACTAAAGAAATTAGGGTTTGGTTAAGAAAAAGGAGGAAGCATATGTCAGGTATAGACAGGATAGATCGAGGGAATCCTTAGAAGAGTATAAAGGCAGGAGGAGAGTACTTAAGAGGGAAATCAGGAGGGCAAAAAGGGGACATGAGATAGCTTTGGCAAATAGAATTAAGGAGAATCCAAAGGGTTTTTACAAATACATTAGGGACAAAAGGGTAACAAGGAAGAGAATAGGGCTCCTGAAAGATCTGTAAGGCGGCCTTTGTGTGGAGCCACAGAAAATGGGGAAGATATTAAACGAATATTTTGCAACAGTATTTACTGTGGAAAAAGTATATGGAAGATATAGACTGTAGGAAAATAGATGGTGACACCTTGCAAAATGTCCACATTACAGAGGAGGAAGTGCTGGATGTCTTGAAACAGTTAAAGGTGGATAAATCCCCAGGACCTGATCAGGTTCACCCTAGAACTCTGTGGGAAGCTAGAGAAGTGATGGCTGGGCCTTTTGCTGAGATATTTGTATCATCGATAGTCATAGGTGAGGTGCTGGTTGGCTAACGTGGTGCCACTGCATAAGATGTGGGGTATGGACAAGCCAGGAAACTATAGACCAGTGAGCCTGGCGTCAGTTGTGGGCAAGTTGTTGGAGGGAATCCTGAGAGACAGGATATACATGTATTTGGAAAGGCAGGGACTGATTAGGGATAGTCAACATGGCTTTATGCATGGGAAATAATGTCTCACAAACTTGATTGAGTTTTTTTTTGAGGAAGTAACAAAGAGGATTGATGAGGGCAGAGCAATAGATATGATCTATATGGACTTCAGTAAGGTGTTTGACAAGGTTCCCCATGAGAGACTGGTTAGCAAGGTGAGATCTCATGGAATACAAGGAGAACTAGCCATTTGGATACAGAACTGGATCAAAGATAGAAGACAGAGGGTGGTGGTGGAGGGTTGTTTTTCAGACTGGAGGCCTGTGACCAGTGGAGTGCCACAAGGATCGGTGCTGAGTCCACTACTTTTTGTCATTTACATAAATGATTTGGATGCGAGCATGAGAGGTAGAGTTAATAAGTTTGCAGATGACACCAAAATTGGAGATGTAGTGGACAGCGAAGAAGGTTACCTCAGATTACAACAGGATCTGGACCAGATGGGCCAATGGGCTGAGAAGTGGCAAATGGAGTTTAATTCAGCTAAATGCGAGGTGCTGCATTTTGGGAATGCAAATCTTAGCAGGACTTGTACACTTAATGGTAAGGTCCGAGGGAGTGTTGCTGAACAAAGAGACCTTGGAGTGCAGGTTCATAGCTTCTTGAAAGTGGAATCGCAGGTAAATAGGATAGTGAAGAAGGCATTTGGTATGTTTCTTTTCTTGGTCAATGTATTGAGTACAAGAGTTGGGAGGTCATGTTGCGGCTATACAGGACATTGATTAGGTCACTCTTGGAATATTGCATGCAATTCTTGTCTCCTTCCTATCGGAAAGATGTTGTGAAACTTGAAAGGGTTCAGAAAAGATTTACGAGGATATTGCCAGGGTTGAAGGATTTGAGCTACAGGGAGAGGCTGAACAGGCTGGGGCTGTTTTCCCTGGAGTGTCTGAGGCTGAGGAGTGACCTGATAGAGGTTTACAAAATCATGAGGGGTATGGATAGGGTAAATGGGCGAAGTATTTTCCTTGGGGGTGGGGAGTCCAGAACTAGACAACATAGGTTTCGGGTGAGAGGGGAAAGATATGAAAGAGGTCTATGGGGCAACGTCTTCACACAGAGTGTGATATGTGTATGGAATGAGCTGCCAGAGGAAGTGGTAGAGGCTGGTACAATTGCAACATTTAAAAGGCATTTGGATGGGTATATGAATAGGAAGGGTTTGGAGGGATATGGGCCGGGTGCTGGCAGGTGGGACTAGATTGGATTGGGATATCTGGTCAGCATGGATGGGTTGTACTGAAGGGTCTGTTTCCATGCTGTACATCTCTATGACTCAATCATAAATAGGAGCAGAAGTTGGCCATTCAGCCTTTTGAGTCTACTGTCATTCATAAACAGCAAAACTGATCTTTGCTCCTCTTCTTGCTTTATTACCACATTCCTTGATTTCCTTTATATCCAAAAGACATTTGATATCTGACTTGAAAACAAAGATAACTGAACACCCATACCTCTTGGGTAGAGAGTTCCAAAGGAGAAGTCTCATTACAGAATTAGTGGGCATTGTGTATTGTACAGTTCTCCCAATCTGGTGTTGGAAGTTTCATTTGTAACTTCCTAAATAATGCAGAAACCTCTCTGACAGTGGCTCTTCTTTCCATCCCAAATGTAACCCCAACTTGTTCATGGTTCCTCTCAGATCTATTCTCGACTGTCTCTTTTTCCTCATTTGCATACTGCTCAGGAAGTTTTTTGTACAAAAGTGGACTTAAATTTCCAAGAATGCGTTCATGCCTGACTTGGCCTCTTCTTTCCTACCATACTGCCAGGTATGGTATACTTCTCTGATATTTACTGCTGTATGAATCATGTCTTCATCCCATTCAATATTGCAACTGTTTTCTTCAGCCTCCACCAATGAGTCAGTCTCTTTTTGCCTGCGGATGAACCAGACTGTTCTCTCTTTCATCTTGTCACCACGAATTGAATTTCTAAAACCCTATCTTCTCCATTGCAAAGTTCACCAATTCCCCAATGTTTGTTCTTTAGCTGCTCCACCATTGATGTGAATGATCCATGTCATAATCTCCTCCAAACTCAGACTTTTCCCGCACTTTGATTTCTCGATCCATTGGTATTGAATTCTGCTGCATGGAACCTTGCCCACTATGAAGCTTCTCTTTAAGGACTAAAGAATATTGAACCTTACCTGAATTGACTTCCAGTACTTTTTAATCTGCCAAGGGCTTGTTTTATCATCCGTATGCTTAATTCCACATGTGGCTGCCTCCGCTCACAGTTCTAATGTAGAAAACACAAAAGTCATTTTGTGCAAAACAATAATGAGAATTTTTTTGTTTACTTGTGACCTTGGTAGCTGTATGTAAATTGTCACGAGTCGATAAAGTGTGGAAAAAGCACAGCAGGTTAAGCAACATCAGAGGAGCTGGGGAATCGACGTTTCAGTCCTGATGTAAGGTCCCAACCTGAAACGTTGACTATCCTGCTCCCCTAATGCTGCTTGACCTGTGTTTTTTCCAGCTCCACACTTCATTGACTCTGACTTTTCAGCATCTACAGTCCTCACTATTTCTCCATAGAACATTACAGCATTGTACAGGCCCTTCGGCATTCGATGTTGTGCTGACCTGTGAAACAAACCGACGCTATTCCATTTTCATCCATATGTCTATCCAATGACCATTTAAATGCCCTTAAAATTGGCAAGTCTACTGCTGTTGCAGGCAGGCCGTTCCACACCCCTACTACTCTGAGTAAAGAAACTACCTCTGACATGTGTCCTACATCTATCACCCCTCAATTCAAAGCCCCACGTGCCAGCCATCACTATCTAAGAAAAAAGGCTATCACTGTCCAGCCTATCTAACTCTCTAATTATCTTATATGTCTCAATTAAGTCACCTTTCAACTTTCTTCTCTCTAATGAAAACAGCCTTAAAGCCCTCGGCCTTTCCACATAAGACCTCCCCTCCATACCAGGCAACATTCTTGTAAATCTCCTCTGAACCCTTTCCAAAGCTTCCAAATCCTTCCTATTATGTGGTGACCAGAACTGTTTGGTTTGGATGTGACTAACTTAATTGGTTAGATTGTCTGGTTTTAGCTTTTTTTTTGCGTTTGGGATAATTTTTCTCATATTTTGAAATGTCAGAGAATGCTATTGTGGTGCTACTGTAAATTGTTTCATGATGTAACATTGCAAATGAAGAGCAACAAAATGCTCTGACCACTCTGCAGTTGCATTCCCCGTTTTTCCATAATTCTCAAGGGATACAGTACAATTTAATGGCAACTTGAGAAGAGAGGCAGTCTCACAAGTCCCAGTTTTTCTTCTGAAAGGATTTTGTGATTTGGGTTTAAATGAGAAATTAAAGGAGAGGACTTTGGGACAATTTATACCAGCTGATTTCTCTTCTGTGCTGGTTCAAAAGCATTTTAAATCACAACATGTTTGCCCTACAGACATCTTGAGAGTTATGACATCCTGGGTGTGATAGCTATACTTCAAGTGCAACACCTTTTGGACATACAATAGATACAAAAGCCTCTCTACGTAATGTGCGAAAATGTATACACGCAACAGATGTTACCAATTTACCTCTAAAATTTCACATAACCACTTCACCCTGTTGTGCAGGCTTCTCATTTTTTAATCTGCCACTCTAGTGCCTTGATATTTGTCTGGGTTCCAATTTACATTTCCCAAGTAGTATTCTCCACTACCTTTCGTTCATTCCCAATGTTATGGTGCTCCAATGCACTGACATTTTGTAATCAATACTACACAATTCTTAAAAAAAAAAGTTCAATTTCTGGCATAAAGAAATAGCGTTGCTCAGAGACAGAACCCATTTTTACACTTTTGCAAGCTGAAGGCAATCTATTTACCTTTGTCATTCACCTTCCTGAGCTTTTCTGCCATGTCTCTTGTGTCACCTGGGTCCTGGTCAAGAACAAGAAAGCATGGCTTCAGGATAAGTAAATATTTAGAACTTTCTACTTCAGAAGTTGGTGAATGTTTCAGCACATTTAAGGATATGAGAGACATATATTTGAGGTCTCAGGGAATTGGGTTATGAGGAATGATTGGGAATGTAGAGTTGAAGCCTAGGCCATCGGATCAACTATGATTGTATTGAATGATAGACTGCATATGGTCATCTCTTACTCCTTCCTTTTATATTTGCCACCATTTCTCCATCCTCCACTCCTCCATCATTCTATACCCTAACCAAATGCATTATTAGGGCTCCACAGTTACCTTTGATCGTTGACTTGATCATTTATTAAAAACTGATTCAAGGTTAATATTTTCAATAGCTGCTGCAGAGAATGTGATCGAAAAGGAAGTTCCATCCGAAAGTGAACTGCTGTAAATCAATAAAGCAGTAAATGGTCTACCACCAATAAATCCAGACGAGTTTAATTTTAGCCACCATGTCTTTGATTCAGGAAATGACGAATTGATATATTGCGAAATAATTGTCGTTGAAAGCATTTTCACAAGGTTGCCAAGTGCTGTTGTGCCATATAACGTGATATATCCCCAATATACTCCAGAGCAGACGTACCAATTTTGGAACAAGTTGCATGTATCAAATCTGTGCAAGTATGAACTTGAATTTGGATGATGAAAGCTACAAAACGTGCAGTTCTTTCCAAATTCTAAAGGAAAGTCTGTATTGACTAGTAAGTTCTTCTATGAATAACCAAACCATCTGTTTGTACATTGGTGCAATAAAAATGCAATGTACAAACATTTTGTGGAGTAGCTGAAAGCGACAGCACCTGTTTGTTCAAGGAGATGTATAAGAGTATCCTTCAGCTCCATAACTAAGAGATTTGAGTTCAGCTGTTCAACATCGATGTATCTTCTGTATGACAGGACAGCATTTCTCTTGAGTGGAGCTTATCCTTCATAATCAGTCATTACACTTTAAATCTCTGTGAAGTACCAGGTTTTTAAAGAGTTTAAAACTATGACTGGAATGTGACAGTGGAAACAGTTCCAGTGCAGAAGGGGTCTAGAATGGGGGAGATCATGGACTTTGAATTCAGCCAATAGTAGCATCTCAGAGGCAGTAATCTACTCCCAGTATAATGAGCTAACAAGGTTGGAAAGAGCAGTGTGTAGTTTGAGGCATTATGTCGGAGGAGAGCTTCAGATTTCTGAGGCATTTGAACCAGTTCTGGGGTAGAGTCACTTAATGAGAGGGGACTGGTTGAATCCCAACAGAACTGTGGTTAGTGTCCCTACAAGGAGATTCACTAGAGGGGCTGGGAAAGTTCACACTCAGTTTGTAGACACCAGCATATCCAAATAGAAAGAAGAATAAGTTGAGATTAGATTAGATTCCCTACATTGTGGAAACCGGCCCTTCGGCCCAACAAGTCCACACTGACCCTCCAAAGAGTAATCCACCCAGACCCATTTCCCTCTGAATGATGCACCTAACATTATGGGCAATTTAGCACGGCCAATTCACCCCACTGTGGGAGGAAACTGGAGCACCTGGAGGGAACACACGCAGACCCGGGGAGAATGTGCAAACTCCACACAAACAGTCGTCTGTGGCTGGGATCAAACCTGGGACACTGGTGCTGTGAAACAGCAGTGCTAACGACTGAGCCACCATGATGCTCAGGTGCTTAAACAAATGTGTGTGTTTTGGAAAATACTGTTGAATGATGTAATGCCATATTAAGTAGAAACAATCTAAAAGCAACACCAAGGTTGGGAGGTATGTATGTAATATATAAAGTGTCACAGAAAAGTTGGTGAGCCTCAAGCACTATAGCTATATAGAAATAAGTAGTGGCAAAAGTGAAAACATAGCTTACAAATGATATGAACTGTGAACTTATATTTAAGGACATTGTGTTCAGAAAAGATAAAGAAGGTAAACGGTGAGACCTCCTGACAGTACTGATGAGGGAACCTTGTGGTTTTGGACGAAGGACGGTTTTATGGGGACAAAAACAAATCTGTTTGGTTTGAGCTGAAAAGCAAAAATTGGACTGGGCAACCACGATTATCATATCATCAATTATCCGAATTTCCATTATCCAAAAATATTCTTCAAGCCCTGTAAAAATGCAATCCGTTATCCGAACTCTCAGTTATCAGAACAAAATACTCCCTGCCCATCTCTTTCGGATAAATGAGGTTGTTCTGAACTCTGAACTCCTCTAAATAAATGTAGAGAGAGAGATAGGGGAGCATATCTGTAGGAATATTGCCGAGTTATACAGAGACTAGAGTGGTGCTATTAACTGTAATTACCCAAATATGATCAAGGTAATATTTGAATTGAAGAGATAGGAAGTGGGAATATTTTCTGAACTTCATTTGGAGAACCTAATTGATCAATATTGACCGAGCAGGAAGAAAGCATTGCTGAATCTGATGCTGGAGACGAGGTGGGTCAAATTAACTAAACTTCTAAGGTAAAATGTAAGATTTAAGAGTAGGGTTGAACATAGAAATGATGCAGAACAGAAGGGGGCCATTTGGTCCATCTTATTCATGATAACCCCAGGATTCCTGAAGAAGGGCTTATGCCCGAAACGTCGATTCTTGTGCTCCTCGGATGCTGCCTGACCTGCTGCGCTTTTCCAGCAACACATTTTTCAGCTCATGATAACCCCAAGGTCATTTGGCTGTTTGATCTTGCTCCACCATTCACTAAGCTGGTTGCTGATCTGGTTGTGGTCTCCACTCCACTTGCATTTCTGCATCACGTAATCTTTGGCTCCCTTGTCTATCAAAACATTTCTCTAACTCCGCCCCAAATGAATTTATAGACCGAGCCTCCATTACTTGTAGGGAAGAGAATTCCACACCCTAGCAGCCATCTGCAAGAAAAGAATTCTCCTCATCATGCCACAAGCTTTTGATTAGTGATGGAGAAGAGCAAAAAAAATGTTTAAATTGAAAAAGGTCTAACTTCAGTGGGGTGAAAGGGGATCTAGCCAAGGTAGAATGGAAACAAAAACAGTTTTCTAGGAATAAAATGTATCTCAAGGTAAAAAAGCATACTAAAGCGAGGGTGAGGCAACCATGGCTGACGAGGTAAGTCAGGGACAGCATAAAAACAAAAGAGAAAGCATAAAATGGGAAGCTGACAAAGACCAACAGAATCTAGATTAGAGTGGTGCTGGAAAAGTACAGCCGGTCAGGCAACATCTGAGGAGCAGGAAAATCGACGTTTCGGGCAAAAGCTCTTCATCAGGACTCAACATCAACAGAAGAAAATGAAAAAAGAAATAAGGAGGGAGAAGATTAAACATTAGCCAGTAACACATGAGAAGATTGCATGAGTTTCTTTAGGTGATACATAAAAGGCAAAAGTGGACATTACGCCACTGGAAAATGACACTGGAGAAATAGTAATAGGGAACAAAGAAATGATGGAGGAATTGAACAAGTTTTCTGTGTCTATCTTCACAGTGGAAGACATGAGTAACATCCCAAAAATTCAAGAGAATGAGGGGGCAGGTGTGAGTATGGTGGCCATCACCAAGGAGAAGATGCTAGAAAAACTGTAAGGTCTGAAAGTGGATGAATCACCTGGATCAGATGGAGTATACCATAGAGTCATGAATGATATAGCAGAGACATTAGTGGTGATCTTCCAGGAGTCACGGAGAGCCCCAGAGGACTGGAAAATTGCTCATGTAACCCCATTTAAAAAGGGAGAATGGCAAAAGGTGGAAAATTCCAGACCAATTTTCCTGACTCAGTCATTGGTAAGATTTTGGAGTTTATTGTAAAGGATGAGATTTCTGAATACTTGGAAGTGTATAGTAAATTAGGGGTTAAGTTAGCATGGTTTCATCAGGGGGAGGTAATACATGACAAAGCTGCTAGAATTCTTTGAAGAGGTAACGAGCAGGTTAGATCAAGGAGAGCCAGTGAATGTTATCTAACTGGATTTCAAGAAGGCCTTTGACAAAGTGCCACACAGGAGGCTGCTAAGTAAGGTAAAAGTCCATGGTGTTAGAGGCAAGGTACTAGTATGGATAGAAAGTTGGCTGTCTGGCAGAAAGTAGAGACTGGGGATAAAAGGGTCTTTCTGAGGATGGCAGCTGGTGACTAGTGGTGTACCATAAGGGTCAGTATTGGGACCATGACTTTTCACTTTATATATTAATGATCTAGATGAAGGAACTGATGGCATTCTGGCTAGATTTACAAATGATGCAAAGATAGGTAGAGGGACATGTAGTAATGACGAGATGGAAAAGGCGCAGAAGGATTCAGACAGGTTAGGAGAGTGGGCAAAGAAGTGACAGATGGACAACAATGTGGGAACGTGTGAGGTCATGTACTGCGGTAGGAAGAATAGGCATAGACTATTTTCTAAATGTGGAGAAAATTCAGAAATCTGAAGTGCAAAGAGTCTTGGGAGTTCTAGTCCAGGATTCCGTTAAGGTAAACTTGCAGTAGTTAGGAAGGCAAATGCAATGTTGGCATTTATTTCGAGAGGATTAGAATATAAAAACATAAATGTACTTCTGAGGCTTGATAAGGCTCTGGTCAGACTGCATTTAAAGTATTGTAAGCAGTTTTGGGCCACATACCTCCAAAGGATGTACTGTCCCTGGAACAGTTCCAGAGGACTTTCAGGAGAGTGTCAAGAATGTGATAAAATATTCCCTACTTGCCTGGTTGAATGTAGCTCCAGCAACAATGGACAAAGTCTGTTTGACTGAAACTGTATCCATAAACTTTCACTCGTTTCATCATCAATGTTTAGTAGCAGCATTGTGTATTGCTAACAAGATACACAGCAGAAATTCATCAGGAATCTTTTGAGAACACCTTCCAAACGCACGGCCACTACCATCTAGAAGGATGGACGGAGATATATGGAAACACCACCATCTGCTAATTCCTTTCCAAGCCACTCACCAAGGCTTGGAAATATATCGCCATTCCTTTAGTGTTGCTGGGTGAAAATCTGGGACCCTCTCCCTACCAGCATTGTTGCTGTAAACTACAGCAAATGCGCTGCATCAGTTAAAGAAGACAGCTTGCCCACCTTCTCAAAGACAGTTAGGGATAGGCGATAAATGCTGGCCCAGGAGTGACATCCACATTCTGTGAAAGAACTTTTAGGACTTATGTCCGAAACATCGATTCTCCTGCTCCTCAGATGCTGCCTAACCTGCTGTGCTTTTCCAGCACCACACACACAACTCTGATCTCTAGCATCTGCAATCCTCACTTTCTCCTTCTTGAATAAGCACACAACATTTGCTACCCTCCAGTTTTCTGAGACTCACCTATGGCAAACGATGATGCAAAAATATCAGCCAGGGACCCCGCAATTTCTTCTCTGGCCTCTTGAAGTGTTGTTGGATATATCTGGTCAGGACCAGGAGGTTTATCCACCTTTCATATATTCTAATACATACAACATCACCTCCATTGTGATATGGACTGTCCCCAAGATATGACCACTAACTTCCCCAAGTTTCCAAGTCGTCTTGTCTTTCTCCATGGTAAACACAGAGGAGAAATACTCCTTGAGGACCTCGCCCATCTCCTGTGATTCTACACATATCCATTTTTTTCCTTGAGGGGTCCCATTCTCTCTTTAGTTATTCTTTTTCCTTCAATATACTTAAAGATCCTCTTTAGATTCACCCTAATCTTCTCAGCCAAGATTGTCTCGTCCCCCTTTTTGCCCTCTTGATTTCTTTCTTCAGTAAACTCCTGTATCCCCTATGTACCTCCAGGGATTTTAAAGGAGGATTTAACCAAGTATCTTTAAAAAAGACTGGTTTAACAAAATTGTGAATCATGGATTATTAGTTTAGTTTAACAAAATGACTATGAAAAAATAGTGAATTTTGTTTTAGGTTTGAGAATTGTAAATAGTGATGTTGTTTAGTTCATTGCTGAGCACTGCTGCATGTTTGAGATACGTGTGACTTAGAGCAGTGAAGTGCGATCTTGGTTGACCGTCTCATCTGATGTACAGCATCTGTGACAATGCCAAAGGCCTTCAGCACTGCTGTGTGATTTAAGCTGAGACCTGAAGACCTGGAGCATCAATCTAAATTATTGTGGCCTATAAAATTCATTCCTAGAGATTGATCGAAAGAAATCAAAGTGAAGCATTTTGAGTGCTGTGATTATGGTATATGCAAATTAGCAGTTATTCTCTAGTCGCAAAGATAATGATGTCAATGATTATTTGAACTATTCGAGGAAGAAACTGCAGTGGTATCTTTCACTTAAGACATGAGCCATTAGGAATCAGCAGTAAATGTTGACCTTGCTAGCAATACCCTTACCTTATGAATGAATAAAGTAAATATGGAAGAGATAAAAGCGAAATACTGGAGATCTGAAATAAAAATAGTGCTGGAGAAATTTGCATAGAGTCAGTAGAGTCATACAGCAAGCCAGACCATGCTCAAACTAAACAGTCCCACCTACCTGCATTTGGCCCGTAACCCTCTGACTTGGAGGTAGTGAGGACTACAGATGCTGGAAAGTCAGAGTCAATAACGTATGGAGCTGGAAAAGCACACCAGGTCAAGCTCCCCTGCCACTCTGATGCTCCTTGATCTGCTGTGTTTTTTCCAGCTCCATATTTTATCAATTACCGTGCCCCACCCCCACAAAAATCCTCTAAATGTTTCTGATTCAAGTACTGATCCAAATGTTTTTTAAATGTTGGAACTGAATCCACAACTACCTCATTCCACACACAAACCACACTCTGTGTAAAAATGTTGCTATTGTGTCCTTTTTAAAACTTTCTCCTCCTCTTAAAATTATGCCCTTAGTTTTGAACTCACCCACCCTAGGGAAAAGACCCTTGCTGTTCACATTATCTATTCTGTCTATGGCCTTATGATTTTATAAACTTCTACAAGGTCACCTCTCAACCTCTTATACTCCAGTGAAAAATGTCCCGGCCTATCTAACCTATTATTGTAACACAAGCCCTCCATTCCCGGCAATATCCTGGTAAATCTTTTCTAAAATCTCTCCAATTTAATAATATCTGATAACAGGGCACCCTGAATTGCACATGATACACCAGAAGAGGCCTCACCAACATCTTGTAAACTTCAACATACCGTCCCAATTCAAATACTCAAAGGTCTGAGCAATTTAGGCAACTGTGCTAAATGCCCTCTTAACCACCCTATCTACCTGTGATGCAAATTTCAAAAACTTATGCACCTGAACCCCTAGTTCTCTCTGTTCTGTCATGCTACCCAGGGTCCTAAATTAATTGTATAAGTTCCGCCTTTGTTTATTTTACTAAATACAATACCTTTCATTTATCCAAATTAAACTCCATCTGCCACTCGTAGAACATAGAACTGTACAGCACAGGAATTGACCCCTCGGCCCGCAAAGTTGTGCCAAACATGGCGCCAAATTAAACTAATTTAAACTTGGTTTATGCCCCTCCATTCATTGCATATTCATGTGCTTATTTAAAAGTCACTTAAACGTCCTATCATATCTGCCTCCACTACCACCCCTGGCAGACTCTTACCACTCTGTTTAAAAAAAGATTTGCCCCTTACATCTCCTTTGAACCTCCTCCCGTCAGCTTAAAAGAATGTCCCCAGTATTAGACATTTCAACTCTGGGAAAAAGATTCTGACCGATTTACGCACCTCATAATTTTATAGACTTCCATCAAGTCTCCCCTCAACTTCAGCTGCTCCAGAGAAAACAGCCCAAGTTTTTCTAGCCTCTCCTTACAGTTGATTCCCCTAATTCAGACAGCATCCTGGTAAACATCTCTGCACCCTGTCCAAAGCCTCCACATCCTGCAATGTGATTCTTGACTCTTGTACTCAGTTCCCCAATCAATAAAGGCAAGCATGCCCATCCGCTTTCTTTATCATCCTATCTACTTGCATGGCAGCTTTCAGGGAGCTATGGACTTGAACCCCAAGATCCTTCTGTACCTCAAAACTGTTCACGGTCCTGCCATTAACATTATACTTTTCCATAATATTTGATCTCCCAAGTGCAGCATTTCAGACTTATCCAGATTAAATGTCATCTGCCATTTCTCCGCCAATATCTGCAACTGATCCATATACTATTCACCAAATTGACCAGGATCTCTTTGTAATCTAAGATAAGCTTCTTTATTGTCCACTATACCACCAGTTTTGATGTCATCTGCAAACTTACTAACCATGCCTCCTACATTCTCATCCAAGTAATTTATATAAATGACTAATTAAAGTAGATCCAGTACCGATCCCTGTGGAACACTGCTGGTCACAAGCCTCCAATTGAAAAAAAACCAATCCTCTACCACCACCATCCTCTCTCCTACCATCAGGCCAAATTTGTATCCAATTGGTAAGCTTACCCTGAATCCCTGATATAACTTCACCAAAAAATATTGTTGAAAGGTGATGAACTACCCTCTTGTGGCTTTAATCAAAGTTCATGATCAACAACCGAATATGATTTGTGGAGTCCCACAGAAGGAATACATTGTTGTTACTCTTAAATTTCCTTGTAAACTTTTCATGTTCAAAGATAGATTTTGAAATTTAAGAATCTGACAACATCTAAGCAAGTACTATTTTCATGAATACTCATTCTGGACTTGAAATGCCAAGTTTAAAGTCTGAAGGTTAGTAATTATCATTTCCTTCTATCACTCAAAAACAATTACATCATTATGCATGCCACCTAGATTCATCTGATATTTCTAATACAGTTTGAGGAAGTGCATCTTTAACCTCCCCCTTAATGGAATAGATGATTAACTCATCACTTATTAGCTTTCTCAATTATTTTTAGTTTCTGTTTGCACATATCAAGCTGCACCCCAAAGCAACACTGGAAGGCATCATTACTTCCAAAACTTCCTTTGGAATTAATCCCCTTGCTGTTTGCCTTTTTTCTCAATGTAATTGAATATATGATTGTTGTATATCATTGTATGATTTCAAGAAGAATTTGGATATAACACTTGGGACTAAAGGGATCAAAGGGTATGGGTCAAAGCAGGAGCAGGCTTGGATGATTAACCATGATCAGAATGAATGGCAAAGAGACTTAAAGTACCAAATGGCCTTTTTCCACTCCTTGTTTGTTTTTATTAAACTCACTCAGGTCAAGTCATATGGTCTTGTTTCTCGAATTCTTCCTTCTTTATTAGGCTAATGCAAACTCCTCCTCCTCACCTGCACTCCTTTCGAAGTTCAGATGAGTAACATGACTCTTGAAGTGAAGCAGCGGAGATTTAGGTTGCTTTTTGGACTACTGTATATTGGTGTTGTGAAAGCTTTTGCCTTCAATTCCCCATACCATAACTAAGATTAGGAACTCTACAATGATGGAAAGCAAATGACATGGCCTTCATTTCAAAGGGATTGGAGTGCAAGGATGAAAGAGTCCTTGTTACAGTTATCCTAGGTTTTGATTTAAGCTTTATTGTCATGTGTACTCAAGTACAGGATTATGGTCAAAAATGTGTATTGGTGCCCCATGTGACGCTGTCCTAGGTATGAAGATATCTCGGTACAAAACTTAGATACAAGTAATAACATAGAGAAACAAAGTTAAGATTGAACTATTATCATTGTTTTTAGCTGAAGTTTAAATAAAATGAGATAAAGTTAAAAATTAAAATTAAAGTCCTTCCTAGTACTAAGGGGGGAAAAAACAAAGGAATAAAGGTTTAACAGTAAAAGTTGAGCAGTCTTTCTGAAGTTCATTTCCTACAAGGGCTTGGTTTCCTTTGTCTTGGCCCACTCTCTGGGAAACTCCAAACTTCTTGCTTCTGATGTCAACAGATGCAGGGGCTGGCTCAGGCCTGCAGCCACTTCCACACACCAGACCTCCAGCCAATACTGTTCCAGGTCCACTTTGAGGAAGTGGTGGATACAGGTACAGTTACAGTACTTAAGATAAGTATATGAAAAAGATATGTTTGGGGGGATACGTTCCAAGCACAGGAAATTAGGACTACTTTAGTTTGGGATTGTAGTCAGCATAGACTGGTGGACCAAACAGTCTATTTCTGTGCAGTATGTCTCTGACTCCATGATTAAACATCTCTCACTCCAGAAGGTAAGGGAGAGGGAGAACGGAGGAGAAGAGAAAAAGAATGCAACTGGCTTGGAGCAGACAAGCCTACCATGCCAGTGTCCCCATCTTGAATAGGGGCTTGCTGTCCCCTCTGCACTGTTGGGGCCTACTCTGTCCTGCTGCAGGTAGACCCTCTATCTCACCTCTGCGTGCTGGCTCCACGCTCTCCTGCTGCTGCTTTCAAAAGAGGAAGAAAAAAAACGAAGAAAGCAGATGAGCCCCAGAACAGGAGCTCAAATACAGTGCTGCTACTTGGCCACTGCCATCTTGTTTGCATCTTGGTGCAGTTTTTGTCACTCTATTTAAGGAAGGGCATACTCACATTGGAGGCAGTACAGTAAAAGTTAACTCAATTGGTCCCTATCATGAAAGGATTGCACGCTGACAAAAGCTGAGTAAATTGGGCCTATATTTCTAGGAGTTGAGAAGAATGAGATGATCTAATTGAAGCATTCACAAGTAAAGGGGCTTGACAGGATTGGTGCTGAGACTTTGCTTCCTCTGAGTGGGTAGTCTAGAAAAAGGAGCACGGTTTCAAGATAAAGAGTTGATCATTTAGAGCTGGGATGAGGAAAAATTTCTTCACTCATGTTTTGCAATTCTCTACCTAAGAGAGCTGTGAATGAACTATCTTGAACTAGAGGCTGGGATAGAAGGATACTTGGTGTCTCAGAAATCAATGGATATTGGCTGGAGGCACGAAAGTAGAGTTGAATACCAATGGCAGAGAAGGCTTGACAGGCTGTGTGGTGTACACCTGCTATTTCTTGTGTTCTTATTGGGGCAAAATGTGTTTCTGACCAGTGTGAAATCATTGAAATATATATTTAAACCGCTAAACTTTGACCAGAATTCTGACATTTTACTGAAAACGTGAATTAGGAGCCAGATGGGGAAAATTACAATCATTCCATGGACTGTTTTTTATTTTCTAGACAGAGTTGAGTATTGGTGCCTGCCGGTTACTTGTTTCCACAATTTCCCTATCAGTGAAATTTGTCTTTATTATTTCCACAGCTGTTTTTAAGAGTTCCAGATTCCTTCCTTTCTATTTCAGTGTTAGAGTTTCAGTTATTTTGGTCTTGGTCCTAATATGATCACCTATTTCCACATTTTTCTGAAGTCAGCAAGGATTATATCTACCCACATTTCAGGCTTTCTTCATGTTTTTGTCAATGAAATGTGAACAGACATCCCATTGATTCATCAGTGCAGGGCACTCTTGCATCATAAGAGTTAAATCAATAATGTGGCAATCAACACCAGTCTAGACTATATTTAAAAAGTTTTTTTTTCCTTTTTACAGAAGCAAAATACTGTAGATGCTAGGAGTGCTTGTAAGGTCAGCCAGCATCTATGAAAAGAACAGTTATTGTTTTGGTTTGATGATCTTTCATTAACCTGTTTCTCTCTGCACAGATGTTGCTTGACTAGCTGAGTGCTTCCAGCATTTTCTGTTTGACTAACCACTTTTCCTTGCTCAGTTTCTCCTCTATTCCTGAAGGTGCTGCTTCCCTGAGGTACCACATGTACTAACTACTCTTCATCTCCTTGCAAAAAGAATGATATTTTGCATGTGAACCTATATGCCTAATATTAGACCATCTGAAGTGAGCTGAAAATTCAATAGACAATCGACAATAGGTGCAGGAGTAGGCCATTCTGCCCTTCGAGCCTGCACCACCATTCAATATGATCATGGCTGATCATTCCTAATCAGTATCCTCTTCCTGCCTTATCTCGATAATCCTTGATTCCACTATCTTTGAGAGCTCAATCCAACTCTTTCTTAAATGAATCCAGAGACTGGGCCTCCACTGCCCTCTGGGGCAGAGCATTCCACACAGCCACCACTCTCTGGGTGAAGAAGTTTTTCCTCATCTCTGTCCTAAATGGTCTACCCCGTATTTTTAAGCCGTGTCCTCTGGTTCGGCACTCACCCATCAGCGGAAACATGTTTCCTGCTGCCAGAGTGTCCAATCCTTTCATAATCTTATATGTCTCAATTAGATCCCCTCTCAGTCTTCTAAACTCTAAATTCCTTACTAATCAACTTTTAAACATTGCCTGAAGACCAATTTAACAAAATGAGGCACCTCAAAGGATGCATGGGAATTTAATACTTGTAACTAGAAAATGTTACAGATATAATTCACAATGATACAGAGTCATAGAGATGTACAGCACAGAAACAGACCCTTCAGTTCAACATGTCCATGCTGACCAGATATCCCTACCCAATCTAGTCCCACCTGCCAGCACCCGGCCCATATCCCTCCAAACCCTTCCTATTCATATACCCATCCAAATGCCTCTTAAATGTTGCAATTGTACCAGCCTCCACCATTTCCTCTGGCAACTCATTCCATACACGTACCACCCTCTGTGTGAAAAAGTTCCCCCTAGGTCTCTCTTATAGCTTTCCCCTCTCACCCTAAACCTGTGCCCTCCAGTTCTGGTCTCTCTGACCCCAGGGAAAAAACTTTTGTCTATCCATGACCTTCATGATTTTCTAAACCTCCATAAAGTCATCCCTCAGTCTCTGGCACTCCAGGGAAAACAGCCCTAGCCTATTCAACCTCTCTATATAGCTGAAATCTTCCAAACCTGGCAACATCCTTGTAAATTTTTTCTGACCATTTCACATTTCACAACATGTTTCCAATAGGAAGCAGACTAGAATTGCATGCAATATTCCAACAGTGGCCTAATCAATGTCCTGTACAGCCACAACATGACCTCCCAACTCCTGTACTTAGTGCTCTACCAATAAGGGAAAGCACACTAAACGCCTTCTCCACTGTCCTATCTACCTGTGACTCCACTTTCAAGGAGCTATGAACCTGTACTCCAAGGTCTCTTTATTTAGCAATACTCCCTAGGACCTTACCATTAAGTGTATTAGTCCTGCTAAGATTTGCTTTCCCAAAATGCAGTACCTCGCATTTATCTAAATTAAACTCCATCTGCCACTCCTCAGCCCTTTGGCCCATCTGGTCCAGATCCTGTTGTAACCTGAGATAACCCTCTTCATTGTCCACTACATCTCCAATTTTGGTGTCATCTGCAAACTTACTAACTATACTTGTTCTGCTCACATCCAAATTATTTTTATAAATGACGAAAAGTAGTGGAACCAGCACTGATCCTTGTGGCACTCCACTGGTTACAGGCCTCCAGTCTGAAAAACAACCCTCCACCACCATCCTCTGTCTTCTACCTTTGAGCCAATTCAGTATCCAAATGGTTAGGTCTCCCTGTGTTCTGTGAGATCTAACCTTGCTAACCAGTTTCCTGGAAAGACACAGCAGGCCAGGCAGCCTCCGAGGAGCAGGAGAGTCGACGGTTCGGGCAAAAGCCCTTCCTCGGAGGCTGCCTGGCCTGCTGTGTTTTTCCAACACCACATTTTTCAACTCTGGTCTCCAGCATCTGCAGTCCTCACTTTCTCTTAACCAGTCTCCTGTGGGGAACCTTTGTCGAATGCCTTACTGAAGTCTATATAGATCACATTTATCGCTCTGCCCTCATCAATCCTCTTTGTTACTTCTTCAAAAAACTCTTTGTCTCTCTTTTGAATGGGCAACACCTTACACTGAAGCATTGCCCTTGGGTCCTAGCTTCTCCCATAAGGGAAAATAACCTTTCCACATCTATTCTATCAAGCACCTGAGAATCTTTTATGTTGCAAAGAGGTAAATTTATTTTTGTAAGTTTCATTGAGTATAGACCTAACCTATTCAACCCCTCCCCATAAGAGTCTCACATACCCAGGACCAAACGACTGAATTGTCTCTGGCATGTGTCCAGAGACCTTCCTTAGATAAGGTGACAAAACTGTTCACAGTATTCAAGGTATGGTCGAACTTGTGATTTGTTCGTTTTAGTAAAATCTTCTTATTTTTATACTCTCTATTCTTTTTGAAATGAGGATCAACATTCCAATTGTCCTCCCTACCACCTGCTGAACCTGAAAGCTACCTTTATATGGATTGAGGATTCCCAAATCATTCTATGCTGCAGATTTCTGCAGTCCTTCTTATTTTAAATGGTATTCACTCCTGAATTCTTCCTACCAAAATAAATGACCTCTCATTTTCCCATATTCTATTCCATCTGCCAGGATTTTACATACCTACCACTGCTGTTAAGTTTAAGGTCTGGATACCTTGATATCAAGATACATTGTGCTGCTTTGAACCTGACCCTATTGTTCGTTTGAATGTGTTTTGAGTAGTTTGTTTCCAATGTCATTTTATGAGCCAGTTTTAAATACATTAAAGGTAGTGTGATTTGCAGAGAATAGGGCATAAAATATTTCCGACAGCAAGGAGTCACTATAACTTATTAAATGAAACCAATGCTCTGAGACATGAAGTTTTAGTGTGGAGATGTGGAAGAACAATACAAGACTAGAGAGCTCAGAATTGAGAGAGGGTGTAAATTCTGTTGTTATTTTGATCAGTGTATGGCAACTCCTCAGGAATGTGTTGCATCATTTACTGTTTAATCTCATGCCCAGCAAATTGTTTGTTTTGCTGACTTGATCGTGGTGACATCATGACAGGTATAGGGTTGGCATTATTGTGGACTCCTGCACTGCTTATGATGACCATGATTTAATGAGCTGTTATTTATTCCTTGTTCTCTTATTGTGTAATCAGGTGTTTAGGGAATTTTGCAAGATTATAGTTTTTGATGAGGTGAGAGACTTTGAATCTCTGTCATCTGGTGTAACATAGTTAAAAATTCCCCTAGGCTTTTTTTACTGGTTTGCTAAATGGCGTAGGTCTATGCCATAATTGTCCATTATCTTTATAGGCCCTGGAGCTGCCATATTTAACTTTAGCCTTTCTATGGAGACTTTGCATGAAATGTCCATTAGAGTATTTGAAGTGCTATGTTACATTATAACATGTTTAGTGTAATCTCTTGTTTAACTTATTCAACTACTCTGATCATGTTTTCAATCCCACTTTATTTTAAGTGTGCAAGTGATAAGATATAATGTATATCACTTTGTGGAGATAAAGATAAATGCACATTTGAGGAGTTGGCCTTGAAGTGAACAGTATGTCACTGTTATATTGCAATGACCGAGATAACCGAGATGCTGACAACTGAGCTACAACAACAAACTTTTCATTAACTGGCACCCATGGGATCTACAATGTGCTGATTAATCAAATATTCCAATTGATCCAGAAGTCCACATACTTATTGTGTGCTTTAACAATGAGTAACAGAAGCGTAATACAGGGCTATACACAACATTGTTATATTTTATTTACAGCATGTATCACTTAATAATGCAAATTTGCCATAAATAAAATTTACTGGTTGAGGGCCTTCTCACTTGCACCCTCAACTGACGACTTGGACATCATGGAGATCGCAATAATGTAATATTCTTTCAGTTTTTCGAGCATGCCAGTTCATAAGGTAAAGGTTAAAACAAAGTTTGCTGAATTCACACAGGTCTCGCACCAGAGGTTGGAACATTCCGTGCCAAATGGGGATCGGTATTGTCAGCAATAGGTGTAACCTAAGCATTGAAATGAGACGTCATTTTTTGATTTCAGTGCAAGTTAATATGTTGATAATTTTTCTGCATAAGTCATACAGAATGCTAATTGGAGGACAAACAAGATCCAGAGCTGGATTTCAGTTACTTTTATAGAATCATATAATACCGAGTCATCAAATCTGTACTGTCAAAAACAAAACTTTCCAAAACACTGGCTGAACTTCAGCTGTAGTATCAATTCTGATTGTCGTGCTTTCAGAGGGTGAAGACCTTAACATAGAACAATACAGCGCAGAACAGGCCCTTGGCCCCTCGATTTTGCACCGACCTGTGAAGTAATCTAAGCCCATCCCCCTACACTATCACGTCATCATCCATGTTCTTATCCAAGGACTGTTTACATATCCCAAATTTGGCTGAGTTAACTACATTGGCAGGCAGGGCATTCAGTGCCCTTACACACTGAGTAAAGAACTTTCCTCTGACATCTGTCTTAAATCTATCACCCCTCAATTTGTAGCTATGTCCCTTCGTACAAGCTGACATCCTCATCTGAGGAAAAATACTTTCACTGTCTACCCTATATAATCCTCTGATCATCTTGTATATCTTTATCAAATCCTTTCTTCGCCACCTTCTCTCCAATGAGAACAGATCCCAGTCTCTCAGCCTTTCCTCCAGACCAGGCATCATCCTGGTAAATCTCTGCACCTTTTCCAAAGCTTCCACATCCATTCTGTAATGGGGCAACCAGAACTATACGCAATATTCCACGTGCGCCCGCTTATAGTTGTAGCGTGACATTACAGTTCCAGAACTCAATCCCTCTACAAATAAAATCTAACACACCGTATGCCTTCTTAACAGAACTATCAACCTGGATGGTAACTTTCAGGGATCTATGTACATGGACTCCAAGATCCCTCTGTGCACCCACACTACCAAAAATCTTTCCATTGACCCAGTATTCTGCTTTCCTGTTATTCATCCCAAGTGAATTACCTCACATTTATCTACATTGAACTCCATTTGCCACCCCTCAGTCCAATTCTGCAGTTTGTCCAAGTCCCCCTGCAACCTGTAACATTCTTCCACACTGTCCAGTACTCCACTGCAAACTTACTAACCCATTCACTTATGCATGCATCTAAGTCATTTATAAAAAAAGACAAACCGCCGTGGGTCCCAGAACAGATCCTTGTGGCACACCACGAGTAACCAGACTCCAGGCTGAATATTTTCCATCAACCTCCCCTTGCTGCCTTCTATCAGAAAGCCAGCTAAATCAGCCTCAATTCCATTCCTCTGCATTTTCTCCAACAGCCCACCATGTGGAGCCTTATCAAAGGTTTTGCAGAAGTCCATGTATACCACATCAACTGCCCTACCCTCATCCACATGCTTGGTCACCTTCTCAAAAAACTCAATGAGATTTGTGAGACATGACCTGCCCTTGATGAAACCATATTGACTATCTAAAATCAAATTGTTGCTTGCGAGATGATTATAAATCCTGCCTCTTACAATCCTTTCCAAAACTTTTCCTACAACAGACATAAGGCTCACTGGTCTGTAATTACCTGGGTCATCTCTACTGCCCTTCTTGAACAAGGGCACAACATTTGCAATCCTCTAATACTAAACCTGTAGACAATGATGACTCAAATATCAAAGCCAAAGACTTCAACATCTCTCTAACTTCCAAGAGAATCCTCAGATAAATCCCATCAGGCCCAGGGGATTGATAACACTTCTTCCTTACTAATCTCAATCCTTTCTAGTCTAATATCCCATATCTCATTCTTCTCCTCTACAATATTCTTCCTTTCCTGAGTGAAAACAGATGAGAAATATTTCTTTTAGCACCTCTGATCTCCATGGGGTCCACACACAACTTCCCATTTCTGTCTTTGACTGGCCATAGTCCTACCCTATTCGTTCTTTTGTCCCTTACATACCAATAGAAAGCTTTAGGGTTCTCCTTTATTCTATTTGCTAAAGACTTCTCATGTCCTCTCTTTGCTCTCCTTAACTCTCTTTAAATCCTTCCTAGCTAATCTGTAATTCTCCATCGCCTCATCTGAACCATCTCGTCTCACCATCACATAAGCCTCCTTCATCCGCTTAACAAGACATGCAATTTCTTTAGTAAAGCAAGGTTCTCTTACCTTATCACTTCCTATCTGCCTGACAGGGACATACCTATCAAGGACATGCAACATCTGTTCCTTCAACCAACTCCACATTTCGATTGTCCCCATCCCCAGTATTTTGCTACCACATTCTATGCATCCTAAGTCTTGCCTAATTGCATTATAATTGCCCTTCTATTGCTCTTGCCCTGTGGCATGTATTTTTCTGTCACTAACCTAAACGTAACTGAATTATGGTTACTCTCTCCAAAGTACTCACCTACCACTAAATCAAACACCTAGCCTGGTTCATTACCAAGCACCAGATCCAGTGTGGCCTCTCGTCTTGATGGCTCTTCGATATACTGTGCACACATTGGACAAAAGCTGATTCATTTGACGTACTGGAGTTATAGCATTTCCAGTCAATATTGGGGAAGTTAAAGACCTCTTACTAACTACCCTGTTGTTGTGGTTCTGCTCGCCGAGCTGTAAGTTTTTGCTGCAAACGTTTCGTTCCCTGGCTAGGGAACATCATCAGTGCGGTGGGAGCCTCGTGTGAAGCGCTGCTTTGATGTTTCTTCCGGTATTTATATTGGTTTGTTCTTGCCGCTTCCGGGTGTCAGTTTCAGCTGCAGTGATTTGTATCTGGGGTCCAGGTCGATGTGTCTATTGATGGAGTTTGGGGATGAATGCCATGCTTCTAGGAATTCTCTGGCTGTTCTCTGTCTGGCTTGTCCTATGATAGTGGTGTTTTCCCAGTCAAATTCATGTTGCTGGTTGTCTGAGTGTATGGCTACTAGAGATAGCTGGTCGTGTCGTTTTGTGGCTAGCTGATGTTCGTGGATGCGGATTGTTAGCTGTCTTCCTGTTTGTCCTATATAGTGTTTTGTGCAGTCCTTGCATGGTATTTTGTAAACTACGTTAGTTTGGCTCATGCTGGGTATTGGGTCCTTTGTTCTAGTGAGTTGTTGTCTGAGCGTGGATGTTGGCTTGTGTGCTGTTATGAGTCCTAAGGGTCGCAGTAGTCTGGCTGTCAGTTCTGAGACACTCCTGACGTATGGTAGAGTGGCTAGTCCTTTTGGTTGTGGCATGTCCTCGTTCCGTGGTCTATCTCTTAGGCATCTGGTGATAGAGTTGCGTGGGTATCCGTTTTTGGCGAATACCTTGTATAGATGTTCCTCTTCCTCTTTTCGCAGTTCTGGTGTACTGCAGTGTGTTGTGGCCCTTTTGAATAGTGTCCTGATGCAGCTTCGTTTGTGTGTGTTGGGGTGGTTACTTTCATAGTTTAAGACTTGGTCTGTGTGTGTTGGTTTCCTGTGTATCCTTGTGGTGAATTCTCCGTTGGGTGTTCTCTCTACTAACACGTCTAGGAATGGGAGTTGGCTATCCTTTTCTTCTTCTCGTGTGAATCGGATTCCTGTGAGTGTGGCATTGATGATTCTGTGTGTTTTTTCTATATCTGTGTTTTTGATGATTACAAAGGTGTCATCGACATATCTGACCCAGAGTTTGGGTTGGATTTGTGATATGGCTGTATGTTCTAATCTTTGCATAACTGCCTCTGCTATGAGTCCCGAGATTGGTGATCCCATGGGTGTTCCGTTGATTTGTTCGTATATCTGATTGTTGAATGTAAAGTGTGTGGTGAGGCACAGGTCCAGTAGTTTAAGTATGCCGTCCTTGTTGATAGGTTCGGCCTCCTGTGTTCTGTTATGTATGTCCAGTAGGTTGGCTATTGTTTCTCTGGCTAGGGTTTTGTCAATTGAAGTGAACAGTGCCGTCACGTTCAGATTTTAACTACCCTGTTCCTTTTTGTCCAGAATCATTTTGTCAATCCTCTCCTCCACATCTCTGGAACTCTGCAGAAGCCTATAAAAAAAACTCCCAACAGTGTGACCTCTCCTCTCCTGTTTCTAACCTCAGCCCATACCACCTCAGTAGACAACTCCTCATGAAAAATTATTTCAGCCACCGTTATTAGATTAGATTACTTACAGTGTGGAAACAGGCCCTTCAGCCCAACAAGTCCACACCGACCCGCCGAAGCGCAACCCACCCATACCCCTACACTTACCCCTTACCGAACACTACGGGCAATTTAGCATGGCCAATTCACCTGACCCGCACATCTTTGGACTGTGGGAGGAAACCGGAGCACCCGGAGGAAACCCACGCAGACACGGGGAGAACGTGCAAACTCCACACAGTCAGTCGCCTGAGTCGGGAATTGAACCCGGGTCTCTGGTGCTGTGAGGCAGCAGTGCTAACCACTGTGCCACCGTGCCGCCCTGTTGCCACCGTGCCGCCCTGTTGCCACCGTGCCGCCCTGTTATATTGTCCTTGACTAACAAGGCCATACCTCTCCCTCTTTTACCATCTTGCCTGTTCTTAATGAAAGATCTAGATGCTGGAACCTGCAACATCTATTCCTGACCTTGCTCTATCCATGTCTCTGAAATGGCCACAACATCAAAGTCCCAGATACCTATCCATGCTGCAAGGTCACCTACCTTATTTCGGATACTTCTGGCGTTGAAGTAGACATACTTCAAACCTATGTGCTGTCTGCCAGCACGTTCCTGTGACTGTGAAATCCTGTCCCTGTCCTCCCTACTCTCATCTTCTCTACACCTCAGGTTCCCATCCCCTTGCTGAGCTAGTTTAAACCCATCCAAATAGCACCAACAAATTTCCCACCAAGGATATTAGTACCCCTCCAGTTCAAGTGAAGACCATCCTGTTTGTAGAGGTCCCACCTTCCCCAGAACGAGCCCCAATTATCCATATACCTGAAACCCTCCCTTCTGTACCATCCCTGCAGCCACATGTTCAGCTGATATCTCTCCCTATTCCTTGCCATTACATAGTACAGGTAACAAACCAGAGATAACAATTCTGTTTGTTCTAGTTCTGAGCTTCCACCATAGCTCCCTGAAATCCTGCCTTACATCCCTATCTCTCTTTCTACCAAGTTAAAAATCACGCAACACCAGGTTATAGTCCAACAGGTTTAATTGGAAGCACACTAGCTTTCGGAGCGACGCTCCTTCATCAGGTGATTGTCACTCTGAAAGCTAGTGTGCTTCCAATTCAATCTGTTGGACTATAACCTGGTGTTGTGTGATTTTTAACTTTGTACACTCCAGTCCAACACCGGCATCTCCAAATCATCTCTTTCTACCGATATCGTTGGTACCTACGCGGACCACTACTCGGGCTGGTCACCCTCTCCCTTCAGGTCCCCAAAGATATGATCCGAGACATCACAGACCCTGGCACCTGTGAGACAACACACCAACCATGAGTCTCATTCATTCCCAACAATTGTTCTCTCTGAGCCTCTAACAGTTGAATCCCCAATGACTAACACACTCCTCCTTTCCCTCCTTCCCTTCTGTGCAACAGGGACAGACTCTGTGCCAGGGAACTGCACCCCACTGCATGCCCCTGGTAAATCGTTCACCGCCAACAGTATCCAAAACAGTATATTTGTTTTTTAGGGGAACGACCACAAGGGATCCCTGCACTGGCTGTTTTCTTTTCCCCCTTCGAACGGTTACCCAGCTTTCTTCATGCCTCGGAGTAACTGCTTCCCTGTAATTTTTATCTGTCACAGACTCTGCCTCCCAAATTATCCAAAGTTCATCCAGCTCCCGCTCCAGTTCCCTAATGTGGTCTTCGAGGAACAAGAGTTTGCACTTTCTGCAGATATACTTGGATGGGACACTAATGACGTTCCTCACCTCAAGCATCATACGGGAGAAACATTCCTCTTCCTGCACTCCTGGTCCCCTCATCATAAAGTAAAAAAATAAGAGAAGCTTACCTGATGTGTCTCAGGTTTAGAAAACACTCACTTTCTAGCTGAGGGAAATTAAAAAAAGGTCTCTTCTTTCCCAGAAACCTCTGTTCTCCGATGTCAGATGTAAAAACTCAAATCAGTGACTCACCGCTCCTGACAGGCCCCTGGTCCAAGCTCCCACCCCTCATGCTGCTGCTGCTGAAAAACAAAGAGAAAAGAAAGAAAAATCGTTGAAAAACAGAAGAACATGGACTGATTGACTGGAGACATTTCTGGCATGATTTAATAGGCACATTCAAAATAATGAAGGATTTTGATGGTGAATAAGAAGAAACTGGGTGGCAAAGGGTCAATAACAGGAAGAAACATTTCAGGGAATTGGCCAAAAAAATGTGAAACAAACCTAGATAAAGAAAAGCTTTGTACTGTGTTAATGTAGTTTGGGAGAAGGCAAAGCAGGATCAATAGCAATTTAAAAAAGACAATTGAATAACTATTTGAAAGTAGTTAAAAATCACACAACATCAGGTTATAGTCCAACAGGTTTAATTGGAAGCACACTAGCTTTTGGAGTGACGCTCCTCCATCAGGTGATCACCACAATCACCTGATGGAGAAGCGTCGCTCCGAAAGCTAGTGTGCTTCCAATTAAACCTGTTGGACTATAGCCTGGTGTTGTGTGATTTTTAACTTTGTACACCCCAGTCCAACACCGGCATCTCCAAATCATGACTACTATTTGAAAACAGATATTTTCTAGAGCAAGGGTGCGGAATGAATTGAATAGCTCTGTCAAAATTGAATTCAATGGCAATCCTTTGAGCTCCATCACTTAGATTGCCCTGAGAAAAGAAGCTGTCTATGGAGCAACTTTGTGTGTTTTTTGTATTGCGTGTATTTTACAGCTGTACAGGTTCCCTGTACTGAAGCAACTTCTGTGATTTCTGTTCAGATGTTAGCTCACGATATTTCATCATAGTAATTTAGTGGTATCGAATTTGATAAATGTTCACATTGTTAAAGCTTTTCATCTTGAACTCATCAGAATAATTTTCAAAAATGCTAATTTAAAGGGAAAACTTTATATATTATGCCAAAAAGTGCCTGCTCCTTTCCTGTTTCTGATGTCCACTCATACTAGCTCTGCTGACAAACCTTTCTTGATGACCTCCCTTTCTGCAGCTGTGATACTATCCCTGATTAGCAATGCCATTCCTCCACCTCATTTACCTCTCCCTGCCATTCTCTTTTAAACATTTAAACCCCGGAACATCCAATAACCATTCCTCTCCTTGTGATATACAAGTCTCCATAATGGCCACAACATCATAGAGCGTAGATCAGTACTCTGAATGAAGTTCATCACCCATATTCCTAATGTATATACAGAGGAGAATGCTGATTGGTTGGCAGATGTAGCTTGGATACTCATGTTTTCGTGGAGAATGTACCACTTAATTGTTAGTAGTTAACTTGCTTGGCTTTGATTACATTTTAAACCTGGTAGATTGACTCTAATTAGTTTTTGTGTTTATTAATTTGTGGAGTCACTGGCTGGCCAGCACTTATTACCTGTCCTTAGTTGCCCTTGAGAAGATAGTAGTGAGCTACCTTCTTGAACTGCTGCAGTCCATGTGCTGTAGGTTGACATTAGGAAGAACATTCCAGGATTTTGGCCCAGGGACAGTGAAGGAATAGCAATACATTTCCAAGTCAGGATGGTGAATGGCTTGGAGGGGAACTTGCAGATGGTGGTGTGTCTATGTATCTGCTGCCCTTGTTCTTCTAGATGGAAACACTTGTGGATTTGGAAGGTGCTGGCTAAGGATGTTTGGTGAATTTCTGCGGTACGTCTTGTAGATGTTACACAATGTTGCAACTGAGCATTGACAGTGGAGGGAGTGGATGTTCATGGATGTGGCCAGTCAAGGGACTGCTTTGTCCTGGATGGTGTCAAGCGTTTTGAGTATTGTTGGAGCTGCACCCATCCAGGCAATTGGGGAGTATTCCTTCACATTCCTGACTTGTGTCTTATAGATGGTGGACAGACTTTGGGAAGTCAGGAGGTGAGGTACTCACCACCTTATTTGTAAACTCTGAGCTGATCTTGTAGCCTTTGAATTTATATGGTGAAAGCAGTTGAGTTTCTGGTCAATGGTAACTGCAAGGATGTTGATATTGGGGGATTCAGTGATGATAGCACCACTCAACATCAAGGGGTGTTGGTTAGGTTCTCTGTTACTGGAGTTGGCCATTGCCTGGTATGTGTGTGGTGCAAATGTTAATTGCCACTTGATAGTCTAAGCTTGGATATCATCCAGTGCATTGTTAAGCTCCACTTGACCGGTTTTTAACAGATTCCTCTTGTCCCAGTCCTAGCCCCAGTGTTCTTCCTCCCACACCATTACTTAAGCTCAGGAGAGGAGAAACCTGTTCGTGAGACCTGCACGATATTGCATTAATTGACAAACTCTCAGCATTAAGCAGTTGTGTGAAGTCTAGAATGTAAAACATAGCTAACTTTGTTGTAATTTCTAGCCGGCAAGTAGAGCCACCCAAGAAAGAAGCTGCTCCAACAACTACTGTAAAACGAGCAGATGAATGGAAAGACCCCTGGCGCCGATCCAAATCTCCCAAAAAGAGACCAGTTTCGACAGCATCACCAGGCCGTGGGCGCAAGCGACGAAGAACGTCTGGGTCCTCTGTTTCCGTCTCTGGCTCATCAAGGTATGTTAGATCCTGCAACCAACTGCTTCAATCACCTTTCATTAAATTTGGTCAATGGTCATCAATAAAAGGGATTATAAAAAAGGAAAGGTCTAACCTCCATGGCTTTCCTGCTCCCCTCGCCAGGAGTACACCATTGCCCTAGCATAAAGGTCATTGAAGAAAGAGTTGGAGTCTTGGATTCCTCGCTTGAATACTTTTAAGGTCTCATGACAGTAGAGGTGATAAGGGCATGTGTGTTTGTAGCATTGCATATCATTTTCTAATTCTACTTTTGATTGGTCACATCTTCATAATAATGCAAAGGAAAGATAATGCTGTATTTTATCCTGGGTCTGGATTAGGCAGCAGAATTTCAGCTGAGCTGTAAATACATCAGGACCAATTGGCTCCCAGTAGAAGTTACAACCAAAGGTGCTAGTCAGCAAGACCAATAGGGTTGTTAAGGTGTATGGTGTGTTGGCTTTCATTAGCAGGGAGATTGTTTAAGAGCTGTGAGGTTTGTTGCAGCTCTGTGGAGTCCTGGTTAGACCACTTTTGGAATATTGTGTTCAGTTCTCATCGCCTCATTTTATGACGGATGTGGAAGCTTTAGAAAGTTGCCACCCAGGTAAATAATGCTGTGAAGAAGGCATATGGTGTACTGGGCTTTATTGGTAGAGGAATTGAGTTCCAGAGTCCTGAGGTCATGTTGCAGTTGTATAAGACTCTGGTGCGGCCTCATCTGGAGTATTGTGTGCAGTTTTGGTCGCCATACTACAGGAAGGATGTGGAGGCATTGGAACGAGTGCAGAGGAGGTTTACCAGGATGTTGCCTGGCATGGTAGGAAGATCGTATGAGGAAAGGCTGAGGCACTTGGGGCTGTTCTCATTGGAGAAAAGAAGGTTTAGGGGAGATTTGATAGAGGTGTACAAGATGGTTAGGGGTTTAGACAGGGTTGACAGTGAGAACCTTTTTCCGCTAATGGAGTCAGCTGTTACTAGGGGACACAGCTTTAAGTTAAGGGATGGTTGGTATAGGACAGATGTTAGGGGTAGATTCTTTACTCAGCGAGTTGTGAGTTCATGGAATGCCCTGCCAGTAGCAGTGGTGGACTCTCCCTCTTTATGGTCATTTAAGCGGGCATTGGATAAGCATATGGAGGTTATTGGGCTAGTGTAGGTTAGGTAGGCTTCGGTCGGCGCAACATCGAGGGCCAAAGGGCCTGTACTGCGCTGTATTTTTCTGTGTTCTATGTTCTAGGATGTAGAGGAGATTACCAGGATGTTATCTGGACTGGAGGGCCTGTCTTATGAAGAAAGATGGAGGGAGCTAGGGAGTTTCTTCTTGGGGCAAAGGGGAATGAGAGCAGACCTGATAGAGGTGTATAAGATGATGAGAGACATAGGCATTCACCCCCTCACCCCCACCCCCAACCAAACTGTATCCAAAACAGTATCATTATTATTGAAGGGAACAGCCCCCAGGGGCTGCCTGCACTGTCTGCCTAGACAATAGACAATAGGTGCAGGAGTAGGCCATTCAGCCCTTCGAGCCTTCACCGCCATTCAATATGATCATGGCTGATCATTCCTAATTAGTGTCCTCTTCCTGCCTTATCTCCATAATCCTTGATTCCACTATCCTTGAGAGCTCTATCCAACTCTTTCTTAAATGAATCCAGAGACTGGGCCTCCACTGCCCTCTGGGGCAGAGCATTCCACACAGCCACCACTCTCTGGGTGAAGAAATTTTTCCTCATCTTGGTCCTAAATGGTCTACCCGTATTTTTAAGCTGTGTCCTCTGGTTCGGCACTCACCCATCAGCAGAAACATGTTTCTTGCTGCCAGAGTGTCCAATCCTTTCATAGTCTTATATGTCTCAATCAGATCCCCTCTCAGTCTTCTAAACTCAAGGGTATACCAGCCCAGTCACTTCAATCTTTCAGTGTAAGGTAATCCCGCCATTCCAGGAATTGACCTCGTGCACCTACGCTGCACTACCTCAATAGCCAGAATGTCTTTCCTCAAATTTGGAGACCAGAACTGCACACAGTACTCCAGGTGTGGTCTCACCAGGGTCCTGTACAGCTGCAGAAGAACCTCTTTGCTTCTATACTCAATCCCTCTTGTTATGAAGGCCAGCATGCTATTAGCCTTCTTCACTACCTGCTGTACCTGCATGCTTGCCTTCATTGACTGGTGTACAAGAACACCCAGATCTCTCTGTACTGCCCCTTTACCTAAATTGATTCCATTGAGGTAGTAAGCTGCCTTCCTGTTCTTGCCACCAAAGTGGATAACCATACATTTATCCACATTAAACTGCATCTGCCATGCATCTGCCCACTCACCTAACTTGTCCAGGTCACCCTGTAATCTCCTAACATCCTCATCACATTTCATCTGCCACCCAGCTTTGTATCATCAGCAAATTTGCTAATGTTATTGCTGATACCATCTTCTATATCATTAACATATATTGTAAAATAGGCATTAATATATATTGCCTATTCCGTTTCTCTCTCCTGACAGTCGTCCAGCTACCTTTGTCCTGTAACTTAGGTGTGACTACTTCCCTATAACTTGTTTCTATCATCTCTTCAGCCTTCGGAATGATCCGAAGTTCATCCAGCTCCATCTCCGATTCCCTAACATGGTCTGTGAGGAGCTGGAGTTGGGTGCACTTCCTGCTGTGAAGTCAGCAGGGACACCAGTGGTGAGCCTTACCTCCCACATCCTGAAAGAGGAGCATGCAGCTGCCCTACCCTCCATCACCTCTGCTTTAAAATACCAAGCTAGATTGAATAAATAAAAAAAAACCTGACCAACTCTCGTCATAGGATTTTTTTTATTAGAGGAGGAGGAGGATGAGTGGGAGACGCGACACGTATCCACAGATCACATGCCCAGCAACCCCCCCCACCTGTCTGGGTCCACTCCTGCCGAGCCTTTGCTCTGCCTATTCACAATGTAAGTCCTTAAGAGGGAAACTTACCATCCCTGTTCTATGTTCTAAACTTGCAGTACCCATCAGTTGTGTGGAAGCATTCCCTGAGATCATGACAAGAACTATATCAATTCATTTTTTTTAAAATTGCTGATGTTAAGCCTCCATGAGGACCAAAATAAAGATCGCTATTTGCCCCACACCCTACAGCAAATGACTGTGCAAATGACAAGAGATTAAATTCTAGTAATTCTTGAACAGAGCAGCTAGAATGTGCTGTTCTAGTCTTAAACCAGGAATGGGGAAAGGATGAAAAATGCTGGAGCACCCAAGGACATTTGATATATAATTTATAATTTTCCCTTTCCAGCCACTCCCATCCACCAGCTGAACTAGTGACCATGTACCAGTACAAAATCTGCCACTTCTCCTGTACACAAACTTCCTTTGATCTTATACACCTTCCTCAGTATGTAGCTTAACTAAGGACGTGCAGAATTGGCTTGCTTTGAATAGCTAGATGGCTTATTGAAAAAAGAAGCAAAATTTACCACCTGATTAAAGTTCAACGATTGAAACATCAATGATGCCCGGCTCATTTCTACTTTTTCTACATAAAAGTATTGCATTACCTGTTCCTGGACATGCTTTGCGGTGAACTTACATATGCTGCCCTTCCCATGTATCTGCTGTCCTTGTCCTTTTGGAAAGTGATAGTTGGTTTGGAAGAAGCTGTGTACCATTTCTGATTAATTTCTTTTGAAGCACTGCTGCATCTGAGTGTTGGTGGTGGAGGGAATGAATGTTTTGGATGAGGTGACAGTCAAGCGGGCTGCTTTGTCCTGGGTGGGTGTCAAGCTTTTTGAACGTTGTTGGAGTTACGCCCATCCAAGCAATTGAGGGAGAATTCCATGGCACTCCTGATCCCCTGGCTTGGTGCTAATAATTGAATGGGCGTACCACAAGGTTGCAGATTGTGATGGAGTACAATTCTGCTGCTGTTGATGGCCCAAAACACCTCATGGATGCCCAGTTTTGTATGACCAAATTTGAAAATGATTCCATTTAGCTATTTTGTGATGGTGCCACACAACACAATGGAGGATATTCTCTGTATTATGATGGGACTTTGTTGCACTACTGCCCTGTTATCAATTCTGTCTCTAACAGATATATCTGCAGCTGGTAGATTGCTAATAATGAGGACACATATGCTTTTCCCACGTGTTCATTCCCTCAGCACCTGCTGCAGACCCAGTCTAGCAGCTATAAGACATAGGAGTGGAAGTAATGCCATTCTGTCCATCAAATCCACTCTGCTATTCAATCATGGCTGATGGGCATTTCAACACCACTTACCCGCACTTTCGCCGTATCTCTTAATTTCTTGCGAGATTAAGAATTAATCAATCTCTGCCTTGAAGACATTTAGCGTCCCGGCCTCCACTGCACTCTGTGGCAATGAAATCTACAGGCCCACCACTCTCTGGCTGAAGGAATGTCTCCTCATTTCTGTTCTAAATTGACCCTTTCTAATTCTAACGCTGTGCCAACTTTCCTAGTTTCCCCGCCTGATGGAAACAAATTCTCAGCATCCACCCTTTCTAAGCCATGCATTAACTTATAAGTTTCTATTACATCTCCCCTCAACCTTCTAAACTCTAATGAATACAATCCCAGGATCCTCAGCTGTTCATCGTATGTTAGGCCTACCTTTCCAGGGATCATCCGTGTGAATCTCTGCAGTACTTCCTGAGTTGTGGGGCCAAAACTGGGCGTAGTATTCTAAATGGGGCCTAATCAGAGCTTTATGAAGTCTCAGAAGCACATTCTTGCTTTTACATTCCAACCCTCTTGAGATACATGACAACATTACACTTACTTTCTTAAGCACAGACTCAACCTGCAAGTCAGCCTTTGGAGAATCTTGGACAAGTACTCCCACATTCCTTTGTACTTTGGTTTTATGAATTTTCTCACCTTCTCACTTTTCTCAGCTATGTCCTTTAGTATCTGACTAACTCGATCAGTAGTGCTGCTGCCAAGCCATTGGGACATTGAAAGTCCCCACCCAGCATAGTTCCCGCATCCTCAGTGTTGCTTTAAAATGTTGGAGGAATAAGTCAGCCAAGGAAGGACTGTAAATGGTAATCAACAGCAAGTTTCCCTGCTTAATCCATGAGACTTCATGAGGCCTAGAGCCAGGATTGAGGATTTCTCGGGGGAATTCCCTCCTCATTATATACGACTGTCTGCCATCACCTTTGATTAGTAGAACATGATGATGATTAGATTAGATTAGACTAGATTCTCTCCAGTGTGGAAACATGCCCTTCAGCCCAGCCAGTCCACACCGACCCTCCAAAGAGCAACCTACCCAGACCCATTTCCCTCTGATTAATGTACCAAATGCTATGGGCAATTTAACATGGCTAATTCACCTGACCTGCACATCTTTTGAATGTGGGAGGAAACCAGAGTGCCCGGAGGAAACCAATACAAAATGTGCAAACTTCACACAAACAGTCACCTGAGGCTGGAATCGAACCCGGCTCCCTGGCACTGTGAGGCAGCAGTGTAGCATTTGCAGTACCCACTTTCACCTGGTATATAATGCAGGATTATTGTGATTGGTTAGGCAAATATAACAGGGCATGGCTTTTAGAACAACATAAGCATGAGAGTACTCCCGCTGTTCACAGGCTTTCAGGGTTGACTACTCTGATGGACACAGCTTTTGTTTTGCAATAAAGGCTTATCCTGTTCATTCCTAAAAACCACAGCAATATCAGAGGTAGGTCCTTTACTCAGAGTAGTAAGGGCATGGAACATCCTGCCTGCAACAGTAGTGGACTTGCCGACACTAAGGACATTTAAATGGTCATTTGGATAAACATATGGATGATATTGGAATAGTGTCGGGTTAATTTTTTATTGGTCAGTGCAACATTGAGGACTGAAGGGCCTGTACTGTGCTGTAATGTTCTATGACTGTCCCTAATTAACCTTTGTTTTTCCAAGTGAGTGTTAATTCACTCCATCAGAATTTTCTCCAATAGTTTTCACGACTGCTGTCATGAAATTCACTGGTCTGCAACTTCCTGGTTCATCTTTACTACCCTTCTTAAAAAGTGGAACCACATTAGCCATCTTCAGTCCTCTGGCACTTTCTCCATGGCCAGAAAGGAATTAAAATTTATGTCAGAGGACTTGCTTGTTTTTCGCCTAACAAAGCCTCCAATATCTCCCCATTTCCTATGTCAAGCTTTGTAAGTACTTCATAGTCCCTTTTCCTGAATTCCATATCTCCATCCTCCTTTTCCACAGTGAAGACCGAAGAGAATTATTCATTCAACGCTCTTCCAATATACTGCGGCTTCACATACGTGGACCCCTCGGTCCCTAATGGGCCCTATTCTTTCCTGTGTTAACCTTCTATCTTTTATGTATTTATAAAATATCTTCAGATTTGCCTTAACCCTATTTGCATGTTCTTTTTCATGCTTCCTTTATGCTCTTCCGGTTGATTTCATAAACTCCCTCCTGCACTTCCTGTATTCTCTAGAGTCACAGCTGAATTGTTCCTTTTGGACTCACTAAAGCCTTTCTCCTCTTCCTCATCCAGTTCTGAATTTCTGAATTGTCCTAGACACCCAGGCTTCTCTGAACTCAGGGAACTGAGACTTGAGGATGTTCATCGATGATTGCACATGTTCAGCACCATTTGCGAAGCAGTTCATGTTCAGCTGCAACAAGATCTGGACAATATGCAGGTTTGGGCTCACAAGTGACAAGTAATATGTGAGCCACACAAATGCCAGGCTACAACCATCACCAATAAGAGATGATCCAATCACCACCCATTGGCATTCAATAGTGTTACCATTGCTAAATCCCTCATCAGCATCCTCGGGGTTTTCATTGACCCGAAATTCAACTGGACTCACCATATAAGTGTAGAGGCTGCAAGAGCCAGTCAGAGATTAGGAATACTGCAGCAAATAACTCACCACCTGACTCCTCAAAGCTTTCCACCACAAATCACAAGTTTTGCTTTGATGAGTGTAGCTGAAGAAGTTTGATGCTATCCAGAGCAAAGCAACCTGTTTGACTGGCACTACATCCATAAGCATGCACTCCCTCCACTACCACCAGTAGCAGCAGCGTGTGCCATCTATAAGATTCACTACAAAAACATCACTACCTTCAAGTTTCCTTCCAAGCCATTCACTATCCTGACTTGGAAATATATTGCCATTCTTTCACTGCTGCTGGGTCACTAAGCTGGAATTCCCTCCATCATGGCATTGTGGGTCAACCCACAGCTGGTGGACTGCAGAAGTTCAAGGAGGCAGCTCACCATCACCTTCCCAAGGGCAGCGAAGGACGCGTAATGAATGCTGGCCCGCAAATAATGTCCATGTCCCACAAATGACTTTTTAAAAACTTTATTTCTTCTACATTTCCTTCAACCGTGTTGTAATCACTATCACTAAAATGTTCCCCCACTGCCACATTGAACACTTGTCTGGTTTCTCTCCCCAGAACCAGACCCAGCACTGGATCTCCCCATTGGGTCTTCTACATATTGATACAAAAACTCCCAGTATATATGCAAGAAATCCGCACTCTCTCGACCCTTACCACTATGTTGAGAATTCATCCCACTTTATGTTGGGAAAGTTGAAATCCCTGGTATTATTACCTGATTATTACTCTTACACACCTCTGTGAACTGCCTACATATTTGCTGCTCTATTTCCTGCTGATTCGTTTGGGGGGGGGGGGAAGAGGAGGGTGCTGTGGTTGCCCCCCTAACATTCCTAAGTTCTACCACAAAGCCTCGTTTGAGGATCCCTCCAAGATATCATCTCCTCTTATTGCAGTGATTGTCACCTTTATCAATAGTGCTACACCACCACCCTTTTGACACCCTCTTCTGTTTCACTTAAGGATCCTGTACCACTGAATACTGAGTTGCCAGTCCAGCTCTTCCCTCAACTATGTTTGTGCGATGGCAACAATATCATACTTCCATGTGTCGATGCACATCAGTCATAGGAATTACACTCCAAGCATTAATGTAAAGACCATCCAGTCTTGCCTTTAGCACAGTCGTTTCCAACCCAACTTTCTCACTCTGAAATGAATGCTAAATTCTACCATATTATTGTCACTGTTCCTTGGGGAATCTTTTAATGAGATTGTTTGTTAAACCAACCTCATTATACAGGACCATATCTAAAATAGCTGGATGTCTGCTTGCATCCACAATGCGCTCTAGGAAACTGTCCCAGGTACATTCTGTGACGTTTTTTGTTCCTAATTGCTACTTCTGCCAATTTGATTTTCCCAATTTATGTGGTCTGCATTCAATAACTGTTTTGAATATTTCCCGTTAGGGAAGGAGGAAATTTTGCTCTATTCATTGGGCTGATGTGATTAGATATGTTCCTTGTTGGATGTCTCAGCAAGCATTTGAATCAAAGAACAGGCCTGAAAAACTTTAATAAGACCATAGGAAATAAGAACAGGAAAAGGCTATTAAGCTCATAGTGTCTGCTTCACCATCTGATAAATTCATGGTTGATCTGATTATGGAATTAATCCCACTACCTTCCTCCTCACCCCCAGAATCCTTAGGTTTTTGTTTTGCAAGAAAATTATCTCACTCAACCTTGAACATATTTATTAACCCAGCCTCTACTGCTATCTGAACCTCCCTTAATTCTAGATTTCACCATGCGAGGAAACATCCTTCTATCAACTACATGATCAGACCCCCTCAGAATTTTTCTTTTGATTCATTCATGAGATGTGGATGTTGTTAACTAGGCCTGTGTTTTCTGCACATTTTTAATTGCCGTCAAGGAGGTGATGGTGATAGGGTTAGGGTTTCTTGGATCACTGCAATTGTTAGGTACAACCACGATGTTGTTCGGAATGCTGTTCGAGCATTCTGAACTAGCGACAGTCAAGAAATAACAATTGACTCCTTAATTAATAGTGCTCCACCACCACGTGTTTTATACCCCCCTCTATCTTACTAAAGGTCCCATACCTCAGCATGTTGAGTTGCCAGTCCAGCTCTTCCCTCAACAATGTTTGTGTGATGGCAATAATATCATACTTCCATTTGTCAATCCACACTAGTAACTCAATAATCTTACGAGTTACACTCCTAGCATTAAAGTATTTCCAAGTCACGATGATGAGTGGCTTGGAGGGAAACTTACTGTTCCCATGTATCTGCTGCCCTGTCCTTCTCAGTGGCTGAAGTCACAGGTTTGGAATGTTCTGTTGAAGGAACCTTGATGAGTAAATGCAGTGCTTCTTGTAGTTGACACACACTTCTGCCACTCCGTGCCAATGGTCAAGAAGTGGATGTTGAAGGTGATGGATGAGGTGCCTGTCAAACAGGCTACTTTGCCCTAGATACTTTACTGTTCTTCCACTAAAATGGTTACCCTCGCATATTCTCACATGCTCCATTATTTCTCATATAACTATATACATGCTTGTAGATTTTCTGCATCCTCTTCATGACTTGCTTTCCTATTTTATATGTATCAGCAAATTTGGCTACTACACAGTCTGCCCATTCATCCATGAGGCCCCAGCACTGATTGCTTTGGCAGTTCACTAGTTAAAGTTTGCCCACCTGTAAACAACTCATTTATTCGTTCTGTTTCCTGTTAGTCAATCCTCTGTTCATGCTTAACTATTATCTTCTTCAACACCATGACCTCTTATTTTGTATAGTAATCTTTTGTGTGGCACCTTATGTGGGCCGAAGGGCCTGTTCTGTGCTGTATTGTTCTATGTTCTTATAGAATTTTGGAAATTCAGATAGCTTACATGTATTAGTACTTCCCTTTTCATTAAATCCCCAAAGAACTAGATTAAAGTAATTGATTAAGAATTCCCTTTCACAAAATTATGTTGACTCTCGCTGATTATGTGTTGGTTTTCTAAATGCCCTGTGATTACTTTCTTAATAATGGATTGTAACATTTTTCCAGTGACAGATATTTGACTAACAGACCTATTGTTTTCTGCTTTCTATCTGCCCCTTTCCTGAAGAGAGTATTACATTTGCAGTTCCCCAGTCTGATGGGACCTGTCCAGAATCGAGGGACTTTTGGTTAAGCTATATGCTAATCAAGCTACCTATGGTGTTTTTAAGTCAACAACGTCCTTTTTTTAATTATCTTTTTCAGGTCGTCTTCTCGTTCTTCTTCCTATTCAGGGTCTGGATCATCCAGGTCACGTTCAAGGTCGCATTCAAGATCATCCTCTTACAGCTCCTATTCCAGCCATTCCTCCAGACACAGTTCTTATTCTGGCAGCAGATCAAGGTGGGATTCAGAATCCTATTTTATCAACATGAATCAGCATAAATACAAATGTGTCTGCTCTGTACAGTTTTTAATTTGCAGTTAGTTCAACAGATTAACCTTTGCATTCTTCCCAGCCTCAGAAGTAGAGTGTAAAATATCATGATTTGTTTTTGAGAGAGAACTGAATGTACTTACCAAATGATTGGCCACTGATAATGGGATATAAGCAGTGTCTAACATCTGCCTTCGTTGAGTGCCATTTTTCAGGAGTGAAGTCAGCGGTCTCTAGCTGTACCCACCTGACCGATTCATCTCCCAGTGTCCACAAGTGAGCCTGACTTACAAGGATTTTACTACAACTTAGAGTGCGATTAAAGAGGCAATTGGATATAATTATTTGGAGGTCAAATTTAGATTATAACATTATTGCTATTAAGTTATTTTCCATTCAGAAGGACTTGTAATCAAATCATTCAAAGTGGGTAGAGAGAATTTGTGATTCCACTGCAACTTCCTCATCTATTTACAGATAAAGACAAATATTGCAATATGAAATATCTATTGTTGAGAATAATGTGTATATGAGGAAGTGTTTAGTTCCACTTTCTTCTGAAATTAGTTTTTCACGCTGCATGTAATTTGGAAATAAGTTCTCTTAATGGAACAAATTAATCTTTTATGATTTGAGAACTTTTGTGAAGCTGGGGGCCTCCCAATGACTTCATATATGTTCAGACAGTTTTAAGGGCATTCCAGAAATATGCACAAGAGCATACTCTGGATCATGGCTATGCTTGACAAGGAAGGAAACTACTGATTCATTGCAGGAAAATGAAATAGAACAAATGCAGTGGAGAGTATTGGTGAATAATGATGAAATCAGAATAGTTATGGAAAAGATGAAGGGTAATCAGCCATAAAAATACATGACTAAAGGAGAGCTAATTTTGGGATCTGAAAAAAGAATCTTCGCAAATAGACAAGTATTGCATCTCGTTGCATTTAACCTCACCAGAAAACTGGATGCTGCTAATTTAGCAGTGAAAGCGATAACAATGATATTGAATATGGTGGAAATGAAGAATAGGCAAGTGGGGGTGAATTGCATAGGTCCAACAATGAGCTAATGTAACCATAATGAACGTCATAGGTAAAAATTAGAAGTAGAACCATATGGCACCTTGATCCTGATCTTCAATACAACCAGGGTGATCATTTTAAGACCACTTTCTTCTGTGCTCCAGATGCCTTCATTTCCTGAGAAACCAAGAGTTTCTCTTTATCTTAGCCTTAAATATGTTCACTTTAAATATTGCAGAAGAAAGGACAGTTTGTCAAAAGATTTTTTTTAATCTGAGAATAATGAGGACAATTTGCAAGAGTATAAATTCAGAGTAAAGTAGCATTTATACTTTGAGACAAGATAGTGATTGACATTGGTTTGCAGTTGGACTCTGACTGACAAAAGTGTTGCTACAGAGAGTTCAATAAATAATGAGGATTGCATTAAGTGCCAGCTTTGTTTAAGTTTTCAGCCAGGCAGTTGATTGGTGTTCGGTTGAATCAGGCATTATGTGTATACTATGTTCTTTCTATCTGCAAAAATCAGAGCTCTGTACACAAATGTATGTATCTACCAGTACATGCAACGACACCACAGTGCTAACCTATCTAACAATCCTAAATTAGTTGCCATTGTAATTCGTTGTATATGCAAGATTGTTCAGTAAATATTGTCCAATTGCAAAATCTAATGTTGGACACTTCCCTGCAAGTTTTCAAGTTTAGGCTGGTTGAAAATGGTCAGTATCTTGCTTGTTGTAGACAGCCTAAGGGTTGTTTTGTTTGATACTATCTGCCAGTCTTTGGGTCATATTGCCTGTGTGCCTGACATCACACCAGCAGTAGAATTCATACACAATGTTATGTATGATAGGCACAATGTCGTTTTGTCATGACAACTTCATCCTGTTAATAGCAAACATCATTTGTGTTGCTATTACATACTAGTAGCATGAAAAAGTTAGATTCAGCTATTGCTCAAGCTTTTGAGATATCCAACCCTCATAATCTGAGGTAGACTGAGCATTTTTCAGGACCAAGAGTAACCATCTCAGAACATTTCATGAGCTTGTACAATATTTAATAAGAAATTATCTGGTTGAAGTTGCCATTATCTTGCAGGCAACTTGCTTTAGCATCACATTTACAAGGTGAGCTAACGGCATGGCCCCTAATGAAACATTGTTTAAAGTCAGTCTTATAGAATGTGGCAGTCTAGAAATCTCAATGTGTATGCTGACCAGTGAGGGTATGTTTGCAGTGTATAGTTCTTCTTCAGAATTCCTGATGAAAGGCTTATGCCCAAAACGTCAATTCTCCTGTTCCTCTGATGCTGCCTGACCTGCTGTGCTTTTCCAGCACCACACTCTTGACTCTAATCTCCAGCATCTGCAGTCCTCATTTTCTCTCAGTACATAGGTCTGTCTGATTTCTCTACACGGTTAGCCACATAATTTTCTGCTTAAGCAAGTTTGAACACAGGAAGTGTTCCTCCATATTTGCAAGACCGTAACAATGCTCTGTCAATATGTTCGTTTTGACATTGCTAGCACATTCACCAATCTACCACTGAAGGAAGCCTTGGAATATGTACTACAGCATTATATCGTGGTGATTTTGTCCCACCGCAATTGTATGAATTAGGATTCAACAACTCATGTAATTCGGTTCCATTTTAATTTCACTATGTATGTCCAAAGAAATGCCTTGCAATGGGATCCCCAATAGGTTGCGCACTCACAAAGACCTTTGTTTGGTTCTATGAGAAATGTGTCTTTGATGTAGTGACACCAAATTTCCTAATCCATGAATATTTCTGAAGTGTAGAACAAAGAACATTACAGCACAGGAACAGGCCCTTCGGCCCTCCAAGCCTGCGCCGATCCAGATCCTCTATCTAAACCTGCCGCCTATTGTCCAAGGAACTGTATCCCTTTGCTCCCTGCTCATTCATGCATTTGTCTAGATATGTCTTAACTGGCACTATCGTTCCCGCTGCTACCACCTCCGCTGGCAACAGGTTTTAGGCACCCACCACCTTCTGCATAAAGAACTTTACACCCATATCTCCCCTAAGCATTTCCCCTCTCACTTTGAACCCATGACCCTTAGTAATTGAGTCCTCCACTCTGAAGGAAAAAACTTCTTGCTATCCACCCTGTCTACAGATCAGCCATGATTTTACTGAATGGTGGAGCAGGCTCGAGGGACCAGACGGTCTATTCCTGCTCCTATATCTTATGTTAGAACATAGAACATAGAAAGATACAGCGCAGTACAGGCCCTTCGGCCCTCGATGTTGCGCCGACCGAATCCTACCTAACCTACACTAGCCCAATAACTTCCAAATGCCTATCCAATGCCCGCTTAAATGACCATAAAGAAGGAGAGTTCACCACTGCTACTGGCAGGGCATTCCATGAACTCTCAACCCGCTGTGTAAAGAATCTACCCCTAACATCTGTCCTATACCTACCACCCCTTAATTTAAAGCTGTGTCCCCTAGTAACACCTGACTCCATTAGCGGTAAAAGGTTCTCAGTGTCGACCCTATCTAAACCCCTAATCATCTTATACACCTCTATCAAATCTCCCCTAAACCTTCTCTTCTCCAATGAGAACAGCCCCAAGTGCCTCAGCCTTTCCTCATAGGATTTTCCTACCATTCCAGGCAACATCCTGGTAAACCTCCTCTGCACTCGTTCCAATGCCTCCACATCCTTCCTATAGTATGGCGACCAAAACTGCACACAATACTCCAGATGAGGCCGCACCAGAGTCTTATACAACTGCAACATGACCTCAGGACTCCGGAACTCAGTTCCTCTACCAATAAAGCCCAGTACACCATATGCCTTCCTCACAGCACTATTTACCTGGGTGGCAACTTTCAGAGATCTGTGTACATGGACACCAAGATCCCTCTGCTCATCCACACTACCAAGTAGCCTACCATTAGCCCAGTAATCCATCTTCTTGTTACTCCTACCAAAGTGAATGACTTCACACTTAGCTACATTGAATTCCATTTGCCACATTTCTGCCCAGCTCTGCAACTTATCTATATCCCGCTGTAACCTACCACTTCCTTCCTCACTATCCACAACTCCACCGACTTTTGTGTCATCCGCAAACTTGCTTACCCAGCTTTCAAGCCCTTCCTCTAGATCATTTATAAAGATAACAAAAAGCAATGGTCCCAAAACAGATCCTTGTGGTACACCGCTAGTAACTGCACTCCAAGATGAACATAGTCCATCAACTACTACCCTCTGTCTCCTTCCAGCCAGCCAATTCCTAATCCAAACCTCTAATGTATCCTCAATGCCATACCTCCGTAGTTTTAGCATTAGCCTACCATGGGGAACCTTATCGAACGCCTTACTAAAATCCATATACACAACATCTACTGCTTTACCCTCGTCCACTTCCTTAGTCACCTTCTCAAAGAACTCAATAAGGTTTGTGAGGCACGACCTGCCCTTCACAAAACCATGCTGGCTATCCTTGATCACGTTATTCCTATCCAGATGTTCATAAATCTTATCCCTTACCATTCTCTCTAAGACTTTGCCCACCACTGAAGTCAGACTCACTGGCCTATAGTTACTAGGGCTATCCCTACTCCCTTTCTTGAACAAGGGGACCACATTCGCTATCCTCCAGTCCTCTGTACTATTCCCGTTGACAATGACGACATAAAAATCCAGGCCAATGGCTCTGCTATCTCCTCCCTAGCTTCCCATAGGATCCTAGGGTAAATGCCATCAGGCCCAGGAGACTTATCTATTTTCATCCTTTCCAATATTCCCAGCACCTCTTCCCTGCATATTTCCAGGCCATCCATTCTAATTATTTGTGATTCCATATTCACATCAGCAACAGTGTCCTGTTCCTGAGTGAATACTGATGAAAAGTATTGATTTAGTGTCTCTCCAATCTCCTGCGCCTCCACACACAACTTCCCACTACTATCCTTGACTGGACCGATACCTACCCTAGTCATCCTTTTATTCTTGACATACCTATAGAAAGCCTTTGGGTTTTCCCTAATCCTACCAGCTAAAGACTTTTCATGTCCCCTTCTCGCTTCTCTTAGCTCTCTCTTTAGATCCTTCCTGGCTACCTTATAACTCTCTATCGCCCCAACTGAACCTTCACGCCTCATCTTTACATATGCCGCCTTCTTCCCTTTCACAAGAGATTCCAATTCCTTACTAAACCACGGCTGCCTCACAAGGCCCTTTACACCATGCCTGACTGGTACATACTTATCGAGGACACGTAGTAGCTGCTCCTTGAACAATCCCCACATCTCATTAGTGTTCTTCTCTTGAAGCCTGTTTTTCCAATCCACACATCCTAAGTCATGCCTCACTGCATCATAATTTCCCTGCCCCCAGCTATAACTCTTGCCCTGCGGCGCACACTTATCCCTCTCCATCACTAAAGTAAAAGTCATCCAGTTGTGGTCACTGTCCCCGTCTTAGTAAACAGTCAACATTGGAGAGCAGCTGTGAATAAATCTGTTATAATGTTGATTTATATAGCCTAATAGTAAAGTACAAACCCCTGAGTACCACTGCCACACTATGTAGTGCTTTGGTCAGCTTGCTATTCTGGATTCACTTTTGGCCACTGAACCACGAAAGAAACCGTTCAGCCCTTCAAAGGATGATGAGAAAAATCTCTAGTTTTCAGTATCTATGTTATGAGAACTGTGAAAACCTGGATTTCTCAATGCAAAAATGTGGATATCTAAATGGTTAATAAAGTAGATAAGGGTATTAAGCAAAACTAAATTAATACGAATTGAATTTGGAGAGCAAGCAGAGTTCAGCACATTTAGGATCAATATCAAAAAAGTGTTCTTCAAACAATGATTGCACAGAATGGAAATATGAATAGGGCGGCCCGGTGGCTCTGTGGTTAACACTGCTGCTTCACAGTACCAGGGAGCCTGGTTCGATTCCAGCCTCGGGGCGACTGTCTGTGTGGAGTTTACACATTCTCCCTGCATCTGTGTGGGTTTCCTCCGGGTGCTGCAGTTTCCTCCCACAATCCAAGGATGTACAGGTCAGGTGAATTGGCCATGCTAAATTGTCCATAGTGTTAAGTGCATTAGTCAGAGGGAAATGGGTCTGGGTGGGTTATTCTTTGGAGGGTCGATGTGGACTTGTTGGGCCTGTTTCCACACTGTAGGGAATCTAATTTTTTTAAAGAAGGAAGCAAATAGTGAAAATAAATGTTGTCCCTTAAAAGGACGAAAAATGCGAGGTAATAATACTGAAATCCGAAGCGGCAGAGATACTAAACTAATATAGAACAAAGGACAAAAAAACTTTACAGCCCAGGAACAGGCCCTTTGACCCTCCAGGCCTGAGCCGATCCAAATCCACTGTCTAAACCTGACGCCCAATTCCTAAGCATCTGTATCCCTCTGCTCTCCACCTACTCATGCATCTGTCCAGATGCATCTTAAATGCCTGCCTCTACGACCTCTACTGGCAGCACATTCCAGGCACCTACCACCCTCTGTGTAAAGTACTTGCTGCGTATATCCCCCTTAAACCTTTCACCACTTACCTTGAAAGCATGACCTCATTATTGAATCCTTCACCCTGGGAAAAAGCTTATCTCCATCTACCCTGTCTATACCCTTTATGATTTTGTAGACCTCACTCAGGTTTCTTCTCAATCTTCTTTTTTCTAATGAAAACAATCCTAACCTACTGAAACTCTCCTCATAGCTCACACCTTCCATACCAGGCAACACAGCACGGTGGCTCAGTGGTTAGCACTGCTGCCTCACAGCACCAGGATCGCAGGTTCGATTCCATCCTTGGGTGACTGTGTGGAGTTTGCACATTCTCCCCATGTCTGCGTAGGTTTCCTCTGGGTGCTCTGGTTTCCTCCAACAGACCAAAGATGTGCGGGTTAGGTGAATTGGCCATGTTAAATTGCCCGTAGTGTTAACTGCATTAGTCAGAGGGAAATGGGTATGGGTGAGTTACTCTTTGGAGGATTGGTGTGGACTTGTTGGGCCGAAGGGCCTGTTTCCATACTGTAGGGAACAATTTCATAACTCTTCTCTGCACCCTCTCCAAAACATCCACATCCTTTTGGTAATGTGGTGACCAGATCTGTACACAGTATTCTAAATGCGGCCAAACCAGCTCTTATACTCAATACCCCGTCCAATGAAGGCAAGCATACTATATGCCTTCTTGACAACTATCCACATTTGCAGCACCCTTCAGGGTACAATGGACCTGCATTCCCAGATCTCTCTGCCCATCAACTTTTCCCAAGGCTCTTCCGTTTACTGTATAATTTGCTTAGAATTATACTTCCTAAAATGCATCACCTCATATTTGCCTGGATTGAATTCCATCTGCCACTTCTCCACCCAACTCTCCAGTCTATCTATATTCTTCTGTATTCCTTGATAGTCCCCTATGTTTTCTGCTACTCCACCAGTCTTCGTGTCATCTGCAAACTTGCTGATCATATCAACAGTGCCCTTTTCCAGATCATTTATGTATATCTTGTATTTATGTAATATCTTGTTTCTGTTTTCACAGCATAAGATAAAAAGTAAATTAGAAATAAGATAGTTATAACATAGTTAAGAATTGACATTACAATCCAGTAAAGAATTTCAAATAGCAACTCAGCACATGGTCTGATCACCTGTGCCAGGCCCCAGTTCAACGAATGTCCCACTCTGCTCCAAGCCTCCAGTCCACTCTGCGCTGGCACTCAGCTGCATAAAGGTAAGTTGCGCTGCTCTGGGATTTGCTTCCCCTCAAGCTACTCTGGGGCTACTAAAACAAAAATCAAAAAAGAACGAAAAAGATAAAGAGCAGGCGGAGCAGAGGAGCTCCAGGCAGAGCGTTGTACCCTGCCGACATCTTGCTGGAAGGCAGGTTGGATATTGAGATCCAGTGGGTATTGGGGATCTGGTGGATGTGATATATTTAGAATTCTACAAGGCATTTGACAAGCTGCTGCATTAAAGTCTAATCTAGAAGGGGGTTAAGTGAGGAGTATTGACTTGGTCAGTGGATTGGCAGATTGATAGAAAGCTAACTGTTGGGATAAATGGGTCCTTCTCTGGATGGCAACTATAACTAGTGGCATGTCACAAAGTTTAGTTCTTGGACCTCAGCTGTTTACAGTCTATCTAAATAATTAGCCAGCTGGGATTGTGTAACAGCGCAATACTCACAGATGTGACTACAATAGTGGGAAAGCAGTCTGTAATGAGGACATAAAGATTTCCGGGTGGATATTGATAGGCTTGGAGAATGGGCCTGAGTCTGGCAGATGGAGTTTAATGTGGATAAGTGCAAAGTTGTCCATTTTGGCCAGAAAATAAAAGAGCAAATTATTTAAATGGAAAGAAGATTCAAAGTGCATCTATTCAGAGGGATCTGGGTGTTCTTGATCATGAATTGGAGAAAGTGCCTATTCAAGTGCAGCATCTATTTAGAAAGGCAAATGGAACCTTAGCGTTTCTTGCAAAAGGTCTTGGTCAGCATGGACTAGTTGGACCACAGGGTCTGTTACCATGCTGTGCCTATCAATGATTTGAAAGAAGTATTGTTACAATTATATAAGGTGTTGATGAAACCACACCTGGTGTATTGTGTTCAGTTTTAGTCTTGTTGCTTGAGGAAGAATGTGGTGGTACTGGAGGCAGTGCAGAGGAAGTTCACTGGATTGATTCCAGGAATGAAAGGGCTGTTGTACGAGGAGCAGTTGAATAACCTAGGCCTGTACTCGTTGGAGTTCAGAAGAATGAGGGAGATCTGGTTGAGGTATATAAAATGCTAATGGGGATTGGTAAAGTGAACGTTGAACAGCTTTTCCCCCTTTGGGGCAGTCTCAAACAAGAGGTCATCGATATAGAATGAGAGGAGATAGGTTCACGACTAAGATGAGGAGAAAGTATTTCTTTTCAGAGGGTTGCGAATCTGGAACTGCCCCAGAGTGCAGGCAAGGCAAAATCAATCAATAGATTCAAGAAAGAAATGGATATGTCTCTGATGAAAAGTGGAATAAAGGGCTGTGGGGAGCAGGCAGGAAAATTGAGTTGAAACTAGGATAAGATCAGCTATGTTCAAGTTAAATGGTGAAGCAGGCTTGAAGGACTGAATTGCCTACTCCAACTCCTAATTGAGCAGTGAACTCAAAAAAAAATTGAACCAATTGATTATTACAATAGGCTTTTTAGGGTTCTTCTGAATGTACCAAATTGCCTTCCCCACCAAATCAATCTTGAAGAAACATACTTTGAGCTTCTGCGTAATGAAAAGCAAAATTCCTACCAGCATCATCGAATATAACTCTTAACACAACATGCAAAGTTCTTTGGGGATAAAGGGCTTAAGTGCTACCAGCATAATTGCATGACTTTTTTTTTGCATCAGTAGCTGAATTAGTTTGGGCAGGCAGTTTTGAAAGTTGGCAAAGATGTTTAAGAGATTCCTGGGCACAACTGACAATCGGGCCTGTTGCATGTAATGGAGACAGCTGCTCGATTTGTTGCTACATGTCCCAATTTTTATCAGTGGAGCGAAAAAGGCTTGGTTTCTCAAGTTGTGATCGGGTGGAGGTGACCATCATGAAATTAGGAACTAGAAATAACACCACGAAGAGCCAGATCAGCAATGCATAATAAATAGCTCTTTCTCTTCACAGAACAAAGTTAATTTGACAAATTATTATGAGAAAGATAATATTTTTAATTCAATAATCTTAATTGCTCCAATGTTGCAGTTGACCACCAATGTTTTCAGACGTAATAATCCATTTCAAGTGTGCGCATTTCTTTGCATTTTTGATTTAAAAGAAGAAGTATTTCTGATCCATTTTGAAGTCATTAATTGAGAAGGAGTTGAATAAGTCTGCGAAATCTGTTCTGATGATTGAGTACTCAAGCCTTATTTGTTTATTGACCTCTTTAATGAAAGGTTGAGTGTGGAATTCAAACAGTCTTATTGGGGAGGGAATTGTAGAAAACTGCATTCAGGTTATGATGCAACTCATTGAATGGTATGATTTCCTCAGGTCCCGGTCATTCTCATCCTCACCCTCCCCAACTCCATCACCATCCCGAGCGAAAGATGCTGCCATTACAAAGGCCAAAGGGGGAGCACCTAGTGTTGGTGCAGGTGGAGATGCCCCTGCTCTCTCAGCAAAAAGGTAAACCGGTTATCAGATTATCATATTTCCTCAGTACAACATTGTTCATAGTTTCAGAGATCTATTATAATTTTTATGATGATAAAATGTCATGTACTTTGTTTTATTCAATATAATTATTTTCATTCCTGTACCAAGGATACCATAGGTATAAAACTTAATTTCAGCGACCCTTTAATTCTCACTCCTTACACGCTTTCAATAAAATAGATAGTGATGTTCCTCCTGAAAAACAAAATAAGTCATTTTCCCTTCATATCCCATGTATTACATGAAAATATGAACAAATAGGTTTTAACCTAGAATGCAGTGAGCTTTAAAGTGTAAATGTGAACTAATTTGGTTGCTGCCTCTGATTGGGAACCATGATGTAGAGCTGCCAGTGTTGAACTGGGGTGGACAAAGTCAGAAGTTGCACGACACCAGCTTATAGTCCAACAGGTTTATTTGAATTCATAAATGCTGCTCTTTTATAAGGTGAAATGGACAGAAGCACACAAGCGCAGAGATCATTGCAAGATAATTCCAGGTAATTAAGAACGTCAAAAAATAGTACAGATGGTGTGAGTAGAGTGTCTACAGGTAGAATAACAAGTCTTTTCAGTTGATGGAAAGTGTCAGATGGTGTGAGTAAAGTGTCAACAGCTGAATAGCAAGTGAAGGGATGACTCATGATCCAATTATTTGAGGCAGAGAGCTCATTACAAAAGTTCAAAAATAAGATGGTGCTGGACACAAACCAAATGGCTGGAATAACGTGATAAGTATAAGGTTCACATAACAAAAGTCTAACCAAAGTAACACATAATCCAAAACTGTACAAACTAATGAAGGTGGAGAGATTATAACAAGTAATCATGGTAATGGTATTTAAATAGATCAGTAAGGGAGATTTTATAAGTGCAGAACAGAACGGTGGAGTTTTATGTAGCACGACATGAACCCAAGATCACAATTGAGGCAGTCTTCATGGGTACGAAACTTGGCCAATAGTTTCTGCTCAGCAGTTCTGCATTGTTGTGTACCTTGAAGGCTGCCTTGGAGGACACTTACCCGAAGATTGGAGACTGAATGTCCTTGACTCCTGAAGTGTATCCCGACTGGGAGGGAATGCTCCTGCCTGGCAACAGTTGTACGGTATCCATACATCTGTTGTTGTCATTGGTCTCTGTTGGTCAGGTCACGTGTCTTCTGACGGGATTGGTGTAATGTGTTTGCTCTGTGTGGTCCCACTGATATACCATGCCTCAGGGTATCCTTTCCTGTAGCATGTAAGATAGACAACATTGGCCGAGTCACAGGAATGCCTACTGTGTACTTGGCGGACAGTGTTCCCATGTGTGATGGTAGTACCAGTGTCGATAACCTGGCATGTCTCTCAGAAGTTACTGTGGTAGGGCTGTGTGGTATTGTGGTCACTGTTCTCATTAAGGCAGGATAGTTTGCTGCAAACGATGGTCTTTTGAGATTTAACAGTTGTTTGAAAGTGAAAAGTAAGGATGGCTATGCCAAGATGTTCGTTGTCATCAGTGACAGGTTGATGGCTGTGAAGAACATGGCATAGTTTCTCCTCTCCAGGGAAGTACTAGATGACAAAGGGTACTCTTGGTCAGGTCACGTGTCTTTTGACAGGTTTGTTGTGACTTTTTGCTGTGACATATTGGAGCTAAGCGTTATATCCCGTTCTTATGAGGGTGTCTTCCAGTGTCCATCACATTCCTCCTCGTCGGAGTAAATCCTGTGTATGCACAGGGCTTGTCCATAGGGGATGACATCTTTAAGGGTGTTCAGAGTGGAAGCTGGAGAAGTGAAGCATTGCGAGGTTATCCATGGTCTTACAGTGGAGTGAAATACTGAGGTGTCCATTCTCAGCTGACGTGTGTGTTCAAAACTGAGACTGATTCAGAAGAGTAGTCCATGGTAAGTCTGATGGTGGGCTGAAACTTGTTGATCTCGTTTCAGTGATTCCTCGCTATGAGTCCAAAGGAATACAATGTTGGCATATCTGATGTATAACATTGGTTGGGGATACTGTGCAGCAAAGAAGTCTTGCTTGAACGAATGTGTGAAAATGTTGGTGTATTGGGAAACACATTTGGTCCCCATGGCTGTTCTGTGTGACTGGATGAAGGGCAGGTTGTCGAAGATGAGGATGTTGTGGTCAACAATGAAGCAAGTGAGTTGTCAGATGGCGTCTGGAAATTGGCAGTTGTTGATGTTGAGTACTGAGACTGTTGCAGTGATGCCATCATCATTGGGTATGCTGGTGTAGAGTGTCGAAATGTCCATTTTAATGAGGAATGTTCCTGGTTCGACTTGTCCATGAGTGCAGGGTTTCTGTAAGAAATCTGTCATGTCACGACAGAAGCTGGGGGTTCCTTGTACAATGGGTTTCAAGATACCCTCGACACAGCCAGAGATGTTCTCCAGCAAGGTCCCGCTTCCTGATATGATGGGATATCAGGGTCTGTTGGCTTTATGTATCTTCAGAAGGCAGGAGAAGTTTCCTATACGAGAAGAATGCAGGATGAGGGTGCACCAGATACTCTGAAGGTTTGGATCAAAGGTCTTAATCAGTCTGTTGCTTTGACGAGAGTGTTCTTTGATTGGATCAGCAGTACTTGTCTATAGGGTTTCTGGTTGTTCGTTATCAGCACGCATCTTTGCAGTAGTCCATACTATTCCATATGACAATGGCCCCTCCTCCTTTGCTGGTTTGTTGATGACATTGCGGTTGGTCTTGAGAGTGTGGATGATGTTGCAGTGTACTTGGGTGATGTTCTGAGCTATCTTGAGTGCGGCTGATGAATCTCTCATTGACGCATTTCCAGACAACTTGAGCATAGATGTCAAACCTCTGTTGGCGGCCTTCCAGAGGGGTCCAATTCAACTCATCTTTTGTCACTGTACTGTGGATCTCTCTGTTGACTGTTCCAATTTATTGGCTGTATCATTAGGCTTGCTACTGACAAATTGGGGTTTGTGGAAGAATCCCCAAAATCTCATTCATCTGATGAATTCCTCTGTGTCTGCTGCGAGACCAGTGAGGTCCATTTTGGTAGTTGGGCAAAAATTGAGCCGTCAGCTGAGAACTTTGATTTCATCCAGCTGAAGAATGTGGTCAGACAAGTTGATGGACGTTCCTGTGGAGGTACCGGTTTCAACCATAGTACTGGGGATACCTTGGTAACTGCTGATGGTAATACCAAGTTCCTCATATTTCCTGATGTTGGTGTGTTTGTAAGTGGCGTAATTCCATCGTCTCGTGTGTCTCATAGCTGACCAGCTAGCTTGAGTGCCAAGCTGAGAATATGAACTGTATCTCGATTTCAAGATTGCAGTGTCTGCTGTCAAGCTAATGTATGAGATGATTGAGAAGTGCAAGAGGTGTGACAGCAGAGTCTCTCAGTGTAGTCTATGTCAACTTGAGTAGGTTTGTGATCTGTATTCCTTTTGGGATCTTCTCTGCTTTCTTGCATCCCTGCAGAAACTTGATGTCTATGTCGATATGTGCGATCTTCTCCACTTTGATCCAGCAGTTGGTGGTGTCGATTGGTATCCATGTCGAAGGCACCGGCACTTCACATTAGGGCTACCATCAAGACCACGTATTGCTAGCTCAGAGTGGAGAAGATCACACATATTGACACGGACATCAAGTTTCTGCAGAAATGTTTGTGGATGTGGTGCCAATCAAGTGGGCTGCTTTGTCTTGAATGATGTGAGGCTTCTTGAGTGTTGTTGGAGCTGCACTAATCCAAGCAAGTGGAGAGTATTCCATCCCACTCTGACTTAAGCCTTGTAGATGATGGACAGGTTTTCAGGAGCCAGGATGTGACTTACCTGCTGCAGGATTGGTAGCCTCGACCTGCTTTTGTAACCATCGTTTATATGGCAATTCTAGTTGTGGTTCTGGTCAGTGGTAACACCCAGAATGCTAATAGTGGGGGATTCAGTGATGGTCATGTCACTGTTATGTCAAGAAGCGATGGTGACATTGTCTTTTACTGGACATGGTCATTGCTTGGCATTTGCGTGGCGCGAATGTTACTTGCCAGTTTTCAGCCCAAGCCTGGATGTTGTCCAAGTCTTTTCCACCTACCACTCCACCCTCCTCCCTGACCTATCACCTTCATTCTCTCCCCCACTCACCTATTGTACTCTATGCTACTTTCACCTCACCTCCACCCTCTTCTCACTTATCTCTCCATCCTTCAGGCATTCTGCCTGTATTCCTGATGAAGGGCTTTTGTCCGAAATGTGGATTTTACTGCTCCTCAGATGCTGCCTGAACTGCTGTGCTTTTCCAGCACCACTAATCCAGAATCTGGTTTACCAAGTCTTGCTGCTTTCAGACATGGAGTGTTTCAGTATCTGAGGCGAAGTGAATGGTGCTGAACATTGTGTCATTCTTTCATGCAATTTGAGTGACGCTGACCAGGTCAGCATTTGTTCCCATCTCTACTTGCCGAGAGGGCAGTTAAGAGTCAACCATATTGCAGTGGATCTGGTGTCACATGTAGACCAGAACAGGCAAGGATGGCCGTTTCCCTCCCTAAAGGATTGTAGTGAACCAGATGGGTTATTTTCTGACAACCAGCAATGGATTCATGGCCATCATCAGCAAACATCTCCATTCCTGACCTTATGATGAAGGAGAGGTCATTGATGAAGCAGCTGAAGATGGTTGAGCCTAGGACATGACCCTGAGGAACTCCTGGAGCTGAGGTGACTGACCTCCAATAACCAGAACCACTTCTGTGCCAGGTATGACTGGACCCAGTTGAGACCTTTCCCCGGTTCCCTGTGTGTTGTAGAACGTGTTACTGCTCAAATACTGTGTAGTAAAGTTTATTTTTGTTTGTTCAGAGCCATGAAATCTTGTGACTCAATTCTTCCAATAAATCCTCTTGATTTTGAAAATTGTCAACCTATATTAAAAAATTTTAAATGGAAAGAATCGTGGATGCTGTAAATCAGAAACAAAAGCAGAAATTGCTGGAAATGCTCAGCAGGCGTGGCACATGTGTTAACGTTTCAGGTTAAATGGCCCTTCCTCAGAGCTGATGGTATTTAGGAAAATAGGGAAGTGATGCTCAATCTGGTCCTGGATCATAAACCAGTTTTGTGTTCGTGCAGAATTTAAAATACAAATAGGAATACTGGGACTTCCTGAGGTTAACCTTGTTAAGATTTTTTGTGAATTATACCACTGTTATATGGATTTGAAAATAGCTTTGTCAGTTACTACAACCTGAGGGATTTGCAGAAATTAACCAGTTAATAGCAGAGAAGTTAGGGTTAGATTTAAAAGCAAGAGCTAGGAATGCAAATATGGTTAAGGTTAGAGTACAGTATCAGAGATTGGTAGGGGAAGAGTCTAACCCAGATAGACCACAATTTAAATTGGCTATAAATTAGTTCCTGATGAAGGGCTTATGCCCAAAACATAAATTCTCCTGCTCCTCCGATGCTGTCTGACGTGCTGTGCTTTTCCAGCACCCCACACTCAACTCTGATCTCCAGCATCTACAGTGCTCACTTTGTCCTAGAATTCAGTTCCAGGTGAATCAGCATGAAATAGAAAAGGAAAATAAATGAGAAAGCTAAGTCACGATGCTCATTTAGTAAGCTGGTACAGACATGAAATGCTGAATGGCCTCCTCCACCATAACACTGAGAGCTATAGAGATGTACAGCACGAAAACAGACCCTTCGGCCCAATTTGTCCATGCCAACCAGATATCCCAACCCAATCTAGTCCCACCCACCAACACCTGGCCCATATGCCTCCAAACCCTTCCTATTCATTTACCCATCCAGTTGCCTTTCAAATGTTGCAAATTGGTGTTGGAGAGACTGTTAGGTCTGAAGGTTGATAAGTCCCCGGGGCCTGATGGTCTACATCCCAGGGAACTGAAGGAGGTGGCTCGAGAAATCATGGATGTGTTGGTGATTATTTTCCAGAGTTTGATAGATTCGGGATCAGTTCCTGCGGATTGGAGGGTGGCTAATGTTGTACCACTTTTTAAGAAAGGTGGGAGAGAGAAAGCGGGAAATGATAGACCAGTTAGTCTGACCTCAGTGGTGGGAAAGATGCTGGAGTCTATTATAATGGATGAAATTACGACACATCTGGATAGTAGTAACAGGATAGGTCAGAGTCAGCATGGATTTATGAAGGGGAAATCATGCTTGACTAATCTTCTGGAATTTTTTGAGGATGTAACTCTGAAGATGGACGAGGGAGATCCAGTAGATATAGTGTACCTGGACTTTCAGAAAGCTTTTGATAAAGTCCCACACAGGAGGTTAGTGAGCAAAATTAGGGTGCATGGTATTGGGGGCAAAGTACTAACTTGGATTGAAAGTTGGTTGGCTGATAGGAAACAAAGGATAGTGATAAATGGCTCCCTTTCGGAATGGCAGGCAGTGATCAGTGGGGTACCGCAGGGATCAGTGCTGGGACCGCAGCTTTTTACAATATATATTAATGATATAGAAGATGGTATTAATAGTAACATTAGCAAATTTGCTGATGGTACAAAGCTGGGTAGCAGGGTGAAATGTGAGGAGGATGTTAGGAGATTACGGGGTGACCTGGGCAGGTTAAGTAAGTGGTCAGATGCATGGCAGATGCAGTTTAATGTGGATAAATATATGGTTATCCACTTTGATGGCAAGAACAGGAAAGCAGATTACTACCTAAATGGAATAAATTTAGGTAAAGGGGCAGTACAAAGAGATCTGGGTGTTCTTGTACACCAGTCAATGAAGTTAAGCATGCAGGTACAGCAGGTAGTGAAGAAAGCTAATAGCATACTGGCCTTCATAACAAGAGGGATTGAGTACAGAAGCAAAGAGGTCCTTCTGCAGATGTACAGGGGCCTGGTGGGACCACACCTGGAGTATTGTGTGCAGTTCTGGTCTCCAAATTTGAGGAAAGACATTCTGGCTATTGAGGGAGTGCAGTGTAGGTTCACGAGGTCAATTCCTGGAATGGCTGGATTAGCTTACACTGAAAGACTGGAGCGACTGAGCTTGTATACCCTTGAGTTTAGAAGACTGAGAGGGGATCTGATTGAGACATATAAGATTATTAAAGGATTGGACACTCTGGAGACAAGAAACATGTTTCCGCTGATGGGTGAGTGTCGAACCAGAGGACACAGCTTAAAAATACAGGGTAGACCATTCAGGACAGAGATGAGAAACTTCTTCACCCAGAGAGTGGTGGCCGTGTGGAATGCTCTGCCCTGGGGAGCAGTGGAGGCCCAGTCTCTGGATTCATTTAAGAAAGAGATGCAGGCAAAGCATTCCATACCCTTACTACTCTCTGAGTAAAGAAACTACCTCTGACATCTGTCTTATACCTATCTCCCCTCACTTTAAAGTTGTGTCCCCTCGTGTTTGCAGTCCCCATACTTGGAAAAAGGCTCTCCCTGTCCATCCTATCTAACCCTCTGATTATCTTGAATGTCTCTATTAAGTCACCTCTCAACCTTCTTCTCTCTAACGAGAACAGCCTCAAGGTCCTCAGCCTTTCCTCGTAAGACAATCCTTCCATACCAGGCAACATCCTAGTAAGTCTCCTCTGCACCCTTTCCAAAGCTTCCACATCCTCTTTATAATGCGGTGACCAGAACTGTACACAATACTCCAAATGTGGCCGTACCAGAGCTTTGTACAGCTGCAGTGTAACCTCCTGGTTCCGGAACGCAATCCTTCTATTAATAAAGGCCAAAACACTGTATGCCTTCTTAACAACCCTGTCAATCTGGGTGGCAACCTTCAGGGATCTATGTACATGGACGCCGAGATCTCTCTGCTCATCTGCACTCCCAAGAATCTTACCATTAGCTCAGTACTTTGCATTCCGATTACTCCGTCCAAAGTGTATCACCTCACACTTGTCCACATTAGACTCCATTTGCCACCTCTCAGCCCAGCTCTGCATCCTATCTATGCCTCTTTGCAACCTACTACATCCTTCGTCACTATCCACAACTCCACCAACCTTCGTGTCGTTCGCGAATTTACTAACCCACCCTTCTAAGCCCTCATCCAGGTCATTTATAAAAATGACGAACAGCAGTGGACCCAACGCCAACCCTTGTGGTATGCCGCTAGTAACTGGACTGAAAATGTGTTGCTAGTTAAAGCGCAGCAAGTTAGGCAGCATCTCGGGAATAGGGAATTCGACGTTTCGAGCATAAGCCCTTCATCAGGAATGAGAGAGAGTAGCCAAGCAGGCTAAGACAAAAGGTAGGGAGGAGGGACTTGGGGGGAGGGGCGATGGAGGTGGGATAGGTGGAAGGAGGTCAAGGTGAGGGTGATAGGCCGGAGTGGGGTGGGGGCGGAGAGGTCAGGAAGAAGATCTTCTTCCTGACCTCTCCGCCCCCACCCCACTCCGGCCTATCACCCTCACCTTGACCTCCTTCCACCTATCCCACCTCCATCGCCCCTCCTCCCTACCTTTTGTCTTAGCCTGCTTGGCTACTCTCTCTCATTCCTGATGAAGGGCTTATGCTCGAAACGTCGAATTCCCTATTCCCGAGATGCTGCCTAACCTGCTGCGCTTTAACCAGCAACACGTTTTCAGCTGTGATCTCCAGCATCTGCAGACCTCATTTTTTACTCACTAGTAACTGGACACCAAGATGAACATGTTCCATCAACTACAACCCTCTGTTTTCTTTCAGCAAGCCAATTACTGATCCAAACTGCTATGTCTCCCACAATCGCATTCCTCCGCATTTTGTATAATAGCCTACTGTAGGGAACCTTATTGAACGCCTTGCTGAAATCCAATTACACCTCATCAACTGGTTTACTCTCCTCTACCTGTTTGGTCACTTTATCAAAAAACTCAATAAGATTCATTAGGCACAACCTACCCTTCACAAAACCGTGCTGACTGTCCCTGATCAGATTATCTTTTCTCGATGGTTATAAATCCTATCTCTTATAACCTTTTCCAACAACTGAAGTGAGACTTACTGGTCTGTAATTACCAGGGTTGTCTCTACTATCCTTTTTGAACAAGGGAACCACATTTGCTATCCTCCAGTCCTCAGGCACTATTCCTGTAGACAATGGTGATTTGAAGATCAATGCCAAAGGCTCGACAATCTCTTCCCTTGCTTCCCAGAGGATCCTAGGATAGATCCCATCTGGCCCAGGGGACATGTCTATTTTCACACTCTGCAGTATTTCTAAAAACTCTTCCTTATGAACCTCAATCTCTTCTAGTCTAGATGCAAGTATTTCTGTACCTTCCTCGCCAACATTTTCATTTTCTCTAGTGAATACTGTCGAAAAATATTTATTCAGTGCTTCCCCTATCTCCTCTGACTCCACACACAACTTCCCACTATTATCCTTGATTGGCCCTAATTTAACTTTCGTCATTCTTTTATTCCAGACATACCTATGGAAAGCCTTAGGGTTTACCCTGATCCTATCCGCCAACAACTTCTCATGTCTCCTCCTGGCTCTTCTGAGCTCTCTTTTTCGGACTTTCCTGACTTCCTTGTAACCCTCAACCGCCCTAACTGAGTTTTCACATTTTGTCCTAACACAAGCTGCCGCCTTCTTCTTGACCAGGGATTCCACTTCCTTAGAGCACGTGAGCTGTGGTTTACTATGTCTTCCTCCCTGCCTGACAGGTACATACTTATCTAGGACACACAGGAGCTTTTCCTTGAATAAGCTCCACATTTTTAATGTGCTCATCCCCTGCAGTTTCCTTCCCCATTCTACACTTCCTAAATCTTTCCTTATTGCATCGTAATTTCCCTTCCTCCAGCTGTAACTCTTGCTCAGTGGAGTACACCTATCCCTTTCCATCACTAAAGTAAACCTGACAGAATTGTGATCGCTGTCTCCAAATTATAGGTGTTTCCTGGCAGTTCAGGTGCATAATTCTTTCAAATTTGCGTCACAGGGGGATAGGTTAAGAAGGCATTTGTATAGGGTTGTTCGTGAGGCCTCTTCTGGAGTACCCTTTCATAGGAGGGATATTATTAAACTGGAGAGGATTCAGAAAAGATTACCAGATGTTACCAGGAATGGAGGGTTTGAGACATTAAAAATAGACTGGATAGGTTGGGACTTTTCCCACTGCAGCATAGGAGGTTGAAGGGTGACCTTCTTGAGGTTTATCAAATTGAGGGGCATGAATGACGAGAGTCTCTTCCCGAGGATTGGGTGTTCAAAATTAAGGGCATATTTTTAAGGTGAGAGTGAAAATTTAAACAGACATGAGGGGCATCATTTTTACAGAGAGTGCTTCATGTGTGTATGGAATTAACTACCAGAGAAAGTGCTGGATACAGGTGCGGTTATAACGTTTAAAAGACATTTTGATGGGTTCGTGAATAGGAAAGGTTTGTCATGATATGGACCAAGCGCAGGCAGGTGGGAACATAGTCAGAATGGACTGGTTGGACTAAAGGGTCTGTTTCCATGCTGTATGACTCTATGACTTTCACAGCTGCAAATGTGTTGCTGGTCAAAGCACAGCAAGCCAGGCAGCATCTATTCCTGAGATGCTGCCTGGCCTGCTGTGCTTTGACCAGCAACACATTTGCAGCTGTGATCTCCAGCATCTGCAGACCTCATTTTTTACTCTATGACTTTCACAGTTAATATTAGAGCCTGGGGAAGTGTTGTTGAACAGAGGCACTTCAAGGTGCGGGTTCATAGTTCTTGAAAGTAGTGTCACAAGTCGACAGAGTGGTAAAGGCGGCATTTGCCACAGGTGGCTTCATTGTTCAGTGCATTGAGTATAGACATCAGCATGTTGTGTTGCAGCTGTACAATGCATTGATGAGGCCACTTTTGGAGTACTGTATCCAACTATGGTAGCTGTAGGAAGGATGTTATTAAACTGGAAAGGGTGCAAAAAAAGATTTCCAAGAATGTTGTCATGACTAGAGGGTTTGAGGTATAAGGAGAGACTAGATACAACATAAGAATTAGGAATAGGCCATCTGGTCCTTAAAACCCACTCTGCCGTTCAATAAGATCATGGCTGATCTTTTTGTGGCCTCAGCGCCACTTACCTGCCCACTCACCATAACCCTTAATTCCTTTTACTGTTCAAAAAAAAGCATTTACTGAGGTAACATCAACTACTTCACTGGGCTGAGAATTCGATAGATTCACAACCCTCTGGGTGAAGAAATTCCTTCTCAATTCAGTCTTAAGATTGCTCCCTGTAATTTTGAGGCTATATCCTCTTGTCCTAGTTTCATCCTCTTGTCCTAGTTTCACCCACTAGTGGGAACATTCTCTCTACTTCTATCTTATCTATTACCTTCATAATTTTATATGTTTCTAAGATTTCCCCTCATTCTTCTAAATTCCAAGGAATATAATCCCAATCTACTCAGTCTCTCCTCATAAGCCAACTCCCTCAACTCTGCAGTCAACCTGGTGAAACTCCTCTGTACCCCCTCTAATGCCAGAACATCCTTTCTCAAGTAATTGCCTACTGCAATTTTTTTATCATTGAAATAATAGTCCTTCCTACTGTTATTCCTACCAAAATGGATGACTTCACTATTACTAACATTGTACTCCATCTACACACCTTTGCCCACTCACTTAAACTATCTATGCTCCTCTGCACACTTTGCTCCACCACTCATCTGAGAGTCATTTGCAAACTTTGACACACTACAGTGTGGTAAACAGATTTTGGAAAGGTGCAGAAGCCACAGGGTAGTAGTCATGGGCGATTTCAACTTCCCAAATATTGATTGGAAGCTCTTTAGATCAAGATTGGATGGGGCGGTGTTTGTGCAGTGTGTCCAGGAAGCTTTTCTAACTCCATATGTAGATTGTCCGATCAGAGGGGAGGCCATATTGAATTTGGTACTTGGTAACGAACCGGGACAAGTGATGGGCTTGTTAGCGGGTGAGCATTTTGGTAATGGTGACCACAATTCTGTGACTTTCACCTTGGTTATGGAGAGAGATAGATGCGTGCAACAGGGCAGGTTTTACAATTGGGAGAAGGGTAAATACGATGCTGCAAGACAGGATCTGAGGAGCATAAATTGGGAGCACAGGCTGTCAGGGAAGGATGTCATTGAAATGTGAAACTTTTTCAAGGAGCAGATACGACGTGTCCTTGATATGTATGTACCTGTCAGGCAGGAAAGAGATGGTCGTGTGAGGGAACCTTGGTTGACGAGGGAGGTTGAATGTCTTGTAAGGAGGAGGAAGGAGGCTTACATAAGGTTGAGGAAACAAGGTTCAGACAGAGCGTTGGAGGGATACAGGATAGCCAGGAGGGAGCTGAAGAAAGGGGTTAAGAGAGCTAAAAGAGGACATGAAAACATCTTTAGCAGATAGGATCAAGGATAACTCCAAGGCCTTTTATGTGTATGTGAGAAACATGAGAATGACGAGAACAAGGGTAGGTCCGATCAAGGACAGTAGTGGGCGACTGTGTATTGAGTCGGAAGAGATAGGAGAGGTCTTGAATGAGTACTTTTCTTCAGTATTTACAAATGAGAGGGACCGTATTGTTGAAGAGGAGAGTATGAAACGGACTGGTAAGCTAGAGGAGATACTTGTTAGGAAGGAAGATGGGCATTTTGAAAAACTTGAGGATAGGCGAGTCCCCTGGGCCTGACGGGATATATCCTAGGATTATGTGGGAAGCAAAAGAGGAAATTACAGAACCATTGGCAATGATCTTTCCGTCTTCACTGTCAATGGGGGTAATGCCAGGGGACTGGAGAGTAGCGAATGTTGTGCTCCTGTTTAAAAAAGGGAATAGAGATAACCCTGGGAATTACAGGCCAGTTAGTCTGTCTTCGGTGGTAGGCAAAGTAATGGAAAGGGTACTGAGGGATAGGATTTATGAGTATCTGGAAAGACACTGCTTGATTAGGGGCAGCCAGCACGGATTTGTGAGGGGTAGGTCTTGCCCTACGAGTCTTATTGAATTCTTTGAGGAGGTGACCAAGCATGTGGATGAGGGTAGAGCAGTGGATGTAGTGTACATGGATTTTAGTAAGGCATTTGATAAGGATCCCCATGGTAGGCTTATGCGGAAAGTCAGGAGGCATGGGATAGTGGGAAGTTTGACCAGTTGGACAGAGAACTTGCTAACGGTCGAAGTCAGAGAGTGATGGTAGATGGTAAATATTCAGCCTGGAGCCCAGTTACAAGTGGACTTCTGCAGGGATCAGTTCTGGGTCCTCTGCTGTTTGTAATTTTTATTAATGACTTGGAAGAGGGAGTCGAAGGGTGGGTCAGTAAATTTGCAGACGATACGAAGATTGGTGGAGTTGTGGATAGTGAGGAGGGCTGTTGTCAGTTGCAAAGGGACTTAGATATGATGCAGAGCTGGGCTGAGGAATGGCAGATGGAGTTCAATCCTGTCAGGTGTGAAGTTGTCCATTTTGGAAGGACAAATAAGAATGTGGAATACAGGGTTAACGGTAGAGTTCTTAGTAAGGTGGAGGAGTAGAGGGATCTTGGGATCTATGTTCATAGATCTTTGAAAGTTGCCACTCAGGTGGATAGAGCTTGTAAGAAGGCCTATGGTGTATTAGCGTTCATTAGCAGAGGGATTGAATTCAAGAGTCGTGAGGTGATGTTGCAGCTGTACAGGACCTTGGTAAGGCCACATTTGGAGTACTGTGTGCAGTTCTGGTCGCCTCATTTTTGGAAAGATGTGGAAGCTTTGGAGAGGGTGCAGAGGAGATTTACCAGGATGTTGCCTGGAATGGAGAATAGGTCATACGAAGATAGGTTGAGAGTGCTCGGCCTTTTCTCATTGGAATGGCGAAGGATGAGGGGTGACTTGACAGAGGTTTATAAGATGATCAGGGGAACAGATAGAGTAGACAGTCAGAAACTTTTTCCCCGGGTATTACAAGGGGACATAAATTTAAGGTGAAGGGTGGAAGGTATAGGGGAGATGTCGGGGTGGGTTCTTTACCCAGAGAGTGGTGGGGGCATGGAATGCGCTGCCCGTGGCAGTGGTAGAGTCAGAATCATTGATAACCTTTAAGCGGCAATTGGATAGGTACATGGATAGGTGCTTAAGCTAGGACAAATGTTCGGCACAGCATCGTGGGGTAAAGGGCCTGTTCTGTGCTGTATTGTTCTATGTTCTATGTACTACACGTGGTCCCCAACTCCAAATCATCTACGTAAATTGTAAAAAAAATTGCATTCCCAACATTGATTCCTGAGGCACACCCACTAGTCACTGATTTCCAAACAGAAAAGCACTCATTTTTCCCCACTCTTTGCTTCCTGTTAGTTAGCCAATCCATGATTACCTGTACCATGATGCATCTTTATCTTATACAGGACCTTTTTTTGTAGCACCTTGTTGAATGTCTTTTGGACTACAGACTGGAACATTTTTCTGCGCCAGCCTCACAGGCTGAAGGGTGACCTAATAGAGGTTTATAAAATTATGAGGGGCACAGTTAAGGTGAATAGCCAAGGTCTTTTCCCCAGGTTCGGGAATTCAGAATGAGAGGGCATAGGTTTAAGGTGAGAGGGGGAAAATTTCAAAGGGATTGATGCGCAGTATTTTCATACAGAGGGTGGTGAGTGTATGGAGTGAGCTGCCGGAGGAAGTGGTAGAGGTGGGTACAATTACAACATTTAAAAGACATTTGGACAGGTAAATAGATAGGAAAGGTTTAGAGGGATATGAGGCAAGTGCAGGAAAATGGGATTAGATTAATTTCGGATATCTGATCAGCAAAGACAAATTGGATAAAAAAATATTTTTCTGTGCTGTGCATCTCTATGACTTTATTGAAGCATTAATTGATGTTTCGAAACTCTCATCAAAATTCTCATTTTATGTGACTTGTTCTCCAAACAGTGAAAAAGCAATGAAGAAACTTCCATCTCCACAGCCAACAGGACACACCACAGGGGCAAAGGTTCCAAAGACCACCACAGAGGGCACAAAACCTGCTGAGAACCGAGATGGAAGAAAGAAAGAACGGCAGCCCCGGACACCACCTCGGAGGTTTGGCAGACATTTGGATGGATTACTGCTTTCAGATAAGATCACTTATAACTAAATGTTGTTAAAATCAAAGCAAGTCTCTATAAGAGGCTCTGCAATAAAACAGCCTCTAAAACTGTCTCAGTTTTGTTTGGTGCTATCTCAGAACCGCTACCAACCAATCTGTTGTTGGAGACTATCAATTAGCATCCTCTGATCAAGTTTCATTGAACTCCTCCATTAGTGCCAATCAAGTTGCTGGTATAATTCCAGGTTTTTTGAAAATTATTCCCAAAGAAGAGTCATACAGAATGGAAGCAGGCACTTGGGTGCAACTCATTCATGCCTACCAAGTTTCCTAAACAGCACTCGTCCCATTTGCCTGCATTGGGCCCATATCCCTCCAGACATTTCCCACCCATGTTCTTGTCCAAATGACTTTTAAATATTGCATCTACCTGTACCATTTCCTCTGGCAGCTCGTTACATATATGCATCATCCTCTGTGTGGGAAAAAGTTCCCCCTCAATTTCTATCATTTAGAAACTGCACTGGTCCCAGCACAGAACCTTCAACCCTAACACATCCCATTCATTATTTCCATGACCTACAGTGACAACACTATTCTTCACATATTTCTGCTCACTTCCTGACAGAAATGAGATGAAACAATACTCTGGCAGGAAGAATAAAAAAAGCATATTATCTAAATGAAAAGAGATCACTGAGCCTTGAGATGCAGAAGAATCTGTGTGTCCCAGTGAATGAATCACAAAATGTTAGCATGCATGTACAGTATGTAATTAGCTAAGTTAATAGAAAGTTATTATTTATTGCCAGGGGAATTGAATACAAAAATAGGGAGGTTATGCTTCAGGTATATGCAGCACTAACGAGACCAGTTCTTTTATCCAGGGGATAAAAGCTCCAGCCTATTCAGCCTCTCCCTATAACTCAAGCCCTCCTGTGCCAACTACATTCTTGTAAATCTTTTCTGCACCCTTTCAAGTTTAACAATATCCTTCCTATAGAAGGATGACTAGAAATGTCCTGTACAGCTGTAATATTACCTCCCACCTTCTGTACTTAGTGTTAAGACCAGTGGAGGCAAATGTGCCAAATGCCACCTTCACCACCCTGCCTTCTGCCTGTGACCAATTCTGTCCAATTACTGTATTTCCTTTTGGTCCTGACTGTTTTGGGATGTTTCTTTGAAATTTTGCCCAGCACACCTTATATTTTGATTAATCTGAAGTCGTTCTGGTTAATTTTGTTACTTGACATTCCAGTTCTGCAATCTCTGATAATGTTTTTAAACTAAAACTCCATTTGTGTTTTCAGTGGGTGCTTAAGAGCCCATGACACTGTTCTAAGATGAACAGGGAAGAGCTACAGTCTATCAGAATAGTGACTACACTTCAAAAATATTTAATCAATTGTAAAGTCATAGAGTCATACAGTAAGGTCCAATTCATCCGCACTGACCAGGCATCTCAGTCTGATCTAGTCCCATTTGTCAACACTTGACCCATATACTCTAAACCCTTCTTATTCATATACCCATCCATATGCCTTTTAAATTTAGTAATTGTACCAGCCTCCACCACTTCCTCTGACAGTTCATTCTATGCACTCACCACCCTCTGAGTGAAAAAGTTCCCCCTCAGGTCCTTTTTAAATCTTTCCCCTCTCACCTTAAACCTATGCCCTCTGGATCCTACCCTGTGAAAAAGATCTTGGATATTTACTAAATCTATGCCTGTCACCATTTTCTAAGCCTTTACACAGTCACCCCTCAGCATCTAATGCTCTCGAGGATGACAGCTCCAGCCTATTCAGCCTCTCCCTATAACTTGAGCTCCCCAGTCCCAGTTGCATTCTTGCAAATCTTCTCTGGTTAATGTTTCATCTTTTCCTTTGTATGTTGAATAAAATCTGCATACTCAATATCTGTGCAGGCGGACAGCAAGTGGAAGTGGAAGCGACAGTGGCAGCAGTTACAGTGGATCAAGCTCTCGCTCGCGATCACATTCTCGTTCAGCGTCTCGGTCAACATCAGCATCTGGTTCTCAATCTGCATCCGGGTCCCACAGGTCAAGGTGAGATAGGGTTTCTATTCTTTTAAATGCATGTCAAATTGTATAAAAGCAGTAATGTTGGACAATAGTCCTGCCACAATCCTTGCTGTTGATACATATTCCTGAAGGGTCAGTCAGCAGGCTCAATAGTTTACAGCCCTAAGATTGGCCTTTACTGGTGGGTTTGAGAAAAGAGAAGCAATCCAAATCCCTGTTACAGATCATTGTCCGGGATATGGTTTTGTTCTCTTGTGACACCCCACTTATTAAACATTACTAATATTGCATGGATTGAGAATACAGGAGGGCAGCCACTATCATGGAGGCATAGCTCAGTTGGGGGAAGGATGGGAGAAGTGACGGTAAAGTTTCTGTTCAATACTACAACCAGAATTAGACAGATTATTGCTGGACAGAGTGACACAGAATATTTTATATGATTATACAAATGGACAGAATTACAAATATTATTCCTTTTCTGCCTTGCAGTGGACAGGTGATTTGCCTCTGCTAAGTGCAAAGTGAAAATAGGATACAAATGCTGATAAAAGAGCAGAACCAGAACTGAGACACCCTTTGGACTTGTCTCTCCAAATATTTACCCCTTTTTATCATTGAATTGAATCTCTACAGTGTGGAAACAGGTCATTCCACCAAACAAGTTCGCACCAATCCTCCAAAGAGCATCCTATCTAGACCCACCTCCATACCCTATCCCTGCATTTCCCATGGCTAACACATCTAACTTACACATGCCTGGACACTGTGGATAATTTAGTATGACCAATCGACCTAACTTGCACATCTTTGGACTGTGGGAGGGAACCGAAGCAGCCGGAGGAAACCCATGCAGACACGGGGAGACACTGTGTGCAAACTCCACACAGACAGTTGCTCGAGGGTGGAATCGAACCCTGGTGCTGTGAGGCAGCAGTGCTAATCATTGAGCCCCACCATACTGCCCTAGTCTGTCCTTCCCACCCCCCCCCCTTTTTTTTTCTTTTTGAATAAGGGTGTTAAAATTGAGAAATTTCCAATCAGAGTCATGTAGCATGGAAGCAGACCCTTCTGTCCAACCATTCCATGCCGACCATAATCCCAAACCAAATTAGTCCCACCTGCCTGCACTTGGCCCACGTGTTTCCAACCATTTCTTATTCATTTCCTTATCTAAATGTCTCTTAAGCATTGTAACTATACCCTTGCTTTTGATTTGATTTATTGTAGTCGCAATTGCCTAAGTACAGTGAAAAGTTTTGTTTTGTTTCGCGAGCAGTAAAGGCAGATCACAGCAAACAAGGACACGCGTATCATAAAGTGCTGAGACTGGGCAAGGCAAAGCAGGTTACAAAGCAAGATCAATATTAGCAAGATCAGCATGATTTGAAGTTAGAGATGTCCATTCAGCAATCTAATAACAGCAGGGAAGAAGCTGTTCTTAAACCCATCAGTGCATGTTCAAGCTTCTCCCTGTTGGAAGATGTTGGAAAAGAGCATTACTGGGATGGGATGGGTCTTTGATGATGTTAGCAGACTTCCATGGCAACGGGAAGTATAAAGGGAGCCCATGGATGGGAGGTTGGCTTCCATGATGGTCTGGACAGTGCTGATCAGGCAGCATCCAAGGGCTAGGAAAATTGATGTTTCAGGCAAAAGCAATTTATCATCGATTTTCCTGCTCCTCGGATGCTGCCTGACCTGCTGTGCTTTTCCAGCACAACTCTAATCTTGAGTCTAATCTGCAGTATCCACTTTCGCCTCTGGATTGGACACACAATTTTCTGGAAGTTCATTCCAAACACGAACCACTCTGGTTTTTAAAAAGTGGAGAAAAAAAATCCCTCGTGCCTTTTTTTTTTTATCTTTCTCCTCTCACCTTAAAGATATGCTCCCTCGTCTTGAAATCCCCCACCCTAGGGAAACAACATCTGCCATCCATCTTATCTTTACCCCTCATGATTTTATGAACCTCTACCAGACCATCTCTCAACTTCGTGGACTCCAGTGAAAAGAGGACCAACCCGTCCAGCTCTCCTTATAACTCAAACCCTCCATTGTCGGCAGCATCTTGGTAAATCTCTTCTGAACCCTCTCCAGCTTAATCATATCCTTCCAATAACAGGGAGACCAAACTGGACACTACTCTAGAAGAGGCCTCCCCAACATCCTGTTCAATCCTCTGAGACTTTTGCAGGGTCAAAGAATTGATGAAAGATTACTACCAATGCATCAACTATCTCTTTATCTTATTTTTTTAATATCCTTGGATGCAATCCATCAGGTTCAGGAGAATTACTGGCCTTTAGTTCTATTTGTTTTCCTAATACTTTTCTCCAGTAACGGAAACTGTACTTATTCCCCTCCCATTTTGCCCCTTGATTTCTTAGCATTTTTGGAATGTTATTTTATTGTCTTGTCGCCCCATTCCCTCTTCAGTTGAAGCAAAACACTCAGAGACACAGTATAGTTTTACCTCCTTCATCTTTATTGTGGGCCTTGGAGGGAGAGAGAACAATTGTCCATGTGCACAGAGAAATGAGTTCACGGTCTTCTTTGGAATAGCAGTTTCTCAATAAACTATATAGTCATTTTACGGGGAGGAGCATCCAGATACGGCAGCATCCATATTAATTGGGTGACCGTTACAATCAACGAGTATCAGTAGCAGAGACCAAGCCCTTTACTGTTATACAATGAATGTTTTTAACCTTGCTAACTGGATTCATACAATTTATACTTTTCATCTTATTAACTAATGTTAGATACTGAATACTACCTCATCTTGTTAAATGGGTCGACATAATGAATGTTTTTCAACAGTGTTAACCCATTACTCTTGCCTCCAGCCCCCCATTGTTAATAAAACATAGAAGACATAGAAAAGTACAGCACAGAACAGGCCCTTATGCCCACGATGTTGTGCCGAGACTTAATTCTAATGAAAAATATAGTAACTTTACCTACGCACCCCTCAACTCACTGCTATACATGTGCATGTCCAACAGTCACTTAATTGTCCCCAGTGACTTCACTTCCGCCACCACAGCTGGCAACGCATTTCATGCATTCACAGCTCTCTGCATAAAAAACCTACCTCTGATGTCTCCTTTATACCTTCCTCCTAATATCTTCAAACTATGACATCTCGTACCAGTCAATCCTGCCCTGGGGAAAAGTCTCTGGTTATTGACTCTATCTATTCCTCTCATTATTTTGTATACCTTGATCAGGTCTCCTCTCTTCCTCCTTCTCTTTAGACAGAAAAGTCCGAGCTTATTCAACCTTTCTTTGTAAGGCAAGCTCTCCAGTCTAGGCAGCATCCTGGTAAACCTTTTTTGCACCCTTTCCAAAGCCTCTTTATCTTTCCTATAGTAGGGCAACCAGAACTGGACACAATATTCCAAGTGTGGTCTCACCAGGGACTTGTAGAGCTGCAGCAAAACCTTGCAGCTCTTAAACTCGATACCCCTGTTAATGAAAGCCAAAACACCATATGCTTTCTTAACAGTCCTATCTACTTGGGTGGCAACTTTGAGGGATCTATATACTTGCACACCCAGATCCCTTTGTTCCTCCACACTGCCAAGAATCCTATATTCAGCATTCAAGTTTGATCTTCCAAAATGTATCACTTCACATTTATCCAGGTTGAACTCCATCTGTCATTTTTCAGCCCAGCTCTGCATCCTGTCTATGTCGCACAGCAGCTTGCAGTTGCCCTCTATACTATCGACGACACCTGAGGGGCAACTTTTTCACGCAAAGGGTGGTATATTTATGGAATGAGCTGCCAGAAGAAGTGGTGGAGGCTGGTACACTTAGAATATTTAAAAGGTATCTGGATTGGTATGTGAATGGGAAGAGTTGAAAGGGATGTGGGCCAGGTGCTGCCAATGGGACCAGATTAGGTTAGGATATCTGGTCAGCATGGATCGGATGGTCTGTTTCCGTGTTGTACGTCTCTATGACTCTTTTGTGTATGAGTGCACCCAAATCTCATTGTGCATTTCCCCCCTCTCAATTCTGAGCCATTCAGATTATAATCCACTTGCAGTTCTTGCCAGCAAAATGGAAATGCTCATATTTGTTCACATTATATCACATCTACCAGATATTTGCTCGCTCACTCTCAGCTTGTCCAAATCACACTGAAGCATCTCTGCATCTTCCACCCAGCTCGCCCTCCCACTCCAGCTTTTTGTCAACTGCACATTTGGAAATTTAACATTTAGTTCCCTCATCGAAGTTAATAATATATATATTGTGAATAGCTGGGGCTTTTTTTCAAAGATCCCACATAACCCACTAGTCACTGCCAGTCAAAAAAAGACCCATTTAATCCTACTTTTTGTTTCCTAATAATCCGTTTTCTATCCATCTCAATACACTACCCCAACAATCCCATGTACTTGAATTTTAGACACTAATTTCTTATGTGGGACTTCTTCAAAAGCCTTCTGAAATAGTAAATTGTTTCTCTATTCTTCCTGTCAGAGTGGGAAGTTCACATTTTCCTATGTTATATTTCATCTGCCGAACTTTTGCCCATTCACTTACCCTCTCTCTATCCCTTCACAGATCCTCCCAACTTCTTTTGACAACTTCCTTTCATTCCTATCTTGTTATCATTAGCAAATTTAGCTACTGTGCACTCAGTCCTCTGATCCAAATCAATGGTTATAGACTAAGTTGTTGAGGACCCAGCATTGATCCCTGTAGCGCTCCTCCAATTTCAGCTTGCCAGCCTCAGAAAAAGGCCCATTTATGCCAATTTTCTGCTTACTGTTAGCAGACCAATCTATACTACACCATGGTGCTCCACTATGTGCTCTTTCACCGCAGCATTTAATGTTACATCTTATTCTGGACTTAAGTGTCATGTAATGAGCCAGACTTTATAAAAGAACTTAAAGTAAGGGAACACTTAAGAGGCAGCGATCATAATATGGTAGAGTTCAGTCTGCAGTTTGAAAGAGAGACGGCAAAATTGGATGTAATGGTGTTACAGTTAAATGAAGGTAATCCATGGGATCACCAATCTCAGGACTCATAGCAGACGCAGTTATGCAAAGGTTAGAACATACAGCCCTACCACAAATCCAACCCAAACTCTGGATCAGATACGTCGATGACACCTTTGTAATCATCAAAAACACAGAAATAGAAAAAACACACCGAATCATCAACGCCACACTCACAGGAATACGATTCACGAGAGAAGAGGAAAAGGATAGCCAACTCCCATTTCTAGATGTGTTAGTAGAGAGAACACCCAACGGAGAATTCACCACAAGGGTACACAGGAAACCAACACACACAGACCAAGTCCTAAACTATGAAAGCAACCACCCCAACACACACAAACGAAGCTGCATCAGGACACTATTCAAAAGAGCCACAACACACTGCAGTACACCAGAACTGCGAAAAGAGGAAGAGGAACACCTATACAAGGTATTCGCCAAAAACGGATACCCACGCAACTTTATCACCAGATGCCTAAGAGATAGACCACGGGGAACGAGGACATGCCACAACCAAAAGGACTAGCCACACTACCATACGTCAGGAGCGTCTCAGAACTGACAGCCAGACTACTGCGACCCTTAGGACTCATAACAGCACACAAGCCAACTTCCACACTCAGACAACAACTCACTAGAACAAAGGACCCAATAGCCAGCACGAGCCAAACTAACGTAGTTTACAAAATACCATGCAAGGACTGCACAAAACACTATATAGGACAAACAGGAAGACAGCTAACAATCGCATCCATGAACATCAGCTAGCCACAAAACGACACGACCAGCTATCCCTAGTAGCCATACACTCAGACAACCATGAACATGAATTTGACTGGGAAAACACTACCATCATAGGACAAGCCAGACAGAGAACAGCCAGGGAATTCCTAGAGGCATGGCATTCATCCACAAACTCCATTAACAGACACATGGACCTGGACCCCATATACAAACCACTACAGCTGAAACTGACACCCGGAAACGGCAAGAACATCCATCAACAGACACATCGACCTGGACCCCATATACAAACTACTACAGCTGAAACTGACACCCGGAAGCGGCAAGAACAAACCACTATAAATACCGGAAGAAACATCAAAGCAGCGCTTCACAGGAGGCTCCAATAGCACTGATGATGTTCCCTAGCCAGGGAACGAAACGTTTGCAGCAAAAACTTCCAGCTCGGCGAACAGAACCACAACAACGGACACCCGAGCTACAAATCTTCAACCAGACTTTAAATGAAGGTAATTACAAGAGCATGAAAGAGAAACTGATGAAAATCGATTGGAAGTAGAACCTAGCAGGAAAGATAGTAGAGCAACAATGGCAGGAGTTTCTGGGTGTAATTGAGGTTCATCCCAAAAATTATAAAGATTACCAGGGCAGATTAGACAGCCATGGCTGATAAAGGAAGTCAGAAAATGTATCAAAGAAAAAGAGAGATCCTATAAAGTGGCCAAGAGCAGTGGGAAATCAAACGGTTGGGAAGACTACAAAAACAAACTGAGGATAACAAAGAGAGAAATAAGGGAGGACAGGATCAAATATGAAAGTAAGCTAGCCAGTAATATTAGAAATGATAGTTAAAGTTTCTTACAATACAGAAGAAACAAACGAGAGGCAAAAGTAGACATTGGGCTAGTCCAGGAAGATAAGGAAATAGCTGATGAACTCAATAAATATTTTGTGTCAGTCTTCACAGTGGAAGACATGAGTAATATCCCAAAAATTAAGGAGAGTCAGGGGCAGAGTTGCGTATGGTAGCCATTACAAAAGATAAAGTGCTTGAAGAGCTATAAGGTCTAAAAGTTGATAATTCTCCTGGCCCCAATGGGCTGCATCCTAGAGTTCTAAGGGAGGTGGCCGAAGAAATCGTGGAGGCGTTGGTTGTGATCTTTCAAAACTCACTGGGGTCAGGGAAAGTCCCAGGTGATTGGAAAACCGCTGTTGTAACCCCTTTGTTCAAGAAAGAATCAAGACAAAAGATGGAAAATTATAGGCCAATTAACATGACCTTGGTTGTTAGTAAAATTCTAGAATCCATCGTTAAGGATGAGATTTTTAATTTTTTGGAAGTGCGGGGTCATATTAGAACAAGTCAGCATGGATTTAGTAAGGGGAGGTCGTGCCTGACAAACCTGTGAGAATTCTTTGAAGATGTAACAAGTAGGTTAGACCAGGGAAACCCAGTGCATGTTATCTATCTAGACTTTCAAAAGGCCTTTCACAAGGTGCCTCACAGGAGGTTGCTGAGTAAGGTGAGGGCCCATAGTGTTCGGGATGAGCTACGGGCGTGGATTGAAGATTGGCTGTCTGACAGAAGACACCAAGTTGGGATCAAAGTTCATTGTTGTGGTTCTGTTCACCGAGCTGGGAGTTTATGTTGCAGATGTTTCGTCCCCTGTCTAGGTGACATCCTCAGTGCTTGGGAGCCTCCTGTGAAGCGCTTCTGTGATCTTTCCTCCGGCAAGATGACAATAAATGCCAGAGGAAACTTCACAGAAGCGCTTCACAGGAGGCTCCCAAGCACTGAGGATGTCACCTAGACAGGGGACGAAACATCTGCAACATAAATTCGCAGCTCGGTGAACAGAACCACAACAACGAGCACCCAAGCTACATATCTTCTCCCAAACCATAAAAAGTTCATTTTCGGAATGGCAGCCAGTGACAAGTGCTGTCCCACAGTGTTCAGTGTTGGGGCCGTGGCTGTTAACTTTATGTATTAATGACCTGGATGAAGGGACTGGGGGCATTTTGGCGAAGTTTGCTGATGATACAAAGTTAGGTGGGCAGGAAGGTAGTACTGAGGAGGTGGGGAGGCTGCAGAAAGATTTAGATGGTTTTGAAGAGTGGTCCAGGAAATTGCTGATGAAATTCAGCATGAACAAATGCGAAATCTTGCACTTTGGAAAAATAATACAGGCATGGACTATTTACTAAACAGTGAGAAAATTGTTGTGGTTCTGTTCGCCGAGCTGGAAGTCTTTGCTGCAAACGTTTCGTTCCCTGGCTAGGGAACATCATCAGTGCTATTGGAGCCTCCTGTGAAGCGCTGCTTTGATGTTTCTTCCGGTATTTATAGTGGTTTGTTCTTGCCGCTTCCGGGTGTCAGTTTCAGCTGTAGTAGTTTGTATGTGGGGTCCAGGTCGATGTGTCTGTTGATGGATGTTCTTGCCGCTTCCGGGTGTCAGTTTCAGCTGTAGTGGTTTGTATATGGGGTCCAGGTCGATGTGTCTGTTGATGGATGTTCTTGCCGTTTCCGGGTGTCAGTTTCAGCTGTAGTGGTTTGTATATGGGGTCCAGGTCCATGTGTCTGTTAATGGAGTTTGTGGATGAATGCCATGCCTCTAGGAATTCCCTGGCTGTTCTCTGTCTGGCTTGTCCTATGATGGTAGTGTTTTCCCAGTCAAATTCATGTTCATGGTTGTCTGAGTGTATGGCTACTAGGGATAGCTGGTCGTGTCGTTTTGTGGCTAGCTGATGTTCATGGATGCGGATTGTTAGCTGTCTTCCTGTTTGTCCTATATAGTGTTTTGTGCAGTCCTTGCATGGGTACACAGGAAACCAGGGTACACAGACCAAGTCCTAAACTATGAAAGTAACCACCCCAACACACACAAACAAAGCTGCATCAGGACACTATTCAAAAGAGCCACAACACACTGCAGTACACCAGAACTGCGAAAAGAGGAAGAGGAACACCTATACAAGGTATTCGCCAAAAACGGATACCCACGCAACTTTATCACCAGATGCCTAAGAGATAGACCACGGAACGAGGACATGCCACAACCAAAAGGACTAGCCACACTACCATACGTCAGGAGCGTCTCAGAACTGACAGCCAGACTACTGCGACCCTTAGGACTCATAACAGCACACAAGCCAACTTCCACACTCAGACAACAACTCACTAGAACAAAGGACCCAATAGCCAGCACGAGCCAAACTAACGTAGTTTACAAAATACCATGCAAGGACTGCACAAAACACTATATAGGACAAACAGGAAGACAGCTAACAATCCGCATCCATGAACATCAGCTAGCCACAAAACGACACGACCAGCTATCCCTAGTAGCCATACACTCAGACAACCATGAACATGAATTTGACTGGGAAAACACTACCATCATAGGATAAGCCAGACAGAGAACAGCCAGGGAATTCCTAGAGGCATGGCATTCATCCACAAACTCCATTAACAGACACATGGACCTGGACCCCATATACAAACCACTACAGCTGAAACTGACACCAGGAAGCGGCAAGAACATCCATCAACAGACACATCGACCTGGACCCCACATACAAACTACTACAGCTGAAACTGACACCCGGAAGCGGCAAGAACAAACCACTATAAATACCGGAAGAAACATCAAAGCAGCGCTTCACAGGAGGCTCCAATAGCACTGATGATGTTCCCTAGCCAGGGAACGAAACGTTTGCAGCAAAAACTTCCAGCTCGGCGAACAGAACCACAACAACGGACACCCGAGCTACAAATCTTCAACCAGACTTTAAAGTGAGAAAATTTCTGAAGCCAAAGTATAAAGGGATCTGGGAGTGCTAGTACAGGATTCTCTAAAAGTTAACTTGCAGGTTGAGTCAGTGATTAAGAAGTGCTCATGCCCGAAATGTCGATTCTCCTGCTCCTTGGATGCTGCCTGACCTGCTGCGCTTTTCCAGCAACACGTTTTCAGCTCTGATCTCCAGCATCTGCAGTCCTCACTTTCTCCTCCGTGATTAAGAAAGCAAATGTAATGTTGCCATTTATCTCAAGATGGTTGGAATATAAAAGCAGCAATGTGCTGCTGAGACTTTATAAAACTCTGGTTAGGCCCCATTTGGAGTACTGTATCCAGTTTTGGGCCCCACACCTCAGGAAGGACTTACTGGCACTGGAGGTGTCCAGCAGGGATTTACATGGATGATCCCTGGAATAGTAGACCTAACATACGATGAATGGCTGAGGATCCTGGGATTGTATTCATTAGAGTTCAGAAGGTTGAGGGGAGAGCTAATAGAAATTTACAAGATCATGCATGGTTTAGAAAGAGTGGATGCTGGGAAGTTGTTTCCGTTACGCGGGGAGACTAGGACCCATGGCACAGCGGTAGAATTAGTGAGGGTCAGTATAGAACGGAAATGAGACATCTCATGGTGGGCCTGTGGAATTCATTGACGCAGAGTGTGGAGGTCAGAACATTAAATGTCTTCAAGGCAGAGATTGATAAGTTCTCGATCTTGCAAGGAATTAAGGGATATGGGGAGAGTGTGGGTAAGTGGAGTTGAATTGCCCATCAGCCATGATGAAATGGCGGAATGGACTCAATGGGCCGAATGGCCTTCCTTCCACTTCTATATCTTATGGTCTTATCAAATACCTTTTGGAAATTCAAATATAACATATTAAGTAGCATTTTCAATATACATGTGAAACAAGAGAGAATGTAACCATCACTCCTTGATATTGGTTGGCATTAACATCATTTATTCCCCCACTGTCAAGATTCCAGAGTTGACCATTGACCAACATGGAATTAGCCATATAAATAATTTGCATTGAATTTCCTGACCAATTTGGAGAGGGTCAGGAGATTTTGGAGAGGGTGCAGAAGAGGTTTACCAGGATTCTGCCTTGATGAGAAGGTATGAGTTATAAGCAGAGACAATAAAAACTCAGATTGTTTTCTCTGGAGTAGCAGAGGGGAGACTTGATCGTCCATAAAATTATGAGATGCACAAATAGGTCAGATGGTCAGAATATTTTTCCCAGAGTTGAAGTGTCCAAAATGAGGGGACATGCATTTAAGCGGGAGGCAGATACAATAGGGCCATTTAAGGAACTTGAGATAAGCACATGAATGTGGAAGGATATGGACCAAAGACTCCATTCCTCTGGGTCACAAGTTCAAGGTAAGTGGGGAAAAGTTTAAGGGAGATATGCATGGCAATTTCTTTATGCAGAGAGTGGGAGGGTGCTTGGAACACGTTGCCAGCGGAGGTGGTAGAGATGGGCACGATAGCATCATTAGAGATATATATAAACAGATACATGAATGGACAGGGAGCAGAGGGATATAGATCCGTGGGCGGCACGGTGGCACAGTGGTTAGCACTGCTGCCTCACAGCGCCAGAGACCCAGGTTCAGTTCCCACCTCAGGTGACTGTGTGGAGTTTGGACATTCTCCCCGTGTCTGTGTGGGCTTCTTCCAGGTGTTCCGGTTTCCTCCCACAGTCCAAAGATATGCAGGTTAGGTGAATTGGTGTTAGGTGAAGGGGTAAATGTAGGGGAATGGGTTTGGGTGGGTTGCTCTTCGGTGAGTCGGTGTGGACTTGTTGGGTTGAAGGGCCTGTTTCCACATTGTAAGTAATCTAATCTAATCTAATCTAAAAAAATAGGCGACAGGTTCAGATCGAGAATCTGGTTCGGTGCAGGCTTGGAGGGCCAAAGGGCCTGTTCCTGTGCTGCATGTTTCTTTGTTCTTTGTAAGGACAGGCAGAAGGCATTTAGTTTGCTGTCATGTTCAACACAACATCACAGACCAAAGGTCTTGTTCCTGTGCTGTAAAGTTCTATGTTCTATGACTCCTTAAATAAAAGTCAAATGGACTGCAAATGGTTCACATTTGCACCTTACCACCAGAGAAAAGGCAACTAGGGATGGGCAATAAATGCCGGCCAACGACTCCCACATCCTGTGAAATAATTTTTAAAAACTCCAATGTTTCTCCTTTATCCACTGTGCATGTAACATTGTCAACAGGATCTCATAGACTAGCTAAATATTGTTTGACTCTGTCTGATCACACATTGTGATTTAGAGTCATAGCGTCAGTTGACATGAAAACAGACCCTTTGATCCAACTTGTTCATGCCCACCAAGTTTCCCAATCTAAACTAGTCCCATTTACCTGCCTTTGGTCCATATCCCTCTTAAATTTTTCCTGTCCATGTATCTGTCCAAATGTTTTTTGTTAATGTTGTAACTGTACTGCATCTCTCACTTCTCCTGGCAGTTAAATTGATATGTGTACCACCCTGTGTATGAAAAGGTTCCCCTTCAAGGTTCCTTTTAAACCTTTCCCTTCTCACCTAACATCTAGTTTTGAATTCCCCTGCCCTAGGGAAAGTACCTTTGCTATTCACCATATCTATGCCCCTTGTGATTTTATAAACCTCGATAAGGTCACTCCTCAACCTCCTACTCTCCAGCGATAAAAGTGTCAGCTGATCCAGCTTCTCCTTTTAACTCAAAGCCCTCCAAATCTGGTAGCAACCTTGTAAATCTTTTCTGTACCCTTTCTAATTTAATAATATCCATCCTAAAATAGCGCTACCAAAACTTTGTACCCTCACTATTGTCCTGTACAGTTGTAATGTGACGTCCCAATCCTTTATTTGATTCTCTGATCAATGAAGCTAAGTGTGCCAAATGCCGCCACCTTTATTTTCCTAAGTACCCTGCTGAAAGTTCCTTGATAACAGATTCTAACACTTTCCCCATACCAAATGTTGGACTAAATAGCCTGTAGTTTCCTACTTTATGTTTGCCTCTTCATTTTGGGATTCTCAAAGCTGAGGACTTTTGGAAGAGTTCATCAGAACATCTTCCAGTTTTTTTGTTTTGTCATCTGACTCCCCCATTCACAGTATTTTACTTGTGTTCCAGTGTTGATTACATCTTTCATCAGGAACTTGGTAGAGGCATGGTTTTTAACTTATTCAACATTGGCACACTGTAAATCATTTACTTTCAATGTCTGACCTTAAACAGAAATGTTTCAAAGCATTAATTTTGTTCCAGGTCGCTCAGTGTGAGCAGTGTATCATCCGTGTCAAGTGCATCATCAAGCAGCAGCTCTGTAAGAAGTGCCGATTCTGAGAATATGTATGCAGACTTAGCTAGTCCAGTCTCATCTGCCAGCTCTCGATCGCAAGCTCCTGCACAGAAGCAGAAGGAAAAATGTGCGTATCTCCTCTTACAATGCTTATTGAAGTAGGTTTTCCATTTTCAGAGGTGCTATTTGGGTCATCTTAAATTGTGAACACAACTGTGTGAATGTGAACAGTTGGGTTCTTCAAAGCAAAGGGATACCACAGCACCACGCCTACATATACAATAAGACCTGACATCAACCCTTACCTGCGGTATCTTGGCTCGGTCATCAGTGGTAATTCTGCAATTTGCCTCAGCACTCCGATAGTGGATAGTATATAATCAGCTAGGGGTTTTAATGATAGCTCTGCTGTAAAGGGTGTGATTGGGCTTCCTATTGTCTCTGGGCAGGTTGATTAGAAAATATCTAAGGGACACGAATCAAGGATTGGAGTTGAACCAAAGTCTGTAAAACTGCATTCATCAAAACTCGGGAAATAAGTTGGTGGAAGTGGAGAATGGATATCTAATTAAACCTGAAGTTGTCAGATTCTGGTAAATTGGTATAATTGACAGTACAGAAACAGTGAGATCCAGAGTTGAATTGCAGGAAGTTAATGAAATGGATCACTTCCGATAATGTGGTTTCTAGCTAACATAGAATCCAATATAATTTTTAAAATTCACTCATGGGATGTGAACATTGCTAGATAAACCAGTGTTTATTGCTAATTCCTGAGTGCCTGGGAGAAAATGGTGGTGATTTGCCACCTTGAACCTCTGCATCCTGTAAGATGTAGGAAGTTCCAGGATTCCAAACCAGTGACAGTGAAGGACCAAAAATATAGATCCATGTCAAACACAAAAACAGAAGTTGCTGGAAAAGCTCAGCAGATCTGGCAGCATCTGTGAAAAGAAATCAGAGTTAACATTTTGGGTTCAGTGACCCTTCCTCAGAACTGATGGAAGCTAAGAAGATAGGCGGAAGTGGGTACTGCAGATGCTGGAGGTTAGAGTCAGGATTAGTGTGGTGCTGGAAAATCACAGCACGTCAAGCAGCATCCGAGGTGCAGGAAAATCAACATTTCGGGCAAAAGACCTTCATCAGGAAAATTAGGATGCTGCCTGACCTGCTGTGCTTTTCCAGCACCACGCTAATCTGGAAGCAAAGAAGATGTCAGTTTATATGCATATAATAGGGTCGGGGGAGGGGTTAAGGAGTAAACAATAGGTGGGGATAGAGACTAAAGAGGGAGAAAGAAAAGTTGGACAGACAAAGGAGTGAACAACAATCTGGTTAGGAGAGTGTATTGCTGTTAATGGAGGTTATTAGTGGCTATTAACATTCCATTAACAGTTAACCATTCTCTTCGCCAGATTCTTATCCACTCCTTGTACAACTATTCTCCTTTCTTTAGGCTCTATCCCCGCCTACCATTTATTCCTTTCCCCCTCCCCCCACACCCCTATCTTATGCATATAAACCAACATTTTCCCAGCTATCGGTTATGAAGAAACGTTAACTCTGATTTCTCTGCACACATGCTGCCAAACATGCTGAGCTTTTCCAGCAACTTCTGTTTTTGTGGTGCAGGCTTGAAGGGCCGAATGCCTACTCCTGCACCTGTTGTCTCTGATTTACAGCATCTACAGTTGATACAGTTTTTATTTAAATCCAAGGTTACAAAATTGGCTGAATAATAGGAAACAGAGAACGATGGTCAGTGGATATTTTTCAGTCTGGAGGAGGGTTGTAATGAGGTTCCCCAGACGTCAGTATTTAGAAAGAGGAGTCCTATGATCCTGGGTGGGTTCAAAGGTCAAAGGATGAAATTTGAGTTGGAATCGGTATTTGGATCCTTGTTTTGACTAATATCTCAATGATACAGAGCGTAGCTTGTAGAAGACAATTTCAAAGTTTACGGATGATTGAAAATTTGGAAGTATTGTAAATTGTGAAGAGCTTAGTGTAGAACTTCAAAAAGACACAGTGAACAGTTGGTGCAATGGAGAGATGAGCTTCAACGCGGTGAGACTAAGATGACCTATTTAAGCAGGAGACATAAAGGAGAATTCGTGTTTGAATTTCAAAAAGGCATTCAGTAAGCTATGGTACATAAGGCTACGTAATAAGGTAAGAGCCCATGGGTCTTGTGGTTGTATATTAACCACAAGATAGAGAATTAATTAATGAATAGGCTGGAGCGAGCTAGGATAAGAGCATTTTCAGGTTGGCAACCTGTAACTATAGTTAACTGAGACAGGGAAGTGAACATGCTGTTGCAAAATTTACAGATGCCACAACAAGTGGGAGGCAAGTCATGAGGATGACATAATGTCAACAGAGTGAGATAGATCATTTTAGTGAATGTGCAAAACCTGTCCTCCTTATACAGGTCCGCTCTGCCCCAGAATACATCCCAGTGATCTATATACCTGAAGCCCTCCCTTCTATACCAACTCTTTAGCCTAGTATCTAACTACTATCTTCCTAGTCTTCACCTCACTGGCCTATGGCACAGGATGTAATCCTGAGATTACAACATTTGAGTTCTGCTTTTCAACATTCTATGTAAGTCCCTAAATTCCCTTTGCAGGGCTGCATCTCTCTTTCTGCCTGTCATTGGTACCAGTATGGACCGCAACCTCTGGCTGCCTATCCTTCCTCTTCAGAATGTGACTGCTCAGAGACATCCTTGACCCTGACACTAGGGGAGACAACAGATCCTGGAATCTTGCTTGTGGCCATACAAACACCTATCTGTGTCCCTGCCAGTAGAGTCCCTATCACAAATGCTCGCTTAGACTTTGACCCTCCCTGCTGTACAACAGTACTAGACATGGTGCCACTGATCTGGCTACTGCTGGTTTCCCTGAGTGGCCACCACCACTCCACACCAAAACAGTGTTTTTTTTCATTTATGCACAGGATGAGGGCATCACTGGCTGGGCTAGCATTTATTACCCATCCATGATTACCCAGAGGGTAGTTAAGAATCAACTACATGCTGTGGGTCTGGAGTCACATGTAGGCCAGACCAGGTAAAGATGGCAGTTTCCTTCCCTAAAGGTCATTAGTTATTCAGGTGGGTCTTTTGACAATCAACAGTGGATTCATGGTCATCATTAGACTCTTTAATTCCAGATATTTATTGAATTCAAATTCCATCATCTGCCGTGACAGAATTCAAACCTGGGTTCCCAGAACATTACCTGGTTCTTGGGTTTAATAGTCCAGCGATAATACTGCTCAGCCATCACCCCCCAAACTGTTTGAGAGGGGAATAGCCACAGCGGATTCTTACACTGTCTGCCCATGCTTACTAATCATCTTGGTGGTCACCCAATTCTTCTATATCTGTGTAGCCCTGACTGGTGGCATGACCAGCTCACTAAACATGTTAGCCATGACATTCTCAGCCTCATGGGTCCTCCATGGTAAGTCCATCTGCAGCTCCAGGAATCGCAGCAGAACATAATTCCTGCATATGTGATCACTATGGACACTGGAAGTATCCCTGGTTTCCCTCATATTGCAGGAGGAGCATTCCAAGGGGCCAAGTTATCGTGCCATTTCAAACTTTATCAACTGCAGACAATAACATAGCAACTGATTACACAAACTTACCCATTCATCTCCAAACTCTGATCTCTCTCTCTCTCTCTCTCTTCCTCCTCTCCCCCCCCCCCACCCCGTCTAACTTCTGAAAATGTATAAGTATGCTCTTTGATAGGACGAAAACAGGAGTAAACATTAGTTAAATACAAAAGGCTGCAGGAAAGAGTGATTTGGGGGTCCTTGTGTGTTCATTTTGTTCAATCACTGGATGTAAACATCACTCACTGTGCCAGCATTTATTGTTAGTGAGAAGGAACTGCTGTTGTGTGTTTGCTGTAAATAGGCCCACATTCTGTTGGGGGGTGCAGTTCCAGGAGTTTGAGCCAGCGACAGTGAAGGAATGGTGATATATATGTTATGTGACTTGGAGGGGGGCTTGCAGTTTATATTCCGGTGTATCTGCTGCCCCTGTCCTTCAAGACAGTAAGGCTAATGAGTTTGTTTGGTGCTGCTGAAGAAGCTTTGGTGGGTATGGGTAGAAAGGTTGAATGGACCTACTGAGTTGGATGGTAAGTTATGATTATGCTGAATGGCGAAGCAGGCTTCAAAGGCTTTCATGGTCTCCTCCTGTTTTTCGTGTTTCTCTGAATTTCTGCAATACATCTTATAAGTGGTACTGCATTACTGCTGCCAGTGTCTCACTGATGGAGTAAGTTCACTCAAGTGGACTGTTTTGTCCAAGATGACGTCAGGCTTGAGTGTTTTTGGAACTGTGGACAGGCACATGGAGAGTAATTAGTCACTTATTTGACATGTGGCTTTAAGGTGTCAGGAGGTGAATTACTCACTGCAGGATTCCAAACCTCTGACGTGATCCTGTAGTCACAGTATTTAAAGATGTTTTTTAATCAGTCTTTCAGACATGTAATTACATACCTCTCAGACATCTGGGTCTTGGATCCCATCCTCCTGGTCCAGATATAGGGACATTAACGTGTCCCCACAAGAGACTTCCACACGATTTATGGATTGTCCAGTTCACTTTCTGGTGAATGGTAACCTCTGGATATTGATAATAGGAGATTCAGCATTGGTATTGCCAATTAAGCTCAAGGGGCAATTATTGGATTCTCTCTTGTTGGAGATAGTCATTTGTCAAAAAGCAACTCAAATACTATTGTCAGCCATCAGCCCAAACCTGGATCTGGTCATATCTTATTGCATTCATACATGGACTGCTTCGGTGTCTGAGGAGTTACGAGTGGTTGAATATTGTGCAATCATTTGTAAACATCCCCACTTCTGACCTTATGATGGAGGAGAAGTCATTCATGAAGCAGCTGAAGATGTTTGGGCCTAGGACACTATCCTGAGAAACCCCTGCAGAGATGTCCTGGAGCTGAGATGACCAACCTCCAGCAACCACAGCCATCTTCCCATGTGTCAGGTATGACTCCACCATGAGAGAGATTCCCATTCACTCCAGCTTCATTAGGCAAATGGTGCCTTAATTTCAAGGCAATCACCCTCATTTCATCTCTGGAATTCAGCACTTTTGTTCATATTTAAACAAAGCTGCAATGAGGTTACAAGTGAGTGGTCAAAGTAAGCGTTGCTGAGTAGGTTATTGCTGAACAGGTGCTGCTTGATCGCACTGTTGATAACCCTTCCATCTCATTACTGTTGATTTGAGAGCAGTCTGATGAAGCTGTGATTGGCCGGGTTGGATTTGACCTGCTTTTTGTATACAGGACATACCTGAGCTGAAAATGTGTTGCTGGAAAAGCGCAGCAGGTCAGGCAGCATCCAAGGAGCAGGAGAGTCAACGTTTCAGGAATGAGGAAAGTGTGTCCAGCAGGCTAAGATAAAAGGTAGGGGGGAGGGGCTTTGGAAATGCGATAGGTGGAAGGAGGTCAAGGTGATAGGTGGGGGTGGAGAGGTCTGGAAGAAGTTTGCAGGTTAGGAAGGCGGTGCTGAGTTCGAGGGATTAGACTGAGACAAGGTCGGGGGGAGGAAATGAGGAAACTGGAGAAATCTGAGTTCATCCCTTGTGGTTGGAGGGTTCCTAGGTGGAACATGAGGCGCTCTTCCTCCAGCCATCATGTTGCTATGGTCTGGTGATGGAGGAGTCCATGGACCTGCATGTCCTTGGTGGAGTGGGAGGGGGAGTTGAAATGTTGAGCCACGGGGTGGTTGGGTTGGTTGGTCCGGGTGTCCCAGAGGTGTTCTCTGAAACGTTCCGCAAGTAGGTGGCCTGTCTCCCCAATATAGAGGAGGCCACATTGGGTGCAGCGGATGCAGTAAATGATGTGTGTGGAGGTGCAGGTGAATTTGTGGCGGATATGGAAGGATCCCTTGGGGCCTTGGAGGGAAGTAAGGGGGGAGATGTGGGCGCAAGTTTTGCATTTCTTGCGGTTGCAGGGGAAGGTGCCGGGACTGGAGGTTGGGTTGGTGGGGGGTGTGGACCTGACGAGGGAGTGGTCTTTTTGGAATGCTGATAGGGGAGGGGAGGGAAATATATCTCTGGTGGTGGGGTCCATTTGGAGGTGACGGAAATGACAACGGATGATACAATGTATATAGAGACAGGCCGCCTACTTGCGGAACGTTTCAGAGAACACCTCTGGGACACCCGGACCAACCAACCCAACCACCCCGTGGCTCAACACTACAACTCCCCTCCCACTCCACCAAGGACATGCAGGTCCTTGGACTCCTCCATCACCAGACCATAGCAACATGACGGCTGGAGGAAGAGTGCTTCATCTTCCGTCTAGGAACCCTCCAACCACAAGGGATGAATTCAGATTTCTCCAGTTTCCTCATTTCCTCATCCCCCCATCTTGTCTCAGTCTAATCCCTCAAACTCAGCACCACCTTCTTAACCTGCAATCTTCTTCCTGACCTCTCCACCCCCACCCCCACTCCGGCCTTTCACCCTCACCTTGACCTCCTTCCACCTATCGCATTTCCAACGCCCCTCCCCCAAGTCCCTCCTCCCTACCTTTTATCTTAGCCTGCTGGACACACTTCCTTCATTCCTGAAGAAGGGCTCATGCCCAAAACGTCAACTCTCCTGCCCTTTGGATGCTGCCTGAACTGCTGCGCTTTTCCAGCAACACATTTTCAGCTCTGATCTCCAGCATCTGCAGTCGTCACGTTCTCCTACAGGACATACCTGAGCAATTTTCTGCATTGTTGGCTAGAGTGCCATTGTTGTAGCTGTATTGGAACAGCTTGGATAGCAGAGGTGGAAAAAAGTGGGGACTGCAGATGCCAGAGATCGGAGTCAAGAGTGTGGTGCTAGGAAAGCACAACAGGTTAAGCAATATTCGAGGAGCAGGAGAATCGACGTTTTGGGCAAGACCCCTCCATCAGCCATTCCATGGTATTTACATGGTCAAAATGCCACACAGCACAATGTAAGACATCATCAGTACGAAGACAAGAATTCATCTCCACAAGTACAGTGTTTTGATGACTCCTAACTAAAATTGTCAGGAATAGATACATCTATCACAGGCAGATTAGTGAGGATGAGTTTTAGTAAGTTGATTCCCTCCCCACCTGTCAGACCTAGTCTAGTTGCTAACGAAAACAAAAAGTTGCTGAAAAAGCTCAGCAGATCTGGCAGCATCTGTGAAGAGAAATCAGAGTTAACATTTCAAGTTTGGTGACCATTCCTCAGAACGAGGTGAATTTAAGCCATAGGCAGTCACTGAGGAATGTGATGTGGCTTTGGAAACTGGTTTTGGCAACTACCTGGTCAAACGTCAGGAGACACAAGTTGTGTTTGGTGAGGTGAGTTACTTACCACAGTATTCCTAGCCTCCCACCTGCTGTTGTGGTCACTGTGTTTATATGGCTGAGTTCAGTTGAGTTTCTGGTCAATGGTAACCCCAAAAATGTTGATAATGGGGAAATCAGCAGTGGTAATACCATTGAATGTCAAAGGGCAGTGGTTAGATTATGTTTACTGGAGATAGTCATTGCCTGGCATTTATGCAGCGCACGTGTTACTTGCCACTTGTCAGCCCAAGACTGGATATTGTCTAGCTCTTATTGCATTTGAACGTGGACTACTTCAGTATCTGAGGAATTGTGAATCATGCTGAACATTAAGCAATTATCTGCAAGCATTCCAACCTTACAATGGAGGGTATTTCATTGATTAAGCAGTTGGAGACAGTTGGACCGAGGCTTGACACACCCGTATCTGTGTATAGTGTCCCTGTGTGAGACATGCATCGATGGTTCCCTGGGTTTGAGAGCAATTCCTGTAGTATTCTGTCTGTAGAGGGCCTTCAATAAACTGGAGTGTACTTTTTTTTTCCAGTGAACAAGGTTACTGTTAAAAATGTTTGGAAATGTATTTCCTGATGATGCTTTGTATTTCACGCCTGTATATTCTGTCTGTATTTTACAATCTCTGATTTTAGTTTTCGGTTTAGCAAAATCACAAAAGGTGATCGTACCTTCAGTCTTGGTCTGTTAGAATCATTGTTGACCTGGACCCAAACTCCCATTTACTAGTCATCGCTCCATTACAGTAATGCTATTACTAACAAGGCTTTTCATTTTCAAGAAGCCTCAGCGTTTTAGGAGAAAGGGTTCATAGAATAGAATAATACAGCACAGAACAGGCCCTTCAGCCCTCGATGTTGCGTCGACCTGTGAACTAATCTAAGCCTATCCCCTACACTATCCCATCATCATCCATGTGCTTATCCAAGGATTGTTCAAATCTCCCTAATGTGGCTGAGTTAACTGCATTGGCAGGCAGGGCATTCCATGCCCTTACCACTCTGAATAAAAAAACCTAACTCTGACATCTGTTTTAAATCTATCACCCCTCAATTTGTAGCTATGCCCCCTTGTACAAGCTGACGTCATCATCCTAGGAAAAAGACTTTCACTCTCTACCCTATCTAATCCTCTGATCTATCAAATCCCCTCTTAGCCACCTTCTCTCCAATGAGAACAGACCCAAGTGTCTCAACCTTTCATCATAAGATCTTCCCTCCAGACCAGGCAACAACTTGGTAAATCTCCTCTGCACCTTTTCCAATGCTTCCATGTCCTGTAATGGACTGACCAGAAGTGTACGCAATATTCCAAGTATGGCCTCACAAGCGGTTTTGTATAGTTGCAGTATGACATTACGACTCCGGAACTCAATCCTTCTACCAATAAAACCTAATGCACCGTATGCCTTCTTAATAGCCCTATCAACGTGGCTGGCAACTTTTCAGAGATCTATGTACATGGACTCCAAGATCCCTCAGCACATCCACACTACCAAGAATCTTTAGGGTGTAGGTTTGCTCGCTGAGCTGTAGGTTTGATGTCCAGATGTTTCATTACCTGGCTAGGTAACATCATCAGTGGCGACCTCCAAGTGAAGTGAAGCTGTTGTCTCCTGCTTTCTATTTATATGTTTATCCTGGATGGGGTTCCTGGGGTTTGTGGTGATGTCATTTCCAGTTCGTTTTCTGAGGGGTTGATAGATGGTGTCTAGATCTGTTGACAACACATCTATCCTGGGACAGGCTAAGCAAAGACATGCCAAAAAATTCCTCGAGGCCTGGCACTCCAACCACAACGCCATAAACAAACACACAAATCTAGACACCATCTATCAACCCCTCAGAAAACAAACAGGAAATAACATCACCACAAACCCCAGAAATCCCAACCAGGTCAAACATATAAATAGAAAGCAGGAGACAATAGCTTTGCTTCACTGGGAGGTCGCCACTGATGATGTTACCTAGCCAGGTAATGAAACGTCTGGATATCTCAGCAAGCTCACCCTAAACCTCAACCTGAGCTACAAACCTTGCACGAAGAATCTTATTATTGACTTAGTATTCTACTTTCCTGTTATACTTCCCAAAGGGAATCCCCTCACATTTATCTGCATTGAACTCCATTTGCCACCCCTCAGCCCAATTCTGCAGTTTATCCAAGTCCCCCGCAACCTGCAACATTCTTCCACAATGTACGCTATCCACCAACTCTAGTGTCATCTGCAAACTTACTAACCCATCCACCTATGCCTGCATCCAAGTTAGTTATGAAAATGACAAACAACAGTGGTCCCAAAACACATCCTAGTGGCACACCACTAGTAACCAGACTCCAGGCTGAATATTTTCTATCAACCACCACTCGCTGCCTTCTTACAGAAAGCCAGTTTCTAATCCAAACTGCTAAATCACCCTCAATTCCATGCCTCTGCATTTTCTCCAACAGCCTACCATGTGGAACCTTACCAAAGGCTTTTACTGGTCCATTTACACCACGTCAACTGCCCTACCCTCATCCACTTGCTTCGACACCTTCTCCACAAACTCAAATGAGGTTTGTAAGACACAATCTGCTCTTGACAAAATCGTATTGACTACGGGCAGCACGGTGGCACAGTGCTTACCACTGTTGCCTCACAGCGTCAGAGACCCAGGTTCAATTCCCACCTCAGGCGACTGACTGTGTGGAGTTTGCACGTTCTCCCCGTGTCTGCGTGGGTTTCCGCGTGGTGCTCCAGTTTCCTCCTCCAGTCCAAAAATGTGCAGGTTAGGTGAATTGGCTATGATAAGTTGCCCGTAGTGGTAGGTGAAGAGGTGAAATGTAGGGAAATGGGCCTGGGTGGGTTGCGCTTCGGCCAGTCGGTGTGGACTTGTGCCGAAGGGCCAGCTTCCACATTGTAAGTAATCTAATCAAATGTCCAATCAAATTATTGCTTGCTAGATGATTATAAATCCTATCTATTGTAAACCATTCCAAAACCTTTCTTACAACAGACGTAAGGCTCACTGGCCTGTAATTACCTGAGTCATCTCCACTGCCCTTCTTGAACAAGTGTACAACAATTGCAACCCTCCAATCCTCTGGTACTAAACCTCTAGACAATGACAACTCAAAGATCAAGGCCAAAGGGACCACCATCTCCTCCCTCTCTTCTCAGAGAATCCTCAGATAAATCCCATCCAGCCCAGAAGACTTGTCTACCTTCAGTCCTTCTAGAATTGATAACATCTCTTCCTTACTAACCTCAATCCTTTCTAGTCTAATAGCCCATATCTCATTCATCTCCTTTACAATATTCTCCTTTTCTTGAGTGAAAACAGATGAGAAATATTCGTTTAGCACCTCTCCAATCTCTGCAGGATCCACACACAACTTCCCACTTCTGTTTTTGACTGGCCCTATTCCTACCCTAATCATCCTTTTATTCCTTACATACCTATAGAAAGCTTTCGGGTTCTCCTCTATTCTATTTGCTAAAGACTGCTTGTCTCCTCTCCTTTCTTAATTAACTTTTTAAATCCTTCCTAGCTAATCTGTGACTGTCCATCACCTCATCAGAACCATCTCGTCTCAATGTCACATAAGCCTCCTTCTTCAGCTTAACAAGAGATGCAATTTCTTTAGTAAACTACAGGTCCCTTACCTTATCACTTTCTTCCTGCCTGACCGGGACATACCTATCAAGAACACGCAATATCTGTTCCTTAAACTAGCTCCACATTTCGGTTGTCCCCATCTCTGCATTTTGCTACCCCATTCTCTACATCCTAAGTCTTGCCTAATCACATTATAATTTCTCTTGCCCCATCTATAACTCTTGCACTGTGGCGTGTATCTATCCCTTTCCATCGATAAACTAACCGTAACAGAATTATGGTCACTCTCTCCAAATTGCTCACCTACTACTAAATCAAACACCTGGTCTGGTTCATTACCCAGCACCAGATCCAGTGTGGCCTCCCCTCTTGTCGGCCCTTCGATATGCTGTGTCAGGAAACCCTCCTGTTTTAAATCCATATCGTTTGTATAAAGAAGTACTTCCTGATGTCACAATAGGGGCAATTTCCGTTACCTTGAACAGGTACTCAGTCACCAATGCTAGTTTCCTACATGATGAAAATACCTAAACTCGTGAGATCCATTCTGTATGGTTAATACCACACTGGATTGGAATGTTATAAGAAACTGGTGGGAGGAGAATAGTGGCTGTGGTTGCTTTCTATTTTATTTCCTGCTGTTATTTTATATGAAATATTGTGTAATCAGAATGTTTGTGGTGTGGTGAGATACAGATTCGATTTTTCAACCTGCATTTAAATCTTATCCCTTATGTATCATGGTGTGAAGGTAAGCCAATGGATGTTGTTTATATAGACTTCCAGAAAGCTTTTCATAAAGTCCCACACAAGAGAATGTTAGCTAAGGGGCAAACTCACAGAATTGAGGGCAAATTACTGGCATGGATTGGAAATTGTTTGAGTGAGAGAAAACAGAGTTGGAATAATGTGTAAATACTCAAATTGGCAGGACTCGTCCTCTATGTTAGGGCTTTAATTATTCACTTGGATAATGGCATAAAACGCTAAAAATCTAATTCGCTACTGACACAAAGTTGGGCAGCATTGTAAACACTTTGACAGCGTAAAGTTAGAATAGGATATTAGAACATAGAACATTACAGCTCGGTACAGACCCTTCGGCCCTTTGCACTGATCTGTGAAACCAATCTGTAGCCCATCTAACCTACACTATTCTATTTACATCCATCTGTCTGTCCAATAACCATTTAAATGCACGTAATGTTGGCGAGTCTAATACTGCTGCAGGCAGGCCGTTCCACGCCCCTATTACTCTCTGAGTAAAGAAACAACCTCTGATATCTGATCTGTATCTATCACCTCTCAATTTAAAGCTATGTCCCTCATGCTAGCCATCGGTTCTCACTATCCATCCTATTCAACCTTCTGATTATCTTATATGTCTCAATTAATCATCTCTCTGAAGAAAAGAGCCTCAAGTCCCTCAGTCTTCCCTCCATACCAGGCAACATTCTCGTAAATCTCCTCTGAACCCTTTCAAAAGCTTCCATATCCTTCATATAATGCAGTGACCCAAACTGTACACAATACTGCAAAAATGTGGCTGCACCAGAGTTTTCTACAGCTGCAGCGTGACCTCATGGCGCCAAAACTCAATCCCTTTACCCATAAAAGCTAACACACCATATGCCTTCTTAACAACCATACCAACCTGGGTGGCAACTATCAGGGACCTATGCACATGGACACCAAGATCTCTCTGTTCATCTACACTACCAAGAATCTTGCCATTAGCCCAGTACTCTGTGTTCCCATTACTACTTGCGAAGTGAATCACCTCATACTTTTCCACATTAAACTCCATTTGCCACACCTCAGCCCATCTCTGCAGCTTACCTATGCCCCTCTGTAACCTACAATGTCCTTCGGCATGATCCACAACTCTACTAATCTTAGTGTCATCCGCAAATTTATTAACTCATTGTTCTACACCCCTCATACAGGTCATTTATAAAAATGACAAACAACAATGGCCCCAAAACAGATCCTTGCTATACACCTCTAGTAACTGAACTACAGGATGAACATTTCCCATCAACCACCACCTTTTGTGGTCTTTCAACTAGCCAATTTCTGATCCAAATGGCTAAATCGCCTTCAATCCCCTGCCCCCAGCTTTGGTGCAATAGTCTACCATGGGGAAGGTAAGACCTTAGGGGGTGTTGCTGAACAAAGAGATTTTGGAGTGCAGGTTCATAGCTTCTTGAAAGTGGAGTCACAGGTAGATAGGATAGTGAAGAAGGCGTTTGGTATGCTTTCCTTTATTGGTCAAGAGTATTGTGCACAGGACTTGGGTGGTCATGTTGCGGCTGTACAGAACATTGGTTAGGCCACTGTTGGAATATTGCGTGCAATTCTGGTCTTCCAATTGGAAAGATGTTGCGAAACTTGAAAGGGTTCAGAAAAGATTGGCATGGATGTTGCCAGGGTTGGAGGATTTGAGCTATAGGGAGAGGCTGAACAGGCTAGGGCTATTTTCATAGAACATAGAACATAGAAAAATACAGCGCAGTACAGGCCCTTCGGCCCTCAATGTTGCGCCGACCAAAGTCTACCTAACCTACACTAGCCCAATAACCTCCATATGCTTATCCAATGCCCGCTTAAATGACCATAAAGAGGGAGAGTTCACCACTTCTACTGGCAGGGCATTCCATGAACTCGCAACCCGCTGAGTAAAGAATCTACCCCTAACATCTGTCCTATACCTACCACCCCTTAATTTAAAGCTGTGTCCCCTAGTAACAGCTGACTCCATTAACAGAAAAAGGTTCTCAGTGTCTATCCTATCTAAACCCCTAATCATCTTGTACACCTCTATCAAATCTCCCCTAAACCTTCTTTTCTCCAATGAGAACAGCCCCAAGTGCCTCAGCCTTTCCTCGTACAATCTTCCTACCATGCCAGGCAACATCCTGGTAAACCTCCTCTGCACTCGTTCCAATGCCTCCACATCCTTCCTGTAGTATGGCGACCAAAACTGCACACAATACTCCAGATGAGGCCGCACCAGAGTCTTGTACAACTGCAACATGACCTCAGGACTCTGGAACTCAATTCCTCTACCAATAAAGCCCAGTACACCATATGCCTTCTTCACAGCACTATTTACCTGGGTGGCAACTTTCAGAGATCTGTGTACATGGACACCAAGATCCCTCTGCTCTGCTTCCCTGGAGCATCGGAGGCTGAGGAGCGACCTTATAGAGGTTTACAAAATGATGAGTGGCAGGGATAGAGTAAATAGACAAAGTCTTTTCCCTGGGGTCTGGGAGCCCAGAACTAGAGGGCATAGGTTTAGGGTGAGAGGGGAAAGATATGAAAAGAGACTTAAGGGGCAAATTTTTCACACAGAGGGTGATACGTGTATGGAAAGAGCTGCCAGAGGAAGTGGTGGAGGCTGGTACAATTGCAACATTTAACAGGCATTTGGGTGGGTATTTGAATAGGAAGGGTTTGAGTCATAGAGTCATAGATCTGTACAGCATGGAAACAGACCCTTCGGTCCAACTCGTCTATGCTGACTAGATATCCCACCCAATTTCGTCCCACCTGCTAGCACTTGGCCCATATCCCTCCAAACCCTTCCTATTCATATGTCCATCCAGATGCCTTTTAAATATTGCAATTGTACCAGCCTCCACCACTTCCTCTGGCAGCTCATTCCATACACGAAACACCCTCTGCATGAAAAAGTTGCCCCTTCGGTCTCATTTATATCTTTTCCCTCTCACTCTAAACCTGTGCCCTCTAGGTCTGGACTCCCCCACCCCAGGGAAAAGACTTTGTCTATTTATCCTAAGCATGCCCCTCATGATTTTGTAAGGTCACCCCTCAGCCTCCAATACTCCAGAGAAAACATCCCTAGACTATTCAGCCTCTCCCTATAACTCTAATCGTCCAATCCTGGCAACCCTGGTAAATCTTTTCTGAGCCCTTTCAAGTTTCACAACATCTTTCCAATAGGAAGGAGACCAGAATTGCACGCAATATTTCAACAGTGGCCTAACCATTGTCCTGTACAACCGCAACATTACCTCCCAACTCCTGTACTCAATACTCTGACCAATAAAGGAAAGCATACCAAACACCGCCTTCACTATCCTATCTACCTGTGACTGGGATATGTGCTGGCAGGTGGGACTAGATTGGGTTGGGATATCTGGTCGGCATTGACGGGTTAGACAAAAGGGTCTGTTTCCATGCTGTACCTCTCTATGACTAAATGCCTTACTGAAATCTATATACACCATATCAACAACTTCAGCGTCATCCACCTGTTTGGTCACCATCTCAAAGAACTCAGTAAGATTTGTGAGGCACGACCTACCCTTCACAAACTGTGTTGACTCTCTCTAATCAACATATTCTGTGGAATTCATTGTCACAGAGTGCAGTGGAGGCCAAGACATTAATGTCTTCAAGGCAGGGATTGATAAATTCTTGATCTCGCAAGGAATTAAGGGATTCAGGGAGATTGCGAGTAAGTGGAATTTTTGAAATGCCCATCAGCCATGATTAAATAGCCGAGTGAACTGGATGGGACAAATGGCCTTACTTCCACTCTTATGTCTCATAGTCTTATTCCTTTCTGGATGATTATAAGTCCTATCTCTTCTAACCTTTTCCAACACTTTACCCACAACTGACGTAAGGCTCACTGGTCTATAATCACCAGGATTGTCCCTACTCCACTTCTTGAACTAGGGGACAATTTCTGCTATCCTCCAGTCTTCTGACACTATTCCTGTAGACAATGACAACATAACGGTCAAAGCCAAACACTGCAATCATCTCCTGGCTTCCCAGAGAACCCGAGGATAAATCCCATCTGGCCCAGGGGACTTACCTATTTTCACACTTTCTGGAATTGCTAACACATCCTCCTTATGAACCTCAATCCCATATATTCTAGTAGCCTGTATCTCTGTATTCTCTTCGGCAACATTGTCTTTTTCCAATGTGAATACTGATGAAAAATATTCATTTAGTGTTTCCCCTATCTCCTCTGACTCCATGCACAACTTCCCACTATTGTCCTTGATTGGCCTTAATCTTATTCTAGTCATTCTTTTATTCCTGACATACCTCTAGAAAACCATAGCGTTTCCCTTGATCCTATCTGCCTGCGACTTCTCATATCCCCTCCACTCTCCTCTTAGCTCTCTCTTTAGGTATTTCCTGGCTAACTTGTAATTCTCAAGTGCTCTAACTGAGCCTTCATGTGTCATCCTAACATAAGCTGTCTTCTTCCTCTTGACAAGAGATTCAACTTCTTTAGTAAAGCACGACTCCCTCACTCAACCACTTCCTCCCTGCCTGACAGGTTCTTTCTTAACAGCAGTAGCTGTTCCTTGAATAAGCTCCACATTTCTGTTGTGCCCATCCCCTGCAGTTTTCTTCCCCATCCTATGCATCCTCAACCTTGCCTAATCTTAAAATAATTGCCTTTCCCCCAGCCACAACTCTTGTCCTGCGGTATGTACCGATCCCTGTCCATTGCTAAAGTAAAGATAACAAATTGTGGTCACTGTCACCAAAGTGCTCAACTACCTCCAAATCTAACACCTGGCCAGTTTCTTTACCCAGTACCAAATCCAATGTGGTGCCTGCCCTTGTTGACCTGTCTACATACTGTGTCAGGAAACCCCCTTGCACACATTGGACAAAACCTGACCCATCTAAACTACTTGAACTATATAGCATTCCCATATATATTTGGAAAGTTAAAGACTCCCTTAACAATGACCCTGTCACTCTGGCTCCTATTGAGAATCATCTTTGCTATTCTTTCCTCTACATCCCTGGAACTATTTGTAGGCCTACAGAAAACTCCCAACAGGGTAATCTCTACCTCTCTTTTTCTCTCCCTCTCTTTTCTCTCTCTCTCTCTTTTCTCTCTCTCTCTCTTTTTTCTCTCTCTCTTTTCTCTCTCTCGCTCTCTCTCACTCTCAACTAGTCACTTTACCAATCTGGCGCACACAACCTTTTTTTTTGGTTAGAGGAGGAGGATGGGCGGGAGACAGTATCCCGAGCAGTGTGTCAGGTAAAGCAACTGCCCAAATATACAACCTCACTTGCCCAGAAGTTCCTTGTGTATTCCACCTATACACAAGGTAAGTTTTTATACTTTAAATTTACCTTCCCATCAGGCCCCTGTTCCTCGCTGTCGCTCCTCCCAGTGCAACTGCCAGCCAACATAGAACATTTTAGCACAGTGCAGATCCTCCGCCCCTCAATGTTGTACCGACCTGTGGAACCAATCTGAAGCCCATCTATCGTGCACGTTTCCATTTTCATCTGTATGTTTATCCACTGACCATTTAAATTCCCTTAACTTTGGCGAATCTGCTACTGTTGCAGGCAGTGTGTCCCACGCCCCTACTGCTCTCTGAATAAACAAACTACCTCTGATATCCATCCTATGTCTATTACCCCTCAAGTTAAAGCTATGTCCCCTTGTGCTAGCCATCACCATCTGAGGAAAAAGGCTCTTACTGTCCACCCTGTCAAACCCTCTGATTATATTATGTCTCAATTAAGTCACCTCTCAACCTCCTTCTCTTGAATTAAAACAGCATCAAGTTCTTCAGCCTTCCCTCATAAGACCTTCCCTGCATGCCAATCAACATCCTAGTAAATCTTCTCTTCACCTTTTCTGAAGCTTCCACAGACCACCTATAATGCGGTGACCTGAACTGTACATAATATTCCAAGTGTGACCACACCAGAGTTTTGTACAGCTGCAGCACGACCTTGTGGCTCCAAAACTCAATCTCTCTACCAATAAAAGCTAACACACCATATGCCTTCTTACCAACCCTATCAACCGAGGTGGATCCCATTTAGGGATTTATGTATATGGACTCCAAGATATCTCTGTTCATCTACACTACCAAGAATCTTTATTCCTGTTGCTCCTTCCAAAGTGAATCACCTCACATTTTTCTGCATTAAATTCCATTTGCCACCTCTCAGCCCAGCTCTGCAGCTTATCTACGGCCCGGTGTAACCTATAACATCCTTCTGCACAGTCCACAACTGACCTTCGTGTCAACCTCAAATTTACTAACTCATCCTTCTATGCCCCTCATCCAGGCCGTGGCCCCAAAACAGACCCTTGCGGTACCCCACTAGTCACTGAACTACAGGATAAATGTTTCCCATCAAACATCTCCCTCTGTCTTTCAGCTAGCCAATTTCTGATCCAAACCGCTAAATCACCTTCAATCCCCTGCCCCCAGATTTGGTGCAATTGCCTACCATGGGGCACCTTATCAAATGCCTTACCAAAATCCATATACACCACATCAACCACTTTACCCCCTTCCACCTGTTTAGTCACCATCTCAAAGAACTCAGTAAGGTTTGTGAGGCACTCTTCACAAAACTGTTGTCTATCCCTAATCAACGTGTTCCTCCCTAGATGATTCTAAATCTTATCTCTTATAACCTTTTCCAACTTTTTACCCACAACTGAAGTAAGGCTCACTGGTCTATAATTACCAGGGCTGTCTCTATTCTCCTTCTTCACCAAGGGGACAACATTTGCTATCCTGCAGTCTTCTGACATTATTCCCAGTAGACGATGATGACATAAAGACCAAAGCCAAAGGCTCTGCAATCTCCTCCCTGGCTTCCTAGAGAATCCTAGGATATATCTCATCTGGTCCAGGGCACTTATCTATTTTCACAATTTACAGAATTGCTAATACTTCCTCCTTGTGAACCTCAAATCAGTCTAGTCCAGTAGCCTGTTTCTCAGTATTCACCTCGACAACTTTGTTTTGCCAGTGTGCATATTGATCGGTTAGGTGAATGGGCAAAGTTCTGGCAGATGGATCTTTAGATTAGATTCCCAACAGTGTGGAACCAGGCCCTTTGGCCCAACCAGTCCACACCAACCCTCCGAAGAGTAACCCCCCCCAGACCCATTTCCCTCTGGCTAATGCACCTAGCACTATGGGCAATTTAGCATGGCCAATTCACCTGACCTGCATATCTTTGGACTATGGGAGGAAACTGGAGCACCCGGAGGAAACCCACGCAAACACGGGGAAAATGTGCAAACTCCACACAGACAGACACCCAAGGCTGGAATCGAACCCAGGACCCTGTTGCTGTGAACCACTGAGCCACTGTGCCGCCCTGAAATATAATTTAATATAGAAGGTGTGAAGTTATCCATTTCAGACCATAAAAGAATTGATCAAGAGTTTTCTTTAGAAGACACCAAGTTAAATACAGTGGATGTACAAAGAGATTTGGGGATTCAGTTGTGTAGTTCTTTAATATACCATGACCAGGTGCAGAAAATAGTCAAGGAGGGTTATACAAAATCCTAGTTCAACCGCAGTTAGAGTACTATGAGCATATCTGGGCATCACACCTTAGGAAGGATTCTTTGTTCTTGGAGGGAGTAGAGTACAGTTTACAAGGATATACCTGGATTTCAGGGATTAAGTTATAAGAGATGATACAAATGAGGCCTTTATTCTTTAGAATTTAGAAAGTTATGAGGTGATCTAATCAAGATCTTTAGGGTATTAACAGGGAAGGTAGAGTAGGGTAAAGTTGAACTATTTCTGTTGGTTGAAAATTCTAGAATAGGGTGGGTGGGGGAGCATGGTCGGAAAGTTCAGGCCAGGCCATTCGGGGGGTGGGGGAGTGTTAGAAAGCATGCCTTCATGCAGCGTAGTAGAGGTTTGTAGTTTTCTCCCTCAAACAGCAGTCAATGCTCATTCAATTGTTAAATTTAAATCTGAGTTGGACAAACTTTAATTAAGCAAGGGTGTCAAGGCATGTGGAGTTAGACTGTAGATCAGCCATGATCTTATTGATTGGCACACCAGGCTTGAGCTGAGTGGCCTACTCCTGTTTCTATATTCCTAAGAGAATGTGGCATGAAAGACAAACTCCTAATTGAAAAGCGTAACATTTCAGTGTGCAGTCAGGCACCTGGTGACATCTTATTCAAAAACCTAAGAGGTCTTTTATGGAGGAAAGTTCAAACGCAGTTGCAGAGTGTCCACCTGGTGATAACAGTTGGGTAGTTTGTTGAAGAAAGAAATGTCTTGTATTTACGTGACATATTCCACGTCCTCAGATCTCCCAAACTGTTTTACAACGTATTAGTTACTTTTTCTTCAGAATAGAATAATTACAAAAGACTTGACCCATTGGTGGAGTGGGCAGACAGGTAGCAGCTGAGACTCAGTGCAGAGAAGTGTGAGGTAATACTTTGATACCTGAACATGAAAATACTGCATAAAGAGTATTGTTCTAAACTGTATGCAAATTTCTGCGTGTATATATACTAAATCATTGAAGGAGTCAGGACAATTTAAGGGAGCGGTTAGTAAAGTGTACAGTGTAGTAGACTTCATGAGTCTTCATTGGGGACATAGAAGCTTTAGAAATGAAACAGCACAGAAAGGGGCTGTTCAAACCATCTTGTCCATGTCAACTCAAAGACACCCAGATTCACTTTCTAATCCCATCTCCCTACGTATAGCCCATCATCCTGCAGATTACAGCATTTAAAGTGCAGATCCAGGTACTTTTAGGATCTCTGCCTCCACCACCAACTTAGGCAGCCAACTCCAGGCACCTGCCCCGCACTGCGCATATATTTTTTAAAATTCCTCATGTCTCTTCTAATCCTATTGCCACTTACCTTGAATCTATGACACTTGGCTTTTAGACTCTGACAAGGGAAACTGCTTCCTCCTGTCTCTATCTCTACCCCTCAGAATTTTGTAAACCTCAAACATGTCACCCCCTCAGCCTTCTCTGTTCCAAGGAAAACAATCCCAACCTCTCCAGTCTCTCCCCATAGCTACAATTCTCCAGCCTTGGCAACATTCCAATAAATCTTCATTGGACTCACTCCAGAGCGATTATGTCCTTCCAATAGTGTGGTAACCAGAACTCTACACAATACTCCAGTTGTCCCCTCACTAGTGACTTGTGCAGTTTCGTCATTATATCCCTCCTTTTGTATTCGATATCTCTGCCAAAGAAGGAGAACTTTCCATAGTTTTTTATTTAACAACCTAGGGTGCAAGAGCAGGTAAGTTGCAAAACACTTATGCAAGTATTGTGTACAGTCCTGGGCACCATATATACAAAAGATATAAATGCACTGGAGAGAGTGAAAAGGTTTTTGAAAATGATTTCAGAGATGACAAACTTTAGTTGTTAGGATTGGGAGATGTTGGGACTATTTTCCTTGTGGAGGAAGCTAAGAGGAGATTTGATAGAAGTTTTCAAACCATGAGATTTCTGGACAGCATAAATAGGGAGAAACTGTTCCCATTCATGGATTAAGAACCAGAGAGCAATATGAGGAGAGAGAAAACTTTTCACACAGCAAATAACTAGATCTGGGATATATTGCCTAGACGTGAGGAAAAGACAGCCGGCAAGCGCTTAGTTAAAATGCTCAGAGTCAGTGTAGACACAGTGAGCCGAATGGCAGTAACAGTGAGCTGAAACAATTCTGTGATTTGTTTTTTCCCTACTGTAGTTTGGAATATGCAACGTGTTGGTTAATTTCTACACTCTTGTAAATCAATCCTGCCAAGTCCACATTTCCTTCATAGAGTAAGAACTAAAATTTCCTTTTCCAGTCTCACTCTCATTCCTTTCCATTCGGTCACTAAGGAAGCAATACTTAAAACACTTCGATCCATTTTCAGTGAAACCCAAAAGAGAGGAGGCACCAAGAGACAAGGAACGAGAGGAGAGGCGGAAACGTGAGGTTCCACCACAACCACAGAAATCTAGCTCCACACCAAAACCCACTCAGATCAGCAAACCCCCACAGCTTGTCTACAGTGCACATAAGGACATTAAATTAACCCTGCTAAACAAGGTAACTCACCTCATTGTATGCTAACATTTTCAATTGTTTTTTGTGTACCTTTTGAGTGAAATAGGAATGATGAAACTGAAAATGTTGTTTTCTATATGCTGTTCAGAAGAAGAAAACTCATTGGACTTGAAGTGTTAACTCTGTTTCTCTTACCACAGATGCTGCTAAAGCCGCTGAGTTTCTCCAGTATTTTCTGTATTTATTTCAAATCTCCAGCATTTGCAGTATTTTGGTTTTATATGTGCTCACTATACCAGGGATTTTAAGATAACAGCAGATTCAATGTCAGCAGCAGTTTCTGCCAGTAAGTGGCTCCCATCGTACTACTACTAGAACATAGAGCAGTAAAGGCTGTTCACCCCTCAATGCTGTGCTATTCTAAGATCAAACTAACCTACATACCCTTCATTATACTATCTTCAATGTGCCTATCCAAGAGTCACTTAAACAACCCGAATGTATCTGACTCTGCTACCACCACTGGCAGTGCGTTCCAGGCACCCACCACTCTTTGAGTAAAGAACCTACCTTTGACATCTCCCCTAATCCTTGCTCCAGTCACCTTACAGTTATGTCCCCTTATGATAGCCATTTCAGCTCTGGGGAAAAGTCTCTAGCTATCTACTCTATCTATGCCTCTCATCATCTTGTACACATCTATCTCATCCTCCTTCACTCCAATGAGAAAAGCCCTGGTTGCCTCACCCTTACTACGTAAGACATGCTCTCCAGTCCAGGTAGCAGCCTGGTAAATCTCCTCTGCACCCTCTCTAAAGCCTCCACATCCTTCCTATAATGAGGTGACCACAACAGAACACAGTTTTCCACGTGCGGTCCGATCAGGGCTGTATAGAGCTGCAGCATAACCTCGTGGCTCTTAGGTTCAATTGCCCAGCTAATGAATACCAACACACCACATGTCATCTTAACAGCTCTGTCATCTTGGATGGCACCTTTAAGGGATCTGTGTACATGGACACCAAGATCCCTCTGTTCCTCCACACTGCCAAGAATCCTGTCTTTAACCCTGTATTCTGCATTCAAATTCAGCCTTCCAACATGAATCACTTCACACTCTTCCAGGTTAAATTCCATCTGTCACTTCTCAGTCCAGCTTTGCATCCTGTCAATGTCCCATTGCAACCTACAACAGCCCTCCCCACTATCCACCACTCCACCAACCTCCGTGTCATCAGCAAACTTACTAACCCATCATTCCACTTCCTCGTCCAGTTCATTTATAAAAATCACAGAGCAGAGATCCCAGAACCAATCCCTGCAGAACACCATTGGTCACTCAAGTTCCAGGCTGAATACTTTCCATGGAGAAAGTGAGGACTGCAGATGCTGGAGATCAGAGCTGAAAATATGTTGCTGGAAAATCGCAGCAGGTCAGGCAGCATCCAAGGAACAGGAGAATCGACTTTTCGGGCATAAGCCCTTCATCAGGAATGAAAAAGGGCTTATGCCCGAAATGTCGATTCTCCTGTTCCTTGGATGCTGCCTGACCTGCGCTTTTCCAGCAACACATTTTCAGCTCTGAATTCTTTCCATCTGCTACTACCTTCTCTCTTCTTTGGCCCAGCCAATTCTGTATCCAGACAGTCACATTTCCTTGTATCCTATGCCTCCTTATTGTGAGCCTACCGTGGGGAACCTTATCAAATGCCTTGCTAAAATCCATGGTACACCACATCCACTGCTCTATCTTCATCAATATGTTTGGTCACATCCTCAAATAATTCAATAAGGTTGGTGAGGTATGACCTGCCCCCCCCCTCAAAACTATGCTGACTATCTCTAACCAAGCTATGGTTTTCCAAATAATCATAAATCCTGTCTTTGTTGTGGTTCTGTTCGCCGAGCTGGGAATTTGTGTTGCAGATGTTTCGTCCCCTGTCTAGGTAACATCCTCAGTGCTTGGGAGCCTCCTGTGAAGCAAATGCCGGAGGAAAGATCAGAGAAGCGCTTCACAGGAGGCTCCCAAGCACTGAGGATGTCACCTAGACAGGGGACGAAACATCTGCAACACAAATTCCCAGCTCAGCGAACAGAATCACAACAACAAGCACCCGAGCTACAAATCTTCTCACAAACTTTGAATAAATCCTGTCTATCAGAATCCCCGACTTTTCGGGCAAAAGCTCTTCATCAGGAATGTTTTTCAAAAAGACTTTATCAACTTAATTTGTTGTAGAGCTCGCTACTTCACATTAATTTAAGAAACTGGTATGCCCTGATTTCCCAAGTTTGCACAAGTGTGAAGTGTTCTATGTTGGTGTCTGATTCAGTAGTGGTTGGTGATTGGGAATAGCCAGAATTCACTTCATTACAGGCACTTTTCTTCTTAATTCACTGATAGGGCAGCTTCTATACGATTGAAGCAAGATTTCACTATTGTACTCAAATCTTATTGTAGTAAGATTTGACATTCCATTAGCCTGCTAAAAACTTCTTGCACCTGCATATTATCATTCATTGACTTATTGACAAGTACACAGAGATCCTTTTAAACCTTTAGAAATAGGAATAGGCCCCTTGAGCCTGCTCTGCTATTAGTTTTTCTGTCTCTATTCAATCGAGTCATAGCAGATACGGCATTTGTCATGTCCAGTTTGCTGCCCTTGCCCCATAACCCTTGATTGCCCGACTGATTAAGAATCGATCTATCTAAGCCTTAAATATACACAAGGACTCTTTCTGTACAGCAAGGTAAAAACAATGACTGTAGATGCTGGAAACCAGATTCTGGATTAGAGTGGTGCTGGAAGAGCACAGCAGTTCAGGCAGCATCTGAGGAGCAGGGAAGTCAACGTTTCGGGCAAAAGCGCTTCATCGGGAATGCTGCCTGAACTGCTGTGCTCATCCAGCACCTCTTTCTGTACAGCTGTCAATGGCGAGGAGTTCTAAAGGCACTCAACCCTCTGAGGGAAGAACTTCTTTATCTGTCTTAAATCTGTGCCCCTTTATTGTGCAACAAGATCCTCTAGTCTTAGACTCTCACAAGAGGGGAAACATCCTCTCAGTATTTACCGTATCAAGCCTCTTAAGAATCCTGTATGTTCAATGAGATCACCTCTCATTCTTCTAAACTCCAGTGAATAGAATCCCAATCTGTTACATCATAGAATCCCTGCAGTGTGAAAGCAGGCCATTCAACCGATCGAGCCCACATAAATCCTCTGAAGAGCATCCCACCCAGACCCACGGCTCTATCCTGCAGACACGGAGAATGTGCAAACTCCATGCAGGTGGTGGCCTGAGGGTGGAATCAAACCTGGATCCCTAGCCATTGAGCCACCATGCCATTGTTTATCCTTTGTTCACGTGTAAGTCTCTCCATACCAGGTATCATTCCAGTGAACCTTCTCTGAACTGCCTCTAATATATCTTTCCTTAAATCAGGGGACTGCTTAAAATTGCGCACAGTACTCCAGATGTGGTCTCCTCAACACCTAGTACAGTTTCAGTGCTCTTATAGGTGAAAGTGAGGACTGCAGATGCTGGAGATCAGAGTCGCGAGAGTGGTGCTGGAAAAGCGCAGCAGGTCAGGCTGCATCCAAGGAGTAGGAAAATCAACATTTTGGGCAAAACCCTTCATCAGGAATGAGGCTGGGAGCCTCGGGTGGAGAGATGAAAAGTGCTGTTAAACTCCCATGCTCTTGAAATAAGGGCCAATATTCCATTAGCCTTTCTAATTACCTGCTGTACCTGAATGCTCTGTCTTTGTTGCAGCTTTCTGAAGTTTTTCTTACTTGAATAAAATTCTGTTCTTTTGCACTTCCTTTCAAAATAAAAAAAACTCTATTTTCCCCACATTGCACTCCGCCAATGTTTTACCCACATTAACCTATCATTATGTCTCTAAACCATTTGGTTTGCTCTCTCAACCTGGCTTTCCAACTATTTTTGCATCTAATCTTAGTACATTTACAGTCTGTTACCATAAAGGAAATATTCTGCATATTTGTTTCTCCGACCAAAGTGCATGAACTCTCATTTTTTCACATTATATTCTATGTGCTATATTCTTGCCCACCCATTAAGCTTGTCCAAATCCTCCTGAAGCCACTTTCCACCTTCCGAACAACACATTCCCACTTAGCTTGTATCGTCTGCACATTTAGAAATATTACATTTGGTGTCCACCTCCAAATTATTAATAAATATTATGAAAAACTGGGGCCCAAGTAATGGGCGGTACAGTGGTTAGCACTGCTGTCTTGCAGCGCCAAGAGATCCGGGTTCAATTCCCTCCTCAGGCGACTCTCTATGTGGAGTTTGCACATTCTCCCCGTGTTTGCGTGGATTTCCTCCGGGTGCTCCAGTTTCCTCCCACAATCCAAAAATGTGCAGCTTAAGTGAATTGGCCATGCTAATTGGCCACCCGTAGAGTTCGGTGAAGGGGTGACGGTAGTAGAATGGGTTTGGGTGGGTTACGCTTCGGCAAATCGGTGTGGACTTGTTGGGCTGAAGGGCCTGTTTCCACACTGTAAGTAATCTAATCTGATCCCTGCAGTGCCCCATCAAATACAGCCTGCCAATATGAGAATGACTCCTTTATTCCTACACTCTCTGTTTTTTGTCTATTAGCCAGTCATTAATCTATTGCCAGTACATTCCCTCCTATCCCATGCCTTTAATCTTTCTTACCAGCCTCCTGTGGGCCACTTTACCAAAAGTCTTCTGAAAGTCTTAAATATATGTGCTTCAGCTTTGCTGTATCAATTTTATTCATAACATTTTCAAAAAGAAAAATCCAACAGAATCTGTTAATTTTAAAATAGCTTTGGAGATGGACAAAACTGGTCCACAGGTTGGAATTCTAAATTGGGGCACAACAAATTTTGATGGAATTAGACAGGGGCTTGCAGTGGTTGATTGGAATAGTTTGCAGGCAAAGGGGCCTCGGGCCTTTAAAAGTGAGATAGCTAGAGTTCAAAATCTGTACGTTCCTTGAAGGGTCAGGGGCAAAGTTGACAGGAATAGGGAACTCGATGACAAAATATTGAGGCTTTGACTAGAAAAAAGGAGGCATGGCTCAGGTACAGGCAGATAGAATCAAGGGGATCCCTGGAGGTATATAGGAGATAAAAGAATTTACTGAAGAAGGAAATCAGGAGGGCGAAAAGGGGGCACAAGATAGCCTCGGCTGCAAATATTAGGCTGAATCCAAAGAGATTTCTTTAAGTATAAAGAAAAAAGAATACTAGAAAGTGAATAAGACCCCTCGAAGCCCAAAGTGGACATGTACGTGTATAATCGCAGGAGATAGGCGAGGTCCTCAATGAATCTTTCTTCTGTGTTTACCACGGAGAAAGACCTGAAGACTTGGGGAGTTAGTGGTGATATCTTGGGCATAGTCCATATCACAGTAGAGGATATTTTGGAGGTATTAGAATGTACGATGATGAATACATCTCCTGGTCCTGACCAGATATACCCAAGAACACTGCAAGAAGCCAGAGAAGAAATTGCAGGGGCTCTGGCTGACAGTTTTGCATCATCGTTAGCCACAGGTGAGGTTCTGGAAGACTGGAGAGTAGTGAATATTGTGCCCTTGTTCAAAAAGGGTTGCAAAGGAAAAACCTGGGAACTATAGACCAGTAAGTCTAACATCTGTGATAGGTAGGTTACTTGAAAAGATTCTGAGAGATAAGATGGACATGCATTTGGAAAGACGGGACTTGATAAGAGTAGTCAGCATGGCTTTGTGAGTGGGAGATCATACCTCACAATTTTGTTGGTGTTCTTTGATGAAGTGACCAGGAAGGTTGATGAGCCCAGGGCAATAGACATAGTCTAATTGGATTTCTGTGAGGTATTTGCTAAAGTTCCACATGTTAGCTGCTCTGGAAGGTTAGATTGCATGGAATCCAGGAGGAGCAGGCAAGTTGAATACTCAATTGGCTTGATGATAGGAAGCAGAGGGTAATAGCAGAGGGATATTTGTTGGACTGAGAGGCCTGTGACCAGTGGAGTGCTACAGGGGTCGGTGCTGGGCCCATTGCTGTTTGTTAACTATATCAATGATTTGGATGAGAATGTACAAGACAAAATTAGTAACTTTGCAGATGACACTAAAATAGAATGGTATCGTGAACAGTGAGAAAGGTTATCAGAAATTGCAGCAGGACCTTGACCAGTTGGGGAAGTGGGGTGAGAAATGGCAAATGGAGTTTAATATAGACAATTGTGAGGGGCATTTTGGAAAGTCAAATCAAGGTAGGAGTTTCATGGTGAATCGTAAGCCCTTAAAGGAGTGTAGTAGATCAGAGAGACCTTGGAGTTCAGGTGCACAGTTCTCTGAGTCACAGGTAGGGCAGTGAAGAAGGCTTTTTTGGCATACTGGCCCTCATCAGTCAGGGCATTGAGTATAGAAGTTGAGAAGTTATATTCCACTGTACAGGATGTTGGTGAGGCCACATTTGGAGTATTGCGTTCAGTTTTGGTACCTTGTTATAGGAAGGGTGTTATTAAACTGGAAAGAGTGCAGAAGACATTTACAAGAATATGCCAGGATTCAAAGGTCTGAGTTAGAGGGAGAGGTTGGCGAAGCTAGTTTTTTTTCTTTAGAGCATCATTCTCATTGGAGAGAAGGCGGCTAAGAGGGGATTTAATAGAGACATACAAGATGATCAGAGAATTAGATAAGGTAGACAGTGTGAGTCTTTCCTAGGATGATGACGTCAGCTTGTATGAGGGAGCATGGAGGTAGTGTATCAATGTAGTTAACTCAGCCACATTAGGGGCATTTAAACAGTCCTTGGATAAGCACATGGATAATGATGGGATAGTGTAGGGTGATGGGCTAAGACTCATTCACAGGTCGGTGCAACATCGAGGGCTGAAGGGCCTGTTCTGCGCTGTATTGTTCTATGGTCCAAAGGAGACTGAGGTGGATCTTAAGGAAGTGTATAATATCCTGAGAGACATGGATAGAGTGAATGCATTCAGTCTTTATCCCAGAGTTGGGGAATTGAGGATTAGAGGTCATCAGTTTAAGGTTAGAGAGGAAAGAATAAAAGGGAAACTGGAGGCAATTTCTTTATACAGAGGGTGGTTACCATAAGGAATGAGCTGGCAGCGGAAGTAGTTGAGGCAAGTACATTAACAACATTTAAAAGGCATTTGGACAAATACATGGATAGGAAAGGATTTGAAGGATATGAGCCAAGTGCAGGGAAACACGGTTAGCGTGGATGGGCATTATTGGTTGGCATGGACCAGTTGGGCCAAAGGACCTGTCTCTGTGCTTTGCAAATCGATGCATCTCACAGTCGTAAAACACAATTTGCCATTTACAAATCTAGTCTGACTCTGCCCAATCAACAAGGTATCTATTTATCCATCTTTTATGACGGATTCTAGCCTTTCCCCTCCTACTGATGTATACCTAAAAGATTGTAGTTTTTAGTTTTCTCTCTCTCCAATAGTATGGAGTGACATTTATTACATTCTAATCCACAGAAATCATTCCAGAATTTTGGAAGATAATCATTAATGCATCAACTATCTTTATAGCTACAGCCTTCAACAGTAGGATGTAGAATGTTATACCCTGGAGTTTTATCATCTTGCAGTTCTTTTTAATTTTTCCAATACAATCATCTTACTATTGCTAATTTCTTTCCACTTCTCATTCTGTCTATCCATTTGGATTTGTACTTAGAGTCATAGAGTTTTACAGCACGGAAACAGACCCCTCGGTCCAACTCCTCCATGCTAACCAGATATCCTAACCTAATCTAGCTACATTTGCCAGCACTTGGCCCATATCCTCCTTAACCTTTTCTACACACATAACCATCCAGATGCCTTTTAAAAGTTGCAATTGTACTAGCCTCCACCACTTCCTCTGGCAGCTCATTCCATACATGTAGCACCCTTCTGGGAGATTTTTTCCTCAGTGAAAACTGCCACAAAATAATCATTTCACTTCTCCATCATTTCTCTACTCCTAATGTAAAAAATCTTATTCCTATAATGGACCTACATTCATTTTGGCCAAACATTTCCTTTTTGTATAACCATGGAAGCTTTTAGATAGAAACATAGAAAATAAGAGTCAGCCATTTTATCATATTTTGATCACCTAACTCAAAAGATTCTTTTCCAACAATGTTGTTAATTAACCCTTCTTCATTACATAATACTAAATATAAAATAGCATGTCCTCCAGTCAGCTCCTCAGTATACTGTTCTAGGTAACCACCTCTAACAAACTCCAGAAATTCACTCTCCGCAGCTTTAGTGCTCATTTGGTTTGCCCAGTGTATATGCAGATTGAAGTCACCTGTGGTAACTGTTGCCCATGCTGCTACAAGTTTTTCTTGTCTCATGATTAATATGCCCCACACCAGCACTTTTGTAGTTTATACATAACTCCAACCAATATCTGCTGTCGCTTAGCATTTTAGTTCAACCCAAACAGATTTCGCACAATCTTCTTCTGATCTGAGATCCTTCCTTATATACTTGTCCCATCCGTTCTTACCAGCAAAACTACATCTACTTTGTATTTTTTGCTTATCCTTCATAAACATAGAGTATTCAGTCCTGGTCACCATGGAGCAATGTTTCCGTCATGTCTATTGCATTATACTCATGTACCTCTATTTGGACCTTGGAAATTTCTCCATGGTTGTGAATGTTACGTGCATTCAGGTGTAGTGCTCTTTAACTTTATCTATTTAACACTGTTCCACTTTCAAAACATGCTCAATCCTTTGCTTCTCCCATCTTCTTGTCTCCCTAGCATCTTCTCAACGCCCTGTAATCAACTTTACTTCCAATTTCAGTTACCCCACGGGTTATAAATGCCTGACAGGATAGTTTAAGAACAACCCAACAGCATGAGCATAGATATCAGCCCCGGTCATGTCCAGATTTACAAGTCCCACCTGCCCAGAACTGGTCATTAAGTTCTCAGACATCTGATGCTGTCCTTCTCGATCAGTTCTCCAGTCTCTTATCCAACTGATCAGTCCTCCTGCTCCTCGGATGCTGCCTGACCTGCTGTGCTTTTCCAGCACCACTCTAATCTAGCCTCTGGTTTTTATGCTCACCAATACTGGCATTATGAGTAATCCTGACATTATCGCTCTTGAGGTTTCTTTTTAAATTTCCTTCCTAATTCCTTGAAAACTGTCTTCAAGACCTCATCCCACTTCCAGCCTATGTTGCAGTGCCAGTGTGGTCGAAGACTTTCTGGCTGATCTCCCTACACCAGATGGATGTCTTGCAGTCACTGCACATTCTTTACTCTGACATTGGGGAGGCAATACATAACCTAAAGTCACGTTTAACTGCCATTGAAATGTCCCACTGATCCCTTGACCACTGAATCCTCTATAACTATTGCTGTTAAGATCCTCTTCCCCGTCCAGTGGAATTGCCCATGGTGCCATGGATCTAGCCCTGGCTACTCTCCCCTGTGGAATTATTACTATCACCAGTTTCTGTGATGAAATACTGATTAGCAAACATAGTTGATTGAGGAGACTCTTGATCTTGATCAATAAATGTACTGTTGAGATTTTGACACTGACTGTCTTTCTATTTCAGCCTGCTGATAAAGGCACCAGAAAACGGTATGAACCTTCTGATAAGGAAAGACCATCCTCTCCACCATCCAAACGGGTCACAGTTTCTCCAGAAAGAGGTTGGTAATTTCACATGAACCACAGGCTAGATTTTCCTGTAACATTTTTCAGCAGAGAGTTGAAGTACAGAGACAGGTACATGCAATGGGAACAAAATGAAAAGCAGTAGACAATCTGAAGAACAAAGGTTGATCGTTTGGTCCATTCTGCTTGTAGCTAGTGTCCTATATGATCTTTGTTGAGACCTTAACCTTAAACGTTGGGATGGAGAGCCACAGTTGCAGTTGACTAATGGCATAATGGCAGTATTGTAGACAATAAAATGGCAAGCATAAAATTACAAATATTACATCACTTAAATGTTCAAAACTGTAAAATATGGAGTTCCATAAAAATGTTTAAAAGTCCAGGTGCAGGTCACTCAGCCCCTCCAGCCTGCTTTACCATTCAGTAAGATTGTAGCTGATCGAAGTGTGGTACTTTTCTGCCCTCATTAACCATGGACTTGCAGATCAAAATCTGTGTAACTTAAGACAGGGGGTAGGCTATTCATCTATAAATTGCAGGTTTATAATGGAAGGCGGTAGAAACTGGATTAAGGCCTGTTCCTTAGGATCTTGTGGATGGTTGACAGGAAGATTGGATTTTAGATCCTATTTCTTATGTGCTACACTGCTTAGGAGAGCTACCATTGCAAAGATTTTGAAGTTAAAAATCTCACAACACCAGCTTATAGTCCAACGGGTTTATGTGGAAGTACTACTCCTTCATCAGGTGGTTGCATGAAGGAGCAATGCTCTGAAGCAAGTGCTTCCAAATAAACCTGTTGGGCTATATACTGGTGTTATGTGATTTTTAACTTTGTACATCTCAGTCCAATACCAGCATCTTCAAATAAAGATCTTAAAGGCATTGGTTTAGCCACATCTGATGATTTCTCAAACAATAGTTCTATATTTTACTGTGATATTGCTGTTTGTGTTTTGGAGCCAGTGTGCAATGTTGCTGTCTGTTTTTCTTGGTTGCTATGTGTTTTTTTTGTGTTTCTGTCGAATGTTGCTCTGTATAGCTACAGTGGAATGGTGCTCTGTGCATAAATGTGTGGTCTTGCTCTGACCTAGTCTCAAGTTCCAGATTGTCTTGTTTTCAGGGCATCGTGATCGGAAGGCATTTGGAAGGCCACCTTCCCCAAAAGCTGATCGTCAGAGTAGCCGAGCTCCAGCAACGGTCAGGTCATCTCCTGCCCAAGCAGAGCGGTGAGTAGATGCACAAGTGACATCGTCAGTGAGTTAACTTGAGGATGACTTCACAAAGTATTTTCCATAATCTCTGGATGCAGGTGAAGCAGATGGAAGTGCTTCTGATTAGGTCAGGTGAACAATGTGAGAAATCACTTGCCAGTGAAGGGGTTCATTTCTAGCCCACGTTAATTGGTTTGACATGTTTGAACTCTCTTGAAAGTAATGAATCAGTTTAGAAATGACACAGTAATAGTCTGTAAGTATGCTGTATGTGATAATGTGCTCAGTTACTGTATTGCACCATATGACAGCACTTTATTGCATTAATGATCTGAATTATTCCTGCCTTAACAAAGTTTTAATGTGTGTGATGAGTCCGAACTATAGATTTATTTCTCCATCATTTTCGCCCTTATTTTGTGAATCAGGTGCTGTAGTCTCCAGCCTCTGCCAGTGCTGCTGCAGAGTGAACCTTGCAGTGAGTGAGGAGGCTAGGGCAGTTTGGTACCACTATCATTTCCCGTTTTCTTTTTTCTGCTCCCTCTCCCCAGTGCACATCCTCAAGAAAAGGTCTTTGCCTTTTTATAACCTCCTCCCTGCTTTGACTCCATAGGGATTGGGAGCCAGTTGTTTCCTACCAGCTATTATTTTGTGACACTCAAAATGTAGCCAATCTTGCTAATATTCGAAGAAAATGTGATTTCGTGTCCATTTTGCAAGATGGAGTTTATCACAGTCAGTGCAACATTTGGGTGTAGTTCCTCAGTAAATCTCAAGAGTGCTTGTCTTTGACACACAACGTTCTAAAATCATTGTGTTACTTTACAAGTAACCAATCTAGTAAGTGAATACAGAGATGAAGAATGAATCGGAATTGACATGAGTAAGGAGACAGACAACAGAGGTTTAGATAATATTCAGTTTACGTAGGAGAGAATAACAATTAAGACAGAAACTCATTGCTAGTCAAGAGTGATAACAAGGATGAGGGTTATAGCAGAAGCTGAAATGATGCAGGGTCTGAGTCAGGCCATGTTACAGTGGAGGAATAGGCAATCTTAGTGATGGTAGAGATATGTGGCCAGGAGCTGATTTCAATGTCAAGCCTGACACCATGTTGTGAACAACCTTGGATAGTTGGCAGGCAGAGAAATAAAGTAGATTAGAGTGGTGCTGGAAAAGCACTCTCAGCTACCTTCTCCCCAGCCCAACACCCCTCCCATTTATCTGTCTACCCTAGAGGCTCCCTGCCTCATTCCTGATAAAGGGCTTTTACCCGAAATGTCAATTTTCCTGCTCCTCGGATGCTGCCTGACCTGCTGTGCTTTTCCAGCACCACTCTAATCTAGACTCTGATCTCCAGCATCTGCAGTCCTCACTTTTGCCGAGAGAAATAAACTAGGTATCTAGAGGGTGGCAATGACATAGTGGTGTTTTGCTCGACTAGTAACCCACAGAGTAAAAAGTGAGGTCTGCAGATGCTGGAGATCAGAGCTGAAAATGTGTTGCTGGTTAAAGCACAGCAGGTTAGGCAGCATCCAAGGAACAGGAAATTCGATGTTTGGGCTCTGGCCCAAAACGTCGAATTTCCTGTTCCTTGGATGCTGCCTAACCTGCTGTGCTTTAACCAGCAACACATTTTCAGTAGTAACCCACAGACCCAGGTAATGTTCAAAGCAGATGCTGGAATTTGTATTCACAAATCTGGAAATATAAATCCAATGATGACCATAAAGCCATTATTGACTGTCGTAAAAACCCATCTGGTTCACTTATGTCCTTCAGGGAAATAAATGCCATCCTTACTTGGTCAGGCCTACATCTGACTCCAGGTTTACAGTGATGTAGTGACTCTGAACTACCCTCTGAAAAGACCAATCCATTCAGTTGTAACAGTTTATTCAAAAGTTTCAAACCAGACAAAGCCCTTGACATTGACCAAGACACTGAAAACAACAACTAAAAATTCAGCCCTGTTGACTCTGCGAAGTACCCTGCTAATATTTGGGTGCTGGTGTCAAAATTAGGAGAGTTGTCTCGCAGATAAACAACAACCTCACATTGTTATATTCTATATCATAGAATATTGCAAGTTATATTTCTAGGTTTCATACAGGACTAGACAGGGTAAATGCAGAGAAGGGGCTTTCCTGTTGACCAGGAGTCCAGAACCAGAGGTCACAGTTAAGGATACAGGATAAGTCATTTGTGTGATTACCATCAAGCCAGGGAGTCAATTCCTGATGAAGGGTTTTTGCCCGAAATGTCGATTTTCCTGCTCCTCAAATGCTGCCTAACCTGCTGTGCTTTTCCAGCACCACTCTAATCTTAAACCCAGGGAGTCAAACCTAGTTCAGTGAAAAATGCAGGAATATATCCCAAAAGCAACAGCCTTCAGCTGTTTCTTTTTATTAGGTGGAGTGAATTAAACTGGCTGAAAACTGGAATCACTTATAACACCAGACATATTTACATTGTGGTGCCAACCTGGTGAATATATGACCGTTTGCATACCAAACAGCATAACTGGAAGTGATATCAATTTTCAAAATCCAGTAACTCCCTCCCTGATAGCAGTATTGCTCTACCTATAGCAGCTGGCCTGCAAGAAAGTAGCTCACCATCCCCTTCTCAAAGCAGCATCCACATCCTATGTGTGAATGTAAGAAAAAAACTACAATACCGGCATAGAACATAGAAACGTACAGCACAGAACAGGCCCTTAGGCCCACAATGTTGTGTCGAGACTTAATCCTAATGTAACATATAGCAACTTAACTTACACACCCCTCAACTCACTGCTGTCCATGTGCATGTCCAGCAGTTGCTTAAATGTCCCCAATGACTTCGCTTCCACCACCACCGCTGACAACACATTCCATGTATTCACAACTCTCTGCATATAGAACCTACCTCTGACATCTCCTTTATACCTTCCTCCTAATCTCTTCAAACTATGACTTCTCATACCAGTCAGTCCTGCCCTGGGGAAAAGTCTCTGGCTATTGACTCTATCTATTTCTCTCATTATTTTAAAAATCACACAGCACCAGGTTATAGTCCAACAGGTCTAATTGGAAGCACTAGCTTTCGGAGCGCCGCTCCTTCATCAGGTGGTTGTGGAGGGCTCAATCCTAATTACCACCTGATGAAGGAGCGACGCTCCGAAAGCTAGTGTGCTTCCAATTAAACCTTTTGGACTGTAACATGGTGTTGTGTGATTTTTAGCTTTTGTATACCGCAGTCCAACACCGGCTTCTCCAACTCATCTCATTATTTTGTACACCTCAATCAGGTCACCTCTCTTCATCCTTCTCTCCAGAGAGAAAAGTCTGAGCTTATTCAATCTTTCTTCAGAAGGCAAGCCCTCCAGTCCAGGCAGCATCCTGCTAAACCTTCTTTGCACCCTCTCTAAAGCCTCTGTATCTTTTGTATAGTAGGGCAACCAGAACTAGATACAATATTCCAAGTGTGGTCTCACCAGGGACTTGTAGAGTTGCAGCAAAACCTCGCGGCTCTTAAACTCGATCCACCTGTTAATGAAAGCCAAAACACCATATGCTTTCTTAACAATCCTATCTACTTGGGTGGCAACTTTGAGGGATCTATATACTTGCACACCCAGATCCCTCTGTTCCTCCACACTGCCAAGAATCCTGTCTTTAATCCTATATTCAGCATTCGAGTTCAACCTTCCAAAATACATCACTTCACATTTATCCAGGTTGAACTCCATCTGCCACTTCTCAGCCCAGCTCTGCATCCTGTCTATGTCGCGCTGCAGCCTGCAGTAGCCCTCTATACTATCAACGACACCTCCAACTTTTGTGTCATCTGCAAATTTACTAACCCACTCCTCATCCAAGTAAAAAGTGAGGTCTACAGATGCTGGAGATCAGAGCTGAAATTGTGTTGCTGGTTAAAGCACAGCAGGTCAGGCAGCATCTAAGGAACAGGAAATTCGACGTTTCGGGCCAGAGCCCTTCATCAGGATTGAGGAGAGTGTGCCAGGCAGGCTAAGCTAAAAGGTAGGGAGGAGGGACTTGGGGGAGGGGCGATGGAGATGTGATAGGTGGAAGGAGGTCAAGGTGAGGGTGATAGGCCGGGGTGGGGTGGGGGCGGAGAGGTCAGGAAGAAGATTGCAGGTTAGGAGGGCGGTGCTGAGTTCGAGGGAATCGACTGAGACGAGGTGGGGGGAGGGGAAATGAGGAAACTGGAGAAATCTGAGTTCATCCCTTGTGGTTGGAGGGTTCCCAGGCGGAAGATGAGGCACTCTTCCTCCAACCGCCATGTTGTTATGTTCTGGCGATGGAGGAGTCCAAGGACCTGTATGTCCTCGGTGGAGTGGGAGGGAGAATTAAAGTGTTGAGCCACGGGGTGGTTGGGTTGGTTGGTCCGGGCGTCCCAGAGGTGTTCCCTGAAGCGTTCCGCAAGTAGGCGGCCTGTCTCCCCAATATAGAGGAGGCCACATCGGGTGCAGCGGATGCAATACATGATGTGTGTAGAGGTGCAGGTGAATTTGTGGCGGATATGGAAGGATCCCTTGGGGCCTTGGAGAGACGTAAGGGAGGAGGTGTGGGCGCAAGTTTTGCATTTCCTGCGGTTGCAGGGGAAGGTGCCGGGAGTGGAGGTTGGGTGGGTGGGGGGTGTGGACCTGACGAGGGAGTCGCGAAGAGAGTGGTCTTTGGAGTGGAGGAAGGACTCAAAGCCCTCCGCTTCTTCCTTTCCCGCCGCACCAACCAGTACCCTTCCACTGACACCCTCCTTCGACTGACTGAACTGGTCCTCACCCTGAATATCTTCTCTTTCCAATCCTCCCACTTCCTCCAAACTAAAGGAGTTGCCATGGGCACCCGCATGGGCCCCAGCTATGCCTGTCTCTTCGTAGGATATGTGGAACAGTCCATCTTCTGCAACTACACTGGCACCATCTCCCACCTTTTCCTCCGCTACATCGATGACTGTATCGGCGCTGCCTCGTGCTCCCACGAGGAGGTTGAACAGTTCATCAACTTTACCAACACTTTCCATCCCGACCTCAAATTCACCTGGACTGTCTCAGACTCCTCCCTCCCCTTCCTAGACCTTTCCATTTCTATCTCGGGCGACCGACTCAACACAGACATCTACTATAAACCGACTGACTCCCACAGCTATCTGGACTACATCTCCTCCCACCCTGCCCCCTGCAAAAACGCCATCCCATATTCCCAATTCCTTCGTCTCCGCCGCATCTGCTCCCAGGAGGACCAGTTCCAATACCATACAGCCCAGATGGCCTGCTTCAAGGACCGCAGATTCGCCCCAGACGTGATCGACGATGCCCTCCACCACATCTCCTCCACTTCCCGCTCCTCCTCCCTTGAGCCCCGCCCCTCCAACTGCCACCAAGACAGAACCCCACTGGTTCTCACCTACCACCCCACCAACATCCGTATACAGCGTATCATCCGCTGTCATTTCCGCCACCTCCAAACGGACCCACCACCAGGGATATATTTCCCTCCCCTCCCCTATCAGCGTTCCGCAAAGACCACTCGCTTCGCGACTCCCTCGTCAGGTCCACACCCCCCACCAACCCAACCTCCACTCCCGGCACCTTCCCCTGCAACCGCAGGAAATGCAAAACGTGCGCCCACACCACCTCCTTACGTCTCTCCAAGGCCCCAAGGGATCCTTCCATATCCGCCACAAATTCACCTGCACCTCCACACACATCATCTATTGCATCCGCTGCACCCGATGTGGCCTCCTCTATATTGGGGAGACGAGCCGCCTACTTGCGGAACGCTTCAGGGCGCACCTCTGGGATGCCCGGACCAACCAACCCAACCACCCCGTGGCTCAACACTTTAACTCTCCCTCCCACTCCACTGAGGACATGCAGGTCCTTGGACTCCTCCATCGCCAGAACATAACAACATGACGGTTGGAGGAAGAGCGCCTCATCTTCCGCCTGGGAACACTCCAACCACAAGGGATGAACTCAGATTTCTCCAGTTTCCTCATTTCCCCTCCCCCCACCTTGTCTCAGTCGATTCCCTCGAACTCAGCACCACCCTCCTAACCTGCAATCTTCTTCCTGACCTCTCCGCCCCCACCCCACCCTGGCCTATCACCCTCACCTTGACCTCCTTCCACCTATCACATCTTCATCGCCCCTCCCCTAAGTCCCTCCTCCCTACCTTTTATCTTAGCCTGCCTGGCACACTCTCCTCATTCCTGATGAAGGGCTCTGGCCCGAAACGTCGAATTTCCTGTTCCTTGGATGCTGCCTAACCTGCTGTGCTTTAACCAGCAACACATTTCCACTCCTCATCCAAGTCAGTTATAAAAACTACAAACAGCAGAGACCCAAGAACAGAGCCCTGCAGGACTCCACTCAACACTGACCTCCAGGCAGAATACTTTCCATCTACATCCACTCTCTGCCTTCTGTCAGCCAACCAATTCTGAATCCAGACAGCCAAATCTCTCTGTATCCCATACCTCCTGACTTTATGAATGAGCCTTCCATGGGGAACCCTATCAAGTGCCTTGCTGAAATCCATATACCCCACATCCGCTGCTCACCCATCGTTGACCTATCTTGTCACCTCCTCAAACAACTCCATAAGATTTGTGAGGCATGACCTGCCCCTCACAAAGCCATGCTGACTGCCTTTAATCACACTATGCTTTACCAAATAGTCATAAATCCTATCCCTCAGAATTCTTTCCACAACTTTGCTGACCACAGACGTGAGACTGACTGGTCTGTAATTGCCCGGGATTTCCCTATTACCCTTCTTGAAAAGTGGAACAACACTCGCCTCATTCCAATCCTCCGATACGACTCTCATGGAGAGTGAGGAGGCAAATATCCTCGCCAGCGGCTAAGCAACCTCCTTTCTCACTTCCTGGAGCAGCCTAGGATAAATCTGATCTGGCCCTGGGGACTTATCAATCTTTATGTTTTCCAGAATTTCTAGCACATCATCTTCATCAATCTTGATCCAGTCAAGACTGTATCCCAGCTCCTCTAAGTTTTCATTTACAACAAGTTTCCTTTCCTTGGTGAAAACCGAAGCAAAAATACTCATTTAGGGTTTCCCCATCTACTCAAAATCCACACACAAGTTCCCTCCGCTATCCCTAATTGGCCCTACTTTCTCCCTGATCATTCTCTTATTCATCACATATGAGTGAAACGCCTTTGGGTTCTCCTTAATCCTTCTTGCCAAGCCTTTTTCATGCCCCACCTGGCTCTCCTCAGTCTATGTCTGAGCTCCTTTCTAGCAAGCCTGTAATCCTCTAAAGCTGCGCTAGATCCTTGCTTCCTCCATCTTACGTAAGCTGCTTTCTTCCTTTTGACGAGAACCTCCTCTGTTCTCATCATCCAAGGTTCCTAAATCTTACCCCTTCTTACCTGTCTCAGAGGAACAAATTTGTACATCACTCGCAACAACTGCTCCTTAAATAGTCTCCTGATATTGTGGAAAATTGCCTATGCAAGTATGTCACTTTCAACCCAGTCAATTGCTGCACTTGTTCAGCAATAACGTGCTCTGTGATGCCCAAGTGGGTTCCACCAGGGCTACTCAGCTCCTGACCTCATCTACAGCCTCAGTTCAAACATGGACAAAGGAGCTGAATTCCAGAGGGGAGGTTAGAGTCATAGCCCTTCACATCAAAGCTGCATTTAATAGAGAATGATGTCAAGGACCCCAAGCAAAACTACAATCATTGGGAATTGAGGGTTTCTCTTCTGTTGAATAGAGGCATATCTGGCACATAGGAAGCTGCTTGTGATTATTTTAGTCAGTGATCTCCGTTCCAGGACATCTCGGCAGAAGTTCCACAGGGTCGCATTGTAAGCTCAACTACCCTCAGCTGCTTCATCGATTACCTTCCCTTTATCGTAATGTCAGAAACTGGGAATGTTCACTCCTGATTGCAAGATATTCCGTACCATTGAGATTCCTCAGATACTAAAGCAGCCCATATCCAAAAACAACAAATCCTAGACAGTATCCAGGCAAAGACATCTCCAATACTCTCCTCGAGTATCTAACTATCACCCATAACATTCAGTCACTTAATCCCTCATCCCGCATTACCATCACTTAATCCCTCACTAACAACATTCTGCAGTTTTACTATTGATCAGAAATTGAACTGCACCAACCATATAAATACAGTGGCTATCAAAGGCTAGAAATTCTGCATCAAATAACTCAGTTCATGACCTCCTAAAGCCAGTCCATCATCTACAAAGCACAAATCAGGAAAATGATGGAATGCTCGCTACTTGTCTGGATGAGTACATCTCCAACAACACTCAAGAAGCTTGTCACGATCCAGAACACGATTGGTACTACAGCCACAAGTGTTCAACCCCTCCACCACAGATGTTTGGGAGCAGCAGTGTGTACTATCTCCAAGATGCACTGCAGAAATTCACCAAGTCGTCTTCTACAGCACCTTCCAAACCCATGACCATTGCCAGCTAGAAGGTCAAGGGCAGCATTTGCATGGTATTGCCACTACCCACATATTTCTAAGGCAGACGATTCACCATTCTGCCTTAGAAATATATCACTGTTTTCTCAGAGTCTCTGGGTGGACATGTTGGAATTCCCTTCCTAATAGCACCATGAGTCTATCTGCAACAGAAGAACTGCAGCGGTTCAAGAAGACAACTCACCACCATCACCTTTTCCTCGAATGGTGATGGCTAGCATGAGGGGACATAGCTTTAAATTGAGGGGTGATAGGTATAGGACAGATGTCAGAGGTAGTTTCTTTACTCAGCGAGTAGTAGGGGCGTGGAATGCACTGCCTGCAACAGTAGTAGACTCACCGACGTTAAGGGCATTTAAATGGTCACTGGATAAACATATGGACAAAAATGGAATTGTTTAGGTTAGATTGGCTCCAGATTGGTTTCACAGGTCAGCACAACATCGAGAGCTGAAGAGCCTGTACTGTGCTGTAATGTTCTATGCTCTCAAGGACAACTGGTGATGGGCAATAAATTCAGGCCAGCCAGTGAAGCCCACATCCCCTTTGAATTAAGGAACGGACGTGTAGTGGTTCCAAAAATAACGTATTTAGTTTTTGCATTTGGAGGGACCTTGAGCTCATTCACGACTGAATATTAATTTAGCCGTCTGATCATTTTTTCAAGAACAGGGAGTCAAAGGAGGTGATTCTGAGCTCTAGCTGTGTACGGCTGGGTGTCGTCACTATACCTATGAAAACTAAAAATTGTTTTATTAGATGATGTTGCTAAGGGGAAGCATGTAGGTTAGGTGATAATGCAAGACTAGGAAGAGAAGCTGTTGCAAGTCATTTTCTGGCTTAAGAATGCAATCAGGTGAGAGAAGTGTTGTGAGGTTATTGTTTGAGACTTCTGACAAGTTGTGAAGGATGAGGATGAATGATTCATCTTTATCAGAGATACATGATAGGCCGTTTTTGGCTTTTGCCAGGGACAGAAACCTGACTGGAGAAATTCAGACATAAAGCTGCAGAAAATTGGGTGTAAATTTAGGAAGTAATAACACATTCAAGAAGTTTGGAAAGAAAAGTGAGTTTAGAGATGGGATGGAATTTGCAAGGACAGTGAAGTCGGGTTGATTTTCTTGAGAATGGCAGATTTTAAATATATAGAATTCTACAACATGGAAACAGACTCTTTGGGTCCAACTCATCCGCAGTGACGTTTAAAGGAGAGAGAGACAGCATGTGAAGGGAGAAGGAACCAATAACATTCTCAGCAGACATATGGAGGTCAGGTCTGATGGTTCTGCAGCCTGTAGTTTAGTGGGAAAAAGTTCAATTCGTAGAATGATTCTCATGGACAGGGTGAGCTTGAAAGGGGCATGAGGGGAGATGGGACAGAGTTTAGAGAAAGATGAGAGTTTGAGCTGGGGCAGAGGAAGCATTAGAGAGCCCGGGCCCAGGGGGACAGAGGAAAGGAAAAGAGGAAGCTCACAGCCAATGGTGTTAAACCTTGTGACAAAGTCCTGATCGTCCATGTGCTTATTGTTGGAGGGACAACAGAGGGGAAAGGATTTGAGGTTGGTGCTGGAGAAGTCTGGCTGTGTGAATATAAACCATTTCTTTTCCCTCTCCTTATAGAAAGCGGCCACCGTCCCCCCAATCAAAGGTCTCAAGCAAAGTGACAAGTGTGTCTTCAAGTTCCAGCAAGTCACATGACACAACAGCTTCAACCACTGCTACATCCTCTGCAAAGTCGAGCAAATCCAGCACATTATCACGCAGGGAGGAGCTACTCAAACAACTGAAAGCTGTAGAGGATGCCATTGCCCGCAAACGAGCAAAGATTCCTGGCAAGGTCCAGTAGCTGTGAACCAATCAACATGGGACCGCAGTCTGTTGATTAGAGACAGCTGTCAGTATTTTCAATGATTAAATCTGAGATTTTTTCAGGAAGTAGCCATGTTGAGGGACTCCTTGGGTACCTCACTGCCATCCTCTGAACCTCCTGACAACCCAGCGGGTGATGGCTGCAATTAAACTCCAGATCTGTCGTCATTTTTTAAAAAAGAAATGGAGAGACCGCTGCAGACTGTGAACTCTATTACGTAATTAACACAAACTGATGCTGCAGTGGTAATCGGTTGAAACCTACAGTCAATGACTGGACATGGACATGTGAAATCTGACCCTCAAGAAAGCCACACCTTTTACACAGCTTTAGAAGTTCTTAGTGTGTGTGTGTGTGTGAGTGTGTGTGTGTGTGTGCGCGCGCGCGCGCGCGCGTGTGTGTGTGTTGTCTGAAGGAATTCCCAAAAATACATAATGTGTTACCAGAGAACAGGTGAATGTGCTGTCAAAACGCTGCTTTCTTGTTCTCCCTCCATTTTTTGGGTAAACTTGTTCTTCTGGCTTCCCAAATAAATATTCTTTCTTTTATTTTACACTTTTCAGATTTTTAATCTTGTGTGCACACCTTATGGTTGTGTTGGATGTGTAGGTTGAAGACTGAAAACTCTGAAAAGATCATTCTGTTAACACAGCTGAGTTATTGCAGGAAAACTGGTTTTTATATATATGCTGATAACATCTGCAGAAGCTGGAAGTTCAGTAATTGCATTGAATGGGCAGATAAATGTTCAGGATTGACTTTTTTTTACATGACTTTAATAAAGGATTTACTAGTTGTAAAGATTCAGAACCGTTTTAATTAGTAACCTAGCCTTAAGTTAATGGAAGTGAGTCTGCGTCAATATTTGCACTTGGAGAGACCCTTTCCACAGGTCAGTCAGCTCCCTCACTGTTCTTGGGTTTCACGTGTCACATTTAGGAGATGTGGGATGAAAAGTTGCCTCAATCTTCAGCATCAAACTTTTCTGACCCTCAGCTTGTATCTGTCTAAGTTACAACCCTCAGGCATGGTTCACATGAACATTCTGAGACTGAATTGCAGCATTGTTACAGCATATGAAGAGGCCATTTACGTACTGCCATTTGTGTGAGCAGCTTACGTACTGCCTTCGCCTCATAATTCGGCACACTCTTCCCTTTCAGAGAGCCATCAATTCCTTAATGAAAATCTGGAATGAACCTGCCTCCTGCACAATCTAAAGCAACACAATTTGGACCCTCATCTTTGATAAAGCTTTTCCTCACATCACATTTTTTCTTATTTTGTAAATTACTTTAAATCTGCACCCTCTTGTCATCCATCATTTCACTTTTGGAATTTTTTTTACAAACTGTCTCTTGCCTGCCCCCACATTCCCTGCCTCTTCCCTGTGACTGGCTTGGGATGCAGTAAAACTCTTCACACTGTTCATGTGCAGGAAGTGTCATCTCTCGTCCACCTTATAGCTGAAACTGAAGCTTTTTGTAAAGTTGTCTGATCCCTAACCTGAGGGATATTATACACGCATTTAAGATTTTCTCATCTGCGTATTTACAAACCTCACTTCCCGTCAGCGTTTATTTCTGATGATGATAAATGGCTTCAGGCAAGCCTTAACCTATAATTATAATTAACAGATTGAATAAACATACTGCAAACTCAGGCTTTTTTCTTGGTTTAAAAACTACACATCATCCATTTTTGTTATCCCATCTGGGAAAATGTAAATTTCTCGCAATATTCCGAAGTCTTGAGAGTAATGCTGCAGAAAATAATGTACATTCGTAGAATTCTTGGAGTAGACTGCACTTGCTGGTCCTTGGTAACTTTAGAGGCATATTGCTTTTGGTCACCAGAAGAGCAAACCAAAATAATTTGAAACCAAGTTTTAAGGACTTTTTAAATCAAATCAGTTGGGAACATGGCAGATAATCAAGCTGCCTAACACATCTTTAATCATACAATGCAAGCATTGTCTTTCAGCTCAGTTCTTGAACTTTCAGGTAAATCCTTCTGCAGCCAGAGAAACTGCTTTGTATTTTCTTATCCACATAAAATCAAAATTGTCAGCATTCCATTTGGAACCAGGTGCCAATGAGCTAAGGCACCTTCCCACTGGATTTCACAAACCAGCCTGATAGAAACAGATCCTAGTAATGTAACAACTTAATCTCTCCGGGCCAAGCTTCATTGAGCAGCTTGGAGCAGTGCCCAATCTAACCTCCTTCGCTCAGGGTGACCCTGAGTGGAAATCACAGAATTGGAATCCCAGTTGAAGAACTGAAGTGGTGCAGTTAAAGTCTGAGACACTAGCGGCAATCCTTGTCCTGTTAAATTGTGCAAATGTACAATATATTTCTGCATTTTGTTCTTATTTATATGTAGTGGGTCTTTAAGTCTTTTATGTTGAAGCTCGGATCAGTGACTCTCTTAGGGGCTCTGAGTAACAGTTTAGGATACATTAAATGCAGTGTATGTACTCTGGGATTTCATTGGTGCAGGAGTTTCTCTTGCTGATCATGCTATCATTAACTCCAATCAGGAGAATATTTGAATACACTTTCCAAAACCCCTGCCTGGCAGCTGTGCAGGATATGGTCAAATGGATAAAGGTGGGGCTGTTGACAAGATTGCCCAGTGTTGCATCACCTGCTGACAGGTTCCATAGCAACCGGGCAATGTTTGATGCAATGTTTTGTTTCTAAACTGGAATGTTGCCTTTTGCCTGGTGAGTTTTTATAAAAATTCTTGTCAGTCAACCAATTAGATCTGAAGGGATGATGGTGGTGGTCACAGAGAGATGGAAGCTGCAGACTGAATCAGTCTGTGCCCTGCAGCGCTAAACCTGAGAGACATCAGTGGGAGAGCAAATGCACTGTTCCAGTATTAGCTGCAGCAAACTGCTACAATGGGTTTGCTGGTTGTCTACAATGGTTTACGATTATTTGCACCTCTGTTCCTCCAGGCATTTTCTACTGCTGGAATTCCAGGCACATCAGGTGACCTTGAATTCCTTTGCCAGGATGTTCATTGAGTGTTAGCCAGGACAGTGGTGCTCGGAGAGTATTTAAATCTAGTGACAAATCCTCATTCAACATTTACTGTTGACCAAGGCTTCTTGAGCTCAGTGGATCAGAGGCTGAAATTAAATATACAGAACATACCAGCATTAAACTGCGCCTTGATCCATAGAGAGCAGCTGCCAATGCATTTTGCACCATCGAGCCATATGGAATGTATCTCTGGTCTTCACTGGTTATCTGTGTTTCATCCCTGATTAACGGAGCTGAATAGAGGCAGTATTGTACTGCAGATTGAGTGTCATATTCTAATGTGTGTGGACTCTTCCCCTAGCTTTTGCACTCTCTCCCCCACCCCTGCCCCCAGTCGTTCTTTTATTAGTATATTTATAAGTCTGGCCTTTCTTATAATGATTATCAGAAAATCAGGACTGTGCTTTTGATTAAATATATCTTGCAAAGGAAGGCACAGGATCAGTTAAGATCCATAAGAAATAGGAGTGGAAGTAAGGACTTCCAGTAGAATGGTTGCTAGGGTGGGGATCCTGTACCCTACCCTCTAACTCTCCCCCATTATCTCTATCTATTGCCCATCGAGTCCACTCCGTCATTTAATCATGGCTGATGGGCATTTCAACGCCACTTACCCACATTCTCCCCGTATCTCTTAATTCCTTGCGAGATTAAGAATTTATCAATCTCTGCCTTAAAGACATTTAACGTCCCGGCATCCACTGCACTCCATGGCAATGAATTCCAGAGGCCCACCACTCTGGCTGAAGAAAAGTTTGGAAATTCTTTGCCTGTAATTCAACACAAAGATTTGATAGAACTGAATAGTACATTTGTTATCTACGTTTTGAAAGTGACCAGTGTGGGAGATTGTACTGTGGCCGTATTTGGGGTTGCGTTGATGGTTGTCTAATGTGCGATTAATAACATGGTTTATACAGATATTGGGATCCAGCACAAGCTCCAAACCCTACGTGCTCAAGTTGTATCTTATTTGAGTGAGGCTCCCTTAGATTATGTTCCGTAGTGAGTCAAATCAACTAAAGTAACTAGGTTAATGAGAAACACTAGCTCAAGGTGAGAAAGAAAATTGATTTATCAGAAATGAATGTTAATATAAGTTTCTGGATGCTGCTTCATTTATACTCCTTTATACTCTGGGCACCATCTTTAATTTACTGATATATTTTCTTTATTGCTGTTTGTGGGCAGTATCTTACTCCTTAAGCAACTGAGTCATGAGGCAAACTCAAGTCCAGTAACTGTGCAGTTCTTACAGCTCCAAGTACAGTATCCAGCACCAAGGTATTTGTAAATAATTGTTCCCTAACGTATTGTTAACTAACATGAGTCATCACATGATACAAGATTGCTGAAATCCCATGGCTCCCAGCCCTATTAGTAGGTTCTACTATTCCCTCCTTCCACCAGTGGATCCATAAGGAGCTGGCCTCTATCTGATTGTTCCGTCACATCCAAGACTAATTGCCTTCCTCACCCAATCTCCACGTGTGGGCTTACAATAGAATGGTTACTGGATAGTTCTCGGGTGGGGATCCTGTACATTACCCTCCAACTCCATTGTCTCTATCTATCTGTATTCCTTCAACACCTACCTCCTCCTCCCCACCCCAGCTGCTGCCACTGTTTCTCTTTCCCTTCTGTGTCTCTGACCCCCTTCTCCTCCATAAATGTTTGACCAATTCTCATCTTCCAGAGATCAGCAAGTGAATATGCGTCTTTACTAAACTGGCTTTTAAAGAACTTCTTAAATTGTGATTTCACGATGAAACTAAGTATGTACATTGTGGTGACTATTTGAAGAGAAAGGCCCAGTAAATTCCTCAGTCTGATGCAGTTAAATACTGTGAAGCATTCACTGAGTTAAAATCTGTGTGTACAGTCGCTGTGTATTCAGGTGTCTGTGAATATCGTCGTGTCCATACTTGCAACCTGCAATATTTGGTATTGTCCCTGTGGACAACCTGCAAATTTCTTTGGTGCCTGTAGTTCTGCTTTAACACACGATCTCTGATGTTCATCAGTCCTTGTGGACTTTTGGCACTCTTGGGCAACCTGCAATATCCATTTTAATCAGAATCAGAGAAAGCAGTACCAGATGTGGCAGAGATCAGATTGACTGCTGGAAATACAGCAATTCTTATAGGTAACGTAGCTCCATTCCAGGTTTTAACCTCAGTTTTATCTCTACCAGAGCTGGTGGACTATTTAAAGCAATTGGTGTTTTTCTAAATATGTGTGAATGGCGATTTATCTGTGGATTGCTGCTGGTGCGATTTGTTGTGGTGGGAGCTAACAGGCTGAATGTTACTCTGAAATTGGCTAACTGGAGGTAACTTGCTGAAACATAGCCTCAGGCCATGGGGAAGCTGAGCTGGACAGAGCATTGTAGCTGAGAACAAAGTCCAGCTTTTTCTTCTTGTGTCAGTGAAGAATTGCAAATACTACAGCACAATGAATGTCTTGGAGTTTAAAACCCTGAGTATTTCAGTTATTGTAGTAAAAGGTAAAACAAAACTCCCAATATGCTTGACAAAAGCTTAAATACTGTGAATAGTGGGAAATCCGAAATAAAAACAGAAAATGCTGGAAATACAGTTTTGATAAAAGTTTTTTTTTCTCTCAACCTAGTTGCCATTTTCTTGGTTTTGACTTTTTAAAAGTCTATTTATTATTTACACCCTCCTCAGACCTTCCAAATCCACCAGCTGCCCTTTCTTAATTCTACTTGATGGTGGGAATGAAGAAGAGTGGTCTGTAGGGACTGGTGCTCGAGTTTTGTGTGCACCCAATCTCCTCAGCTGTTTGAAAATCTGAGTGTACTGTGCAGAAATCCTTGCATTACTTTGTCTTTTATTGCAGGGCCAGAGAATTCCAGCAATTTCATTATAGATCACACTGTGACAGAGATCACAATGGCAGACTCTAAAAGGGTAACCATTTTGTGAAGTTTCCAAAGGTATCCAAGGTGAAGCAGAAAGTGTTAATTTCAAAAGGTGTTTCCTAGTTACTCAGGATAGTCTTTCCTGCATCCAAAACCCACTGTCAGAGCTTTACCCAAAGCCTGCTGAACATTTTCTGAGCTCCTCCCGATATGTCTGTGTGAGGTAAATGTTCTGTTTGGGTTGAATCCCAGGGGAATGAGCAGTGCACAGACTGATTTTACTGGGAGTCGGTGGAATTCCAAATAAAAATGCTGTTTTGCTTGGAGATTCTGCCAATTAAACTAGTTTGTACAGAACCACATGGAAGGCAGCCATGATTAATATTTCTCTGCTAGTTGCATTGATGCTCATTGTTTCTTTCTATGAAGAGTTTTGTATTAATTGTAGTGATTGTATAAAATCTAACCTTTTTGTATTTTCTGCTCCCTGTAATGGATGTTCCAAACCCCAATCCCATAAAATAAACTCTGTATCTCTTGTCTAACCCGGGTGTATTTTTATTCAATCCGGAATGAGCTGCCAGAGGAAGTGGTCGAGGCTGGTACAATTGCAACATTTAAAAGGCATCTGGATGGGTATGTGAATAGGAGGGATTTGAAGGGATTTGGGCCGGGTGCTGGCAGGTGGGACTAGATACGGTTGGGATATCTGGTCGGCATGGACGGATTGGACCGAAGGGTCTGTTTCCATGCTGTATGTCTCTATGAATCTATGAAACTCCACCTTGTGACTTGATGTGAATGGACTATTTTCATTCGTGTGTAACCCTGTGTTTCTGAAGCAGGGAAACTCCCATTACATGCTGTAAGTATGATGCTATTTCAAAAAGAATTGACTCAGATTGTATTGCTGATTCTGGCAAACAGCCAATGTTTGAACAAGGGACAGGTTATGCAACAAACCAGTAATAAATGGATGAGAGCCCATTGTTATTGCACTTCCTATACAACTGTCAGTGGTTTCATGAGACTCGTGAGAATAGCAACAACTTGCTCAGAACAGTAGGGTGGTCTGTGACAATTTGGGAAATTTGTAGCTGAAGGATGGAAGAAACAGCATGGAGGCTTTGTTTTTAATTAGCAATACAGCCACATGCTTATTGGTACACATCGAATTAGATGGAAAATAGTTGTGCAAGCCTTTCTCAATCCCGGTGATCTGTCTTGTTTCCATCCCACCTACTCACTTCTCTGTATCTCTCAATCCCACTTTGCTTGAGAAGTTGAAAGACTAAGATTGAACTATGATGTTAATGTTAATTCCTGAGGAAGTAGAGAGCATTATTTGCAACTCAGTTAGCCAATGGAATATTGTATTATCCAATAAGGAAAAATAAATGAGGTTTTATGTTTTATGAAGGTTAATTTTTCAAAACTCATGACTAGATGCATATAATTTCACATTCTGATGCTGCTGCCGAAAATATAGGAAATATCAGTACAAATGTAATCTCTCTAGGAGTAAATGATCAAAAAGGAAAGTGTGATGTGGCAGAAAATCCTTCTGTGCTGTTAAAACTAATCATTGTTCACACATTCCCCTTCATTTGCATAATTCCCCTCCCTCCACTGAGACCTGAGATCAGGGAGGTAGGGGAATATCTAAGGAAAGGTTTAATAAACTGATCCTGTATCAATTGAAGTTTAAAAAAAGATTCTGAGTGGATGCTGAACAAATATTTTCCTCTTTTTGTGAGAAAGTAGAGTGAGAGGATATAATGTTACTCGTGATCTTATTCAAGGGCTGTTTAACCTCCTAAATGCTCAAATATTTGCCTATTCCAACAAGCAGCATCTCCCCTTGATATTGAAAACAGCTGCAGTTAACACTGTAGAAACAATCTGCCTTATTTGAAGTTAACTGCTTTTTTTCAAATAAATCTTTAGCTTTATCTGAATATTTAATTCTCTTTGCATAATAACTATCTCTTTTCATCCCTCATCAATTTTAGAATCCACATTGGGAGATAATTCAGGATTAAAATTCTAATTCAGGTGTTTGCATCAACACTCCCAGGGTCAGGTACACCTGAATAAAACTCACTCTACACTAATCCCATGAAACATTCCCAGGACAGGGACAGAACAGGGTTAGATACTGAGTAAAGTTTTCTCTACACTGTCCTCATGAAACACTCCCAGACAGGGTCAGCACAGGGTTAGATAAAAATAAAACTTCCTTTACATTCTCCCTATCAGCAACATGTTGCCAGCTGGATCTTGTACACAACCTGTGTTGCCAAGCAATTTTCAACAGCGTAAATATGACTTACAATCAGTATCAGGTAACTTGCTTTTAAAAAGTGCAGCAATCCCAAATGCAATCCATTTTTAAATTAGAGAGAAAGACAAAGCTCTGTCTACACTATCCTGTTGAAGGTTCCTGCAGCACAGTGAAACATTTTGGATGGCATTGAAACAAACTCAAAAAAGTCCCAGATGATAATCCTGGTACCAGATGATTTAATTCCCAGAGTTCCTATCTTGACTGAGAATGCAGCTAGACTGGTTTTATTGCTGCTTTCGTTTTGATTTTTACAGTGTTGTGTTCACCAGGACAGAGCAGCTTTACTGTCATTTTTATTGATTCAAATTTATCTTACTGACTAAATGTCTGACTCTGGAAAGTTTACTACTGTGCTTCTGTCTCCAAATCAAGAATTCCATTAACATGCTGCCATTTATCCACTGATGCATCTCACTTTACTTTTTCGGTGAATAGTTACTATCTGCAAGCTCGAGGCAAGGTTTAGATTCTCTAAACATCTGCTCGTCCTTTCATAGAACATAAAACATTACAGCGCAATACAGGCCCTTCAGCCCTCAATGGTTTCACAGGTCAGCACAACAATCTGAAGCCCACCTAACCTACACTGTTCCATTCTTGTCCATATGCCTATCCAATGACCATTTAAATGCCCTTAAGATTGGCAAGCCTCCTATTGTTGCAGGCAGTGCATTCCACACTCCTACTACTCTGAGTAAAGAAACTACCCCTGACCTCTGTCATATATCTATCACCCCTCAATTTAAAGCAATGTCTCCTCGTGCCAACCATCACCATCTGAGGTAATCTTTGTGATCCAATCAATATAACCACCAGGCCTGAAACAAACAAAGTGTTTATTCTCAGATCAAGTTCTCCAGCATCTGGTATGCGTTCATTTATCAACCTTATGTACAGTTTGGCCTCCATCTTACAATGAGGATGTTCAGGCACTGGAGAAGAACTGTTCAACTTGGGACGAGACAATGCCTACTAAACCCCCTTTCAGGGATGGAAGTGACACATCATCTTCTTTCTGATTACAACATGGTCATAACAGAGACAGGCTCTAGATGTATCTCAGACTTCTATGTTGTAGAGTTTAGAGATTTACGAAGCATGTTTTTGTATTCACTCTCCTGACATCTCATCGTAACTAGCCTCAATTTCATAGTTTCTTCATGCATCTCCTTTCTGCCAGGCGGGAACTTCAGATCTATTCCCGTTTTAGATTAGATTACTTACAGTATGGAAACAGGCCCTTCGGCCCAACAAGTCCACACCAACCCTCCGCAGAGCAACCAACCCAGACCCATTCCCCTACATTTACCCCTTCACCTCATACTATGAGGCAATTTAGCATGGCCAATTCACCTAACCTGCACTTCTTTGGACTGTGGGAGGAAACTCATGCAGACACAGGGAGAATGTGCAAACTCCACACAGACAGTCACCCGAGGCTGGAATCAAACCTGGGACCCTCCTACTATGAGGCAGCAGTGTTAACCACTGTGCCACCACTGCAATGTTTCAAATTTAATTATTTCTATTGTTCCATTTCTGTGTAGGGCCATACAGCACTTAAAGGTCACCGTTCCCTTGTGTCTCTGACGGAGCTGCCAATTAATTGCACCCTTTGGAACAGAATTGGGCTTTCTCAATTCCACAGCTGATCCAATGTAATGACCAGAAATAAGGTCAGTAACCTATTGCTCTGGAGACAGATAAAGCTGATTTTGGCTCAAATTGCAACTCCTGATCTTGACCTGATCAAAAACACACTTTGGCACTTTCATGCTTTGGTTTGTTTTCAATCCATACTAACTTTGTGAGAAAGAGTCATTCAATAAACAACTTTTTCACCCTTATAATGTATCCATGTCTTGTTTTTAATGTCATTAGCATTTCAGTTATACATTGAAGTCTAAAGAGATTGCATTTTAATGGCTTCTACTATGGATGTCAACACCTGATATAACAATTAAGGGAACCAAAATATTGGCACACGAGATTTTTTAAGTGGATTTAGGAATTACTGGCAAGAGTTTCATTTTACTAATTGCTAATTGCTCTGTGACCTATTAAGGGAGTGCAACAAAAGCTAACCTGACAAATGCTGGGATTACCTTATAAGGAGATACTGGAGAGGCTGGGCCTGTATTCCCTAAAGTTTAAAAGATAAGAGACAATTCATTGAAACTGTCCAGATTCTTAAGAGGAGAGACAGAGCAGATAGTGATATGACGCAGATAGAACAGATAATACCAGCAAAAAACACCAAGGTCATTAGCACTGAGATGAGGAAAGGTATCTGTACGCAGCGAATCTCTAAATCTGTAACCCGGAGGACAGCGGTGGCTTAGTTATTTAATGCATTCAAGACTGATATTGAGTTACAGTTACTAAAGATATCAAGGAATAATGCACTGTGGTAAAAGATCTCATGTGATGGGGCAGAACAAAGGGACTGAATGACCAAGCCCTAATTTCTTGTGTTCCATATGAAAAGGTGGTGGTGAGCTACCTTAAACCACTGCAGGACATTTGGTGCTTTTTTGAAAGTTTCAAACCCTTGAGCACTTCCATCTGGAAGGACAAAGGCAGGAGATACACGGGAACACCATCCATAAGAAATAGGAACAGGAGTAGGCCCCCACTGCTCCCTGTGGGAACCCTCTGGGGAAAGAAATTCCTCAACATGATCTTAAATTTGCATCCCCTTTATTCTGAGACGATGGCCTCTGGTCCTGGATTGTCCTGTAAAGGAAAACATTCAAACAGCACTAACCCTATCATACCCTTTAAAATCACCTCTCATTCTTCTTAACCACAGGGTGAGTAGAATCCCAACCTGCTTAACCTTTTCTCATAAAACTATCCATCCATCCGAGAATCATTCTTGTGAACCTTCTGTGAACAACTTTCAATGAAACTGCTTCCAAAATAAAACCGCAAGAATTGCCAATGCTGGAAATCGGAAACAAAAATGGAAATTTCTGAAAAAGCTCAGCAGGTCTGGCAGCAGAACTGTTCTGAGGAAAAGTCACTGGACCCAAATGTTATCCTTAATTTGTATCCATAGATGCTTCCACACCTTCTGAGCTTTTCCAGCATTTCCATTTTCGATTCCATGAGCCTTCCTGATGACCTGCTGCCTGTGTGCTTGCTTTCTGTTCTCCAGGTCCCTTTGTGTTGCAGCTTTCTGCAGTTTTTCTTGGTTTAGATAATATTCTGTTCTTTTGTTCTCTCTTTCAAAATGAACACTTCACATTTTCCGCCTTATTCTTGGTGTGCCAAGTTAATTGCACTTATTTAACCTATCACTATCTCTATGTAAACTGTTTGTATCCCTCTCACAACTGCCTTTCCACCTGCTTTTGTGTCATCTGTGAATTTGCCTCCAAGATATTCACTTGTTTCCTCCATTCATTAATATTTATTATAAATAGTTGTGGTCTCAACGTTTGAAAATAAGCCTTCCAGCTCAGTGAGCAAACTCACATCCAGAACCTCAACCTGAGCTACACATTTTCTGAAAACTTGCTAATTCTAATAAGGCCTATAACAGGGGACGAAACGTCTGCAACACAAATTCCCAGCTCGGCGAACAGAACCACAACAACGAGCACCCAAACTACAAATCTTCTCACAAACTTTGAACACCTATAACCTTCTCGCAAGTATTTTTCCAAGTCTTAGAAACACAGAATATAGGAGCAGGAGTAGGCCATTTGGCCCTTCAAACCTGCTCCATCATTCAATATGTTAATGGCTGACCATCCAACTCGTGGTGGCACAGTGGTTAGCACTGCTACCTCACAGCGCCAGAGACCCGGGTTCAATTCCCGCCTCAGGCGACTGTCTGTGTGGAGTTTGCACGTTCTCCCTGTGTCTGCGTGGGTTTCCTCTGGGTGCTCCGGTTTCCTCCCACAGTCCAAAGATGTGCGGGTCAGGTGAATTGGTCATGCTAAATTGCCCATAGTGTTAGGTAAAGGGGTAAATGTTGGGGTATGGGAGGGTTGCGCTTCGGTGGGTCGGTGTGGACTTGTTGGGCTGAAGGGCCTGTTTCCACACTGTAAGTAATCTAATCTAATCACATGACTAGACAGGGTGAATGCAGAAAGGAGGTTCTCAATATCTGGAGAGTCCAGAACCAGGGGCTGTAGTTTAAGGATATGGGGTGGGACATTTAGGACTGAGATGAGGAGAAATGTTTTCGTCCAGAGAGTGATGAAGCTGTGGAGTTCTCTACTACAGAAAGTTGTTCAGGGCAGAACATTGAATGTTTTCAAGAAGGAGTTAGATATAGTTCTTAGGGCTAAAGGGATCAAAGGCTATGGGATGAAAAATGTGAATAGGGACTGAGTTGGATGGTCAGCCATTAGCATATTGAATGATGGAGCAGGTTTGAAGGGCCAAATGGCCTACGCCTGCTCCTATATTCTGTGTTTCTAAGACTTGGAAAAATACTTGTGCATCTGTGTATCTGCTACCCATGTCCTTTGAAGTGGTAGAGGTCTCAGGTTTGGAAGGTTCTGCCTAAGGACCTTTGGTGAATTTTTGCAGTGCACCGTGTAAATACGAAGCATTGCTGCTACTGAGTGTTAGTGATGGAAGGAGTTGGATGTTTGTGAATATGATCGTGTCAAGCTTCCTGAGTGTTGTTGGGGCTACACCCACCCAGACAAGTGGGGAATATTCCATCAAATTCCTGACTTGTGCTGTGTTCCAGACAGTGGAAAGATTTTGGGAGAGAGAGAGAGAGAAACAAGCATTGTTAACCGAACCTGTGTATTTGTCGTTCCAGTGATAATATTGACTGATGCTTCTCAAATCCTGAAACAACCTACAGCCAATAATGATAGTGTCGAGGAAGTGATTTCGAGGGGCAAACAGGTACCACATTGTTCTATAATTCACAGAGTGCACACAAAGTAAGGATGGTATTTCTTGTGAATGAATTATTGGAGAAAGTGCAGAAGTGATTTATAAGAATGTTTCCAGGAATGAAAAGCTTCAGCCATGAGGACAGATTGAAGACATTGGGACAGTTCTCTTTGGAGAGAAGATGGCTGAGGATTGAGGTTTCAAAATCTTAAAGGGCTGGACAGAGTTGAAAGACAGAAGTTGTTGTCAATTGTAAAAGGAACAAGAACGGTAGGGAATTGATTTAAAGTCACATGAAATAGAGCAAGGGTGACCCTTTTAACCCAGTGAGAGGTTAGGGTCTGGAAAACACTGCCTAGAAATGTGATGGGGGGAGGTTCAACTGAAACATTCAAGAGGGAATCGGATGATTGGACAGAAATCGAGAGAGAGATATGGAGAAAAAGTAGGTGATTTGTTCAGGGAGTAGAATGCTGTAGGTATGATGGGCCGAATATCCTCATCCTGCGACACAACAATTAGGTAATTGTCAGCACTAACCCCCTCTCCCCCTCTCCCCCGCCCTCAGACGGGGCAGGAGCGCTCCGGTCCCGGGGGTTACTGGGGTGAAAGGCAGACTCCCGGCTGTGCCCCGGGGGCAGGGTTGAGTGAGGGCTCTCTGTGTGTCTCACTAACACATTGTTTGCTGCTGACAATAACACGGAAGCTGCGAGCATTTCCCTGCTCGGGATTTCCACAGGATTCTGCTCTATATAAGAAATGGGAGGAAACTGGTAACTATCAGAAACTAGGAGCGCAGGAGCCTGACACAGACACAGACACAGAGAGAGAGAGAGAGAGCAACAGGGAAATGCAGCCAGAGCCACAGGTAAGCTCCAGGGTCCCGGGGGGAGCTCAGCTGCTGCCAGCCTCAGGGAATCTCATCTCGGCATCCCGCTCAGCTCCTTCCCCAGAGTCCAGGAAATCTGACCACCCAGAGACAGAGGGAGAGGGAGAGAGAGGAGAGGGAGAGGGAGAGAGAGAGGAGGGGGAGAGGGACAGAGAGAGGGAGAGAGGGAGGAGGGGGAGAGGGAGAGGGAGAGAGAGAGGAGGGGGAGAGGGACAGAGAGAGGGAGAGAGGAGGGAAAGAGGGAGAGAGAGAGAGGAGCGGGAGAAGGAGAGAGAGGATCAAACCTCAGCACCAGCCTGTCTGGCATCTGTGAGAATCCATCAAATCCCGAGGCGAGCTGTGTTTTTATTCAGTCCTGGGACATAGGGGTCACAGTATTTATTACCTGTCCCTAGTTGCCCCTTGAGAAGGTGGGGGTGAGCTGCCTTCTTGAACCGCTGCAGTCCATGTGCTGTAGGTAGACCCACAATGTCCCTTAGGGAGGGGATTCAAGGACTCGGACCCAGTGACACTGAAGGAATGGGATATATTTCCAAGTCAGGACGGTGAGGGGCTTGGAGGGGAACCTGCAGGGGGTGGTGTTCCCATGTACCTGCTGCCCTTGTCCTTCAGGATGGAAGCGGTCATGGGTTTGGAAGGTGCTGCCTGAGGAACTGTGGTGAGTTTCTGCAGTGTATCTTGTAGATAATACACACTGCTGTTCCTGAGAGGGAGGGAATGTTTGTGGATGTGGTGCTGATCAGGCCGCTGCTTTATCCTGGATGGTGTTAAGCTTCTCGAGTGTTGTTGGAGCAGCTCCCATCCAGACAAGGAACAAAAGGAAGTTAATAGTGGGACTGTCAGATAGGGTTTGGTGTGGATTTATGGATTCTCCTGATCTCTTTGTGTTTGTGTTGCAGCTTCTGTTCATGGTTCTCCTGGTATCAGGGCTTGGCCATACACAGAGGATAAAGAGAGATGAAACTCCTCACTGCTGGAACCCTGAGGAAATGGAGAGCCAGGTCAAGGGGCTGCAGAAGCTCCTGGGCAGGGCCAGAATGAACCAGCTGCCCTCAGTGACCCTGGTTAAAGAGTTGGAGCAGCAGAAACCCCAGGGGAAGAAAGGCTGCCCCGATCTCCGGCAATATTCCACACACAGCAGAGACATCAGTCACCGCTCCATCTCACCTTGGGCATACAGGTAATGGCAGACTCTCAATGCAGAGGCTGTATGGGCAGGGAGGGGCCGTGATTATCCAATCAGTTTCCATTATTGTAGATCATTGCCCAATGAGGATCCATGGGCAGCAATAGGCAATGATTAGACAATGAGGGTCAATGGGCAGAGATGGACAGCACTGGGCAGTGAAGGGCAGTGATATGATTTATCAGAATTATTTTGAGGATATAACCAACAGACTGGAAAAGGGGGAACTGCTAGATGTAATGTATTGACACATCAGAGGTTACTGCACAGGTTAAGAGCTCCTGACATTTGGCAGTGATATGAGCTCAGGTAGAGGATTGACTGACTCCAGGAAACAGAGAGCCAGAATAAATGATTCATCTCAGCTTGGCAAACTGTAACTACTCAGTACCACATGGATCAGTGCAGCAGCATCAATGATTGCTTATCTGTATGAAACTATCACAGCGATATTGTATCATTGACAATATCAAAAGGGTCAGAAAGCAAGTTGTGAGGTCAACAAGAGTTGGGCAGTAAGAATCATCGGGCAGTGAGGGGCAGAGTGTGGGTGGGGGGGTGAGTGTGGGTGAGGGGGGTGCGTGTGGGTGAGAGGGTGTGGGAGTGAGTGAGGGGGGTGCGTGTGGGTGAGGGGGTGTGGGAGTGGGTGAGGGGGGTGAGTGTGGGTGAGGGGGGCTGAGTGTGGGTGAGGGGTTGTGGGAGTGGGTGAGGGGTTGTGGGAGTGGGTGAGGGGGGTGTGGGAGTGGGTGAGGGGGGTGTGGGAGTGGGTGAGGGGGTGAGTGTGGGTGAGGGGGGTGAGTGTGGGTGAGGGGTGTGGGAGTGGGTGAGGGGGGTGCATGTGGGTGAGGGGGTGAGTGTGGTTGAGGGGGGGTGAGTGTGGGTGAGGGGGTGAGTGTGGTTGAGGGGGGGGTGAGTGTGGTTGAGGGGGGGGTGAGTGTGGGTGAGGGGGTGAGTGTGGGTGAGGGGGTGAGTGTGGGTGACGGGGTGTGGGAGTGGGTGAGGGGGGTGAGTGTGGGTGAGGGGGTGAGTGTGGGTGAGGGGGTATGGGAGTGGGTGAGGGGGTGAGTGTGGGTGAGGGGGTATGGGAGTGGGTGAGGGGGTGAGTGTGGGTGAGGGGGTATGGGAGTGGGTGAGGGGGTGGGAGTGGGTGAGGGGGTGTGGGAGTGGGTGAGGGGATGTGGGAGCGGGTGAGTGTGGGTGACGGGGTGTGAGTGTGGGTGACGGGGTGTGAGTGTGGGTGACGGGGTGGGTTTGGGTGACGGGGTGTGGGAGTGGGTGAGGGGGTGTGGGAGTGTGTGAGGGGGTAAGTGTGGGTGAGGGGGTGTGGGAGTGGGTGACGGGGTGTGGGAGTGGGTGGGGGGGTGTGGGAGTGGGTGAGGGGGTGTGGGAGTGGGTGATGCTTTATCTCTCGTTACCCCTTTACTCTGTCTCTAATCCCACTCTGTGTGTTTTTTGCTCTGACTGCAGGATCGATTACGATGAGAATCGATATCCTCCAAAATTGGCCTTGGCTGATTGTCTCTGTGATGGTTGTATTGATGCGGAGAATGGGGAAGAGATGCTGTGGTTAAATTCAGTGCCTGTGGAACAGACGATGTTGGTTCTGCAGCGTCAGACCTGCCCTGGGCATCCTGGCATGTATAGTTTCCATCTGAAATACATCAAGGTGCCCGTGGGCTGTACATGTGTCCTGCCCAAAAACAGCTGGTGAGCTCCTATGGAGCTGATGATAGTGCCCTCTGAGAGGGACGTTCTCACTGACCCAGCATTGTGTTTTCTGTGAAATGCTCTCTGCTCAATATTATCATCAGCAAAACCAGCCACCCAGAGACAGCCTGCTTCAGGTCCCAGATATCACAGTGACTGCGGGTAGGAGCATGGGGCTTGTTAGACTGAGTCTGAGGGGTGGGGTTGGACTGTACAGAGGGAGTTAGACTGGACTGTGGAGGGGGAGTGGTTAGACTGGACTGAGGCTGTTAGACTGGACTGAGGGAGTTTACACAAACTGAACGGGGGTTAGACTGGATGAGAGGGCATTACACTGTACTGAGAGGGGGGGTTAGACTGGACTGAGGGTGGTTTATTGTATACTGAAAGGGGGGTTATACAGGACTGAGGGAGGGATTTAACTCTATACTGAGAGGGGGTTAGGAGTGAGGGGGAATTACATTATACTCTGGGTGGGGGTGGATTAGACTGGACTGAGACGGTTTAAATGGAAATGATGGGATTTTATGGACTAAGTGGGTGAAGATCTGTGTTTGGTAAGGGGTTGAATTGTGTCCATGACGGTGGGGAGGGGGTTTGTGTCACAGTGTCTCTGATGTAACTACCTCAGTGTCTCTGGGAATCTGTCGCACTGTCTCTGTGTGAGGTTGGATTGAGTTGAATACGTTTGTATTTGAATCCAGTTTGTCATCGTGTGACTTCTACACTTAATTATTTATAACAAAGATGTTCTTGTTTTCATATATTCTAATGTTAATAAGCAAGGTATTTAACTTGGAGATTTAATTTAAAAATGAACTTGTTTATTTATAATAATTTAAAGACAAGCTGTAAATTTATGAAATGAAATCACAGTCTGAGATCATTCTGTGAGTGTCATTCACTGGATTTTCCAATTTGGTTTCTCAATGCACTATTGACATTTTATAATAAAGTACTGAGCTGTGATTGTGGTGCATTTCAACCTGTCAAAGAAGGGAATCTAATTGTAAAAATTATGTGAGTGGACTAGAAACTGGATATAATACGCGCCACGCCCTCAGGATCCCATGGTTCAATACCCCACATCCCACAAACACCTCCCACCCTCACCTTGGAGAGAGAGAATCCCAGATTTATATGAAATTTTGGCCTGAACAGCTTGACTCCAATTTGAAGTTGATTTCCCATTGTTCTTGACTTCACTCCACAGGTAATTATGTTTCTTTTCTGAACCTCTCCCTTCATCATCTTGTGGCTCAATCAAATCGTTTTATAATTCTCTGAACTCAAGTTCTGCCGTGTAACCTCTCCTCATAACTGAACCATTTCAGAGCCAGGATCATTCAAGGAGACGTCCTGAGATCCAGGACGAGTCCCTGCTTGTTATTCCCAGCTGATGTTACCGTTTGACTGGTCTGATCCCAGAATGTAATCTGTCATGGTCATATTTTGTTTATTACGTAATTTATTGTGGCAGATTTTCACTTAAATCTCTACACACTGGCTACTGATTGGGTTTTCACAATAAACCATAAATTTATTCTATAAAAGAAGGAAATATAAAATAAAGCAAATACATTTTGGAACATTTTAAATCATGTAGCAAGATAAAATCCCATCTTCTCTCTAACACCACCATCTTTACAGTTCACCAAAAATGCAGAGAACGTTTCCTTGTCAAATTGACACAACTACTTCTTCTCAATGCTGATTCTCTGAGCTGGGGGTCCATAGCCTTGACCACTCATATAACTGAGAGCTTAACAGTTATCAGTCAATAATCTGCAGAGTTCCAACTAAACACTCCTGCTCTGGAAACTTCCCCAAACCACTGCTGTTTCACTGAGGTAACTTATTTCCTTAAATACTCAAACAATCTCCTTGTCTAAAAAAAACTATTTTCATAGCTGTCAGGTCTCCTTCAAACTGATCAAAAGATTTTTCGTCTCTGGATTTTCTGATTCTTATTCCAATCCCAGTGTATTTCAATGTATCCTCTCTCCTGTCATAAAATCCAACAATATACAGCTAGTTCTCCTTTAATGGCATTGTCACGTTCCAGCCAAACTTCTTAGAATAGAAATAATGGGAAAAGAACATCACTCACAATCACTCAAAAATCACCCAAAAGTCTAACACAAAGAATAGAACAGCCTGAATGAAGGTTGAAATCACGTTTATTAAAGAAACAAAAGTATATTTAACACAGTACATTTAAAAAATGTAAGAAGCTATTCTCTGTACAATCCATCTCACAGAAAGCTGCTCTGTTGGTCCCTGACATCGGCACATGTGTAGACTGAAGCGCATGAACTGATCCTCACTGGAATCGCACTACTGCTAGCAGAGTTAACATTCTCCAAAATACCATTCCCTTGTTCTTCAGTGACACTGCCAGAACTAACTGTAAACACATTTCCGTTAATACTGTAGAAGGCCTTCAGTCACCTGTTCTCTGACATTTATATGGTTTCAGAAAGATTGACCTAGTAACTTTTTAACCTCCTCACAAAATAGATCAACACCCTGATGCCGTTAGTTTGAAATCCAACTCTGAAAAATAATATTAATAAATATAAATCACACACTTTTCATCATATGACCTTCTGTGCATTTGTATATGGACTGCAGTATGTATTTAATAGTTAACATACTGCCTCACAGTGCCAGGGACCTGGGTTTGATTCCAGCCTTGGGTGACTGTCTGTGTACAGTTTACACATTCTCCCCATGTCTGCGTGGGTTTCCTCCGGGTGCTCCAGTTTCCTCCCACAATCCAAAGATGTGCAGGTTAGATGAATTGGTTATGCTAAAGTGCCCGTAGTGTTCAGAGATGTGTAGGTTAGGTGCATTAGTCAGTGGAACGATAGAGTAATAGTGTAGAGGAATGGGTCTGGGTGGGTTATTCTTTGAAGGGTCGGTGTGGACTGGTTGGGCCAAATGGCCCGTTTCCACACTGTAGTGAGTCTACGATTTCTTCAGCTCAGAGTCTTTGAACTGGAAAGAGGAGTGGTAGCATTCTGAGATATAAAGGAGGGAAATCAGCAGTGTGGAAGTGATAGGGAGGGGTGGATTCAGAATAGAGTTGGTTTGACCGGCAGCATGCAGAGGAAGAGAAATGCAGATGAAGGAGAATCTGATCCTGAACAACAGTTACCTGTGATAATAATATGGATAGATTGGAGACCAGGAGGAATGAAAGCAACTTAGAAACAGATAAATTGAAAGAATGAACAGACAGGGTGGCATAAAAAAAATGGAATATGAGAGTACAAAGGTCAGAATCGAGTGAAAATTGTAACAGAAACAAGGAACGCACGTAAACCATTCAGCCCATTGAGCCTGCTCCACCATTCATTATTGGCATGGCCTCTTTCTTGTATAAACTCAGTGACTTGGCCTCCATAGCCTTCCACGGGAGAACATTCCACAGGTTCACTACCCTCTGAGTGTAGTAATGTTTCCTTGTCTCAGTGCTAAATCGCTTACCCCATATCCTGAGACTGTGACACCTGGTTGTAGACCCCACACCCTGGGGGGAAACTTCCTCCCTGTATCTAGTCTGTCCAGCCCTGTTAGAGCATCATATGTTTAACTCGATCCCCCTCATCCTTTGAAACTCTAGTGAATACAGGCCCAGTTAAACCACTCTCTCCTCGTAGGGCAGTCCTACCATCCCTGGGTATCAGCCGAGTGGAAGCTCCACTGCACTTCCTCATGGCAAGAATCTCTTCTCTCGGAGAGGATGCAGTACTCCAGGTGTGGTCTCAGCAAGGCCCTGTCTAACTGCAGTAAGACAGTCCGGATTATTGAATTCGAATCCTGTAACAATGAAGGCCAACATACCATTTGCCTTTCTAATTGTTTGCTGCACCTGCCTGTCTGCTTTCACTGGTTTACACAGACACCAAGATCCCTTTGTACATCCACTTCCCGATGTACACCATTTAAATAACACTCTTCCTGTGATTTCCACAATGATGGATATAACATCACATTTAACTGCTTGTCCATTCACTCAGCTTGTCTCAATCTCTGTGAAGCCTCCTTGCATACTCCTCACAATCCTGCCCAGTTTATGTTCTCAGCAAATTGGGAAAGGCTGCATTTGGTTCCCTGATCCAGGTGGTTGTTGTTTATGTGAACAGCTGACGCTGAAACATGGCCCTCACGAGTCAATGCCTGTCACTCAGGGAAACCTCCCATTTATTCTCATTCTCGGTTTCCTGTCTGTTTCCAATTCTCAGTCCGTGCTCATACATTACTCCCATCCCATGGACTTTACCTTTACCCACTTCCCTCTGAGAAACCTAATCAAAACTCTTCGGAAACACCACACCCACTGGCTCTCCCTTGTCTTGGTGACTAGTTACAGCCTCAAACAACACCAGTCAGTTTGTTCATCATGATTTGCCTTTCATAAGCCCACGCTGACTTTGTCCAATCCCATTACTGCATTCCAAATTTTATTATCACGCCTTTTATTGCAGACTCCATCATTCTCCCCATTGATAGGCTAACTGGTCAGGAATTCTGTGTTTTCTCTCCCTCTATGAATTGTGGGTTGTATTTTTCACCCTCCGATCTGTAGGAATTGTTCCAGAGTCTGTAGATTTTTGGAAGATGATCAGAAATGTATCCAATATTTTCTGGGCCACTTCCTTTAGTATTCTGGGATGTACATGATTAGGTCTTGGTAATCTGTCAGCCTTCGTTCCCATTAAACTCCCCAGCACCATTTTCTGTCTTATACTCATTTCCTTCAATTCTACATTCTCACTCGAAGCATTGGTTCCCTAACATTTCTGGGAGGTTAAAATTCCTGCAGATGCTGGAATTTGTACTGGAGACAACTAATGCTGGAGATGACAGCAAGTCAGAGAGCACCCACGGAGAGACAGCAAGCTAACATTTCAAGTCTAGATGCCTGTTCATAAGAGCTGAAGTAAAGTGTGGAGGGGACAGCATTAATACAATAGGCAGAAGTGAGGACTGCAGATGCTGGAAATCAGAGTCTAGATTAGAGAGGCGCTGGAAAAGCACAGCAGGTCAGGCAGTATCCGAGGAGCAGGAAATTTGATGTTTCAGGCAAAAGCCCTTCTTTATTCCTGATGAAGGGCTTTTGCCTGAAACATTGATTTTCCTGCTCCTCGGAAGCTGCCTGACCTGCTGTGCTTTTCCAGCACCACTCTAACCTAGACCCAGTGTTAATATAATCGTTTGGTGGTGGTATGGAAGGGTGTCGCTGAGGGTAGAGGCTGTAGGGTGTCAGATGTTGATAGTTCAGCTTAAGTAATCAGAATGAGAGAATTCATGGATGCTCTCTGACCCACTGTGATTTCCAGCATTTGTTGTTTTTCTGGTAGGTTATCTGTGCCTTCATTTGTGAAGACTGAACCAAAGTGTGTGACAATTTTTCTACCATTTATTTGCTTCCCATTATAATTTCTCTGGCTTCTGATTGTAACAGACCTACATTTGTCTTCACCTATGCTCTTTTGTTAGGTATTAACAGAATTTTTTACAATCAATTCCAATGTTCCCTGCAATTTTAGTCTCATACTCCATTTCCCACTTCTTGACTTTTTTTTGTGTGGAGAGAGTGAGGTCTGCAGATGCTGGAGATCAGAGCTGAAAATGTGTTGCTGGAAAAGCGCAGCAGGTCAGGCAGCATCCAAGGAGCAGGAAATTCAACGTTGTGGGCATAAGCCCTTCTTCAGGAATTTTTTTTTGTCCTTTTTCTTTGCATTCTAAAATGCTCCCAATCCTCAGGCTTGGTGCTTTTTCTGGCAATTTTATATGCCTCCTGTTTGGGTCAAATATTATCCTTAATTTCTTTTGTTAAGTCATGGTAGAACCACCTGTCCTTTTATTTTTCCACCAGTTAGGGAATGAATAATTTCTGTAACTCGTAAATATCTTCTTTAAATTCATCGCCAATCTACCATTGACCCTTTTAGTAAGGTTCCACAGTTCATCATTGCCAATTTGTGCTTCACACCCTCTTTCCCTTTATTTAGATTTCAGACCCTAGTTTCAGCTTTAACTACCTTACCCTTAATCTTAATAGAGTTGTTTTTCATGTTACTTGTTTAATGCCTTCCCTTACATCTCTATTGTTATGTAGGGTTGAAGAGGCAACACCCAACAACTTTTTAAATCTCTTGGTGTTTTTTACTGCTTCTTGGTATTTCTCAGGAAAAAAAAATCAAGGAATTGAAAATAGTTAATTGTATTTAGAAACTGTGGAGGATTAAATTTTAAATCTTGACTTTGTAATATTCAGTAATATTTCTGATAAATGGAGACAATATTCTCACAAATAGATACATGGAGTCGTTCCTCGGTTCAATGGGGTGTGTGTGCCGTACCATGTGATCATTTCCAATTCTGCTCAGTCAAATGAGTGACAATTGTTGTCACTTTAAAGAGCTCTAGGTCAGAGTTTTACAACTAAAGCAGCAACTGGTGTCGATGAGGCCGAGAGCAACATGGATAATTTTTTTAGAGTTTAAGGGTATGCAGATGGAGAGGGAATGAACAACAAAAAATAGACGAGAGAGGAGTTACTCAACGGGTGCTGACACTTGAACGACAATGTCATAGCTATTGCTGGAACAGGGGTAACAGAGTAACATTGATCAGAAATATTTACAGATGAATTAAAAAGGAGATAAAAAGGGAAAAGGAAAGTGAGGAGATCATGAAACCAGTGGAAGAACCGATTGTGGTTGTGAGCAGAGGTGGTGTACTAATGGATCAGCAAATGACAGATACAGGTTGAATTGAGCCGTAAAGAATGGTCAGTCACACAGTCAGAGTCAGTGGTAGGTCCCAACATTCAGAAAGGGAGGAAGCACTAATTAAGCTGCAGAAAGGTGCAGAAACAATAGCAGGTTCCACTACATTCGTATTAACCGACAATGAGCCAGAATATTTCCTCTTGATTTTCTGAATCTGGAACTGGGAGGTGATACATTTTTAGAGAACCATTTTAGCTGGCAGACTGGACCAAGGATGCAGCACATCAGCATCTAAAGTCACCCCTTAGATTAATTACCTCGAATTCAGTCAGTGGTCAAGGGCAGGAGGGTGTGACCATCAGCAAGGCAAGTAGAAGGATCCAGGAACTTTCAGCCCTTGAGCTTGTCCAACTGGTTTGAGATTCTTGCCCCCTGTGTGGATGAGAGTGGGGGCCATAGTAAACGAACCACAGCACCATGGTCCTGGGAGCCATTCAAGACAGAGGAGAAAAGAGAAATGTTGTACAATTAGAGAGAGTATAATCAGGAAAAGAGAGAGTGTTCTGTGTGACCAGGGTCGAGAGTCCGGAAGTTTGTGTTGCCTGCCTGGTTCCCGGGGGGTCGGGATATCGTCTCTGGGCTGCAGAGGCTGCAGTGGGAGGATAAAGGCCCAGTGGTTGTGGTCCATCTAGATACCAACAATATAGGTAGAAGGAAAGAGGTTCTGCTGAGGGAATATGAGCAGCTAGGAGCTTAAATAAAAATCAGAACCAAAAAGGTGATAATTTCTAGATTATTACCTGTGCCATGAGTAAGTTAGCACAGGGTCAATAAGGTTAAATAGATAAATATGTGGCTCAAAGATTAGTGTGGGAGAATATGTTGGACATTGGCACTATGACTGGGAAAGGAGGGAACTGTTCCAATAGGATGGACACCTCCTGAATCATACCCGCACCAGGATCCTGGCGAATCCATAATGAGGGCTGTGGATAGGGCTTTAAATTAAACAGTTGGGTGGTGGGAGTGGGGCTTGAGTTATATGGAAAATTATGGAAAAGTTAAAGCTGGGGGAGGGCTCAGCAGATATTGTTACAACAGTTTCCAGAACAAGGAATAGGTCAGAGACTGTGGAAAGAGTCAGGAATCTAACTTCAGGCCCAGTCGGTAAGAAGACGGCTCTGGGAAGAGGGTGATCAGCACAGGGCTGAGAGTGTCATCCTTAAATGAATGCAGTGTACTAAACAAGGTAAATGAGTTTGTAGGTTGACAGTGAGGACGACAGATGCTGGAAAGTCGGTCGCTGCTGGAAAAAGCTCAGCAAGTCCAGCAGCATCAGAGGAGCAGGAGAATCGAGGTTTTGTGAAGGACCCTTCCTAGGACCTGAAATGTTCACTCTCTCCTGCTCCTCTGATGCTGCTTTTCCTAACTCCACATTTTATGGAAATGAGCTGCTTGCCTTTAAAAATCAGCAGCGGATACCTCATAAAGCAATAAGTGAGGACCATGAAAGGATGAAATGTGAGGACAAGGTAGCCAGTAATATAAAAGAAGATTGTAAGAGTTTTTAGATTTTGAAAAGGTAAGAGAGAGGCCAGAGTGGGATTGGACCGCTGGCAACTGAGGCTGGAGGAAGAGTAATGGGAACAAAGGAATGGCGGAGGAACTGAGTAGGTACTTTGCATCAGTTTTCAAAGTGGAAGAAACCGCAGCAAAGCAGAACTTCAACAGAGATGGGAGCAGAGGTGTGTGTCGTGGCTGTCACTAATGAGAAGGTGCTGGGGAAACTGAAAGGTCTGAAGGTAGGTAAACCACCCGAACCAAATGGACTACACCCGGGGGTTCTGAAGGAGATGGCTGAGGGGGTTGTAGAGGCAAAGGTGGAGATCTTTCAGGAATCACTGGAACCAGTGATGGCCCCAGAGGATGTGAAAATGGCTAATGTGACAACACTGTTTACAAAGGGAAGGGGAGAGAAGACAGGAAATTATAGGCCAGTTAACCTGACCTCAATCATTGAGACTCGACGTTTCGGGCATAAGCCCTTCCTGAAACGTTGATTCCCCTGCTCCTTGGATGCTGCCTGACCTGCTGCGCTTTTCCAGCAACACATTTTCAGCTCTGATCTCCAGCATCTGCTGTCCTCACTTTCTCCTCAGTCATTGAGAAACTTATCAACCATGGTTGAATTATGAAGTAGATTCGATGGGCTGAATGGCCTAATTTCTGCTCCTCTGTCTTCTGTTCATGCTTGAAAATTCTTAAGTAACCAACAAGTTAGTCAAAGGAGAGTCAGTGGATGTCAAATGGTGTGCAGGGTGTTCTAGCTAGGTGGATAAAGAACTGGTTGAGCAACAGGAGACAGAGAGTAGTAGTTGAAGGGAGTTTCTCGAAATGGAGAAAGGTGACCAGTGGTGTTCCACAGGGGTCAGTGCTGGGACCACTGTTGTTTGTGATATACGTAAATGATCTGGAAGAGGGCACTGTTGGTATGATCAGCAAGTTTGTAGATGATATGAAGATTGATGGAGTAGCAGAAAACATAAGGGACTGTCAGAGAATACAGGAAGATATAGACAGACTGGAGAGTCGGGTAGAAAAGTGGCAGATGGATTTCAATCCAGACAAATGTGAGGTGATGCATTTAGGCAAGACTAATTCTCGAGCGAATTATACAATGAATGGAAGAGCCTTGGGAAAAGTTGATGGGCAGAGAGATCTGGGAGTGCAGGTCCATTGTACCCTGAAGGTTGCTGCACAGGTGGATAGAGTGGTCAAGAAGGCATATAGTATACTTGCCTTCATTGGACGGGGTATTGAGTATAAGAGCTGGCAAGTCATGTTAACATTGTACAAGACATTGGTTTGGCCGCATTTAGAATACTGTGTACAGCTCTGGGCGCCACATTCCCAAAAGGATGTGGACGCTTTGGAGAGGGTGCAGGGAAGGTTTACGAGGATGTTGCCTGGTATGGAAGGTGCTAGCTATGAAGAGAGGTTGAGTAGGTTAGGTTTATTTTCATGAGAAAAAAGGAGATTGAGAGGGACTTGATTGAGGTTTACAAAATCATGAAGGGTATAGACAGGGTGGATAGAGACAAGCTTTTTCCCAGGGTGAAGGATTCATAACGAGAGGTCACGCTTTCAAGGTGAGAGGTGGAAGTTTAAGGGGGATACACGCGGCAAGTACTTCACACAGAGAGTGGTGGGCATCTGGAACGTGTTGCCAGCAGAGGTGGTAGAGGCAGGCACGGTAGATTCATTTAAGATGCATCTGGACAGATGCATGAGTAGGTGGGGAGCAGAGGGATACAGATGCTTAGGAATTGGGCGACAGGTTTAGACAGTGGATTTGGATCGGCTCAGGCTTGGAGGGCCGAAGGGCCTGTTCCTGGACTGTAAATTTTCTTTGTTCTTTCTTTGTGATCTATTTGGAATTCCAGAAGGCCTTTGACAAGGTTCCACACAGGAGGCTGCTAACTAAGAGCCCATGGTGTTAGGGGCAAGGTCCTGGCATGGATGGAGGATTGTGTGACTGGCAGGAGGCAGAGAGTGGGGATAAAGGGGTCTTTTTCAGGATGGCAGCCTGTGATTAGTGGAGTTCCACAGGGGTCAGTGTTGTACCAGAGCTAATCGCATTATACGTTAACAATCTGGATGAAGGAATGAGGGTATTGTTGAGAAGCTTGCAGGTGACACAAAGAGAGACAGGTCATGCTGAGGAAGCGAAAATGCAGAAGAAGGACTTGGACAGACTAGGGGAGGGGGTAAAGAAGTGGCAGATGGAATACAATATGGGAAAGGGTGAGGTTATGTCCTTTGGAAGGAAGAATAGAGAAATAGACTATTTTCTAAATGGGAAAAAGCTTCAGAAATCTGAAGCACAAAGGGATTTGGGACGCTTTGTTCAGGATTCCCTTAAGGTTAACATGAAAGTTCAGTCTGTAGTTAGAAAGGCAAATACAATGTTAGCATTCAGTTCGAGAGGGTGAGAATACAAGAGCAGGGATGTACTGCTGAGGCTGGATAAGGCTGTGGTCAGACAGCATTTGGAACATCATGAGCAGTTTTGGGCCTTGGAACGAGAGAAGGAAGTGCTGGTGTTGTGAAGGTGACCAAAGGAAGTTTACAAGAATAATTCCAGAGATGAAGAATTTGTTCAAGGTTTGTGCGTCCAGAGCACTGATGATGTCTCCTCGCCAGGGGACGAAACGTTTGCAAGAAAAACTTCCAGCTCGGCGAACAGAACCACAACAATGAAGAATTTGTCATATGAGGAGCAGTTGAGGACTCTAGGATTGAGTTTAAAAGGAGAAGGGGGGAATCTGATTGAAACTTAGAGAATAATGTGACGCCTGGTTAGACGGGACACAGAGAAGATGTTCCCACAAGGAGGAGAGACTAGGACCCAAGGGCACAGCCTCAGAGTGAGGGGATGACCCTTCAGAACTGAGATGAAGAGGAGCTTCTTCACCAGAGGGTGGGGAATCATTGCCACAGCAAGTTGTGGAGGCCAAGTCACTGAGAGTTTGATTAGTAAGGGATTGGTGTTATGGGGAGAAGGCAGCGGTAAGATGCTGAGAAACGTATCAGCCATGATTGAATGTCAGAGCAAATCTGATGGGCTGGATGGCCTAATTCTGCTCCTATATTTAATGGAGCTATCAGTGTGAAGCAGACTGGGAGGAGTGTGCAGCAAGTCAACATCACAGTGAAGTAGCCTGGGGAAGGGCAGCGGTGGCCGGAGAAAGAAACCAATGGCAGAGAGTCCCTTCAACCTGTCAGAGCTGAATGTCACATCACAGGAAAACTAGAAGGTGATTGGTGGGTATTTCTTTTGTCAAGATTAGAGTGGTGCTGGAAAAGCACAGCAGCTCAGGCAGCATCCGAGGAGCAGGAAAATCAACATTTTGAGCAGGAGCCCTTCATCAGGATGAAAGCTTTTGCCTGAAACATTGATTTTCCTGCTCCTCTGATGCTGCCTGACCTGCTGTGTTTTTCCAGCACCACTCTAATCTAGACTCTAATCTCCAGCATCTGCAGTCCTCACTTTCACCTGGTATTTCTTTTGTGCCTGTTTTGATAAGCAAGGTTATTGCAGCTGAAGTGGACCATAAGGAACTTCACTTTTAAAATATTTAACATCCAAATTAATTCATTAAATATAATAGAGAATACAGTGGAGCAATAAAAAGAAGACTATTATTTAAGTGAAGGAAGGCTTCAGTAATGCGCAGCACTGAGGGACCTCAATGTTCTGTGAATGAAGCTGGGAAAGGTTAGCATCCAGGTCCAACAGATAATGAAGAAGGCAAATGGAATTTTGGCCTTTAGTGCCTCAGTGTTGGAGTTTAGAAATAAGAAAATCTTGTTACATCTGCACAGAGTGCTGGTGAGAGATGATCTAGAGCACTATGTGACGTTTTTGCCCCCATATTTGAGAAAGGATATATCTGTAGCACGGTGGTTATCTCCTTATCTCTGAGCCAGGAGGTCCTGGTTCAAGTCCCAGCTACTGCAGAGATGTGTCATAATATATCTGAACAGTTTGATTCACAATGGAGGCAGTTTAAAGCAGGTTGATGAGGCTGATTCTGGGGCTGAAGGGGTTGGCCAATCGCAAACAGTTAACATAGAACTGTTAGGGTCTTTCCCAGAGAGTGGTGGGGGCATGGAATCCGCTGCCTGTGGGAGTGGCAGAGTCAGAATCACTGGTGACCTTTAAGCGGCAGTTGGATAGGTACATGGATGGGTGCTTAAGCTAGGACAAATGTTCGGCACAACATCGTGGGCCGAAGGGCCTGTTCTGTGCTGTATTGTTCTATGTTCTATGTTCTATGTTCTAGAACATTCCAGCGCAGTACAGACCTTTCAGCCCGCGATGTTGCACCAACCTCTGGAACCAATCTGAAGCCCATCTAACTTATACTTTTCAATTTTCATCCACATGTTTATCCAATGACCACTTACATATCCTTAAAGTTGGCAAGTCCTCTACCGTTGCAGGAAGTGCGTTCCATGCCCCTACTACTCTCTGAGTAAAGAAACTACCTCTGACATCTGTCCTATATCTATCACCCCTCAATTTAAAGCTATGTTCCCTTGTGCTAGCCATCACTATCCGAGGAAAAAGGCTCTCACACTGTCCACTCTATCTAACCCTCTGGTTATCTGCTATGTCTTAATTCTTCTCTCCAACAAAAACAGCCTCAAGTCCCTAAGCGTTTCCTCACAAGACCTTCCCTCCAGACCAGGCAACATCCTCGTGAATCTCCTCTGAACCCTTTCCACAGTTTCCACATCCTTCCTGTAATGCGGTGACCAGAACTGTACACAATACTCCAAATGTGGTCGCACCAGAGTTTTATACAGCTGCAGATAACCTCATGGTTCCGAAACTCAATCCCTCTACCAATAAAAGCTAACACACCGTATGCCTTCTTAACAACCCTATCAACCTGGGTGGCAACTTTCAAGGATCTATGTACCTGGACACCAAGATCTCGCTACACATCTACACTATCAAGAATCTTACCATTAGCCCAGTACTTTGCATTCCTGTTACTCCTTCCAAAGTGAATCACCTCACACTTTTCCACATTAAATCCCATTTTCCACCTCTCAGCCCAGCTCTGCAGCTTATCTATGTCCCCTGTAACATATAACATCTTTCAGCACTTTCCACATGGACATTAGTGTCATCCCCAAATTTACTAATCCATCCTTCTACGCCCTCATCCAGGTCATTTATAAAAATGATAAACAGCAGTGGACCCAAAACAGATTTTTGTGGTACCCCACTAGTAACTGAGCTCCAGGATGAACATTTCCCATCAAACACCACCCTCTGTCTTCTTTCAGCTAGCCAATTTCTGATCCAAACCGCTAAATCACCCTCAATCCCATGCCTCCATATTTTCTGCAATAGCCTACCGTGGGGAACGCTATCAAACACCTTACTGACATCCATATACACCACATCAACCACTTTACCCTCATCCACTTGTTTGGTCACTTTCTCAAAGAAAGTAAGAGAAAATTATGATCTTATACGATATGGCTGGGTTATACTTTTATTCACTGAGGTTTAGGAGAATGGGAGGTGATCTTATTGGAACATACAGAATTCTGATGGCGTTTAACAGGGTCATGTTGAGAAGATGTTTCCACTCACTGTCAAACTACAAAACTCTGTTACAGAATAAAAAGTCTGAAATATGAAGGAATGTGTTCTCCCAGACAGCAGTGAATATCTGAAATTCTGTACCCCAGAGAGTCTTTGAGGCTCCATCACTGAAAGTATTTAAAGAGGAAGAATTTAGATTTTTGAAAGGTCAGGCATTTGAAGCTATAAGGAGCTAATATGAAACAGGAGTTCAGGCCAGGATAGATCTGTGGCCAAGTAATAGCCTTAGTGGCATTATTGCTGGGCTATTAATTCAGAGACCCCAGCTATTTACAATAATCATATTCATGATTCAGACGAGGGAACGGAATGTAAAACTGGGTGGGAGAGCGAGCCATGAGGAGGATGTAGAGATGTTGCAATGTGATTTGGATGGATGGAGGGCCTGAGCACATGTATGGCAGATGCAGTTTAATATGGTTATCCATTGTCATTGCAAAAACAAGAAGATAGTTTATTAACAAAAACAGAAAGCCAGTCGCTGAATGTGAGCATGCAAATGATATATTGACCTTCATAGTGAGAGGATTTGAGTACACGAACAAGGAAATCTTGCTGAGGTTACACTTAGAATACGATGTTCAGTGTTGGTCTCATTATCTGAGGAAGGACATTCTTGCAATAGAGAGAGTGTAAGGGAGACCAGCAGGAGGCTGGAAGAACACAGCCAGGGCTAGCATCAGGAGTTGGAGAAGTCAGTGTTTCAGGTGTAACCCTTCTTCAGGACTCAGGGTGGGTGTGGGGGGACCTGCAGATAAAGGGGGTGGGGGTGGGGGAGGGTTTTGGGTGGGGAGAGAGATGGGATGATGAGGTAGGGATAGGTGAACACAGGTAGAGGGTACAGCCTGATTGGTCAATGGGATGAATGAATCTGGTTGGTAGCCGAAGAAAGGGATGGTTAGGGGAATGGAACAGAGGGGGAGGGGCTGGGACGGGTGTCAGGCTGAAGATGAGATGTTGTTCCTCCAATTTGCATTCTGATTCGCTGTGACAATGGAGGAGGCCAAGAATGGTCATGTCAGGAAGGAATTAAAGGGAAGGGGAATTAAATTGGGAGGTGACAGGAAGGTTAGGCTGGTCCCTGTGGGCCTGAGTGAGGTGCTCTGAGCAATGTCCCCTTAGTGTATGTTTGGTCTCCCCGATGTAGAGAAGACCACATCAGGAGTACCTGATGTAGTAAACGAGGTTGGAGGAGGGGGCAGGTGAACCTCTGTCTCAGCTAGAAAGACTGTTTAGGGTCCTGGATGGAGGTGAGGAGGGGGTGGTGCACCAGGAGGGCTTGCATTTTTTTCCAGTTGCAGGGGAATCTACCAGGGGTTCAGGGGTGTTAGAAGATAGAGCATAGAGCGGTACAGCACAGTGCAGGCCCTGTGGCCTATGATGTTGTGCCGAGTATTTATCTTAATCTAAGATTACCCTAACCTACACACCCCCCAACTTATCACCATCCATGGGCTTGTCCAGCAGTCGCTTAAATGTCCCTAATGTCTCTGACTCTGCTACCACCCTCCTAACATTATGAATAAGTCTACCATGAGGAACCTTATCAAATGCCTTACTGAAATCCATATACTAGATCAGAGTGTTGCTGGAAAGGTACAGCAGATCAGGCAGCATCCGAGGAGCAGGAACATCGACGTTTCAGGCAAAAGCCCTTCATCAGGAAAGCCCTAAACATCGATTCTCCTGCTCCTCGGATGCTGCCTGACCTGCTGTGCTTTTCCAGCACCACTCTGATCTAAACTCTGGTTTCCAGCATCTGTAGTCCTCATTTTTGCCTAGTTAAAATCCATATACACCACATCCACTGCTCGACCTTCATCAATTTGTCTCGTCACATCCTCAAAGAACTCAATAAGGCTTGTGAGGCTATATTGCTGACTATCTTTAATCAAACTATATCTTTCCAAATAATCATAAATCCTACCTCTTGTTTACCCACAGACGTAAGACTGACTGGTCTGTAATTCCCTATTCCCTTTCTTGAACAAAGGAACAACATTCGCCTCCCTCCAATTATCCAGTACTATTCCCATGGAGAGTGAGGATGCAGAGATCATCACCAGAGGTGCAACAATCTCACTCCTCGCTTCCCGTAGTAACCTTGGATATATCTGGTCCGACCCTGGGGACTTATCTATCTTGATGCTTCCCAGAATTTCCAGCACATGCACTTCCTTAATATCAATCTGTTCAAGCTTATTAACCTGGTTCACAGTGTTCTCACTATCAACAAGGTCCCTCTCTCTAGTGAAGACTGAAGCAAAACACTCACTGAGGCCTTCCCCACTGTTTCAGACCCCAGACACAAGTTCCCTCCACTATCGCTGATCGGCCCTAACTTCTCTCTCGTCATTCTTTTATTCCTCACGTTAAGTGTAGAAAGCCTTTGGGATTTCCCTAATCCTTCCCATCAAGGAGTTGTGGATAGTGAGGAAGGAAGTGGTAGGTTACAGCGGGATATAGATAAGTTGCAGAGCTGGGCGGAAATGTGGCAAATGGAATTCAATGTAGCTAAGTGCGAAGTCGTTCACTTTGGTAGGAATAACAAGATGATGGATTACTGGGCTAATGGTAGGCTACTTGGTAGTGTGGATGAGCAGAGGGATCTTGGTGTCCATGTACACAGATCTCTGAAAGTTGCCACCCAGGTAAATAGTGCTGTGAGGAAGGCATATGGTGTACTGGGCTTTATTGGCAGAGGAATTGAGTTCCGGAGTCCTGAGGTCATGTTGCAGTTGTATAAGACTCTGGTGCGGCCTCATCTGGAGTATTGTGTGCAGTTTTGGTCGCCATACTATAGGAAGGATGTGGAAGCTTTAGAACGAGTGCAGAGGAGGTTTACCAGGATGTTGCCTGGAATGGTAGGAAAATCTTATGAGGAAAGGCTGAGGCACTTGGGGCTGTTCTCATTGGAGAAGAGAAGGTTTAGGGGAGATCTGATAGAAGTGTATAAGATGATTAGGGGTTTAGATAGGGTAGATACTAAGAACCTTTTACCGCTAATGGAGTCAGGTGTTACTAGGGGACATAGCTTTAAATTAAGGGGTGGTAGGTATAGGACAGATGTTAGGGGTAGATTCTTCACACAGCGGGTTGTGAGTTCATGGAATGCCCTGCCCGTATCAGTGGTGAACTCTCCTTCTTTATGGTCATTTAAGCGGGCATTGGATAGGCATTTGGAAGTTATTGGGCTAGTATAGGTTAGGTAGGATTCGGTCGGCGCAACATCGAGGGCCGAAGGGCCTGTACTGCGCTGTATCCTTCTATGTTCTATGTTCTAAGGCTTTCTCATGCCCCCACCTAGCTCTCCTCAGTCCGTTTTTGGGTTCTCTCCTAGCTACCCTGTAACCCTCTAAAGCTGTGCCAGATCCTTATTTCCTCAACCTTAAGTAAGCTTCCTTCTTCCTCCTGATGAGAAGCTCCTCTTCTCTTGTCATCCAAGGCTCCTTCACCTTAAGAGCATCGGAGGCTGAGGGGTGACCTTATAGAGGTTTACAAAATGATGAGGGGCATGATTAGGATAAATAGACAAAGTCTTTTCCCTGGGGTCGGAGAGTCCAGAACTAGAGGGCATAGGTTTAGGGTGAGAAGGGAAAGATATAAAAGACACCTAAGGGGCAACTTTTTCACGCAGAGGGTGGTACGTGTATGGACTGAGCTGCCAGAGGATGTGGTGGAGGCTGGTTGGGATATCTGGTTGGTATGGACGGGTTGGACTGAAGGGTCTGTTTCCATGCTGTACATCTCTATGACCCTATGACTCTAAGTGCGGTGGAGTGCTGTCTGGATGATAGAGGGGGTAAAGAACATTGTTCAAAATAAGTGGACATCTGGGATGTTTGGGAGTGGAATGTTGCCTTGTCTGAGCAGAGGCCATGGAGGCAGAGGAATTGGGAAAATGGGATGGAGTTTTTGTGGGATACTGGGTGAGTGGAGGTATAGTCCAAGTAGTTATGGGAATCTGTGAGTTTATAGTAAACATTTGTCTGCAGACTGTCACTAGAGGTGGAAATGGAAAGGTCAAGAAAGGGAATGGAGGTATCCGAGATGGACCAAGTGAATTTGAGGCCGGGGTGGAAGTTTTGGGTGAAGTTGATGAACTGCTCTTCCCATCAAGGCTTTCTCATGCCTAGGGGCAGGGTGCAGCACCGATACAGTCATCAATATAATGGCAGAAGAGTTGGGACACGGTGACTGTGTAGAGTCATAGAGATGTACAGCACAGAAACAGTCCACTTGAAGAGTCCAAGAAGGCTTGTTGCAGATGACCACTCCCAGGAGCTTGACACTGTCCACTCGTTCCATCTCTTTACTGTTAATGTATAGGGGGACATGAATAACATCAATAATGAATTCCTATGATGGTGTCATCAGCAAACTTGTAAATGGTATTAGGCTAGTATTTAGTGATGCAGTCATGGGTACACACTGAGTACAGCACCCCTGGAGGGTTGGGGGGGGGGGGGGGGGTGCTCCAGTGTTGAGTGTTAGTGAGGATGAAATATTGTCCCCAGTCTTCACTGATTGTGGCCTGTGGGTCAGGAAACTGAGGGTCCAGTTGCAGAGAGTGGGGCTTAGTCCGAGATCACTAAGTTTAGTAATCAGTCTCGAGGGGATAATAGTGTTGAAGGATGAAGTGTGGTCAATGAGTAGGATTCTTACGTAGCTGTTCTTGGTGTCAAGATGTTCTGGGGAGGAGACAAGGACAAGTGATATGGCATCTGACGTGGATCTGTTGGTCCGATAGGCAAATTGCAGCGGGTCAAGAGCAGTGGGGAGGCTGGAGTTGATTAATGCCATGACCAGCCTTTCAAAGCACTTCCTGACCACCGAAGTTAGGCTCACTGGGCGGCAGTTATTGACTCATGCTGCATGAACTGCCTGAGGCACAGGGATGATGTTGGCCTCTTGAAACAGGCAGGGACAGTGGCCTGCTGCAGGGAGAGGTTGAAGATGTCCGAGAAGATCTCTGCCAGTTGATCTGCGTGTGCTCTGAGTGCATGGTCTGGTACTCCATCTGGTCCCATCACTGGGCCCCATCCCATTGTTACTTCTTCAAAAAACCCAAGTTAGTGAGACATGATTTTCCACACACAAAGCCATATTGACTATTCCTAATCAGTCCTTGCCTTTCCAAATGCATGTAAATCCTGTCCCTCAGGATTTCCTTTGACAACTTGCTCACCACCAATGTCAGCCTCAGCGATCCATCATTCCCTGGCTTTTCCTTACCACCTTTCTTAAATAGTGGTACCACATTAGCCAACATCTAGTCTAGTGGCACCTCATCTGTGACTATGGAGTACTGAAGAGGGACTGTTTAACATAGCTGACAAAAAGGCAGGCATAGTTAGGGCCTAACTGAGGTCCCATGGCCAGCATTGGATTTGGAGGAAATGGGAAGAGTTGAAGGAAAGGATTTGGTGAGGTGGAGGAGGGTCTTGGTGGAGGGAGACTGGATGTGTCTGTTGGAGAGGAAGAAGTGGAGGGCCTGGAGGCCATCTTTAGGGTAGGAACATGTATAAGGAGTACACATACATTGTGATGATAAAGCTCTGGGGGCAGGGGAACTGGAAGGTACTGAAGAGGTGGAGGGTATGATTGATGTTGTGGATGTAGGCAGGAAGTTCCTGAACTAAGGGAGAGAGGATGGAGTCGAGACAGGAAGAAATTAGTTCAGTGGAGCAAGAGCATGTGGAAATGATGAGTCAACCATGAACCTTGGGGAGCAGGTAGAATCAGGGTGGGGCTGGGGGACTATGAGTAGAGTAGGCTTGAAAGGCTGAATGGTCTCCTCCTACTCCTGTTTTCTTTGTTTCTATCTCAGATTCCTGGCAGGAGCTTCCCTAAGACACATAACAAGGTGAAGCTGAAGTCACATCTATAATTAGCTTTGACAATGTACACAGCGTATCATCAAAAGTTGCAAAACCACTGCTTTCTACAAATACAGCAATTAACCATAAGATTCACCTTGTTCCACATCAATAAATTTCCCACAATCACAGCTCAGTACTTTATTATAAAGCGTCAATATTGCATTGGGAAACCAAATTGGAAAATCCAGTGAATGACACTCACAGAATGATCTCAGACTGTGATTTCATTTCATAAATTTACAGCTTGTCTTTAAATTATTATAAATAAACAAGTTCATTTTTAAATTAAATCTCCAAGTTAAATACCTTGCTTATTAACATTAGAATATATGAAAACAAGAACATCTTTGTTATAAATAATTAAGTGTAGAAGTCACACGATGACAAACTGGATTCAAATACAAACGTATTCAACTCAATCCAACCTCACACAGAGACAGTGCGACAGATTCCCAGAGACACTGAGGTAGTTACATCAGAGACACTGTGACACAAACCCCCTCCCCACCGTCATGGACACAATTCAACCCCTTACCAAACACAGATCTTCACCCACTTAGTCCATAAAATCCCATCATTTCCATTTAAACCGTCTCAGTCCAGTCTAATCGACCCCCACCCAGAGTATAATGTAATTCCCCCTCACTCCTAACCCCCTCTCAGTATAGAGTTAAATACCCCCCTCAGTCCTGTATAACCCCCCTTTCAGTATACAATAAACCACCCTCAGTCCAGTCTAACCCCCCTCTCAGTACAGTGTAATGCCCTCTCATCCAGTCTAACCCCCGTTCAGTTTGTGTAAACTCCCTCAGTCCAGTCTAACAGCCTCAGTCCAGTCTAACCACTCCCCCTCCACAGTCCAGTCTAACTCCCTCTGTACAGTCTAACCCCACCCCTCAGACTCAGTCTAACAAGCCCCATGCTCCTACCCGCAGTCACTGTGATATCTGGGACCTGAAGTAGGCTGTCTCTGGGTGGCTGGTTTTGCTGATGATAATATTGAGCAGAGAGCATTTCACAGAAAACACAATGCTGGGTCAGTGAGAACGTCCCTCTCAGAGGGCACTATCATCAGCTCCATAGGAGCTCACCAGCTGTTTTTGGGCAGGACACATGTACAGCCCACGGGCACCTTGATGTATTTCAGATGGAAACTATACATGCCAGGATGCCCAGGGCAGGTCTGACGCTGCAGAACCAACATCGTCTGTTCCACAGGCACTGAATTTAACCACAGCATCTCTTCCCCATTCTCCGCATCAATACAACCATCACAGAGACAATCAGCCAAGGCCAATTTTGGAGGATATCGATTCTCATCGTAATCAATCCTGCAGTCAGAGCAAAAAACATACAGAGTGGGATTAGAGACAGAGTAAAGGGGTAACGAGAGATAAAGCATCACCCACTCCCACACCCCCTCACCCACTCCCACACCCCCTCACCCACTCCCACACCCCCCCACCCACTCCCACACCCCGTCACCCACTCCCACACCCCCTCACCCACACTCACCCCCTCACCCACACTTAGCCCCTCACCCACTCCCACACCCCTCACCCACTACCACACCCCCTCACCCACTCCCACACCCCGTCACCCACACTCACACCCCGTCACCCACACTCACACCCCGTCACCCACACCCCGTCACCCACACTCACCCCCCTCACCCACACTCACCCCCCTCACCCACTCCCACACCCCCTCACCCACACTTACCCCCTCACCCACACTCACCCCCCTCACCCACACTCACCCCCCTCACCCACTCCCACACCCCCTCACCCACTCCCACACCCCCTCACCCACACTCACCCCCTCATCCACTCCCCCACCCCGTCACCCACACTCACTCCCCTCACCCACACTCACCCCCCTCACCCACTCCCACACCCCCTCACCCACACTCACCCCCCTCACCCACACTCAATCCCCTCACCCACACGCACCCCCCTCACCCGCTCCCACACCCCCTCACCCACACTCACCCCCCCACCCACACTCTGCCCCTCACTGCCCGATGATTCTTACTGCCCAACGCTTGTTGACCTCACAACTTGCTTTCTGACCCTTTTGATATTGTCAATGATACAATATCGCTGTGATAGTTTCATACAGATAAGCAATCATTGATGCTGCTGCACTGATCCATGTGGTACTGAGTAGTTACAGTTTGCCAAGCTGAGATGAATCATTTATTCTGGCTCTCTGTTTCCTGGAGTCAGTCAATCCTCTACCTGAGCTCATATCACTGCCAAATGTCAGGAGCTCTTAACCTGTGCAGTAACCTCTGATGTGTCAATACATTACATCTAGCAGTTCCCCCTTTTCCAGTCTGTTGGTTATATCCTCAAAATAATTCTGATAAATCATATCACTGCCCTTCACTGCCCAGTGCTGTCCATCTCTGCCCATTGACCCTCATTGTCTAATCATTGCCTATTGCTGCCCATGGATCCTCATTGGGCAATGATCTACAATAATGGAAACTGATTGGATAATCACGGCCCCTCCCTGCCCATACAGCCTCTGCATTGAGAGTCTGCCATTACCTGTATGCCCAAGGTGAGATGGAGCGGTGACTGATGTCTCTGCTGTGTGTGGAATATTGCCGGAGATCGGGGCAGCCTTTCTTCCCCTGGGGTTTCTGCTGCTCCAACTCTTTAACCAGGGTCACTGAGGGCAGCTGGTTCATTCTGGCCCTGCCCAGGAGCTTCTGCAGCCCCTTGACCTGGCTCTCCATTTCCTCAGGGTTCCAGCAGTGAGGAGTTTCATCTCTCTTTATCCTCTGTGTATGGCCAAGCCCTGATACCAGGAGAACCATGAACAGAAGCTGCAACACAAACACAAAGAGATCAGGAGAATCCATAAACCCACACCAAACCCTATCTGACAGTCCCACTATTAACTTCCTTTTGTTCCTTGTCTGGATGGGAGCAGCTCCAACAACACTCGAGAAGCTTAACACCATCCAGGATAAAGCAGCGGCCTGATCAGCACCACATCCACAAACATTCCCTCCCTCTCAGGAACAGCAGTGTGTATTATCTACAAGATACACTGCAGAAACTCACCAAAGACCCTCAGGCAGCACCTTCCAAACCCATGACCACTTCCACCCTGAAGGACAAGGGCAGCAGGTACATGGGAACACCACCCCCTGCAGGTTCCCCTCCAAGCCCCTCACCGTCCTGACTTGGAAATATATCCCATTCCTTCAGTGTCACTGGGTCCGAGTCCTTGAATCCCCTCCCTAAGGGACATTGTGGGTCTACCTACAGCACATGGACTGCAGCGGTTCAAGAAGGCAGCTCACCCCCACCTTCTCAAGGGGCAACTAGGGACAGGTAATAAATACTGTGACCCCTATGTCCCAGGACTGAATAAAAACACAGCTTCCCTCGGGATTTGATGGATTCTCACAGATGCCAGACAGGCTGGTGCTGAGGTTTGATCCCTCTCCCCCTCCTCTCTCTCTCTCCCTCTCCTCCCCTCCTCTCTCTCTCTCCCTCTCCTCCCCTCCTCTCTCTCTCTCCCTCTCCTCCCCTCCTCTCTCTCTCTCTCTCTCTCCCTCCTCTCTCTCTCTCCCCCTCCTCTCTTCTCTCCCCCTCCACTCTCTCCCCCTCTCCCTCCTCTCTCTCCCCCTCCTCTCTCTCCCCCTCCCTCTCCCCCTCCTCCCTCTCCCTCTCCCCCTCCTCTCTCTCCCCCTCCCTCTCCCTCTCCCCCTCCTCCCTCTCTCCCTCTCTCTGTCCCTCTCCCCTCCTCTCTCTCTCCCTCTCCCTCTCCCCCTCCTCTCTCTCCCTCTCCCTCTGTCTCTGGGTGGTCAGATTTCCTGGACTCTGGGGAAGGAGCTGAGCGGGATGCCGAGATGAGATTCCCTGAGGCTGGCAGCAGCTGAGCTCCCCCCGGGACCCTGGAGCTTACCTGTGGCTCTGGCTGCATTTCCCTGTTGCTCTCTCTCTCTCTCTGTGTCTGTGTCTGTGTCAGGCTCCTGCGCTCCTAGTTTCTGATAGTTACCAGTTTCCTCCCATTTCTTATATAGAGCAGAATCCTGTGGAAATCCCGAGCAGGGAAATGCTCGCAGCTTCCGTGTTATTGTCAGCAGCAAACAATGTGTTAGTGAGACACACAGAGAGCCCTCACTCAACCCTGCCCCCGGGGCACAGCCGGGAGTCTGCCTTTCACCCCAGTAACCCCCGGGACCGGAGCGCTCCTGCCCCGTCTGAGGGCGGGGGAGAGGGGGAGAGGGGGTTAGTGCTGACGGGAGTTATATCACACAATGTTGTAAATTATGGACTCTTACAATTTCTTCCTTCAAATCAATTGGAGTGGTCGTGTAGTTAACTTAAATATTAACGGAACATTAACTTCACAATTTCTATGATTTGGAGATGCCGCTGTTGGACTGGGGTGTAGAAAGTTAAAAATCACACTAGTGTGTTTCCAAATAAACCTGTTGGACAATAACCTGGTGTTGTGTGATTTCTGACAATTTCTAAATTGTCTCGACCTCCAAATATCCAACTTTGATATTTAACTTATGCGTTGTCTACAGATTCCAGTCTGTAACTCCCTCCCGGATATCTGTTATTCTGTATATAACGACTCTGAATCCATCGATTAGATTCCAGTCTGTAACTCCCTCTTGGGGTATCTGTTATTCTGTATATAAACCCCACCCGGAACCCCTCAATTAGATTCCAGTCTGTACCCTCCCGGATATCTGTTATTCTGTATATAACCATCCCGAACCCCTCGATTAGATTCCAGTCTAACCCACTCCCAGGTATCTGTTATTCTGTATATATACCACCCAGCTCCCTTGATTAGATTCTAGTATGTAAGTCCATTATGGGAATATTCTAAATAATCTCATGGAATATCAGTAGTTTGGCTGTGTAGGGTGTCTGTTGTTAAAAATAGTCCCATTTGATTATTTCACATAGACCAAAGCAAATCCTTTAAATTCATTTCAGGAAAATAATGGCTGTGTTCTGCATCCAAGTTGGATATTATCCGTCAACTTGTCCCTAAACTTAGATAACAATTGAAAGGATAGTTCACTACTACAAATATATTTTGGTTATTTCTTTTGGTTGTATTTCTCAAATTTCCTTAGCTTTTAGCTGTGGCCAGTCACACTACAGTCCACTAGATTTTAATTTCTGTTTACAATTCTCCACTGAACTGATAGCAAGTTGATACTTGAAAAATAACGTAATCATGGACTTAAAGTATTTGTGTAGTTTCCTGATGTATACCCATATGGTTCCTGAGGATGAGTACAGTTTTCTGTGAGAAATAGGGCAAGTATTCAAGTGTAAGAAAAGTATTTCAATCAAAATATTTTATTTATTTGTTTTAAACTGAGAACACTCAATACTGTAATTTCAAATCATTGTTGATAAATATAGTGCCTGACCACGTTTGAGGCTTCAAGATGCTGGGAATATGGTTTGGATGGGCTTGTACAAAAACTTGGGAAGAGCATACTGCCATGGTGAGACAGAAACTGGGTTTTTGGAGCCCTGCGCCACTCTGTGTGCGTGTGGGTCATCAGGTGTGGTGTACTCTTGGTATTGCTGCGTGTGGTGCAGTTATGGCCCATTTTCCTGAATCTGCACCGTTGCAGTCATCTTCCACTTCGACAGGAAAGTGGAGAAGGCTTTTGGTACACAAACCTTTATTGGTTAGAGCATTGAGTGTTGGAGTAGGGAGGTTATGTTGGGAGGATATTGGTTAGGTCATTTTTGAAATGCTGCATTCAATTCTGGTCTCCCTGCAATAGGAAGGATGTTGTGAAACTTTAAAGGGTTCAGAAAAGATTGACAAGGATGTTGCCACGTTTGGAGGATTTGAGCTACAGGAAAAGGCTGAATAGGCTTGGGATATTTTCCCTGGAGCGTCGGAGGCCTAGTGGTGATCTTTTGGAGGTTTATAAAATCATGAGGGGCACAGATAGGGTGAATAGCCAAGGTCTTTTCCCTGGGGTAGTGGAGTCCAGAACTAGAGAGCATAGGTTTGGGTGAGAAGGGAAAGATATAAAAGAGACTACGGGGAAACTGCCAGAGGAAGTGGTAGAGGCTGGTACAATTGCAACATTTAAGAGGCATTTGGATGGGTATATGAATAGGAAGGGTTTGGGGAGATATGGGCCGGGTGCTGGTAGGTGGGTCTAGATTGGGTTGGGATAAATGGTCGGCATGGACGGGTTGGGCCGAAAGGTCTGTTTCCATGCTGTACATCTCTATGAGTCTATGCAGAGGGTGGTACATGTATGGAATGAACTGCCAGAGGAAGTGGGGAGACTGGTACAATTACATTTAAAAGGCATCTGGATGAGTATATGAAGAGGAAGATTTGAGAGGGATGTTGGGCCAAATGCTGGCATATGGGACTACATTAATCTAGAATATCTGATCGGTATGGGTGAGTTGGACCAGAGGGTCTGTTTCCGCGCTATACAGTTTTGTGACTCTGTGACATATAAAGAATATTTAGCCAGTTTGGAGAACAGAGATAGTCCAGTGTAAACCGCTTATTGAAGTCTGATATTACAAGCTGTGCGTGTACTGGTGATACTTACATTTAACTTAATCACTGTGCTGTGATCTGACTCCGCAAATACAAGGAAGTCTGTGCACTGTTCTGGCAATGAGAGAAGACTGTTCCACCATCACACATAGATAACATCTAGAATTGAAAGCTCATCATATGAATAGTGATCAACAACCTATCACTGACTGTTATAAAAACGTATCTAGTTTATTAATGTCCTTTAGTGAAGGGAATCTTGCATCCTTACAAGTTCTAGCTGAGGAGTGATTTCAGATCTGCATGAGCCACTCAGTTAGACCAAATCACCATCTAAATATCGCCATCTAAATATCGCTATCTAAAAATCAAACCCAAAGGGTTGCAGTGGCTCAAGAACAAGATTCCCCACCACTTTCTCAATAATGAGCACAAATGCTGACCTCGCTTGCAACACGCAGATCCCATGAAAGTACAAAAAAGAAACTATTTCCTTGTTTCACGTTTCCACACACACCCCTTTCCTACACAATTGCAGCAGACTTGAGCAAGAAGGCGAGACTCATTCAGTCCACCCACACTTCAAACAGCAAAGGCTAAATTCGGAGATTTCAGTTATTTTCCGTTACACTGTTCAGAAAAGTCAGGGAAGTTTAGTGGCAGGTACTAATTAGGGCTGAAGTCAGAGGATGCCCCGGGGCAATAAAGACCAAATCCATTTGTTCAGAGTCAACAAGCAACCGGGATACAATCACAAAACAGGGCCATTCTACAGTGCTTCACAACAACAAAGAAAGAGAAAAAAGAGGATCAAATCTGAAGGGAAATCCCAGAGACCAATACAAATTATAGAATGGTGAGACTGGGAGACTTTCCATAATCCAATCACCAATTAGAATATTTTTAGACTGAAAGCTGAGAAAAGGAAGGAATTTCTGAAATACCTTCACAAAGATTTCCTAATCAGTATGTTCTTGGTCCAACTGGAAAGGAAACATTGTTGTTACTTTTTTAAAATTCACCTGTGGGACATGTGTGTCACTGGCTGGGCCCAGTATTTATTGCCCATCCCTAGTTGCCCTTTGAGAAGGTGGGGGTGAGCTGCCTTCTTGACCCGCTGCAGTCCATGTGCTGTAGGTAGACCCACAATGCCCTTAGGGAGGGAATCCCAGGATTTTTAACCAGCAACTTCATTATACTCTTACTGATACTGTCATGGACAAATGCATCTGCAGCAGGCAATTTGGTGAGGATGAGGTAAAGTATGTTTTTCCATTTTGTTGGTTCCCTCACCACCTGCCGCAGACATAGTCTAGCAGCTATGTCCCTAAGGACCCAACCAGCTCAATTAGTAGTGCTGCTGCCAAGCCATTCTTGGTGGTGAACTGAAATCCTCCATCCAGAATGTATTCTTTGCCCTTACCATCCTCAGAGGTTCCTCCAAGGGACACTCATCATAGAGGAGTGCTGATTCATCCACCAATGGAGCACGGTACATGGTATCCAGCAGGAGGTTTCCTTGTGCATGTTTAACGTGAAGCCATCAGATTTCATGGGGTCAGGAGTCAATGTTGAGGATTCCCAAGGCACCTCCTTCCCAGATGCATCCCACTGCTGGGTCTGCCCTGCCAGTGGGACAGGGCATCTCCAGGGATGGCGATAGTAGTGGTCTGTAAAATGTGATTCTGTGAATACAACTATGTCATGCTGTTGCCTGATTAGTCTTAATATGTGTCCAGGAAAACGTAAGGAGAGTCGCAGTCAAAAATGGTGGTGTTGGGAAAAGTACAGCAGGTCAGGCAGCGTTTGAGCAGCAGGAGAGTCACTGCTTTAGGCATAAGCCCTTCAACAGTCTTGATGTGTTTATGTATTGCTGTTTATTAAGGAAGAGGAATATAACCAATTATCAGAAGGGCTGGAGATGGTAGAGGTAATGGATGTGGTGAACACTGTTAGGAAGGCCTTACTGGAATACTGGCCACGTTCCGAATGGATAAATCACCGAGCCAGAAGTCCGGCCTTTCAGGTTGCTCAAGATCTGGGTGTAAAAAGTGGAAGGTTTGCCATTATTTTCCAATCTTCTCATGTATGGGAGAGGTGCCAGGGATTGAAGAGTGGCAAACTATGGAGTCACAGAAACAGACCCTTCAGCCCACTATGTCTATACTGACAAACAAACACCAAACCAAAGTATTCCCATTCATCTGCTCTTTAGATTAGATTACAGATTACTTACAGTGTGGAAACAGGCCCTTCAGCCCAATAAGTCCACACCAACCCGCCGAAGCGCACCCACCCAGACCCCTACATTTACCCCTTACCTAACACTACGGGCAATTTAGCATGGCCAATTCACCTGGCCGCACATCTTTGGACTGTGGGAGGAAACCGGAGCACCTGGAGGAAACCCACGCAGACACGGGGAGAACGTGCAAACTCCACACAGTCAGTCACCTGAGGCGGGAATTGAACCCGGGTCTCTGGCGCTGCGAGGCAGCAGTGCTAACCACTGTGCCACTGTGCCGCCCATAAACAATCTACTATGCACCAGCATTTTAGATTTTTATCTAACTGCTTCTTAAGTGTTGTGAGAGTACATGCCTCCATCACCCCCCACCTCAGGCAGCATCTTCCATATATCTACCATCCTCAGGTGAAAAAATTCTTTCTCATATCTCCTCTAAACCACTTGCTGCTCACCTTAAACTGATGCACTCTGGTCTTAGACAGGTTTGCCCTGGGGAAGACGATTGACTCTATTTATGCTTCTCATCATTTTGTATACCTCAGTCAGATCCCCCATAGCCTCCTCTGTTTTAGGGAAAACAAGCCCAGCTGATCCAATCTCTCTTTATAACTGAGGCAACATCCTAGTGACTGTCCTCTGCAACCTCTCCAGTCATCAAATCCTTCCAATAGCAACAGTATTTCATGGGTGGCCCAACCAATGTTTTATAATGTTGTAACAAGAATTCCTTGCTCCTATGTTCCATGCCCCAGCTAATGAAGGCTAACATCCCATATACCTTCTTCACCAACCTGTCTACCTGTGCTACCAGGGTTCCTTTGTTCCTTAGTACTCCCTAGGGTCCTACCATTCATTCTTTCCGTTACTAGACCTCATAAAATGCATCACCTCACACTTTTTGGGATCAAATCCATTTGCCACTGCTGTCCCCAACTTACCAGCTTTGTCAAAATCAATACCATCCTCATCATCATCAACAACAACAATTTTTGTGTCGTCTGCAAAATATGACATCCTTTTTCAAGGAGGGCCTGGCAAATACAGTTTTGGTCAGTTTAACATCAGATCTGGGTGATGTTGAGAGAGAACAATCAAGGAGAGAATGACTGATTATCTGGAGGTTTAGAGTCTAGATTAGAGTGGTGCTGGAAAAGCACAGCAGGTCAGGCAGCATCCGAGGAGCAGGAAAATCGACGTTTCGGGCAAAAGCCCTTCATCAGGAGTGAGGCCTGGAGGTTTAGTCAATTGTGGAGAGATAACACAGATTTGTAAATAGACTAAAGGGAATGCAATGAATATTGTTGATCTTGATTTGAAGAAAGTATTTGTCAACATGTCACATGAAGAGCTGGTTAATAAAGCTGAGGACTGAGGAACAGGAGGGTCACTGTCATAGAACATAGAACATAGAACATAGAATATAGAACATAGAATATAGAATATAGAACATAGAATATAGAACATAGAATATAGAACATAGAACATAACAGCACAGTACAGGCCCTTCAGACCTTGATGTTGTGCAGATTTGTGAAATTAATCTGATACCCGTCTAACCTACACCGTTCCGTTATTATCTATATGTATGTCCAATGTCCATTTAAATACCCTGAACGTCAGCGAGTCTATTACTGTTGCAGGCAGGCTGTTCCATGCCCTTCCTACTCTCTGAGTAAAGAAACTACCCCTGATATCTGTCCTAAATCTCTCATCCCTCAATTTAAAGCTATGTCCCCTCATGTTAGCCTTCACCATCTGAGGAAAAAGGCTCTCCCTGTCCACCCTATCTAACCCTCTGATTATCTTATATATCTTGATTAAGTCACCTGTCATCCTTCTTCTCTCCAACAAACACAGCCTCACTCAGTTCCCTCAGCCTTTCCTCATAAGACCTTCCCTTCTATGCCAGGCAACATCCTAGTAAATCTCCTTTGAACCCTTTCAAAGCTTCCACATCCTCCTTATAATGCGGTGACCAGAACTGTACACAATACTCCAAGTGTGGCCGTACCAGAGCTGTGTACAGCTGCAGCATAACCTCCTGGTTCCGGAACTCAATCCCTCTATTAATAAAGGCCAAAACACTGTATGTCTTCTTAACAACCCTATCGACCTGGGTGGCAACTTATAGGGATTTATGCACCTGGACACCAAGATCTCTCTGTTCATCTACACTGCCAAGAATCTTGCCATTAGCCCAGTACTCTGTGTTCCTGTTACTTCTTGCGAAGTGAACTAACTCAGACTTTTCCACATTAAACTCCATTTGCCACCTCTCAGCCCGGCTCTGCATCTTATCTATGACCCTCTGTAACCCACGACAGCCTTCAGCACTATTCACAACTCTGCTTACTTTAGCGTCATCCACAAATTTACTAACCCATCCTTATACACCCCTCATCCAGGTCATTTATAGAAACGACAAACATCAGTGGCCCTAAAACCAATCCTTGCCGCACACCGCTGGTAACTGAGCTCCAGGATGAAAATTTCCCATCAACCACCACCCTCTGTCTTGTTTCAGCTGGCCAATTTCTGATCCAAACCACTAAATTACCTTCAATCCCGAAACTCTGTATTTTGTGCAATAGTCTACTGTGTGGAACCTTATCAAACACCTTCCTGAAGTCCATATACATCACATCAAACTCTTTACCTTTATCACCTGTTTTGCCACTTTCTTGAAGAACTCAATAAGGTTAGTGAGGCATGACCTACCCTTCAAAAAATGGAATGGAATTGAATTTATTGTCACGTGTACTGAGGCACAGCGAAAAGCTTTGTCTTGTGAGCAACAGGCAGGTCACAGAGTTAATTAGCATAAACAGTAAATAATAGGTAAACAGCGGCAAAACCAAAAACACAGGTACAGGCGAATGTTAAGAGTTTGTGAGTCCATTCAGTATTCTAACATAGTAGGGTAGAACCTGTTGTGAAACCGGCTGGTGTGTGTGTTCAGGCTTCTGTACCTTCTACCCGATGGTAGAGGTTGTAGAAAATCATTGCCAGGGTGGGATGGATCTTTGAGAATGCTGGCGGCCTTTCCTTGACAGCGGGCCTGGTAGATGGATTCTATAGATGGGAGGTTGGCTTTTGTGATTGTCTGGGCCGAGTTCCCCACTCCCTGTAACCATCTCCGATACTGAATGGTACAGTTGCCATACCAGGTAGTGATACATCCAGACAGAATGCTCTTGAAGGTGCATCTATAGAAGCTGGCAAGGGTATTCACCGTCATGCCAAGTTTCCTCAGCTGCCTGAGGAAGAAGAGACATTGTTGGGCCTTTGTAACCAGTGTGTCCACATGAAGAGTCCAAGAAAGCTTGTTGTGGATGACCACTCCCAGGAGCTGGACACTCTCCACGTTCCCCCTCTGTCTTGTTAATAGCTAGGGAGGGCATGAGTAACATCCCACCGAAAGTCAATAATGACTTCCTTGGTTTTGCCAGCATTGAGAGCTCGGTTGTTCTCAGTGCACCATTTTTCCAGGTCTTCCACCTCCCGTCTGTAGTCTGTTTCATCGCCATCTGAGATTCGACCGACTATGGTAGTGTCATCAGCGAACTTACAAATGACGTTAGTCTGGTATTTGGTGCCGCAATCATGGGTATACAGTGAGTGCAGTAGGGGGCTGAGTACACACCCCTGGGAGCCTCCAGTGTTGAGTGTTAGTGAGGATGAAATATTGTCCCCAATCTTCACTGATTGTGGCCTGTGGGTCAGGAAAATGGGGATCCAGTTGCAGAGAGTGGGGCTTAGTCCGAGATCACTAAGTTTAGTAATTCAGTCTCGAGGGGATCATAGTGTTGAAGGATGAACTGTAGTCAGTGAGTAGGATTCTTATGTTGTTGTTCTTGGTGTCAAGATGTTCTGGGGAGGAGTGAAGGGCCAGTGATATGGCATCTGACGTGGATCTGTTGGTCCGATAGGCAAATTGGAGTGGGTCAGGAGTAGTGGGGAGGCTGGAGTTGATTAATGCCGTGACCAGTCTTTCAAAGCACTTCATGACACTGAAGTTAGGGTCACTGGGCGGTAGTTATTGAGACACGCTGCATGAGCCTTCTTAGGCACAGGGATGATGTTGCCCCCCCTGAAACAGGCAGGGACAGTGGCCTGCTGCAGGGAGAGGTTGGAGATGTCTGAGAAGATCTCTGCCAGTTGATCTGCGTGTGCCCTGAGTGCACGGCCTGGTACTCCGTCTGGTTCCATTGCTTTCCTTGGATTCACACGAAGGAAAACTGATCCTCTGATGCAGTGAATGTTGGGATAGGTTCATCAGGACTTGTCGGAATAGGTGTTACATCTCCGCCGAACTTCTTCTCAAAGTGAATTCCTGATGAAAGACTCCTGCCCGAAATGTCGATTTTCCTGCTCCCGGATGCTGCCTGACCTGCTGTACTTTTCCAGCACCACACTAATTTAGACTCTGATCTCCAGCATCTGCTGTCCTCACTTTTGTCTGACATGGAAAACTGTGTTGATTATCCCCAAGGAAAGAAATGGCAGAAGAGTTGAATAGGTCCTTTGGATCTGTCTTCACTGGGGAAGACAAAAGCAATCTCCCAGATGTAATAGCGGCTGAAGGACCGAGGATAATGGATGAACTGACGGGAATTTATATTAGGCAGGAAATGGTGTTGGAGAGACTGTTAGGTCTGAAGGCTGATAAGTCCCTGGGACCTGGTGGTCTACATCCCAGAGTACTTATGGAGGTGGCTGTAGAAATCGTGGATGCATTGGTGATCATTTTCCAATGTTCTATAGATTCAGGATCTGTTCCTGCGGATTGGAGGGTGGCTCATGTTGTCCCACTTTTCAAGAAAGAAGGGAGAGAGAAAACAGGGAATTATAAATCGGTTAGCCTGACGTCAGTGGTAGGAAAGATGCTGGAGTCTATTATAAAGGATGAGATTACGGCACATCTGGATAGTAGTAACAGGATAGGTCAGAGTCAGCATGGATTTATGAAGGGGAAATCATGCTTGATTAATCTTCTTGAATTTTTTCAGGATGTAACTCTGAAGATGGACAAGGGGGATCCAGTAGGTGTAGTGTACCTGGACTTTCAGAAAGCTTTTGATAAATTCCCACACAGGAGGTTAGTGAGCAAACTTAGGGAGCATGATATTGGGGGCAAAGTACTAACTTGGATTGAAAATTGGTTGGCTGATAGGGAGCAAAGAGTAATTATAAAAAGATCTCTTTCAGAATGGCAGGCGGTGACCAGTGGGTACCACAAGGTTCGGTGCTGGGACCACAGCTGTTTACAATATACATTAATGATATAGTTGAAAGTATTAAAAGTAATATTAACAAATTATCTGATGATACAAAGCTGGGTAGCAGGGTGAAATGTGAGGAGGATGTTAGGAGATTACAGGGTGACCTGGACAGGCTAGGTGAGTGGACGGATGCATGGCAGGTGCAGTTTAATGTGGATAAATGTATGGTTACCCACTTTGGTGGCAAGAACAGGAAGGCAGATTACTACCTAAATGGAGTCAAGTTAGGTAAAGGGGCAGAACAGAGAGATCTAGGTATTCTTGTACATCAGTCAATGAAGGCAAGCATGCAAGTACAGCAGGTAGTGAAGAAGGCTAATAGCATGCTGGCCTTCATAACGAGAGGGATTGAGTATAGAAGCAAAGAGGTTCTTCTGCAGCTGTACAGGGCCATGATGAGACCGCATCTGGAATATTGTGCGCAGTTTTGGTCTCCAAATTTGAGGAAGGACATTCTGGCTATTGAGGGAGTGCAGCGTAGGTTCACGAGATCAATTCCCGGAATGGAGGGATTACCTTACATTGAAATATTGGATCGACTGGGCTTGTATACCCATGAGTTTAGAAGACTGAGAAGGGATCTGATTGAGACGTATAAGATTATTAAAGGATTGGACACTCTGGAGGCAGGAAACATGTTTCTACTGATGGGTGAGTCCCGAACCAGAGGACACAGCTTAAAAATAAGGGGTAGGCCATTTGGGGCAGCATGGTGGCACAGTGGTTAGCACTGCTGCCTCACAGCGCCAGGGACCTGGGTTCAATTCCCGCCTCAGGCGACTGACTGTGTGGAGTTTGCACGTTCTCCCCGTGTCTGCGTGGGTTTCCTCCGGGTGCTCCGGTTTCCTCCCACAGACCAAAAGATGTGCGGGTCAGGTGAATTGGCCATGTTAAATTGTCCGTAGTGTTAGGTAAGGGGTAAATGTAGGGGTATGGGTGGGTTGCGCTTCGGCGGGTCGGTGTGGACTTGTTGGGCCGAAGGGCCTGTTTCCACACTGTAAGTCTAATCTAAAAAAAAAATCTAATCTAGGACAGAGATGAGGAGAAACTTCTTCACCCAGAGAGTGGTGGGTGTATGGAATGCTCTGCTCCAGAAGGCTGTGGAGGCCCGGTCTCTGGATACTTTCAAGAAAGAGTTGGATAGAGCTCTTAAGGATAGTGGAATCAAGGGTTATGGAGATAAGGCAGGAACAGGATACTGATTGAGGATGATCAGCCATGATCATAATGAATGGTGGTGCTGGCTCGAAGGGCAGAATGGCCTATTCCTGCACCAATTGTCGATTGTAATCAAATTATTCCTTTCCAGATGATTATAAATCCTACCTCTTGTAACCTTTTCCAATACTTTATCCAGAACTGAATTAAGGCTCACTGCTCTATACTAATGAGGGTTGTCTCTACTCCCCTTCTTAAACAAGGGAGCAACATTTGCTCTCCTCCAGTCTTCTGGCACTACTCCTGTCAACAATGATGACATAAAGATCGAAGCCAAAGGCTCTTTAATCTCATCCCTGGCTTCCCAGAGAATCCGAGGATAAATCCCATTCTACCCAGGGGTCTTATCTATTTTCAGATCTTCCAAAATTGCTAAAACCTCCTCTTTGTCAACCTCAATCCCATCTAATCTTGTAGCCTGTATCTCTGTATTCTCACTAACATTGCTCTTCCCCTACGTCCCCAGATTCTACACACAACTTCCCACTACTGTCTTTGATTGGCTCTAATCTTACTCTTGTCAATCTTTTATTTCTGATAAAAGGCCTTAGGGTTTTCCTTGATCCTATTCGCCAATAACTGCTCATGTCCCTTCCTGGCTCTTCTTAGTCCTCTCGTTAGACCTTTTCTTGCTAACTTAACTCTCAAGCCCCCAACTGAGCCTTCACTCCTCATCCTCACATAAGCCTTCCTCTTCCTCTTGTCAACTGCTTCAACTTCTAGAGTAAACCATGGCTCCTTTTCTTGACAACTACCTCCCTGCTTGATAGGTATGTACGTATCAAGGACCCGCAGTAGCTGTTCCTTGAATAAGCTCCATATCCACGTGTGCCCATCCCCTGCAGTTTCCTTCCCCATCCTATGCATCCTAAATCTTGCCTAATCGCATCACAATTGGTTTTCCCCAGTTATACCTCTTTCCCTGCAGTATATACCTGTCCCTGCCCATTGTGATTGTCAACATAACCGAATTGTGGTCACTATCACCAAAGTGCTCACCTACCTCCAAATCTAACACCTGGTCAGGTTCATTCCCCAGTACCAATCCAATGTGACCTCGCCCGTTGTTGGCCTGTCTACATACTGTGTCAGAAAACCCTCCTGCATACATTGAACAAAAACTGACCCACCTAAACTACTTAAACTATAGTATCCCCAACCAATGTTGGGAAAGTTGAAGTCCCCCTTAACAACTACCCTGTTACTCTCGCTCCTATCGAGAATCATCTTTCCTTTCCTCTACATCCCTGGAACAATTCAGAGGCCTTTAGAAAACTCCAACAGGGCGACCTCTCCTTTCCTGTTTCTAACCTCAGCCCATACTACCTCAGTGGATAAGCCCTCAAACATTCTCTCAGCTGCTGTAATACTATCCTTGGTTAACAATACCACAGCCCCGCCTCTTTTACCATCTTTTCTATTCTTGCTGAAAGATCTAAATACCGGAATCTGCGACAATCATTCCTGTCCCCCCTGTCGCCATGTCTTCGAAATGGCTACAACATCGAAATCCCAGGTACCAACCCATACTGCAGGTTCACCCACCTTATTCCGGCTGCTGCTGGCATTGAATACACACATTTCAAAGCAACACCCTGGTTGTCCCTGACCTCACTACCCTCAACCTCCTGTACACTGGAACTACCATTCAGGTTCCCATCCCCCTGCAGTTTAAACCCTCCCTGAAGAGCATTACCAAATTCCACCCTGTCCAGGATATTGGACCCTTCTGGTTCAGGTGAAGACTATCCTTTTTATAGAAGCCCCGCCTTCCCCAGAAAGAGCTCCAATTATCCAAGAATCCAAAACTCTCCCTCCTGCACCATCCCTGCAGCCATGTGTTCAGCTCCTCTCTCTCCCTATTCATTAGCACAGGCACACGCAGCAAACCAGAGATAACAACTCTGTTTGTTCTAACTCTAAGCTTCCACCCCAGCTCCCTGAATTTCTGCCTAAGATCCCCACCTTTCATCCTATCTAAGTTGTTGGTGCCTATGTGGATCACGACTTGGGGATACTTCCCCTCCCCCTCAAGGATCCCAAAAACATGATCAGAGACATCACGAACCCTGGCACCTGGGAGGCAACACACCAACCGTGAGTCTCTCTCGTCCCCACAGAACCTCCTATCTGTCCCCCTAATTATGGTGTCCCCAATGACTAAACCTCTGCTCCTCTTCCCACTTCCCTCCTGAGCAGCAGGTTCAGATTCTGTGCCAGAGACCTGCGCCCCGTTATTTACCCCTGGTAAGTCGTTCCCCTCAACAGTCTCCAAAACAGTATACTTGCTGTTGAGTGGGTGAAAAATTTACTTAAAGACAGAAAACAGTGAGGTGTGGTCAATGGTTGTTTTTCAGATCCAGGCTGGTAAATAATGGGTTTAAACAAAGGTTAATGCTAGGACCACACTTCGAGGTGTAAATCATGTCAATTGACTGCAACTGGACCTACACAGGCTCAGGAATAGACAGAATATTCATTCATGGGATGTGAGTGTTGCTGGTTGGACCGGCCCCCAGTTTCCCTGAGAGGGTTGTGGTGAGCTGGCTTTTTTGAACTGTTGCAGTCCATGTGCTCCACACAGTGCCAGAAATTGGACCAATGACACTGAAGGAAGAGCGACAAATTTCCAAATCATGATGGTGAGTGGCTTGGAGGGGACCTTGCAAATTGGGGGGGGGGGGCCATGTTTCTGCTATCCTTAACTTTCTAGATGGAAGTGGTTTTGGGTTTGGAAGGTGAAATGCTGCAGTGAATTGTGCCGATGGTACATACTGCTGCTGCTATAAGTCAGTGGTTGTGGAGGGGTGGGGGGCAGGGGGGAAGGGTTGGGGTGGGTGGGTGTTGGGGTGGGTGGCAGTGTATGTTGAACACAACACAAGTACTCATCCAGGCAAGTTCCTGACCTGAAGGTAGTCAATAATAGACAGGTTTAGGGGAATCAGTGGGTAACACGCTGCAAATTCTTAGTCTCTGATTGAAGTAGAGACCTGCAATTTTTAACCACAACGTCAAACTCCCAGTTATTAGTTGAAAGAAGCACGAGATCTCTCAGACTAGATAAAAAACTTCTGCTGCACATTGTCAGAGAAAGCAAATACGACAGACTTAAAGCTACATTTTGTAAATTGTTATACTTATGCTTTAAACCTGCAAATCTCGAGAGAACACTTCCTGATCTACGTTTAATTCCAATAAGAGTTCCTCTATGTCTCATAGGAACAGGAGTAGGCCATTCATTTCTCTCCACAGATGCTGAAAGATCTGCTGAGTTCCTCCAGCAATTTCTATTTATGTTCCACCCAATTATTTTTCCTTCTCATCATCTCCAGGAAGGGAAGTCAAGGTCTCCATGATTTGCCCTTTAATTGTATGTTTACATTCAGCCTGTTACTCACTTCCATGTATTAGCTTTCTTGTGTTAAATGTGCAAATAAATAAAGATGTTTGTTAGCCTATATATATAAATCTCCATGAAGCCATTTATACAGCACAGGATCTGGTTAGGAAACTTTCAAATGCTATCGTGAGGATTTGGATTCAGGTAGGTTCATCATAGAGGATTAACAAAGAACCAAAACAAACACAGGAAATGCTGGAAAAAACTCCGCAGCGTCAGTGGAGAGAGAAACAGAGTTAATGTTTGAACCCACGATCTGAAGTATATTCAGATGACGACAGTGCACTCCCATTGGAAAGGCACAGGAAGCATCATTAAACTGGGGAGTTATCCTAACCCCTGCCTTGTTTCTTCGCCCCGTGCTGAATGGACTCCCTCCTTTTGGTAGAGCCTGGTGTCACCACATCATCAGCTCCTTCGACCAATCACTCAGGGACAGAGTCAAAGCTCTAAATACAAACCTGGTGTGTGCTCAGTGCCAATTGATCAGGAACTGAATTATACCAACCAGCAACTCTATGTCAACCAGACCAAACCAGACCAAACCAGACCAGACCAAACCAGACCAAACCAGACCAGACCAGACCAAACCAGACCAAACCAAACCAGACCAAACCAAACCAGACCAAACCAAACCAGACCAAACCAGACCAAATCAGACCAAACCAAACCAGACCAAATCAGACCAAACCAGACCAAACCAGACCAAACCAAACCAAACCAAATCAGACCAAACCAGACCAAACCAAATCAGACCAAACCAGACCAAACCAAACCAGACCAAACCAGACCAGAAGCAGCAGGAACTCACAGTCAGAGAACTGGTCTGGAGCAGAAAGAGACCATTCAGCTCTCTGCGTCTGCATTCCAAACAAACAATACACTTCATACCATTCCTCTGCTTTCTCCCTCTAACACTGCACATTCTCCCTTTCGTTAGACAGTCTAATTCCAGTTTTAAAATTCCTTAACTGAAGTTGATTTCACCAAAGCCTCAGGCAGTGCATTCCAGACCTCAACCCCTCTCAGAGTACCTGAGGAGCATTCTGACAGTATTCCTGCTGCTATTCTCCAGTAGCTCCTCCTGATTGGTTGAGTGGGTGGGCAGAGAGGGAGAGAGGGATAGTGTCTATGCGCACATGTGTATTGTAGTGCTTCTGTGTGGAGTGTGTAGGTGTGGCAATACGTGCATTGGGATGTATGCAATTTTGTGCGTATTGAGGTGTGAGCTGGAGCACACAAAGCACCATTGAGCCCTGCTCCTATCTACTAAAACTGCTCCCTGTTCCAGCAATAACTGCCCCAGCTCTGTTTCTCCATTGTAAAATGTCTTCTTAAAGCACTCCCCTCAATTCCCCCTGCCCTCACCTCTGACAAACGTAAGGAGCTCATGGGGAAAGTTTGTTACTGAGATTGAGACTATTCAATGAGCTGTCTCTGTCACAACCTCCATCCCATCAGAACCCAGGCAACATTTCCTCAAATGTACCCTCCTGCCTTTGCACTCAACTGGTATCTTTCTCTAGTCCCTCTCCTACCTGGCCTTGCCCTGAACTCACACATTTCTCTTTATCTCTCCCCACACCCTTTCCAAGCTCATTCTGCCCCTGAGAACCAACCCAATGTCCATTACTGAGCAACTGAATTCCACATTGGCTGCCATCACTAATTGTTCCCACTCCTCAGATTATATCCCTTTCTCTTTTAACGCTGCTGTCATCACTGCACAATTCAAAACTCTAAACTGTGACCTCTCCATCTCGTCAAGCTGCCAACTCTCTATCCAACCTCAATTTCCTTTGTCAAGTCGAGTCATAGAGATGTACAGCACGGAAACAGACCCTTCAGTCCAACCCATCCATGCCGACCAGATATCCCAACCCAATCTAGTCCCACCTGCCAGCACCCAGCCCATATCCCTCCAAATCCTTCGTATTCATATACCCATCCAATGCCTCTTAAATGATGCAATTGTATCACTTCCACCACTTTCTCTGGCAGCTCATTCCATACACATACCACCTTCTGCATGAAAACGTTGCCCCTTAAGTCTCTTTTATATCTTTCCCCTCTCACCCTAAACCTATGCCCTCTTGTTCTGGACTCCCTGACCCCAGGGAAAAGACTTTGCCTATTTATCCTTTCCATGCCCCTCATAATTTTGTAAACCTCTATAAGGTCACCCTCAGCCTCCAATGCTCCAGGGAAAACAGCCCCAGCCTGTTCAGCCTCTCCCTGTAGCTCAGATCTTCCAACCCTGGCAACATCCTTGTAAATCTTTTCTGAACCCTTTCAAGTTTCACAACATCTTTCCGATAGGAAGGAGACCAGAATGGCACACAATATTCCAACAGTGGCCTAACCAATGTCCTGTACAGCCACGACATGACCTCACAACTCCTGTACTCAATACTCTGACCAATAAAGGAAAGCATACCAAACGCCTTCTTCACTATCCTATCTACCTGCGACTCCACTTTCAAGGAGCTATGAACCTGCACTCCAAGGTCTCTCTGTTCAGCAACACTCCCTAGGACCTTATCATTAAGTGTATAAGTCCTGCTAAGATTTGTTTTCCCAAAATGCAGCACCTCGCATTTATCTGAATTAAACCCCATCTGCCACTTCTCAGCTCATTGGCCCATCTGGTCCAGACCCTGTTATGATCTGAGGTAACCCTCTTCGCTGTCCACTACATCTCCAATTTTGGTGTCATCTGCAAATTTACTAACTGTACCTCTTATGCTCGCATCCAAATCATTTATGTAAATGACAAAAAGTAGAGGACCCAGCACCGATCCTTGTGGCACTCCACTGGTCACAGGCCTCCAGTCTGAAAAACAACCCTCCACCACCACCCTCTGTCTTCTACCTTTGAGCCAGTTCTGTATCCAAATGGCTAGTTCTCCCTGTATCCTATGAGATCTAACCTTGCTAATCAGTCTCCCATGGGGAACCTTGTTGAACGCCTTACTGAAGTCCATATAGATCACATCTACTGCTCTGTCCTCATCAATCTTCTTTGTTACTTCTTCAAAAAACTCAATCAAGTTTGTGAGACATGATTTCCCATGCACAAAGCCATGTTGACTATCCCGAATCAGTCCTTGCCTTTCCAAATACATGTACATCCTGTCCCTCAGGATTCCCTCCAACAAATTGCCCACCACCGACATCAGGCTCACTGGTCTATAGTTCCCTGACTTGTCTTTACCACCCTTCTTAAACAATGGCACCACGTTTGCCAACCTCCAGTCTTCCAGCACCTCACCTGTGACTATTGATGATACAAATATCTCAGTAAGAGGCCCAGCAATCACTTCTCTAGCTTCCCACAGAGTTCTCAGGTATACCTGATCAGGTCCTGGGGATTTATCCACTTTTAACCGTTTCAAGACATCCAGCACTTCCTCCTCTGTAATTTGAACATTTTGCAAGATGTCACCATCTATTTCCCTACAGCCTATATCTTCCATATCCTGTTCCACAGTAAATACTGATGCAAACTATTCATTTAGTATCTCCCCCATTTTCTGCGGCTCCATCCAAAGGCTGCCTTGCTGATCTTTGAGGGGCCCTATTCCCTCCCTAGTTACCCTTTTGTCCTTAATATATTTGTAAAAACCCTTTGGATTCTCCTTAATTCTATTTGCCAAAGCTATTTCATGTCCCCGTTTTGCCCTCCTGATTTCCCTCTTAAGTATACTCCAACTTCCTTTATCCTCTTCTAAGGATTCCCTCGATCTATTCTGTCTACACCTGACATATGCTTCCTCCTTTTTCTTAACCAAACCCTCAATTTCTTTAGTCACCCAGCATTCCCTGTACATACCAGCCTTCCCCTTCACCCTGACAGGAATATACTGTCTCTGGATTCTCGTTATCTCATTTCTGAAGGCTTCCTATTTTCCAGCCGTCCCTTTACCTGCGAACATCTGCCTCCAATCAGCTTTTGAAAGTTCTTGCCTAATACCATCAAAATTGGTCTTTCTCCAATTTAGAATTTCAACTTTTAGATCTGGTCTATCCTTTTCCATAACTATTTTAAAACGAATAGAATTATGATCACTGGCCCCAAAGTGCTCCCTCACTGACACCTCAGTCACCTGCCCTGCCTTATTTCCCAAGAGTAGGTCAGGTTTTGCAACTTCTCTCGTAGGTACATCCACATAGTGAATCAGGAAATTGTCTCGTACACACTTAACAAATTCCTCTCCATCTAAACCTTTAACACTGTGCCAGTCCCAGTCTATGTTTGGAAACTTAAAATCCCCTATCGTAACTACCCTATTATTCTTACAGAGAGCTGAGATCTCCTTACAAGGTTGTATCACAATTTCCCTCTGACTATTAGGGGGTCTATAATACAATCCCAATAAGGTGATCATCCCTTTCTTATTTCTCAGTTCCAGCCAAATAATTTCCCTGGATGTATTTCCAGGAATACCCTCCCTCAGCACAGCTGTAATGCTATCCCTTATCAAAAACATCACTCCCCCTCCTCTCTTGCCTCCCTTTCTATCCTTCCTGTAGCATTTATATCCTGGAACATTAAGCTGCCAGTCCTGCCCATCCCTGAGCCATGTTTCTGTAATTGCTATGATATCCCAGTCCCATGTTCCTAACCATGCCCTGAGTTCATTTGCCTTCCCTTTTAGGCCCCTTGCATTGAAATTAATGCAGTTTAATTTATTAGTCCTACCTTGTCCCTGCCTACCCTGACTGTTTGACTCACTTCTGTTCTCAACTGTACCCGTCTCAGATTGATCTCTTTCCTCACTATCTCCCTGGGTCCCACACTCCCCCCTACCTCAGACTAGTGAATCCCCCTAATACAATTGATCTCTTGGAACCTGATGTACCCCTCGTTGCATTAGAACCAGTCTCAATACCAGAAACTTGGCTGTTTGTGCTACGTTCCCCTGAGAATCCATCACCCCCAACATTTTCCAAAACAGCAGCTGTTTGAAATGTGTCTCTCCACAAAATTCCTGCACTAGATGCCTACCTCTCTTACCCTTCCTGGAGTTAACCCATCTATGTGACTGTATCTGAGACTTTCCCCCTTCCTATAACTGTCATCCATCACATACTGTTGCTGTTGCAAACTCCTCATCACTTCTATCTGTCTCTCCAACCGATCCACTCGATCTGATAAGATTCGCATCCAACAGCATTTATGGCAGATATAATCCGCAGTAACCCTTAAACTCTCTTTAAACTCCCACATCTGACAAGAAGCACATATCAGTGCAAAGGCCATTTTTGCTCCTTCACAATCTACAGACCCAGAAAATAACACCGTCTTATTCCCCAACATACACAGCTATGGCTTATTAAGTTTAATCAAGAGACTTAGCTCCAAAAACATATAATCAAGAAAAATCCACTATTCTCACTACTGCAGCTTTTCTCTTGGACAGACTTAAAACAACAGTTAACTTATTTGATTCTGTGCTGTGAATTTCGCCCAACAGTTCCTTCAAGATTAGTTGAAAATTCTACCACCTCCCAGAGACCTTCCAGGAACTTCATTCAGTCAGGTTTGGATTTCAATACAATGATACAGCTTTTATCAATATCACAAATGAAATGCTCTGTTACTACCACTCTGTTCCCAACTTGTTCTTTTCAGCTTACAAGAACCCAGGAGCGGCCTATTCCAGACCCTAGCTGATCATTTACCTCTTCACCCTACTGCCATGCTATCCCAAATCCCTGATGTGATTAGTAGCTAGAAACCTATCAACTTCTCTCAGACTTAGTCCACTGCCCTCTGAGAGAGAATTCCAAACGCTCATCACCTTCTGAAGAAATTCCTGCTTATCTCAGTCCTTCTATCCTGGGATTGTCTCTCTCTTGGTTCTGACCATACAGCTGAGGGCAATATCCTTTCTGCATCAATGCTGTCTAATCATTTAAGAATTTTGTAAGGTTTATTGACATCACCTCTCATGCTTTTAAATTCCAAAGATTACACTTGAATCTTCCCTGATAGGCCAGCCCCACCATGCCAAGAGTCCACTCAGTGAACCTCAAGGAGATCAGAACTGACACAGCACTCCCTGTCCAATCAGCGCTCTATGCAACGGATGCAAGTCTGCCCTACTCCTGCACTCAAATCCTCTTGCAATAAAGACCACATCTGCACATCAGTGTTTAATGATTTATGAACAACGACATCTAGATCTCTTTGGACATCAGCATTTTCCAATCTCTCACTATTTAACAAATACTCTGCACTTTGTTCACTTACTGGAGTGGAGCCCGTCACAGTAAAAAATGAGGTCTGCAGATGCTGGAGATCACAGCTGAAAATGTGTTGCTGGTTAAAAAATGCCATCCCATATTCCCAATTCCTTCGTCTCCGCCACATCTGCTCCCAGGAGGACCAGTTCCAACACCGCACAGCCCAGATGGCCTCCTTCTTCAAGGACCGCAGATTCCCCCCAGACGTGATCGACGATGCCCTCCACCGCATCTCCTCCACTTCCCGCTCCTCCGCCCTTGAGCCCCGCTCCTCCAACCGCCACCAAGACAGAACCCCACTGGTTCTCACCTACCACCCCACCAACCTCCGCATACAACGTATCATCCGCCGCCATTTCCGCCACCTCCAAACAGACCCCACCACCAAGGATATATTTCCCTCCCCTCCCCTATCAGCGTTCCGCAAGGACCACTCCCTTCGTGACTCCCTCGTCAGATCCACACCCCCCACCACCCCAACCTCCACCCCCGGCACCTTCCCCTGCAACCGCAGGAAATGTAAAACTTGCGCCCACACCTCCACACTCACTTCCCTCCAAGGCCCCAAGGGATCCTTCCATATCCGCCACAAGTTCACCTGTACCTCCACACACATCATCTATTGCATCCGCTGCACCCGATGTGGCCTCCTCTATATTGGTGAAACAGGCCGCTTACTTGCGGAACGCTTCAGAGAACACCTCCGGGCCGCCCGAACCAACCAACCCAATCACCCCGTGGCTCAACACTTTAACTCTCCCTCCCACTCCACCGAGGACATGCAGGTCCTTGGACTCCTCCACCGGCAGAACACAACAACACGACGGCTGGAGGAGGAGCGCCTCATCTTCCGCCTGGGAACCCTCCAACCACAAGGTATGAATTCAGATTTCTCCAGTTTCCTCATTTCCCCTCCCCCCACCTTGTCTCAGTCGGTTCCCTCAACTCAGCACCGCCCTCCTAACCTGCAATCCTCTTCCTGACCTCTCCGCCCCCACCCCACTCCGGCCTATCACCCTCACCTTGACCTCCTTCCACCTATCCCACCTCCATCGCCCCTCCCCCTAGTCCCTCCTCCCTACCCTTTATCTTAGCCTGCTTGGCTCTCTCTCTCTCTCTTATTCCTGAGGAAGGGCTCATGCTCGAAATGTCGAATTCTCTATTCCTGAGATGCTGCCTGGCCTGCTGTGCTTTGACCAGCAACACATTTGCAGCTGTGATCTCCAGCATCTGCAGACCTCATTTTTTACTGCTGGTTAAAGCACAGCAGGTTAGGCAGCATCTCAGGAATAGGGAATTCGACGTTTCGAGCACAAGCCCTTCATCTGGAGACCGTCACAATTCTCCACATTATATTTTATCTGCCATGGTTTTGCCAATGCACTCAGCCTGTGTAAACCCTCTTCAAGCCTCTGTATTTTTCTCACCATTCTCACCAAGTTTATGTTATCTACAGAGAAATATTACAATTGATCCCCAAATACGTGTAGATTATGAATAGTTGAGCACAAGCACAGATCCTTTCAGTACCCCACTGGTCACAGCCTGTCAACATAAGAATGGACGATTTATTCCTATTTCAGCCTGTTAACCAATCCTCAGCCCATGCTAGTATTGTACCCAATCCAATGAACATTATTCTTGTTTACTAATCTCCTGTGGAGGACTTTATCAAAGTCCAAATATCCACCAGCTTCCCCGACCAACTCTGCAAATAACATTCTCAAAAAACTCTCAAACAACTTTGTCAAGCATGATTTCCCTTTCATAAATTTATGTTCATTCTTTCCTAACAGAAACTGATTTTCTAAATATTCAGTGATCACGTCTTTGTAATCAATCCTAGTATTTTCCCTTTTACTAATGTCAGCCTAATGAGGTCTGTAGTTCTCTGCTTTTTACCCTCCCTCTTTTTTAAACAGTTGGGTGACATTTGAAATGTTCCTAACTGCAGAATTAATCATATTTTGAAAGATGATTATTGATGCGCCTACTTACCTACGATCTAATCTCTTCCAACACTCTCAAGTGAAGTTCAAAGAGTGCTAGGAATTTGACAATGTTCAATACCTTTACCTCCTCCAAAACTAACATTTCTTTACATTTCACTCTCTTACAGGACCCTTAGATCTTAACCATGAGAGAAACATCTTGTGCCCTCCCCTGTGGTGAAGAACATAAAGTTATTATTTGGTTTCTCACTTTTTTTATCTCCTACTGTTTGTTTGACAGGTTTCAGTTAGCTCATTTGGTTGGACAGCTGGTTTCTGATGCAGAGTGAAGGAGCTGGGTTCAACCCCTGCACTGGCTGAGACTGTCATGATTCGTCAAACCCCTAGAATCCACATTGATCCTCTGAAGAGCATCCCACCCTAGCACTATGACCCTGTGCTTACCTCACATTAAACTCACCACCAGTTCTCTCTCTTTAATGGGACAGCAGCTATACAAGCCAGGAGGACCATAGTGACTTTAACCTGATTGCAAACTCCTGTCTCCACCATAATGGACATGACAGCTTTTCTTCTCTAATCTTTTCAAGAAGCTTTTACAACCCATTTTATTTGTTTTCCTTTTTATCAACATAGTTTATTCTTTTCTTCCTTTCTGAGCTCTCCATTGCAGAATTCTAAAATTCACCAAATCCTCAGGTTTCCCTGTGTTTTTGGCGATTTCATAGGCTTCTCCTGTGGAGCTAATACTACATGTAACCTCCCTAGTTTGTCTCTTGCTTTGCCTGTACAGTACTTTTTCCTTGAAGGAACATGTGTTTTTTTCAAACTAAGTCTTAATTCTATAAATATTAGCCAATACTTATTTACCATTAAATCTTTAAAAGATTTTGTATCCTAAGTAGTTCCCCAAAACATTACTCTGGAAAAGTCCCTCAGACACCTTCAGGAATTTGTCCTTCATTGTGCTGGTATTCATTGAATTTACTCAGTCTATTCATAGATTGATTACTGTATTCTCCTTGCTACATGCACCTGATTTCCTGATCTATATCACACTACATTACCCTACAGCTGGTTTATAAACACAGTTTCCAATTTTTGCTGTTTTACTTGTTTCTTAGCTCCACCTCATCATACTCTATATCATTTTTTTTTATATATAGATATTTTTATTAGAAATTTAACATTTTAACAAATTTACAAAAATAAACGAAACTCTCAAGTACAAACATTAATATAAAAATAAATCTTAAATATACAATAATCAAAATTTAACAAAAGAAAAATACCGAAAGAGAAAAAACAAAACTCAATTAACTACTAATCTAACCTACAATTAGCCAGAGTGTATAATTGAGTCACTTACATCTTTCAAATAAGAGAAAATGAGAGAAAAAAAAAAGAGGTGGGGGGGGGGAGAAAAACCCCCCGACGATTAACATAGAAGTTGGATATTAAAATACCTGCTCGGAATGTGTTAACATCATATATAACAAAACCCGTATTCGTATGGGATTCCTCTCCCAAGGAGCCCCGGACCAGCCATGTTTGTAATCTCAATTAAATAAAAGCCCTTGTTAGGATAGCCAAAATGTCTATGTAAAAGGGTTGCCATATTTTATAAAAAATAATTCGGTCTTTCGGTGCACCATATTTATAAGGAAGTCAAGGGGAGTACATTCCATCATTAATCTGTGCCAATTTGAATATCCAGGGGGGCCTTCAGCCACCCAGTTCACCAAAATATTTTTCCTTGTACAGAAGGAGAGAACAGAAAATAATCTCTTCCTATTTGACATTCCAGGTGCACCACTTAACCGACTGATCAACCATAATCATCCGGGTAAATCCGAGACCCCCTGGGAGGGGAGACCCTATCTAAAACATCCCGAGCAAAGAGCATATAAAATTTACAAAAATAAAGGTTCTCTAATACACTCATAACAGTATGATAAAAAGGAAACTATTTCTAAATAATAAAAAAATATAAAAGATATTTAAATGGAGATTATCCCCTTGTTCCCAGGGGGTATCACTTCTTTTCCAACGGTCCATCGTATCCTCTCCCAACCAGTGCCCCACCCTTGACCCAGGCGCTCCTTAATAAGATGAGGAGGATTCAAATATAATACAGAGCTAGAGTTAACAGTGAGCACCCCCCCCACCCACACCTGAGTATATTTGGCAGTATCAATACCATATATAAACATATATAACTATAAAGTTACAACTTCAATAAATTATAATTAAATATAATAATATAAAATAGCAAGGGAAAATAACCCCGCTCCTAGAGGCAAAAATAAAATAGAATAAGGTAACCACCTCTCCCCACCAACATTAACAAAGCCCCCCGGCTTATATATATACATATATACACATACATGCATACACACATATATGTACATACACACATACATACATATAATAATAAAATAAAAAAAACCTTAAGGGGGGAGAAAATCATTAAATGGAGAGCAAATAAATATTTCCCTCTCCCCCCCAGATAATAATAAACAGCAAGATAGGAAAAAGAAAAAAAGGGGGAGGAATATAAATCGGAGTGGGGGAAAGGCAAGCCAACATACATTGTCTCTTACGATTTATTTAAGAGAGTCCAAAAATTCCTTAGCCTTTTCTGGAGATCTGAAATTATACCCTCGCTGCTCTCGGTTCTGTCTGTCTGTCTGTCTGTCTCAGATCCCCCTCCCTGCTGCTCTCGGTGCTGCTATCTGGCATTGATACAGACACACTACAAACCAACTTCTTGCTTGCCGGTGCCCTCTTGCAACCCTGAAACCTGATTTCGGTCCTCCCTACTCTCAACCTCCTCTATACGCGATCTACAATTTTGGTTCCCATCCCCCCAGCTGAATTAGTTTAAACCCACCCAAAGAGCATTAGCAAATCTCCTCCCCCAGGATATTGGTACCACTCTGGTTCAGGTGAATGATCTTGTATCATAGGGTTCAGGATAGTGGTGGAGAATAACACACAGAAATTTAGAATGAGCAAATCAATTTTCGGGGGCTGACTTAGTGAGTCTAGAACAGAGCTGGGCAGGATAGTGTCTGTGTGTGCATCGGTTTGTGAGTATCAGCTTGAGTGGGTGTGAGAGCCTGTGTGCCTCTGTGAGAAATGTGTGTCTGTGAGTGTGTCAGTCTTTGTGTGTGTGTGTTTGTGTGTGCGTATGTGTGTTTGTGTGTATGTGTGAATGTGTGTGTGTGTGTGTTTGTGTGTGAGTATGTGTGAATGTGTGTGTGTGAGTATGTATGAATGTGTGTGTGTGTGTGTGTGTGTGTTTTTGTGTGTTTGTGTGTGTGTGTTTGCATGTGTGTGTTTGTGTGTGTGTTTGTGTGTGAGTATGTGTGAATGTGTGTGTGTGTGTTTGTGTGTGGGAGTATGTGTTTGTGTGTGAGCATGTGTGTGTGAATGTGTGTGTGTGATTGTGAATATTTGTGCCATTATGAGTATGTGTTGTAGCCAGCGTGTTTCAGTGTGTGTGTCAATATGAATATATATCATTGCGAGTGTGTCAGTGTGAGAAAGTGACAGTTAGAGTGTGTCAATGAGTGTGTGAAAACTGGCATTCCAATCAATTTTTTAAAGCAAAATCCCATTGAATTTACAGGGTAATTCCCATAATTAGGATTTACCCAATACAATGAGCAGAAATTCAACATTCTTGCTATAAGCAGAGATACTTCCTTTTGGTACGATGGTATTATCATAACAGTCCCACACTTTGCATTGGCATGTTTGAGGATTTCTTCACATTTGTCATTGTTACTAAACTGTCTTCCTACTCAGAATCCTCATGTGACAGAAGCTGGATGCTAGAGGTCTGCAGTCTCTGAACAGAGAGAGAGAAATGGAGAAAGCTAGTGAGAGAGATGCAGAAAAACAATGAGAGACAGTGTGTGAGAGAGAGAAAACGGAGGGACATAATGAAAAGGGTGAGGGAAATAGAGAGGGAGGCAGTGATAAAGGGAGAGGGAAGACAAAGTGTGGGCAAAACAGAGGGAGACAAATAGATGGAAAGATCAGGGAATCAGAGAGAGTCAGTAAGAAAGAGAAAGACTGACAGAAATAAGAGATGGAGAGAGTTAGTGCGTGAGACAGAGGTTGGCAGGTAGGAAGATGGACCGTGAGAGACAGAGGGAAACAGAGACTTGTAGAAAATCCAGGGAGACAGAAAGATGCAGTGTATGAAGTAGAGGAGAGAGAGAGAGAGAGAGAGAGACAGATAGATGACTGAGAATGACAGAGGGGGAAAGTGGGAGAGAATGATGGCAAAACATATCATGACAGTGAGTGAGAGAAAGAAAGCCAGAGGAAGACACTGAGAAAGACCAAGACTGAGAGAAGAGACATGAAGACGGGCAGAGTGAAACTGAGTGATTGTTTTCAAAGTCAGTTTCAACAACGAGATCAGGAAACTGATCCGTCCTCTTTCTTTGACAAAAAATGAAAGATTTCAAAATGAACTGAGGGGGATGTCTCAGTTACGAAAGCTCCAGTACATTTTCCAGGTGCTAGAGTTTCAGTTTGCAAAGGTTAATGACAGTAAGCTTCTGTATATAAAACAGATTCAATGTTAATCCAGCAGTTACAATGAAAAAGCAGCAGGACCTAGAATCCCTGTGTGACCATCTGTATCTGTTCTCTAATCTATTGACCCGCTGCAGTAACTCACAACATCCTCCCAAAACATTTCTAATACATTTCTCTTCATGCCCCCACCTTCCTGCTGTCATTGATGTAAAGCACCTTTGAGAGATTTTCCAACACTGAAATGGTGGTTTTTAAAGGCAAGTTTATAACTTGACCGGGTACAACAGGGTCAATGAATACTTTGAATGGAGGTTATGTCCAACCAGTTTGCTGTTTATTTCAGTTTCCCACAGCTCACACTTGGACAGAGCAGACAATGGAATCACAGTAATGTCACTGAATCAGTCATCCAAAGGTCCAGGCTTAAGATCTGGGGACAGGAGTTCAATTCCCACCGTAGCACCTGAAAGAAGCCAGTGAGACACTCAGCTTAAGGCTCATGAAGGATGGGAGAACAATGCTGACTTTGTCAGCAACACCCACATCTCGTGAAATGTAAAAATGCAATTTTTAGCTGAAATTCAACCAGAGGTTAGTGAAAACCATGTCACTGGAATGAACTGGGTATTGGGTAATAATAGAGATACACCTTTAATAAATTTATGACGTGTTGAAGAAAACTCACACTTTCAAAACACAATTGCAGGAAATGGCAAATTGATTCCACTGACACTATGGTATTTCCCTGCAGACGTCATCTCCCAAGACCAGAGTCTGCAAACACAGGGAAAAGATGCCACCATTTGGAACATTGCATTTTCAAGTCAAACCTGATTACTGGCTCATTCACAGAGTTCAAAGATAAACTATGCAGAGTGTAGTTTGCTTGCCAAGTCAAATAGATGAAATGCCACAGGCAGGAATTTGCTCAAAGAAAATTGGAAGCATTTATTATTTTACAAAACATCGCTGAGTGATGTCCCAGAGCACTTAAAATATGGGAAATCTAATATTTCAGTCATGCAGTAATGTGCATACCTCTGGCATCCTTCCATCTACATAAGATGATGGACATCAAGGGTATGGTTGTGGAAAAGCACAGCAGTTCAGGCAGCTTCCGATAAGAGCTTTTGCCTGAAACGTCGATTCTCCTGCCCCTTGGATGCTGTCTGACCTGTTGTGCCTTTCCAGCAACACACTCTTGTCTCTGATCTCCAGACCTCCCTTTCTCCTGGACAGATAATGGGTACACAGCAAGCAATCAATTTCAGATTGGGGGGACAGGGGTCTTTGTTCAGTACATCCTTTTTGATTGGAGAAGGGGCCAATCAGCTCCAGGCAAGCTCTGCTGATGCACGTGAAGCTGATGAATGTGATTGTGCACTGCTGTTCTCAGCCACGTTGGCTGGTGTGTGTAATATAGGGTTAACGTCACACCACATTGGATGAGGTGATGCAAGATGACATAACTGCTTGGGTAGGTCCTGGAAGAGGGTGGGGCTGATGATGAATAAATAATCGACATTGTCAATTGTTCAGGTCTGAGGGGTTGCAGAATGTGGGAGTTGTGAAAAGTTGCTGCCTGACCTGCTGCACTTTTCCAACAACACATTTTCAGAGTTGTGAAAAGTGTCTAGGTCTTGCTGCACTTGATGTGGAGGAGCCGGTGTTGGACTCGGGTGGACAAAGTTAAAAAAAGTCACACAATACCAGGTTATTTTCCAACAGGTGTATTTGGAAGCACTAGCTTTCAAAACACCTGATGAAGGAGTGGCGCTCCGAAAACTAGTGCTTCCAAATAAACCTGTTGGACTATAACCCGCGTTGTTTGATTTTTAACTTTGGTGCATTTGGACACGGTCTGCCGCAGTCTGAGGCGTCCTGAATGGTGCTGAGCATTGTACAATTATCAGTAAAAATCCCCACTTCTAAACTTATCATGGAGGGAAGGTCACTGATGAAGCAGTTTAAGGTCATCTTCGAAACTGCAATAAATAGAGAACAAATTCCTCCATCTACCATGGCAGGGTTCAATCTCGGGTCACCAGAACAACACCTGGGTCTTGGAGTTAACAGTCCAGTGATAATCCCGCCAGACCATTGCCTCCCCTGTTTGCTAATTCCTCAATATCCAATGGACTGATTGTGGTCTCTCTCAGTTGTGAACTGAAGACACAGAACCTTTATCCATAAGATAATCTGTCATCCCAGGAATAAATTGAGTGAACCTTCTCTGAGCTGAAAATGTGTTGCTGGAAAAGCGCAGCAGGTCAGGCAGCATCCGAGGAACAGGAGAGTCGACTTTTCGGGCATGAGCCCTTCTTCAGGAAAAAGAAGGGCTCATGCCCAAAACATCGAGTCTCCTGCTCTTCGGATGCTGCCTGACCTGCTGCGCTTTTCCAGCAACACATTTTTCAGCTCTGATCTCCAGCATCTGCAGTCCTCACTTTCTCCTTTGAACCTTCTCTGAACTGCTTTGAAAATAGTTACAACCATTTTCAATTAAGGATGTATAGTAGGTTCCTGGGAAGCACTGGGGAGCAGAGGGGTCCTGGTGTGCATGTACACCAGTTCCTTAATGTACTGAGAGAGGTCAATGACGTGGTGAAGAAGATGTACAGGATAGCTGCCTTTATGAGTAGGGACATGGAGATAAAAAGCAGGAAGGTAATGCAGAAACTGGTCAAAACTTTGATTTGGCCACAGCTGTGCTGTGTACAATTATGGAATCCACATTACAGGAGGGATGTGTTTGCAGACGAGAAGGTGCCGAGGAGATTTTCCAGATGTTACCTGAGCTGGAGAGTTTGAATTGTGACATTGGACAGACTGGGATTGCTTTCCTTGGAATGCTGGAGAATGAGAGGGGACATGACTGAGATATATAAACTGATGAGAGGCTTGGAACCAGAGCAATGAAAGAACTTCCACCACCTCAAAATGTCACCAAGCCTGAGCAAGTTCTGAGGATATATCATCAGCTGGGGAATTTTTATCCAGCTTAGCAACAAACCATTATGTCAGTTGCTCAGGCAAAAGGAGGCCTGGTGGAGAGAGAAAGATTGTTACCTGTTCAACAAGCACAATGTTGCTTGTACAATATGTTTAACAGAATTGGTTATCTCAAGGTTTTGTTTAAAGAATGTATCTGGACACAGGTCCCATGATTGCAGCAGGTCAGGAAGGAGAGCTGAACATGATTGCATTTCAGTGCAAACAAAGCCTAATGAATGACATTTGAAAGAATCATAGAGGTGTAAATTTCACCAATCCTTCTGGCTTATTATGATCCAGAATTGTCTTTGATGTTTATTGGAAATGCATCATCAACGGTATTGGGTACTTTACTGTTCCAGTTTCAGGGCATCTTATTCCTGTTTTGAAGCAGTGTAGGAGCTCTACCTGAATAAGTGAAAAATTTCAGATTATGTTCTGTGTTTTCAGTTCACAATTGAGAGAGACCAAAATCCTTTGATCAGTCCACTGAATATTCAGGGAATTAGCAAACAGGGGAGGCAATGGTCTAGTGGCATTATTACTGGATTGTTAACCCAGAGCATCTCCTCTGCCCAGAAGCTCTTCACCCACATTCTCAACTCAGATTTCTCCAGTTTCCTCATTTCCCCTTCCTCCACCTTGTCTCAGTTGCAACCCTCGAACTCAGCACCACCTTCCTAACCTGCAATCTTCTTCCTGACCTCTCCGCCCCCACCCCAGTCCGGCCTATCACCGTCACCTTAACCACCTTCCACCTATCGCATTTCCAACGCCCCTCCTCCCTACCTTTTATCTTAGCCTGCTTGGCACACTCTCCTCATTCCTGAAGAAGGGCTCATGCCCGAAATGTCGATTCTCTTGCTCCTTGGATGCTGCCTGACCTGCTGCGCTTTTCCAGCAACACATTTTCAGCTCTGATCCCCAGCATCTGCAGTCCTCACTTCCTCCTTGAAGATGTTAACCCAGAGACCCAGATATTGTTCTGGAGACCCGAGATTGAATCCTATCATGGTAGATGGTGGAATTTGAATTCAGTAAATATCTAGAATTAAGAGAATAATGATGATCAATTATTGGGAAAACCCATCATGTTCATGAATGTCCTTTAGGCAAGGAAACGCCATCCTTACTTGGTCTGGCCTACATGTGACTCCAGACCCACAGCAATGTGTTTTACTCTTAACTGCCCTCTAGACAATTAGGGATGGGCTATAAATGCTGACGTAGCCAGTAACGCCCTCACCCTGTGAACGAATTAAAAAAGAAGGAAACAAAAGTAGGATCCTCAGATTCAATACATTTGAGAGGTTACACTGAGGTCACTTGTGTATCCCAAGTGCCCATGCCAGGGTATGACATTCTGATGAGTAGCCAAGGCTCTCGGTATCCTTAGAAGAGATGGTGTCAACCCAAAGGGGTTCTACACTTGCCTGAGGAAGAAGAGAATGATCAGAGAGAGGGTAGGGCCGATCAGGGATAGTGGAGGGAACTTGTGCCCAGCGTCTGAAGGGGTAGGGAAGGCCCTAAATGAGTTTTTTGCTTCAGTATTCACTAGGGAGAGGGACCTTGTTGATAGTGAGAACACTGTGGACCAGGTTAATAAACTTGAACAGATTGATGTTAAGGAAGTGCATGTGCTGGAAATTCTGGGAAGCATCAAGATACATAGGTCCCCAGAGTTGGACCAGATATATCCAAGGTTACAGTTGGAAACGAGGAATGAGATTGCTGCATCTCTGGTGACGATCTCTGCATCCTCACTCTCCACGGCAGTAGGACCAAATGATTGGAGGGAGGTGAATGTTGTTCCTCTGTTCAAGAAAGGGAATAGGGTAATCCCAGGAAATTAAAGACCAGTCAGTCTTGTGCCTGTGGTATGCACGTGACTGGAAAGGATTCTAAAAGATAGGACTTATGAATATTTTGCAAAACACAGTTTGATTGAAGATAATCAGCCTGGCTTTGGGATGTAAGGGCCATGCTGCACAAATCTGATTGAGTTCTTTGAGGATGAGACAAGACAAGTTGACAAAGGTTGAGCTGTGGATGTGGTGTATATGCATTTCAGTCAGGCATTTGAGAAGGTTCCCCATGGTATGTTCATTCAGAAAATTCAGGAGGGATGGGACACAAGGACAAACCAAACAGCAGAGGCAGTCAGCTGTGGGAGGTTCACTGCCCGGTCACACACACCTGTACAGGTTCACTGCTGGCTCCCACACCTGTACAGGTTCACTGCTGGTTCACATGGCAGTACAGGTTCACTGCTGGCACACACACCTGTACAGGTTCACTGCTGGCTCACACGGCAGTACAGGTTCACTGCTGGCTCACACACCTGTACAGGTTCACTGCTGGCTCACACGGCAGTACAGGTTCACTGCTGGCTCACATACCTGTACGGGTTCACTGCTGGCTCACACACCTGTACAGGTTCACTGCTGGTACACAAACCTGTACGGGTTCACTGCTGGTTCACACACCTTTACAGGTTCACTGCTGGTACACACACCTGTACAGGTTCACTGCTGGCACACACGGCTGTACAGGTTCACTGCTGGCTCACACACCTGTACAGGTTCACCGCCCGGTCACACACCTGTACAGGTTCACTGCTGGCTCACAAGGCTGTGGTATGTTCATTTCTCCTTCTAGATTCTAGATTAGATTAGATTACTTACAGTGTGGAAACAGGCCCTTCGGCCCAACAAGTCCACACTGACCCACCGAAGCGCAACCCACCCATACCTCTAGATTTACCCCTTATCTAACACTACAGGCTGTTTCCCTTCCCAGGTGCTCACTGCCTCCACTTTAAAGTCAGAAATAATGGAATTTATAATGGAGAACAAAACAAATGGTTGATTGACTAAATTCATATTTCTCACTGTCTTGAGAGTGGAGAACACAAATCACATCCCTGAAATGTTGGGGAACACAACTCCTAGTGAGAGGGAGGAGCTGAAGCAAATCTGTCATCAGTCCAGAAATGGTTTTGGGCAATTGTTGCGTTTGAAGTTGAATAAATCCTCATGGAATGGGAATCTACATTCCAGAGTCGTTGAAGTGGCCCTAGAAACAGGGATGCTGGAACAGTCCCTACAGATGGGAGGGTAACCCGTGTATTTGCAGGATTTAAAAAGGGAAGTCAGGAGAATGGATTTTTATCAACCAGTGAGTCTGATGTCAGCAGTGGGGAAAATGCAGTCGTTTGTTATCAAGGATTTTACAGAATCCGTGGTAGAATTAGGGGAACGAGTGGATCTGGTTTAATTAATTTTTCCAAAGTCTAATGGCTAAAGGGATCAAGGGATACAGGGGGAAGGGTTAGGGAATTGAAATCAGTTTTAGGAGAAATTAGAAAACCCGAATTAAAGGAGGAGGTAAGAGTGCAGGACTCAGGAGAGGTTATTAAAATCTCCAGCACTGACACAACTAGGACAGAGTGTAGGAAAGGTCCAGCAATCAAACTTGAAGCACACTGGACAAACAAATGACAATGAGAAGAGGGACAATTAATACAGGTCCGAGAGTGTTATATCTGCACACAGTAGAAGGAATCAAGGAAACTGGGCCAGATCAAAATGAGTAAGTAGGATGTGGTGGACATCATGAAGACCTGGCTGCAAGGGGATCAGGATTGGGGCGGCACGGTGGCTCAGTGGTTAGCGCTGCTGCTTCACAGCACCAGGCACCTGGGTTCGATTCCAGCCTCGGGCAACTGTCTGTGTGGTGTTTGCACATTCTCCCCGTGTCTGTGTGGGTTTCCTCCGGGTGCTCCGGTTTCCTCCCACAATCCAAAAAATGTGCAAATTAGGTGAATTGACCATTCTAAAATTGCCCATAGTGTTCAGGGATGTGTAGATTAGGTGCGTCAGTCAGAGGTAAATGTAGAGTAATAGGGGAGGGGAATGGATCTTGGGTAGGTTACTCTTAGAATATAGAACAATACAGCACAGAACAGGCCCTTCAGCGCTCGATGTTGCACCGACCTGTGAACTATTCTGCTTGTCCCCCTACACAATCCCATCATCATCCATGTGCTTATCCACAGACTGTTTAAATCTCCCAAATGTGGCTGAGTTATCTACATTGGCAGGTAGGGCATTCCACGCCCTTACCACTCTCTGCTTAAAGAATCTGTCTTAACTCCATCACCCCTCAATTTACAGCTATGCCCCTCGTACAAGCTGACATCATCATCCTAGGAAAAAAGATTCTCACTGTCCACCCTATTTTATCCTCTGATCATCTTGTATGTCTATGTTAAATCCCCTTCTTCTCTCCAATGAGAACAAGTCCCTCAGCCTTTCCTCAGAACACCTTCCCTCCAGACCAGGCAACATCCTGGTAAATCTCCTCTGCACCTTTTCCAATGTTTCCAGATCCTTCCTGTAATGGGGCGACCAGAACTGTACACAATATTCAAGTGCGCCCGCACTAGCGTTTTGTATAGTAGCAACATGACATTACAGCTCCGGAACTCAATCCCTCTACCAATAAAATCTAACACACCATATGCCGCCTTAACAGCACGATCAACCTGGTGACAACTTTCAGGGATCTATGTACTTGGACACCAAGATCCCTCTGTACATCCACACTACCAAGAATATTTCCATTGACTCACTCTGCCTTCCTGTTATTCTTCCCAAAGTGAATCACCTCACATTTATCTGCATTGAACTCCATTCGTTACCTCTCAGCCCAATACTGCAGTTTATCCAACCTGTAACATTCTTCCACACTGTCCACCACTCCAACGACTTTAGTGTCATCTGCAAACTTACTAACATAGAACATAGAACATAGAAAAATACAGCGCAGTACAGGCCCTTCGGCCCTCAATGCTGTGCCAACCCAAGCCCACCTAACCTACACTAGCCCACTTTCCTCCATATGCCTATCCAATGCCCGTTTAAATGCCCATAAAGAGGGAGAGTCCACCACTGTTACTGGGAGGGCATTGCATGAACTCACGACTCGCTGAGTAAAGAATCTACCCCTAACGTCTGTCCTATACCTACCACCCCTTAATTTAAAGCTATGCCCCCTCGTAATAGCTGACTCCATACGTGGAAAAAGGTTCTCATGGTCAACCCTATCTAAACCCCTAATCATCTTGTACACCTCTATCAAGTCACCCCTAAACCTTCTTTTCTCCAATGAAAACAGCCCCTAGTGCCTCAGCCTTTCCTCATACGATCTTCCTACCTTACCAGGCAACATCCTGGTAAACCTCCTCTGCACCCGTTCCAGTGCCTCCACATCCTGCCTATAGCGAGGCGACCAAAACTGCACACAGTACTCCAGATGCGGCTGCACCAGAGTCTTATACAACTACAACACGAGTTGCAACTGCAACCTATTCACCTATGCCAGCATTCATGTCATTTATAAAAATGACAAACAGCAGTGGTCCCAAAACAGATCCTTGTGGCACACCACTAATAACCAGACTCCAGGCTGAATATTTTCCATCAACCACCACTCGCTGCCTTCTTCCAGTTTCTAATTCAAACTGTTAAATCACCCTCAATCCCAGGCCTCTGGGATTTTCTCCTGTAACTGACCATGTAGAACCTTACCAAAGGCTTTACTGAAGTCCATGTGCATCACGCCAACTGCCTGACCCTCATCCACTTGCTTGGTCACCTTCCCCACAAACTCAATGAGATTTGTGAGACATGACCTGCCCTTGACAAAATCATGTTGATTATCTCCAATCAAATTGATGCTTGCGAGATGATTATAAATCCTATCTCTCGTAATCCTTTCCAAAACTTTTCCTACAACAGACATAAGGCTCACTGGTCTATAATTACCTGAGTCATCTCCACTGCCCTTCTTGAACAAGTGTACAACATTTGCAATTCTCCAATCCTCTGGTACTAACCTGTCGATAATGACAACTCAAAGATCAAGGCCAAAGGTTTGGCCATCTCCTTCCTATCTTCCCAGAGAATTCTCTGAAAAATCTCATTCAGCCCAGGAGACCTATCTACTTTTATTCCTTCTAGAATTAATTACACCTTCCTCCTTACTAACCTCAATCCTTTCAAGTCTAATAGCCCATTTAGACCTCTCTGATCACCACCTTCCCACTTCAGTCTTTGACTGGCCCTATTCCTACCTTAGTCATCCATTTATTCCTCACATACCAATAGAAAAATTTAGGGTTCTCCTTTATTCTACCTATTAAAGGCTATTCATGTTCCCCCCCTTGCTCCTCTTAACTCTCTCTTTAAATCCTTCCCAGCTACTCTGTAACTCTCCATCACCTCATCTGAACCATCTCACCTCAACCTCACATAAGCCTCCTTCATCCACTTAACAAGAGATACAATTTCTTTAGTAAACCATGGTTCCCTTTCCTTATCACTTCCTCCCTGCCTGACAGGGACATACCTATCATGCATATGCAATATCTATTCCTTAAACCAGCTCCATATTTCGATTGTCCCCATCCCCTGTACTTTGCTGTCCCATTCTATGCATCCTAATTCTTGCTGAATCATATTATAATTGTCCTTCCCCCATCGATAATCCTTGCCCTGTGGCACATGTCTGTCCCTTTCTACCGCTAAACTAAACGTAACCGAAGGGTTGGTGTGGACTTGTTGGGCTGAATGGCCTGTCCCCACACGGTAGGGATTCTATGTGGCTGAATGGATGCAGACTTGGCTGGCTGAAAGAAGACAGCGAGTGATAGTGGATGGAAAGTATTCCACCTGGAGGTCAGTGGTGTCCCACACGGATCTGTTCCTGGCCCTCTGCTCTTTGTAGATTTTATAAATGACTTGGATGAAGAAGTGGAAGGGTGGGTTAATAAGTTGACGATGACATAAGGGTCAGTGGTGTTGGAGATAGTGTGGAGGGCTGTTGCAGGCTACAACAAGCCATTAGAAGGATGTAGAGCTGGGCTGAGAAGTAACAGGTGGGGTTCAACCTGGATAAATGTAAAGTGATTCATTTAGGAAGGTCAAATTTGAATGCAGAATACAGGGTTAAAGACAGGATTCTTGGCAGTGTGGAGGAACAGAGGGATCTTGAGGTCCACATATATAGATCCCTCAAAGGTGCCACCCAAGTTGATAAGGTTGCTAAGAAGGCATCTGGTGTTTTGCCTTTCACTAACAGTGGGATTGAGTTTAAGAGCCGTGAGGTTTTGCTGCAGTTCTGTCCAGTTGTGTCCAGTTCTGGTCACCTCATTATAGGAAAGATGTGAATGCTTCAGAGAGGGTGCAGAGGAGATTTACCAGGATGCTGCCTGGATTGGAGGGCATGTCTAATGAAGCCAGGCTGACTGAGCTCAGGCTTTTCACACTGGAGAAAAGGAAGAAAGAGAGCTGACTTGATCGAGGTGTACAAGGTAATGAGAGGCATATATACAGTGGATAGCCAGAGACTTTTCCCCAGGGCAGAAATGGCTGTCATGAGGGGTCATCATTTTAAGGTGATTGCGGGAAGGTTTAGGGGAGATATCAGAGGTCGGTTTTTTTACCCAGAGAGTGGTGGGTGCGGGGAATGCATTGCTAGCGGTGGTAGTAGAGTCAGAGACATTAGGGACATTTAAGCGACTGCTGGACAAGCCCATGGACATTAGTACGATGGAGGATGGCAGTAAATTGAGGGATGTGAAGGTTAGGTTAATCTTAATTTGGAGATGCCAGTGTTGTACTGGGGTGTACAAAGTTTCGGAGCGTCGGTGATCACCTGATGAAGGAGCGTCACTCCGAAAGCTAGTGTGCTTCCAATTAAACCTGTTGGACAATAACCTGGTGCTGTGTGATTTTTAGGGTTAATCTTAGATTAAGATAAATCCTCAGCACAACATCGTGGGCCGAAGGATCTGTACTGTGCTGTACTGTTCTATGTTGCAATTTGTTAATGATGCTAATTCGCTGAATTTCATGGGTTTGTATTCACAAGTTAATGGTGAGGCTGTTTTGTACAAGCTTTTGATAAGAAAGAGGTTGCAGACTTAATCTGTTATTCTTCTGCACATGTGTACACTGTCTCTCACTGTAGCAGATTGAGAGAAGGAAGATGAGGTGGAATTGCATTAATCACCAGAGAGTAATGCACTTCTAGGCTGGAGAGTCAGTGTGGGTTCATGATCAAGAAGGTCAGGATCAACTTCTTTTGAAAACAAACATCCCCAATCCAATCATTGTGGAGACCAAAAACAGGACAGTGAGCAGAGGCTGGAGTGCCCTCGATTCTACAATAAAGAGATGTACGTAATTGACCAGCTCTTCAGGAAAGCTGGAAGGTAGCCTTAAGAGACAACTTGCATAATTTAATGATTGACATTTCATCCCGTAGAGTTATAGAATATAAAACACTCCAGTGCAGTAGAGGCCCTTCAGCCCTCGATGTTGTGGCGACCTGTGAAACCAATCTGAAGCCTATCTAACCTACACTATTCCATTTTCATCCATATACAATGACCATTTAAATACCCTTATAGTTGGTGAATCTACTCCTGTTGCAGACAGGGCATTACATGTCCCTATTACTCTCTGAGTAAAGAAATTACCTCTGATATCTGTCCTATATCCATCTCTCCTCAATTTAAAGCCCTTCATGCTAACCATCACCATCCAAGGAAAGGAGCTCTCCCTGTCCACCCTATCTAACCTCTCATTAGCTTATATGTCTCAATTAAGTCACCTCTCAACATTCTTCCCTCTAATGAAAACAACCTCAAGTCCAAAGTTAAAAATCACACAACACCAGGTTATAGTCCATCAGGTTTATTTGGGAGCACTAGCTTTCGGAGCGACGCTCCTTCATCAGATTGTTGAAAGCTAGTGCTTCCAATTAAACCTGTTGGACTATAACCTGCTGTTGTGCGATTTTTAAACTTTGTCCACCCCAGTCCAACACCGGCATCTCCAAATCATAACCTCAAGTCCCTCAGCCTTTCCTCATACCAGGCAACATCCTAGTAAATCACCTCTGAACCCTTTCCAAAGTTTCCACATCCTTACCATAATGCGGTGACCAGAACCGTATGCATAACTCCAAGTGTGGCCGCACTAGAGTTTTGTACAGTTGCAACATGACCTTGTGGCTCCGAAACTCAATCCCTCTACCAATAAAGGCTCCCATGCTATATGCCTTCTTAACAACCCTATCAATCCGGGTGGCAACTTTCAGGGATCTATGTACATGGACATCCAAGATCCTTCTGCTCATCTACACTGCTAAGAACCTTACCGTTAGCCCAGTATTCTGCATTCCTGTTGTTCCTTCCAAAGTGAATTACCTCACACTTTTCTGCATTAAACACCATTTGCCACCTCTCAGCCCAGCTCTGCAGATCATCTATGTCCCTCTGTAACTTGCAACATCCTTTGGCACTGTCCACAACTCCGCAGACCTTAGCGTCATCCACAAAATTACTAACCCATCCTTCTATGCCCTCATCCAGGTCATTTATAACAATGACAAATAGCGGTGGCCCCAAAACCGACCCTTGCAGTACACCACTAGTAACTGAACTCCAGGATGAACATTTCCCATCAACCACTACCTTCTGTCTTCTTTCAGTTAGCCAATTTCTGACCCAAACCACTAAATCACCCTCAATCCCATGCATCCATATCTTGTGCAATAGCCTACTGTGGGGAACCTTATCAAACACCTTACTGAAGTCCATATACGCCACATCAACTACTTTACCCTCATCCACCTGTTTGGTCACCATCTCAAAGAACTCAATAAGGTTTGTAAGGCACGACCTACCCTTCACAAAATCATGTTGACTAACCCTAATCAACTTATTCCTATCAAGGTGATTATAAATCCTATCTCTTATAACCTTTTCCAACACTTTACCCACAATTGAAGTAAGGCTCAGAAGTTTATAATTTCCAGGGTTGTCTCTACTCCCCTTGCTGAAGTTGGGAACAACATTTGCTATCCTCCAGTCTTCTGGTACTATTCCTGTAGAACAATGATGACATAAAGATCAAAGCCAAAGGCTCAGCAATCTCCTCCCTGACTTCCCAGAGAATCCGTGGATAAATTCCATCCGGCCCAGGATTTTCACACTTTCCACAATTTTTAACACCACCTCCTTGTGAACCTCAATCCCATCTAGTCTAGTAGCCTGTATCTCAGTATTCTCCTCGACAACATTGTCTTTTTCCAGAGTGAATACTGACAAAAAATATTCATTTAGCATTTCCTCTATCTCCTCTGACTCCACGTACAACTTCCCACTACTGTCCTTGATTGGTTCTAATCTTACTCTCGTCATTTTTTTTTATCCTTTATATACCTACAGGAAGCTTTAGGATTTTCCTTGATCCTATCCGCCAACAACTTCTCATGTCCCCTCCTGGCTCTTCTTAGTTCTCTCTTTTGGTCATTCCTGGCTAACCTGTATCTCTCAACCACCCTAACTGAGCCTTCACGTCTCATCCCAACATAAACCTTCTTCTTCCTCTTGACAAGAGATTCAACTCCTTTTGTAAACCACAGCTCCCTCACTCAACCACTTCTTCCCTGCCTGACAGGTTCATGCTTATCAAGGACATGCAGTAGCTGTTCCTTGAATAAGCTCCACATTTCAGTTGTGCCCATCCCCTGCAGTTTCCTTTCCCATCCAATGCATCCTAAATCTTGCCTAATCATATCATAATTGCATTTCCCCCAGTTATAAATCTTGCCCTGCAGTATATACCTATCCCTTTCCATCGCCAAAGTAAATATAACCAAATTGTGGTCATTATCACCAAAGTGCTCACCTACCTCCAAATCTAACACCTGGCCGGGCTCATTACCCAGTACCAGATCCAATGTGGCCTTGCCCATTGTTGGCCTGTCTACATACCGTGTCAGGAAACTCTCCTGCACACGTTGGACACAAACTGACCCATGTAAAGTACATGAGCTACAATATTTCCAGTCAACATTTGGAAACTTAAAGTCCCCCATAACAACTACCCTGTTATTCTCACTCCTATCGAGAATCATCTTTGCCATCCTTCCCTCGACATCTCTGGAACTTTTCAGAGGCCTGTAGAAAACTCCCAACAGGGTGTCTTCTCCTTTCCTGTTTCTAACCTCAGCCCATACCAGCTCAGTAGGCAAGTCCTCAAATGTTCTTTCTGCCACTGTAATACTGTCCTTGACCAACAATGTCACACCTCCCCCTCTTTTACCATTTTCTCTGTTCTTACTGAAACATCTAAATCCCGAAATCTGCAACAACCATTCCTGTCCCTGCTCTATCCATGTCTCCGAAGTGGTCATAACATCGAAGTCCCAAGTCCCAACCCATGCTGCAAGTTCACCCACCTTATTCCGGATGCTCCTGGCGTTGAAGTAGACACACTTCAAACCACCTTCCTGCTTGCCGGTACACTCTTGTGACCTTGAAACCTCATTTCTGACCTCCCTATTCTCAACTCTCACTAGAACTACAATTTAGGTTCCCTTCCCTGTCTGAATTAGTTTAAACCCTCCCGAAGAGCTTTAGCAAATATTCCCCCATGATATTGGTATCCCTCTAGTTCAGGTATGGACTATCCTCTTGTAGAGGTCCCACCTACCCCAGAAAGAGCCCAGTTATACAGGCATCCAAAACCCTCCCTCCTGCACCATCCCTGTAGCCACGTGTCCAACTCCTCTCTCTCCCTTTTCTTTGCCTCGCCAGCACATGGCACAGGTAACAAACCAGAGACAACAACGCTATTTATTCTAGCTCCAAGCTTCCACCTTCCCTCCCTGAATTTCTGCCTTGAATCCCTTTTCCTACCTATGTCATTGGGGCTATGTGGATCATGACTTGGGGCTGCTCCCCCTCCCCCTCAAATACGATCCGAGACTTCGCGAACCCTGGTACTGGGGGGCAACACACCAACCGTGAGTCTCTCTCATTCCCACAGAACCTCCTATCTGTCCCCATAACTACAGAGTCCCCAGTGACCAATGCTCTGCTCCTTTCCCCCCCTTCCCTTCTGAGCAGCAGGAACAGACTCTGTGCCAGAGCCCTGTACCCCATTGCTTACCCCTGGTAAGTCGTCTTCCCAAAACAATATGCTTGTTGTTGAGGGGAATAGCCACAGGGGATCTCTGCACTGCCTGCCAGTTCCCTTTCCATCCCCTGACTGTAACCTATCTGCCTTCATGTACCTGAGGTGTGACTACCTCCCTGTAACTCCTCTCAATAACCCCCTCAGCCTCCTGAATGATCCGAAGTTCATCCAGCTCCAGTTCCCTAACGCGGTGTCCGAGGAACTAGAGTTAGGTGCACTACCTGCAGATGTAGTCAGCAGGGACACTGGTGGTGACCCTTAACCTCCCACATTCTGCAGGAGGAACATTCGACTGCCCTAACCTCCATTCCCACTATTCTAAATTCCCAATGAGACTATTACAAAATAAAGAATAAAAAAAATTAAACTATTACCCTACCAATCTGGCACACAGAGCATTTTCTTTTGGTTAGAGGAGGAGGCTGGGTGGGAGACACTACCCGAGTAGTGTTTCGGGTGATGCAACTGCCCAAATATATTACGTCACTTACCCAGCAGTCCCATGTCTGCTCCTGCTCAGCATGCACTCTGCCTATTCTCGAAGTAAGTTTTCAAAGCAGCCATTTGCCTTCCTGCAGCCTCCCTCCCTCTCTCCTCACTGCTCCCGTAAAATGGAGGTCTGACCCTCAAGGTTGGTCTTTTTTCAATGGGAATCGTACATCCCGGCAGCCCCCGCTCCTCTCTCCCTCTCTCCTCATTGCTCCCAAAAATTGGAGTAACATAGAAAATAGGAGCATTAGGCCATTCAGCCCATTCCACCATTCAATATAATCATGGCTGATCATCCAACTCAATCACCTGTAATTATTTTTCTCTCATATACTTTGATCCCTTCAGCCCCAAGTGCCATATCCAACTTCTTCATGAAATCATACAATGTTTTGGCCTCAACTGCTTTCTGTCGGAGCAAATTCCACGGGCTCACCACCCTTTATAGAATGCCTACAATGTGGTAAAAAGGCCATTTAGCCCATCGAGTCCACATGACCCTCTGAAGAACATCCCACCCAGTCCCCACTCGATCCTCAAACTTCCCATGGCTAATTCACTTAGTCTGCACATCCCTGGACACTACGGACAATTTAGCATGGCCAATCCATTTAACATGCCCACCTATGGACTATGGGAGGAAACCCACAGAGGCACAGGGAAAATGTGCAAACTCCACAGCCAGTCCCCTGAGGCTGGAATTGAGCCTGGTGCTGTAAGACAGCAGTGCTAACTACTGAGCCACTGTGCAATCATAAAACGTGAAGCATTAACATCATGGTGGGAAGCCAGCAGGTTTGGACTGCACGGGGATTGAGTACAGAGCATTGATGGGTTCGGAAATTTCTCCTCATTTCATCTGTGAGCCCTGGTTTTGGACCTCACCTCCACTGGGAACATCCTTCCTGCATCTACCATGTTAGAATTTCATAAGTTTCTATGAAACTCCCCCTCGATCTTCTGATCTCCAACAAATATGGATCTCTAACAAATATATCGATTTAACTCTTCATAGATCAGCCCTGCCATCTCAGGAATCACTGATAAATCTTCACCGCACTGACCCTATAACAAGAACATCCTTCCTCCGATGAGGAGGCCAAAGCTGCTCACAATATTCCAGGTGTGGCCTCACCAGTGCCCTGTATAATTGCAGCAAGACAGCCCTGCTCATGGACTCCACAACTACAGGGCATAGGTTTAAGGTGAGAGGGAAAAAACTTCAAAGGGACCTAAGGGGCAACATTTTCACACAGAGGGTGGTATGTTTATGGAATGAGCTGCCAGAGGAAGTGGTGGAGGATGGTAAATTGCAACATTTAAAAGGCATTTAGATGGGTATATGAATAGGAAGGGGTTAGAGGGATATGGGCCCAATGCTGGCAAATGGGACTAAATTAATTTAAGATATTTATTCAGCATGGACAAGTTGAACCAGAGGGTCTGTTTCCTTGCTGTACATCTATATTACTCAAAGGTATGAAGCCATGAAGGTCAGCGTACCATTATACTGCGTCTGTCATGCATTTGCTCAAATCACTCAGCTTGATGTGGAGAGCTCAAATTCTAATTGCCTCGGAGAGAGCAGAGAGTTTTCAGATAGTCTGCTGTGAATGAAGTTGGAGTTTTTTGGGGAAATAGTGGAGGAAGAGATGACATAATAATAGAATTAGGATTAGGTTTTATTGTCATGTGTACTCAAGTACAAGAATACAGTGAAAAGTTTACAATGTCACCCCTCAGCACCATCTTAGATATAAATCTTAGATATAAATAAAGAAATAAAGAAAACAAGTTAAATTACCCCACAGTGATTCATAGAATAAGTTAGAAAATAATAACGTTAAAAGGATAAACATTACAGTCAGATAAAAACACATATATGACACAATGCAATGGGTAGTGTTAGGATTACACAAGGTTATGACAGGATAACATTTGGGAAATTGAGTGTGTTAAGAGTTATGATGGACTGAAGGTTCTGACTAAGGGTGAGATCAAGTTTGTCAAATATGTTTTGCAGCAAATTCAGGAAAGTAGAAAACAGGCTTGAGAAAATCATCTTCACAGCTCAATATCATAGTGTGTGTTTTTATATTTTTAATAGGCCAATAAAATGTAAAACAAATAACCATTGACGTATAAACCTTGAATAATTATCGGACAAACATTCAAACATTACCACACAAGATACCTGAATTATATGAATAGCTCAAATATTTATAAGCTCTATAATTAATGTCGTAAGAACATAAATACGTCAATGTCTTGTAATTAATTATGCCAGTTGGGTCTGTCAACATATAAACTCAATTAAACCAGAAAAGCTTCAGTCTATGAATGTAAACTGAACGTGGCTGGTCCGATGTGAACATACGAATTAGGAGTTGGAATAGGCCCCTCAACCCCTTGGGCCTGTTCTGCCTTTGAGTAAAACTATTATTTACCAGATTGTGTCCTCTTCTTTACGTACCTGCCTAACTCCAACAGGCCACTGCACTAATTCCGGTGACACACCAACCAATAGCTTGCCAACCAGAAATGGGCCATTTATGTCTACTCTTTAGGGCAGCCTGGTGGCTCAGTGGTTAGAGCTGAAAAATGTGTTGCTAGAAAAGCGCAGCAGGTCAGGCAGCATCCAAGGAGCAGGAGAATCGACGTTTCTGGCATAAGCCCTTCTTCAGGCTTATGCCCGAAACGTCGATTCTCCTGCTCCTTGGATGCTGCCTGACCTGCTGCGCTTTTCCAGCAACACATTTTTCAGCTCTGATCTCCAGCATCTGCAATCCTCACTTTCTCCAGGCTCAGTAGTTAGCCTTGCTGCCTCACAGCACCAGGGATCCAGGTTCAATTCCAGCCTTGGTTGATTGTGTTGAGTTTGTACATTCTCCCAATGTCTGCATTGGTTTCCTCTGGATGCTCTGGTTTCCTCCCACAGTCCAAAATGTGCAGGTTAGTTGGATTGGCCATGGGAAGTCACCACTTTGTGTCAAGGAATGTGCAGGTTAGATGGATTAGCCATGGTAGTTATGAGGATAGGGAAGGGGGCTGAGTTTGAGTGGGATAGTCTTCAGGGTGCTGGTGTAGCTATGATGGGCTGAACAGCCTTTTCCTGCACTGTAGAGATTCTATGTTTTTTGTTAGGTAATCCATGTTAATAATGTTACCAATACACCTTGAGCTTTTATTTTTTAAAATGACCTTTCATGTGGCACGTTATGAAATGCCTTTTCAAAATCCAAGTACAGTATATCCACTGGCTTCCCCTTTAACTCCAGCACATTGCTACTTCAAAGAAAGCCAGAAAGAATTTATACAAATTTGCCTTTTCATAAAACTATGTTGACCCAGCCTGATTACCTTCTCTCTGATAGATATGAAGCTAACTGTAGTTTTCTGCTTTCTGATTTCCACCTGTTGTCTTCCAATCTAATTGAATCTAATAGCATATAGTTTGCTTGCCTTCATTGGACGGGGTACTGAGTATAAGAGCTGGCAGGTCATGTTAACATTGTACAAGACATTAGTTCAGCCGCATTTAGAATACTGTGTACCGTTCTGGTCGCCACATTACCAAAAGGATGTGGACACTTTGGAGAGGGTGCAGGGAAGGCTTACGAGGATGTTGCCTGGTATGGAAGGTGCTCGCTATGAAGAAAGACTGAGTAGGTTAGGTTTATTTCCATTAGAAAAAAGGAGATTGAAGGGGGAACCTGATTGAGGTTTACAAAATCATGAAGGATATAGACAGGGTGGATAGAGACAAGCTTTTTCCCAGGGTGAAGGATTCAATACCGAGAGGTCACGCTTTCAAGGTGAGAGGTGGAAAGTTTAAGGGGGATACACACGGCAAGTACTTCACACACAGAGGGTGGTGGGCATTTGGAACGTTGCCAGCAGAGGTGGTAGAGCAGGCACGGTAGATTCATTTAAGATGTGTCTGGACAGATGCATGAGTAGATGGGGAGCAGAGGGATACAGATGCTTAGGAATTGGGTGACAGGTTTAGACAGTACACTTGGATCGGCTCAGGCTTGGAGGGCCGAAGGGCCTGTTCCTGGGCTGTAAATTTTCTTTGTTCTTTATTCTTAATCCTACCAAAATGTAGGGAATTTTGGATAATTTAGAAACAAAATACATCAACTCTCTCACTAATCACTTATTTTCACACCTGAGGATGAAGTCCATCGGGATCTGGGAACTATCAACTCACAAAGTGAACAGTTTACTCAGTATCACTTCCCTGGTAGATTCAATTTTCTTGAGTTTCTCTCTCTCTTCCATTTCCTCATTTTCAGTATTTCTGGGATATTACTTGCATCCTTTACAGTGAAGACCAATGTAAAATACTTGTTCAATTCATCTGTCATCTCTTTATTTTCCATTATCAATTCTCCAGTCTCAATTTTATAGGAATTACACTCATTTTGTTAATGCTTTTCTTCTTATAACATCTATAGAATTTTTCATTATCTGCTTTATGTTACCACCAGTGCATCCACGGTCTCTGTAGTTCCTTCCTCTAATATCCTGGGATGCAGCCCATCAGCTCCAGGGCACTTATTGGCCTTTCACCCAATTAATTTCTCTGGTAATTTTTCTCTAGTGATAGTTATTGTCTTCACTTCCCGTGACCCATCCAATTTTGCCCCTTGATTATTTATTAATTTGGAATGTTATTGTCCTTAACCATGAAGACTGAGGAAAAGTATTTATTTAACAACTCTGCCATTTCCTGCTTCCCCATTATTATTTCCTGAGTCTCATTCTCTAAAATATCTATCTTCAGGTTGGCCTTTCTCTTCCTCTTTAAGTATTTAAACAAGTTCTTACTATCCTGTTTATAATTACTTGCTAGTTTATTTTCAATGTTGATTTTCTCCCTCATTAACATCCTAAACCTCAACCTGAGCTACAAACCTTGCAATTAACATTATTTTGTTCATCTTTTGTTGGTTTTTAAAATTTTCCAAATTCCTTGATTTAGCAGCAATCTTTGCCACATTGTATTTTTTTTCATTCAATCTAATGTTATCTTAACTTCCTTGTTGGCTTATCCCCTTTGAATAATTCTTCTTTTTCAATGGGATATATCTTTGGTGTGATTAATTTTCTTAGATGTCTGCTATTGTTTCTCATTTTTTTTCTGTTAAACTAATTTCCCAGCAAACTCTGTCCTCATTTCTTAAATAATTAGCCTTATTTAAGTTCAGCATGCTTTTTCCCTTAAGTTCATTCATGGGATGTAGAAAAGCTGGCTAGACCAGCATTTGTTTCCCATTACTAACTCTCTTTGATCTGAGTGACATCCTAGGAGCATTTTAGGAGGGTAGTTAAGAATCAAACAAATTGCTATTGGTCTGGAGTCATATGTAGGCCAGACCAGGTAAGGGTGGCAGATTTCCTTCCCTAAAGGACATTTGTGAACCAGATGGATTTTTACAACATTCAGCAAGAATTACATGGTCACTATTATGCTAGCTTTTAGTAAGAGATTTTTCATTGATTCAAATTTTATCATTTGCTATGGTGAGGTTCAAACCCATGTTCACAGAATCTGGATTAATGGTGCTGGAAGAGCACAGCAGTTCAGGCAGCATCCGAGGAGCAGTAAAATCGACGTTTCGGGCAAAAGCCCTTCATCAGGAAAAGGTTTTACCTTTTACCATATTCACAGAATACTAACCTGGACCTCTGGACTTAGTAGTGAAGTAACTCCACCAAGGTCAGTATTGTGTCATTAAGTCATCCTTTATGGACACATGCATAGTACTTGACACTGGTTCATCTTCCTCAGAGCCAGTTCTCAAGAGTGAACAGAATCTCTGACTCTCCTGTTTATATCTGTCGGCCAGGACTCACTGACTGGACCAGGTTAACAACCCCGTTCAGGGAAGTCATATTCTATGAGGCCTACCTGGCTGACTTCATTACAATCACTACAACTAGCCCAATGACAATACCACTTTGTCATCACATCCCCCAAAATTGATTTTATTCATAAAATTGTACATTGTTTCTGACCCAGATTTTTGTTTTACTCTCAAATTGAATGATAATTCTACCATGGGATTACTACACAGGCTGTGGGCAGTCCTGCCTCGGTCAGAATCTTGGAGGGCCTTACAGATGTGGGTCACAAACAAAAATAGCTATTGCTGGAAAAGCTCAACAAGTCTGGCAGCATCTGTGGAGACAAATTCAAGTTAGTGTTTTGGTCCAGTGACTCTTTCTGAGACAAGGAACAGATTGAGCTCAGTCGCAGTGCCAGACGGAGATGGAGAGGGAACGGACTGAGCTCAGTTGGAGAGGGAAAGGGAGCGGGTGGAACAATCACAAAGTCCAGAGGCAGAGTTCATAAAGTGAGGCAGGATAACAGGATTGGCTGTTTGGGAACCAGCTTTATAGACTGAGGGAGCAGTAATGTGAGGGAGGCAGAGTGTAATATCCTTTTATTTGAAGTTTATAATTTGTTAGGCATAGAGGGAGAGAGGCAGAGAGAGGGATATCTGATTTTTGGGGTAGGTAGGACCTGTGCAATATATGGACAGATTGCACCTGAACCAGAATGGTCCAATATCCTTGCTAGGAAGTTTGCTCATGCTGTAGGGAAGGTTTTAAACTGATTTAGCAGGTGGATGGGGCGAGCATCCGCTGCACCCGATGTGGCCTCCTCTATATTGGTGAGACAGGCTGCTTACTTGCGGAACGCTTCAGAGAACACCTCCGGGCCGCCCGAACCAACCAACCCAATCACCCCGTGGCTCAACACTTTAACTCCCCCTCCCACTCCACCGAGGACATGCAGGTCCTTGGACTCCTCCACCGGCAGAACACAACTACACGACGGCTGGAGGAGGAGCGCCTCATCTTCCGCCTGGGAACCCTCCAACCACAAGGTATGAATTCAGATTTCTCCAGCTTCCTCATTTCCCCTCCCCCCACCTTGTCTCAGTCGGTTCCCTCAACTCAGCACCGCCCTCCTAACCTGCAATCCTCTTCCTGACCTCTCCGCCCCCACCCCACTCCGGCCTATCACCCTCACCTTGACCTCCTTCCACCTATCCCACCTCCATCGCCCCTCCCCCTAGTCCCTCCTCCCTACCTTTTATCTTAGCCTGCTTGGCTCTCTCTCTCTTATTCCTGATGAAGGGCTTATGCTCGAAACGTCGAATTCTCTATTCCTGAGATGCTGCCTGGCCTGCTGTGCTTTGACCAGCAACACATTTGCAGCGAGGTAGATGTAAAGTTGAGAGCAAGATCCAACCAGATATCGAACAATATGTGGACAGTCCAGTAGGCAGAGAAGGATGGTCTGGAAAGCTAAACTGTTCAAAGTTTGTGAGACTAACCTGTATATATTTTAATGCAAGGAGCTCGACTGGGAAGGTGGTTGAACTTGGAACATTGAGCAACATGCGGGAATATGAATGAATAAATGAATGATTTATTGTCACATATATCTAGTGAGACACAGTGAAAGAGTTCTGTGGCCACAAACAGGTGCCATTTTGAGGTACAAAAGAATAAAAAGAAAGTACTTAAATAGGCCAGGGTCCCAAACACAGCTCCAGGACTTGTGCAAGACCTCTGTAAGGTCCCCACCCTGGGCCTACCACAGTTCAGAGTCCCCAAACCACCATCACCGCTAGTGCAGGAGTCCACACATCGGGCCTAGGAGTCAGGAGCAGGAGTCACCATCAGCATCACTCTGGCTTCCCCAGGAGGATTGGAAGATGAAAAGGAGATAGTGAGGAAAAGTGTGCAGCTGGCCTGAAGCAGATGGGCTCAGCTCAAACTCCACTTAACCATCTTAAACCTGGATGTGTTCTTAGTTACTGTTCTTAGCTCTATTCCTGATGAAGGGCTTTTGCCCGAAATATTGGTTTTCCTGCTCCTCGGATGCTGCCTGACTTGCTGTGCTTTTCCAGCACCACTCTAATCTAGACTCTGGTTTCCAGCATCTGCAGTCCTTGTTTTTACCTTTACAGTACTTAGGGACCTTGACTCCAGTGAAACATCTACAAATATGATGTTGTTGCAATCACAGACATGGCTTTCGTAAGAGAGGACTGGGAGCTGGGTGTAGAAGTTTCAGGTGCGATGAGGGGAATGTAAGAGAGCTGGGATTACTGCACCAATTGATAAAGGAAACCATCACTGCAGGAATGAGGGAGGATGCTCGAGAATGTTCTTCAAATAAGGTTGTCTAGGTACAGTGTGGAAATAAGAAAGGCTGATTACATTGCTGGGATTATACTAGAGGGTTCCCAACAGTTATAGGTAGATAGAGGAGCAGATATACAGGCACATCATAGAGAGGGGTGAGAGGAATAGAGTTATAGTTATTGGGAATTTCAACTAATTCAGCTAACATTGCCTTTTGTGAAAGAATTAGATGGGGTGGAATTTTTAAAGTGCATCCAGGAGAAGTTTTGTGCTAGTAGGGAGATGGTCCAACTAGACACAGGGTAGGGCTGGACTTAATCCTAGGGAATGGAGCTGGTTAATTGGTTGAAGTATCAAGTGGATGAACATTTTGAGGAAAGTGACCAAAACTGTGTAAGTTTCAAAGCTGTTATGGAAAGGGATAAGGATAATTCAGAAAATAAAAATTTAAACCGTGGGAAGGCCAATTTCAATGTCATTAGACAGGATCCAGCACACAGACCGGGAGCAGCCAGCTGCATGTAGGTCTACACTTGGGAAGTAGGAGACGTTTAAAAGTAATATAGTGAGAGTTCAGGGCTAGGGTGTTCTTTACGAGTGAAGGGTAAGGCCAGCAGGTCCAGGGAATATGGATGTGAAAGGATGTCAAGAATCTTTGTTAAGAAAAGCAAAGGAAGCACATGTCAGGTACAGTGCATTAAAAACAGGAAAGGCCCTTCAGAAGTATAGAGTGTTGGGGGGGCACTTTAAAAAGAAATTAGGACAGCAAGAGGGTGCCATGAAATATCTTTGGCAGGCAGGATGAAGGAAAACCTGAAGTCGTTTTATAACTGTATTAAGAGTAAGAGGATTACCAGGGAAAGAGTGGGACCTAATGGACACCAAAGGGGTAACCAGTGTGTGGAACCAGAGGATATGGGTGAGGTCATAAATGAACATTTCTGATCTTCACAAAGGAGCAATATATTACAGCAGGAGATATCAGATTGGGATGGCTAGGTTCTAGAACATGTTAGGATTAATGAGGAGGTGGTATTCGGTGTTTTAGTGGACATATGGGTGTGTAAATTACCGGGGCTGAAAATGTGTTGCTGGAAAAGCGCAACAGGTCAGGCAGCATCCAAGGAACAGGAAATTCGACGTTTCGGGCATAAGCCCTTCATCAGGAATGAGGAAAGGCACACACTTTCCTCATTCCTGATGAAGGGCTTATGCCCGAAACATCGAATTTCCTGTTCCTTGGATGCTGCCTGACCTGTTGCGCTTTTCCAGCAACACATTTTCAGCTCTGATCTCCAGCATCTGCAAACCTCACTTTCTCCTTGTAAATTACCAGGGCCTAATGAGATGTATCCCAAACTGCCAAGTGAGGCATGTGAGGAGATTGCTGGGGTCCTGATGGGAAATATTTAAGAGTCATTGAATTATCCAGCACAGAAACAGACCCCTTTGGTCCAACCAGTCAATGCTGGCCATAATCCCAAACTAAACTAGCCCCACCTGCCTGCTTCTGGCCCATATCCCTCCAAACCTTTCTACTCATGTATTTATCCAAATGTCTTTTAAACATCATAATTGTACCCACACCCACAACTTCCTCAGGCAGTTTATTCCATACCCAAACCACCCTCTGTGTTAAAAAAATTGCCCCTCAGGTCTTTTTTAAATCTGACTCTTCTCACCTTAAAAATATGTCACCTAGCCTTGAAATCCCCCACCCCAGGGAAAAGATAACTACCATCAACTCTATCTATACCCCTCATTATTTTATAAATTTTATAAGATTGCCTCTCACCTTCCACAGCCCAGCCTATCCAACCTTTCATTCTAACTCAGACCTTCCATACCTGGCAATACCCTGGTAAATCTGAAGGGCAGCAGGTATAGGCCAAGCAATTGCAGACCAGTTAGTGTGATGTTAGTGGTATAGAAACTATTGGAAAAAGTTTTGAGAGACAGGATTAGTCAACACTTGAAAAGGCAGGGATTGATCAAGAATAGTCAGGATTTTTTGGCAGGAGATTCTGTCTGACTAATTGTCCCTTTTTGAAAAGGTGATTTAATATATTATTGAGGGTAGTGCAATTGATATGGTTTACATGGCCTTCAGTCAGGCTTTTGACATGGAAGGTTGATCCGAAAGGAAAGAGCCCAGGGGATCCGAGGTAATTTGGCAATCTGGATCCAAAATTGACTTGCAAATGGGAGGCAAAGGGTAATGGTGGAGCGTTGTTTTTGTGATTGGAAGCCTGTGGCCAGCAGTGTATCACAAGGATCAGTGATAGGACCCTGCTGTTTGTTGTGTTTATTAAAGACTTGGATTTGAATATAGAAGGTATAATTGGTACATTTGCAGATGACACAAATATTGGTGGTGTTAATCTTGTGGAAGATGGTCTCAGGCTGCAGTGTGATATCGATCAGCTGGTACATTGAACTGAGCAATGGCAGATGGAATGTAATTCTGATAAGTGCAAGATGATGCATCCTGGGAGGTTGATTAAGGGAAAGATATATACAACGAATGGTAAGACCCTACAGAGTACTGAGGAACAAAGGCACCTTGGTGTACAAGTCTATAAATCTCTAAAAGTGTCAGCACAAGTAGACAGGGTGGTGAAGAAAGTGTATGGGATGCTTGTCTTCATTAGCAACGTGTAGAATATAGGAGCATTGAAGCCTTGTTACAATTTAATAAAACTTTGGAGAAAGTGAGGACTGCAGATGCTGGAGATTAGAGTCGAGAGTGTAGTGCTGGAAAAGAGCAGCCAGTCAGGCAGCATCCGAGGAGCAAGAGAATTGACATTTCAGGCATTGTGCAACACCATACTGTCATCCTTAATGTTCTCGGAGGCCAGAGAGCACATGCTTCAGCAGAATCATGGGGTGGGGGTGGGGGTGGGGGCGGGGGCGGGAGCGGCTGGGAGCCAGCGGGTCCAGGAGATGCAGATCTCTCCTAGTGGCCTCACTGTTGTATGTCACCTTGTCAGGCAGGGAGAGGGCAGTATGTCAGTAATGATTCACTCTGTGTTTGGGTGATGGGACTGTCATGGCTGAGTACGGAAGGAGATGGAGAGATAGGTGTGAGGCTGATAGCATTTGACCATGAGGGAGGGTGAGGTTGAAGTATCTGGATTTAGAGTCATAGAATCATACAGCACAGAAACAGACTCTTCAGCCCATCAAGTCTATGCTAACTAACAAATACCAAACCACACTAATCCCATTTACCTTCATTTGATCCATAGCTGACTCTGAATTGCATTTGAAGTATTTGTCCAGATGCTTCTTAAAAGTTACAAGATGAATGAAAAAATATATCCTAGGCTTCCCTTTAAACCAATTACTCCTTATCTTAAACATGTGCTGTCTCTTCTTAGACACATCTGCCCGGTCTGTGCCTCTCTTAATTGTGTATCCCTCAATCAGATTCCCCCTCAGTCTCCCGTGCCCCAAGAACATTTAAGCGTGTATTTTTATAGTTACAATAACCATCGGGACCTTCGGCTGTTAATAAATCCAGATTTGTTATTACCTCAGAACACCAAAGATCGATTAAAAGGAAATCTATTTATATATTATCTAGATAATGTGAAATGACTTATTGGATATCAATGTTGAGTTTGTTATGGGTTTATTATGCTATTACACCAGTAGATGGTGATGCTGTTCCAATCCTCACTCTGCTATGAATTAACTTGCGATTTTCCACTTTCTAGTTGTAATTAAAAATCTTGCCAGAGAGAGAGAGAGAGAGTGTGTGTGTGTGTGAGAGAGAGAAAGAACTGGAGTGACAGAGAGGAAATGAGCCAGGGTTCGGATATACAAAGTAGGAGCAGAAGTAGGTAGTTCAGGCCCTTGAGCCCTTCAGTAAGATCATGGCTGACCTGTTTGTGTTTTGAATTCCACATTCCCTATCTATTCTGACAGATTCTTGTTGAGTAGGACAATCAGAAGCTATCGACCTCTGCTTTGAAAATACTTAATGCTTCACTTCACGTAATACTTCACTGAGGCAGAAACTTTGAAGTCACACAACTCTCCAAGAGAGAAAATTTCCCCTCACGTCTGACCTCATTTTAAAATTGACCCCAGGTTCCAGACTGACTCACAACAGGAAACACGGCCAGCTTGTCAAGGCCATTCAGAGTCTTACAAACTTCAATCAAGCCACTCATCACTCCTCGAAATTCCAGTGCAAACGGTCTCAGCCTGTTCAAACTCTCCTCATAAGACACTTACTCATTCCAGGTATTAATGTAGTAAACATCCTCAAACACACCTGGAATGCATCGACATCCTTCCTTAAATAAAGAGACCAAAACTACACACTGTGTTTATGATGTGGTCTCACCAATGAGCTTTGTAAACAAAGCAGAATATTCTTACTTTTATGTTCAATTCCTCCCGTACTGAAGGGGAAATTGTCCCATTAGCCTCTTGAACACTTGCTGGACCTGCAGAATGATTTTGTGATTCAAATTCTGGATAAATGCGAGGTGATGCATTTTGGAAGGTCAAATTTGAAAGCTGAGTACAGGATTAAGGATAGGATTCTTGGCAGTGTGGAGGAACAGAGGGATCTTGGTGTGCAGGTACATAGATCCCTTAAAATGGCCACCCAAGTGGACAGGGTTGTTAAGAAAGCATATGGTGTTTTGGCTTTCATTAACAGGCGGATTGAGTTTAAGAGTCATGAGATCTTGTTGCAGCTCTATAAAACTTTGGTTAGACTGCACGTGGAATACTGCGTCCAGTTCTGGTCGCCCTATTATAGGAAAGCTGTGGATACTTTGGAGATGGTTCAGAGGAGGTGTACCAGGATGCTGCCTGGACTGGAGGGCTTATCTTATGAAGAGAGGTTGACTGAGCTCGGATTTTTTTCATTGGAGAAAAGGAGGAGGAGAGGGGACCTAATGGAGGTATACAAGAGAATGAGAGGCATAGATAGAGTCGATAGCCAGAGACTATTTCCCAGGACAGAAATGGCTAACACGAGGGGTCATAGTTTTAAGCTGGTTGGAGGAAAGTATAGAGAGGATGTCAGAGGTGGGTTCTTTACACAGAGAGTTGTGAGAGCATGGAATGCGTTGCCAGCAGCTGTTGTGGAAGGAAGGTCATTGGGGACATTTAAAGAGACTGATGGACATGCATATGGTCACAGACATTTGAGGGTGCATACATGAGGATCAATGGTCAGCACAACATCGTGGGCTGAAGGGCCTGTTCTGTGCTGTACTGTTCTATGTTCTATGTTCTAAATTAAATTATCTCGATCCTTCTGCAAATTCTGCAGTCATTTTCCATTTAAGTAAATATTCTGCAGTTTTATTCCTTATGTTGAACAGAACAACTTCACATTTTCCTATATTATGCACCCAATCTGCCAGATCTGGACCCCTGGGGTCTGTTCCGTGATTGTCAATAAGCATTCATAATCAGTCTGGTTCTTTAAGATTTCATTCTTTATTTCTTCATACGGCCGGGTACAGAGCATCAGAAACACATAGACTGTGCACTTCTGTATTCCTTGGAGGAGCTGCGCACATGGCTTAAAACAAAGCCATTTTTATACATTTCTTAAAGAAAGATATAGGCCATGATCATGTAGTACATTAAGACAATTACCAGTCAATATACGATATTATTTAATTTGACAGTTACTTGGTCCAATGATATTTCCTGGGAACCAACCTGTTTTCCAACACTCAGGCCACCCTTATCTCACTAACCGAGCCACTGCACCTGCATCTGAAGGTCAGTTAGGATTGCTAGTAATGTCTTACCTAGTCTTGTTATTTCTATGCTGTAAAGGGAGCATTGTCTGTTAATCTGTACTGAAGCAGACTGTGGTTAGTCAATTAGGCAGCTACAGCAAAATTAAAAGCCATTTCATACAGCTTTTAGCAGAATTGTCAATTTGCAGCCTCGGAGCCATTTTGTCATGTTATTTCCATCGAGAAGCCATTTTACTGCCACCTGAGTTATTAAGAATATCTGTATTCAGGTTTCAGATCCTCATCTCGCCACTTTGGTCATCCCATGACTACACCATAAGATGGGGGGAGTATAGATTAGATCAGTCCAATCGAATGGACACTAGATACTGCCATACTGCCTTTACCTCCTTCTCCATTGAAACAGAGGTAGGCAACTGCTCCTCCTCATCTTCATTTGGATGGAGTAGAGGCATTTTCTTGGGGGAACCGATGTTGTCAATAGAAGTTATTTGCTTGGCAATAATACATTTGACAATAGCAATACTAGCAAAGAGACAAATGAAAACAATCCCAATATACATGGCCAGATTTATCAACCAGTTGTAGCATGAGCCAAAACCCCAATGTCTCCATCCAGTGCCTTCCGTCATTTGATTGACGAAGGTGTGGATGTTATCTACATGCTTGGTAATGATCAGTAACCCCTATCATACACTTGCCCTTCATTATGGTGCAAACTCCACCCCCTTTGGCGGGGAGGGTAGTCCAGGCTGTGCCGGTTTTGCTGGGAGGACAGACATAATTCTAAGAGCATGTCCTTAACTCCTGCTAAGGCCAAGGCTGTCTCATTGCCCACGAGAGTGAGACTGCAAATAAGACATTTTCGGTTTTGATGGCTAATTCCTGCAGATCCTCTGAAGGAAAAAGCACCATGAAATACGTAGCACACAGACTGGGCTTTACTGTTGCCTTAGCACCCCTCCATTGCATGCAGAGTTCAGGTGAAACTGAACGTTTGGTAGGGAAACCCCAACCCCATTCCCAGGTAGTTAGACAAAGAACAGTAGTTGGGAAAAGTGTCCCTACAGCAACAGCACGGGGAGTACCTATGTCATCAAGAACGAGGAAGTTGGTCACTCTGCCTTGGCTGAGAAAATAATAACTGAGTTTAGGACAAATAACAGAGAGGGCTTTCCAGTAAGAAGCAGGCCTGTCCTGGTGACTATATTCCAAACGTACGGGTACTCCATGGCTACAAAGTATGGTCGCCCAGGGCGCTTACGGTGAAAGCCGTTCAATAAAAAGAGGTGAGTCTTTCGGTAAGAGACGCGGTTATTGTCCCAGACTGGTTCCTTCTATTCCATAATTGGGAAGATGGAATAGGGGTTTCATCGTGAAGGTGGGTGATGCTATTACCCATATCACAAAGAGCCTAAACACCTGTAATAACAGGGACACACTCCTCCCGTAGGCATATGCATGAGATGCGAGGCCCCACAGGGGAACAGTAGCAGTTAGTACATTTAACCAAGGCACTTGGAATAGTCTTAGTCACATTCACATAAGCACACCCCCATCCCATACCTTTGTAACAATTGGGATTGGCTTCCCCGCACTCGTTAGAGGAAGTAAACAAGCAACTAGCAGGTGGGGGTAAGTAATAGTCAACAGAAACATTATGTCCAGTAAATGCCTTAGAAGTGTTCCATATGCCGTTGCTGGGATTTGGGGGGGTGGGGAAAGGGGTCAAGGAGCCCTTTGTTCATGTGAGGGCATAACATACCACTTCATCCTGGCTGAATATTTTGTTGTGACTTTGAAGAAACGGATTGTGAGTGAACGATGGCATTTCCTCCTTTTCCCTTCTGTGGCGTAGGGGGCAAGGCCTACCAGAGCCATCCATAGCACAACTGAAATCAAACTGCACACAACACCCTGACAGGGTAACGATCATTGAGACTTGTCCTGTAAACGAACTGTCCAATCTTATTGATGCAGTTGACCATTGCGACAGTCATTCTTGGTAACGTTCCCTGGCATCGAAGGAATCAGTCTCTTGGCACACAAGGACATCTTTTCGACATAAATGGCACACAGTCTCTGGTTGCTTAGGATCACACGGGTAAACAGTTCCTTCTTGAGCACGAATGCTGATGATGACGAGTCCACGTAAGGGGATAAGGTTGACCTTCATCATCTCCCTTCATGCCAGGGGGTCATCCGATGACCTTGCAATGATGGAGGTCAGCTGGTGACCTTAGCAGCAGTAGGGGTGGTGAGGAGAACCTGGAAGGGCCACTCCCTTTGAGGTTGGAGGCCGCGGCATGTCCATTGTAATAGAGTATAAACCATTCCCTTCTTGCACAAGTGTGTAAACATATGCACATTATAAACTAAAATAGGCAACAGCACAGAAGGAACACAAACCTGTCCAGTAGGGGTTACCCACATTCTGGTTTGAGTATTGAGGGAGTACCCTATTTGAGGCCATGGTTTGTGCTCTTCAGCAGGGGCCTTCCCCTGTGATTTCTATACCATACCCAGGTCTGCCATACCTGTCCCCATATTGTCTCTATCCGGGTTTTGCTGGGGACCCAAGGGGACCTGATGTTTGGGGTGTAAGGCTGCCTGCTTGGCAGCAGCACCCACCTCCCATTCCTTGGGAAACAGTATCAGTTGCCTCAGCGTGAGCCGATCATCTTGATAACTGCCAGACTGATTGGACCAAACAGCATTACTATAACGCCACCCCATGGGGGTTAAAAATCCTCTATGTTCCCACGAGGCTACATGATCGTGGGTCACATCACAAGCACAACGAAGAGTCAGTGTACATTAGCAGACTTCCTTTTTGCTAGGATGCAAGCATATTGATTCCCCATGTTAGCTCCAAGGTAACATTAAAGACACATCACTCCCCAGTGGTCACATTACAACAGTTAAAGCAAGGGCCAGCTATTTGTCCCTGGGGAGTTTTGTTGTCTTGTTTCCAGTGTCAAATGTGTAATGTTGGGGCCTGCCTGTCCCCATTTTCAGGGTCCCCTCAGGAAAAGGTTGCTCAGCAGCTGGTCATTGGGTGGGCATCTGAGATAGGTTCCGCCCTCCAGTGGGTATCCTGATCCCAATCAACCCTGTCAGCGCTGGCACATGGCATTTCGGATTGCAAAGGCACTGGATATAATCGGTTTTACCTGTAACTTGCATTGTTTTTCAGTCTGGTTCTGGCCATCCCAGTAGAAAATCACCACTCCCCTCATTTGCGACTGGAAATTCCTGGACTAGTTCATACTGTTTGTCTGGATCATGTCAGTGACACCAGGAGGAAAACATTGCAAAAGCAGAAGGTGAAATAAAGGTGAGTCAGCTTCTCAATTTTTTTTTAATTGTACACCACTTCCGTCAGACAGATAGCCATGTATTCCAATCTTGTAATACAAGCCATTTGTACTCAGGTTACTCCCAGAATTTCACTGCATTTACATCTGTATCCCCCTTGGACATATTGAGCAAATTGAGCTGGTTTGCGGTCAGGGGCATGCTTCATTAACATTACTCTAATACCTGGGATGGGCCCTGGTTTAGGATGGCACAGGTCACTCATCCCCATGATATCGGCTATGAAAACAGAATGCTTCATTTTCAAAAAAGGTCTGTAATTGGGGGTGGGGGGGATGGGGACAACCAGGAGATGTTCGGGGCTCAGCGGGTATCCAGGAACAAAATCCCTATCCTCAAATAAGGTTGGCATGCCAGACAGATTCTACTTGGAATCCCAAGCCTAAAGTTCTTTATTTTATAACATTGTTGCTTTCACTCTGTTTGTATGTTCCTCAGTCTTAGTGGCCTTACACTGTCTCTTATGTCTCTTTTATATTTTTCATCTACCCATTCACAATCAGCTCCCAGCTTTTGGGAGTTCTATCTGCTATACATACCTCTATCTTCCAATCACCTGCAGAATTACTTCAACTGACCAGTAAGGTATCTTTCCATTCTTTAGTTAGCAACGAATTAATGCAGCCACGTTTCAAACTAACCATGAGGCAATGAGACAGGTCACTGACAATGTGTAAAGGAATAAAACCAAACGATCCTGCCAATTAATTCTGATTTTGTGATTCACCTTTATCAGTGCTGACCAGTCATTGCTCATTGACAATGCTATCAGCCGGGAAATGGCTGCACCTGCCTTAAAGGGTGTTGTCTACTCACATGGTAACAAAAAAACTTCTAATGCACAAATAATGGCCGAATCCACAGACACAGATATTAACAATGGGACATTAATGTGGTTCTGTTCGCCGAGCTGGGAATTTGTGTTGCAGACGTTTCGTCCCCTATCTAGGTGACATCCTCAGTGCTTGGGAGCCTCCTGTGAAGCGCTTCTGTGATCTTTCCTCCGGCATTTATAGTGGTTTGAATCTGCCGCTTCTGGTTGTCAGTTCCAGCTGTCCGCTGCAGTGGCCAGTATATTGGGTCTAGGTCGATGTGTCTGTTGATAGAATCTGTGGATGAGTGCCATGCCTCTAGGAATTCCCTGGCTCTTCTCTGTTTGGCTCATCCTATAATAGTAGTGTTGTCCCAGTCAAATTCATGTTGCTTGTTATCTGCATGTGTGGCTACTAAGGATAGCTGGTCGTGTCGTTTCGTGGCTAGTTGGTGTTCATGGATGTGGATCGTTAGCTGTCTTCCTGTTTGTCCTATGTAGTGTTTTGTGCAGTCCTTGCATGGGATTTTGTACACTACATTGGTTTGGCTCATGCTGGGTATCGGGTCCTTCGTTCTGGTGAGTTGTTGTCTGAGAGTGGCTGTTGGTTTGTGTGTTGTTATGAGTCCTAGTGGTCGCAGTAGTCTGGCTGTCAGTTCAGAAATGCTCCTGATGTATGGTAGTGTGGCTAGTCCTTTGGGTTGTGGATGTCCCCATTCTGTTGTCTTTCTCTTAGGCATCTGTTGATGAAATTGCGCGGGTATCTGTTTTTGGCGAATACATTGTATAGGTGTTCTTCTTCCTCTTTTTGCAGTTCTGGTGTACTGCAGTGTGTTGTGGCTCTTTTGAACAGTGTCTTGGTGCAACTTCTTTTGTGTGTGTTGGGGTGGTTGCTTTCGTAGTTCAGGACTTGGTCTGTGTGTGTGGCTTTCCTGTATACCTTTGTGGTGAATTCTCCGTTCGGTGTTCCCTGTACCATCATGTCTATGAATGGGAGTTGGTTGTCCTTTTCTTCCTCTCTAGTGAATCGGATTCCTGTGAATGTGGCGTTGATGATCCAGTGTGTGTTCTCTATTTCTGTGTTTTTAATGATTACAAAGGTGTCATCAGCATATCTGACCCAGAGTTTGGGTTGAATTTTATGGTAAGACTGTTCTATCTTTGCATTACAGCTTCTGCTAGGAGTCCAGAGATGGGTGAGCCCATGGGTGTTCCGTTGATTTGTTCATATATCTGGTTGTTGAATGTGAAGTGTGTTGTGAGGCACAGGTCCAGTAGTTTGAGTATGCCGTCTTTGTTGATAGGTTCAATGTCCTGTTGTCTGTTCTGTATGTCCAGCAGGTTGGCTATTGTTTCTCTGGCTAGGGTTTTGTCGAAAGAGGTGAACAGTGCCGTTACATCGAATGAAACCATAGTTTCTTCCTTGTCTATGTGTATATTTCTGATGATGTCCAACAATTCCTGTGTTGATTGTATAGTGTCTGGATCCGCTGATCAGGTGTTTCAGTTTCTGCTGTAGTTCTTTAGCCAGTTTGTGTGATGGTGTCCCTGGTAGCGATATGTAAAGAACTACATTCCAACCAACAAAATTTGGACCCAACCAGGACAACCTGTACCTACAACAAATCCGAAGATTCCTGATGAAGGGCTTATGCCCGAAACGTCGAATTTCCTATTCCTTGGATGCTGCCTAACCTGCTGTGCTTTAACCAGCAACACATTTTCAGCTGTGATCTCCAGCATCTGCAGACCTCATTTTTACATTCATGTAGAACTCTGAGCTCAAAAACTGCATGAATTTATGTAAAACACTTATCTCACTTATTAGATTGGAATCAATCTAAACATCAGGTCATAGACAGAGAACACAGGGGGCCAACACCTTCAACATATTGTCTAGCTATCACCATTGTTAGCAGCTAACCCGAGAATGCAACTTTAAAAAGAAGGGTTTTGTGATTTACACATGAAAGAAGTGAAACTATCACTGTATTCTAACAGATGAAAGGCTTAACAGACAATCAATTTTTCAATGTATAATTTCAGTTACATCACACTGCAAATTTTTGCTATAAATTCTGTGTAACGATCAAGCTCTCCACAATCACCTGATGAAGGAGCGTCGCTCCGAAAGCTAGTGTGCTTCCAATTAAACCTGTTGGACTATAACCTGGTGTTGTGTGATTTTTAACTTTGTACACCCCAGTCCAACACTGGCATCTCCAAATCAGTCAATAGAGGGAGCTATCTGTTTGAGGGAGACAATAGCTAATATCCAAGGCTATTGCCATGGTGTACTTCAGGAGTCACTGAGACCAGTTGTATTTTTTCAGATTAGATTCGTTTCTCTACAGTGTGGAAACAGGCCCTTCGGCCCAACAAGTCCACACCACCTCTCTGAAGAGAAACCCACCCAAACCCATTTCTCTACCCTATATTTACCCCTGACTAACACACCCTCAACACTGTGGGCAATTTAGCACGGCCAATTCACCTGACCTGCACGTCTTTGGATTGTGGGAGGAAACTGGAGCACCCAGAGGAAACCCACGCAGACATGGGGAGAATGTGCAAACTCCACACAGACAGGCGGGAATCAAACCCAGGACCCTGGTGCTGGGAGGCTGCAGTGCTAACCACTGACCCACCGTGCCACCCATAGTATTCACTTGTGGTATGTGGACATTGCTGGCTGGCCTAGCATTTATTGCCTGTCCCTAACTGCCTTTGAGAAGGTGGTGCCTTCTTGAATCACTGCAGTCCATGTGCACTTAGGGAGGGAATTCCAGGTTTCTGACCCAGTGACACTGAAAGGACAGTGATATATTTCCAAGTCAGGATGTTGAACGCCTTGGAGGTGAACTTGCAGTGAGTGATGTTCCCATTGCAGTTGAACATTGCTTTATCTAGGGTGAGGGTCTTGTATCTCTGTGTCTGACTAGTATCTACTGAACTCCCTACAATGGACAGGTGTTATTGACATTAGGTGAGCATTGGGCTCTGGGTCTGATTCACTGGGCTTTGCTTTGACTTCCCCACATGACTAGCCACTTTGGTGAAGTAACATAACATATAAATTACTAGGCCAACAATAAACTCTCCTGGGAGCACCAAAGGAAATTTTAATGAGTTGTTTAAAGTTATTAAGGTTAATGATAAATATTGAGAAACTGTTTCCAGAGGTAGGAGGGTTAGTAACCAGGGGTAGGACAGTTAGTAACCAGAGGTAGGAGGGTTAGTAACCAGGGGTAGGAGGGTTAGTAAACAGGGGTAAAAGAGGAGAACACGCAATAGAATTGACAAAGAAGCAATTTTGATCTCAGTAATAAAATTCTCTATGACTCCTCCATCATCTCCAACACCCACACCCTTTCCACCGCACTCCCATCCCTATGCGATCACAGAAGGTGTAATGACCTCTCTCTTATCTCCTCCCTCCTCACCGCCCAATGTCCCAAATATTTCTTCAGGCGAGGCAGCAATTTCCTTGTGGTTTTCTTTATCTAGTCTATTCTATTTCCAATCACGACACAGTCTTCTCTGAGACAAAACATGGGAACTGTAAGACAATTAGCTTAACATCAGTCATGCAAAAGTATTAGAGTATATTATAAAGAATACAAAAGCAGAACATTAAGAGATGCATAATATAATCAGGCAGTCAGCATGGCTTCATGAAGTAAGTTATGATTTACCTGTAGTTTCCTGTTTACTGCCTCCCTCCATCTTGAATACAGGGGTTATATTTGCTACTTTCCAGTCTGAGGAAACCTTCACAGAATCTGGAGAAGATGGAAAATTAACATCAGCATATCTATCTCCTCAGCCTCCTCTTTTAAGACCTTAGGGTGAAGACCATTAGGAGTCAGGACTTGTTAGCTCACAGCTCACAGCTCAGTACCACTTCCCTCCCGAATTAAAATAAAACTCTTAAATAAACGTATGAATTTGAATTTTGTTTAAAAACTGTTACCTTTTGTAGTTTAATAACAATATCTTACAGCAAACAATTTGAATGCTATGGTAAAAACAAAAGTCTTCACCATTGGTGACTCTGAACACGCAAAACAATACTTTTCACTGTATCTCAGTACATGTGGCAATAATAAATCAAATCAGGCCATGGGGAAAATTATGCCTGACATATATATTAGAATTCTCTCTGAGGAGCTAACAAGCAGGATAAAAGGCAACCATTAATTGTACTATATTTAAATTTACAAGAGGTGTTTGATAAGGTACCACACGTGAGCCTCCTTACCAAAATATCGGAGGAAGTATTAGCATGGTTGGAGGACTAGCTAACTAACAGAAGACAGAGAGTTGGGACATTTTCTGGATGGAAATCTGTAACTAGCAGAGCGCTGTTAGATCTCAATTATTTGCAAAATTTATTAATGACTTAGATGAGAGAAGTGAACGTGCGATTCTGTAGTTTGTGAATGACACAAAAATAGGTGGGAAGGTAAGTGGTGAGGGTTCAGACAAAGAGTCCATAGAGAGACAACCTGTTCTCCCAGAAGTCTGAAGGCTTCTCACTACATCATTCTCAACCACAAGCTGTTGAGCTACTCAGGAACCAGAGTGTTGGTCATCAGGCTGATAACTTTTGGCATTCATGATTGTCACAATTGTACAAACCGAATCAGCTATTTCTTGCTGGCTAACCCTCACTCTGCTGAGCCTTGCACAATCAGCTTCCCCCACAGCATGAACAAAGCAGATACTTAAATTTCATGCAAAATGATGATTAGAAAATTGTTTTTCAAAAGTACTTTCTTGGGTTCAAAACAATCCTTTTTTTCCATTTCAGTCCACCATCAAAAGTACAGAAAATAAAACAATACATTTTTTTACTTACTCTCCGCATCTCATAGAGACGAAATGTCATTTTAAAACAAAACTTTCACCACGAGGAGTGATGATTTTAGGAGTGTGAGAGGTGACCTTATTGAAACATATAGGTTTCCTCAAAGGCTTGACATGTAACATGCTGAGAGGTTATTTCACCTTGCGGGAGAATTTAGAACCAGAGTGCATAACCTCGGGGGGAATGGTTTCCCAGTTGGGACTGAGATGAGAAGGAGTTTCTTTTCTATAAGTCACTTTATATAAATTAATTCATGGGGTGTGGGTGTTGCTGGCTGGGCCAGTATTTATCACCCATTCCTAGTTGCCCTTGAAAAGGTAGTGGTGAGTTGCCTTCTTGAACGACTACAATCCATATGCTGTGGGTGGACCCACAAAGCCTTTAGAGAAGGAATTCCTGGAATTTGAGTGACACTGAAGGAACAGCGATATATTTCCAAGTCACTATGGAGAGTGGCTTGGAGGGGAACTTGCAGGGAGTCATGTTTCAATATATCTATTGCCCTTGTCCTTCTAGATGGAAGTGATTGTGGGTTTGGAACGTGTTGTCTCAGGATCTTTGGTGAATTTCTGCAGTGGATTTTGTAGATAGTACACACAGCTGCTACTGAGTGTTGGTGGTGGAGGGAGGGGATGCTTGTGGATGTGGTGCCAACCAAGCTTCAAGCTTCTTGAGTGTTGTTGGAACTGCACCCATCCAGTGGGGAGTATTCTATTCCGCTCCTGACTTGTGCCTTGTAGATTATGGATACCTCTGGGGAGTCAGGAGGTGAGTTAACTCCTGTAGTATTCCTAGCCTTTGGCCTGTTCTGTCCAGATTACTTACTTACAGTGTGGAAACAGGCCCTTTGGCCCAACAAGTCCACACCGACCTGCCAAAGCGCAACCCACCCAGACCCATTCCCCTACATTTACCCCTTCACCCTACACTACGGGTAATTTAGCATGGCCAATTCACCTAACCTGCACATTTTTGGACTGTGGGAGGAAACCGGAGCACCCGGAGGAAACCCACACAGACACGGGGAGAATGTGCAAACTCCACACAGACAGTCGCCTGAGGCGGGAATTGAAACCGGGTCTCTGGTGCTGTGAGGCAGCAGTGCTAACCACCGTGCCACCGTGCCACCCATTCTTGCTACCACTGTGTTTATGTGGTTAATCCAGTTAAGTTTCTGTCAATGGTAAACCCAAGTATATTGACATTGGAGGATTCGGGGATGGTAAGACCATTGAACGTCAAGTGGCAATAATTAGATAATCTCTTATTGGAGACAATTATTGCTTGGCAATTGGAACAGCAGAGTTCTTTATGGCAGGGGACTGTGGAGGCTTTTCTTTATTCACCTGTGGGATGCGGGCATCACTGGCTGGCCAGCATTTATTGCCCACCCTTGGTTGTCTTTGAACTGAGTAGCTTGTTAGGCTATTTCAGAGGGCAGAGTCAAAAAGGGTACAGCAGGTCAGGCAGTATCTGAAGAGCAGGAGAGTCAACATTTCGGGCATAAGCCATTCATCAGGAATGCTCTCCTCTCCATTTCAAAGAGGGGATGAGAGTCAACCACATTGCTATGTAGGCCAGACCAGGTGAAGATGACAGATTTCCTTCACTGAAGGACATTAGTGAGGCAGATGGGTTTTTCTGACAATTAGCAATGCTTTCATGGTCATCAATAGATTCTTAATTCCAGATATTTATTGAATTCAAATTCCACCATCTGCTGTGGCAGAATTTGAACCCAGGTCCCCAGAACATTAGTTGAGTTTCTGGAGTAATAGAGTCAAGAGAGTGGGCTTTTGCCCGAAACATTGATTCTCCCGCTCCCCGGATGCCGCCTGACCGGCTGTGCATTTCCAGCATCACACTCTCGACTCCAACCTCCAGAATCTGCAGTCCTCACTTTCACCTTTCTGGAGTAATAGTCCATCAATAACACCACTAAGCCATCGCCTTCCCCTAGGCTAAATCATTAATTATATTCAAGGCTATAAGATCAACAGGAATGGAAATAAAGGATTATAGGGGAAAGGCAGAAAAGTGAAGTTGAGGATTATCAGATCAAGTCCTGATCTTCTTGAATGGTGGAGCAGACATGTTGGGCTGAATTGGCCTATTTCTGTTGCTGTGTGTTATGGCCTCACATTGGGAGATGAAACGTAAGCAGGGTCATTGCTTTGTTGAACACCTCAGCTTTGCCCTCAACAATGAACTTGACCTTCTGGTTGCTTGCACTTCATTACACCATATTGCTCTTGTACTCACGTTCCTGCTCTTGGTCTGGTGCAGATTCCAATGAAGCCCAACACAAACTGGAGGAATAGCACTTAATTTCCATGTAATTACTTTGCAGACCATGAACTTTATCCTCCAGTTCTTAGGAATATGGAGTAAAAAGTGAGGTCTGCAGATGCTGGAGATCAGAGATGAAAATGTGTTGCTGGTTAAAGCACAGCAGGTCAGGCAGCATCCAAGGAACAGGAAATTCGACGTTTCGGGCAAGAGCCCGAAAAGGGCCTGATGAAGAGCCTGATGAAGGGCTACAGGAACAGGAGTACATACTTCAGTCTTTCAAGCCTGCTCTGCCATTCAATGCTAAACATCACACAACATCAGGTTATACTCCAACAGGGTTATCTGGAAGCACTAGCTTTCGGTGTGCTGCTCCTTCGTCAACTACCTAATAAACCTGTTAGACTATAACCCAGTGTTGTATGATGTTTAACTTTGTACACTCCAGAGCTGAAATGTGTTGCTGGAAAAGTGCAGCAGGTCAGGCAGCATCCAAGGAACAGGAAATTCGACGTTTCGGGCATAAGCCCTTCATCAGGTTTATGCCCGAAGTGTCGAATTTCCTGATCCTTGGATACTGCCTGACCTGCTGCGCTTTTCCAGCAACACATTTTCAGCTCTGATCTCCAGCATCTGCAGACCTCACTCTCTCCTTTGTATACTCCAGTCCAACACCAGCATCTCCATATCATGACTGCCATTCAATGTAATCATGGCTGATCATCCAACTCATATTCTGTTCCTGCTTTCCTCTTTTATCCCTTTAGTCTTACAAACTATGTCCATATCTTTCTTAAAAATCTTAAATTTTTGGACTCAGCCGTTTCCTGTAGCAGCGAATTCCACAGTGTCATCATTCTCTGGGTGAAACAATTGACAACCTTCCCTCTAAGGAAAATCATGACCTTCCTTTGTGCTCTGCTTCCTCCTTCCCACCTTTCCCTACCATACAAAACCAACTATTTGTTCAATTCTCTACTTAGTTCCAAAGAAAGTTCATAACAAATTTATATGAACATATAAAATAGGAGCAGACATAGACCACTGGCTTCAGACTGCTCCTGATACTGTCATGGCTGATGTGCTTGGATTTTGGATTCCATATTCCCAGTTACCCAGGGAGATAGTGAGGAAAGAGATCAATCTGAGACTGGTACAGTTGAGAACAGAAGTGAGTCAAACAGTCAGGGCAGGCAGGGACAAGGTAGGACTAATAAATTAAACTGTATTTATTTCAATGCAAGAGGCCTAACTGGGAAGGGAGATGAACCCAGGGCATGGTTAGGAACATGGGACTGGGAGATCCCATTACAGAAACATGGCTCAGAGATGGACAGGGTAAAAACGATGGCTGCAGATGCTGGAAACCAGATTCTGGATCAGTGGTGCTGGAAGAGCACAGCAGTTCAGGCAGCATCCAACGAGCAGCGAAATCAACGTTTCGGGCAAAAGCCCTTCCTGATGAAGAGCTTTTGCCCAAAACATTGATTTCGCTGCTCGTTGGATGCTGCCTGAACTGCTGTGCTCTTCCAGCACCACTGATCCAGAATCAGAGATGGACAGGACTGGCACGTTAATGTTCCAGGATACAAATGCTACCGGAAGGACACAAAGGGAGGCAAGAAAGGAGAGGGAGTGGTGTTTTTGATAAGGGATAGCATTACAGCTGGGCTGAAGGAGGATATTCCCAGAAATACATCCAGGGAAGTTATTTGAGTGGAACTGAGAGATAAGAAAGGGATGATCACCTTATTGGGATTGTATTGTAGACCTGCCAATTGCCAGTGGAAAATTGAAAAACAAATTTGCAAGGAGATTTCAGCTATCTGTAAGAATAATAGGATGGTTATGATAGGGAATTTTAACTTTATAAACATAGACTGGGACTGCCATAGTGTTAAGGGTTCAGATGGAAAGGAATTTATTAAGCGTGTACAAGGAAATTTTCTGATTCAGTATGTGGATGTACTAGAGAAGGTGCAAAATTGACCTACTCTTGGGAATTAAGGCAGGGCAAGTGACTGAGGTGTCAGTGGGGGAGCATTTTGGGGCCAGCGACCATAATTCTATTAGATTTAAAATAGTAGTGGAAAAGGATAAGCCAGATCTAAAAGTTGACGTTCTAAATTGGAGAAAGGCCAATTTTTATGGTATTAGGAAAGAACTTTCAAAAGCTGATTGGGAGCAGATATTTGCAGGTAAAGGGACAGCTGGAAAAAGGGAGGCCTTCAGAAATGAGATAACAAGAGTCCAGAGACAGTATATTCCTGTTAGGGGGGGGAAGGAAAGGCTGCTAGGTATGGGGAATGCTGGATGACTAAACAAATTGAGGGTTAACATCGACCTGGACCCAATGTACTGGCCACTACAGCGGACAGTTGAACTGACAACCGGAAGCAGCAGAGACAAACCACTATAAATGCCGGAGGAAACATCACAGAAGTGTTTCACAGGAGGCTCCCAAGCACTGAGGATGTCACCTAGACAGGGGACGAAATGTCTGCAACACAAATTCCCAGCTTGGTGAACAGAACCACAACAACGAGCACCCGAGCTACAAATCTTCTTGCAAACTTTGAAATTGAGGGTTTGGTTAAGAAAAATAAGGAAGCATATATCAGGTGTAGACAGGATCGATTGAGTGAATCCTTAGAAGAGTATAAAGACAGTAGGAGTGTATTTAAGAGGGAAATCAGGAGAGCAAAATGGGGACATGAGATAGCTTTGGCAAATACAGTTAAGGAGAATCCAAAGGGCTTTTACAAATACATTAAGTCAATAGGATAACTAGGGAGAGAATAGGACCCCTCAGAGATCAGCAAGGTGGCCTTTGTGTGGAGCTGCAGAAAATGGGGGAGATACTAAATGAATACTTTGCATTAGTATTTACTGTGGAAAAGGATATGGAAGATACAGACTGTGGGGAAATAGATGGTGACACCTTGCGAAATGTCCATATTACAAAGGAGGAAGTGTTGGATGTCTTAAAATGTATAAAAGTGAATAACTCCCCAGATGGAGGTAATTCAGATAAATGCGAGGTGCTGCATTTTGGGAAAGCAAACCTTAGCAGGACTTATACACTTAATGGTAAGGTCCAAGGGAGTGTTGCTGAACAAAGAGACCTTGGAGAGCAGGTTCTTAGCTCCTTGAAAGTGGAGTCGCAGGTAGATAGGATAGTGAAGAAAGCATTTGGTATGCTTTCCTTTATTGGTCAGAGTACCGAGTACAGGAGTTGGGAGGTCATGTTGCTGCTGTACAGGACATTAGTTAGGCCACTATTGGAATATTGCGAGCAATTCTGGTCTCCTTCCTGTCAGAAAGATGTTGTGAAACTTGAAAGGGTTCAGAAAAGTTTTACAAAGACGTTGCCAGGTTTGGAGGATCTGAACTACAGGGAGAGGTTGAACTGGCTGGGGCTGTCTTCCCTGGAGCTTCGGAGGCTGAGGGGTGACATTATAGAGGTTTACAAAATTATGAAGGGCATGGATAGGGTAAATAGGCAAAGTCTTTTCCCTGGGGTCGGGGAGTCCAGAACTAGAGGGCATAGTTTAGGGTGAGAGGGGAAAGATATAAAAGAGACCTAAGGGGCAACTTTTTCACACAGAATGTGTATGGAATATGCTGCCAGAGGAAGTGGTGGAGGCTGGTACAATTGCAACATTTAAGAGGCATTTGGACGGGTATATGAATAGGAAGGGGTTGGAGGGATATGGGCCGGGTGCTGGCAGGTGGGACTAGATTGGGTTGCGATATCTGGTCAGTATGGACGGGTTGGACCAAAGGGTGTTTCCATGCTGTACATCTCTATGACTCTATGAGTGTACCCTAGGTGTACACTAGAATTCTGTGGGAGGCTAGGGAAGTGATTTCTGGGCCCTTTGCTGAGATATTTGTATCATTGATAATCACGTGAGGTGTTGGAAGACTGGAGATTGGTTAACGTGGTGCCACTGTTTAAGAAAGATGGTAAGGACAAGCCAGGGAACTATAGACCGGTGAGCCTGATGTCGGTGGTGGGCAAGTTGTTGGAGGGAATCCTGAGGGGCAGGATGTACATGTATTTGGAAAGGCAAGGACTGATTAGGGATAGTCAAGTGGCTTTGTATATGAGAAATCATGTCTCACAAACTTGATTGAGTTTTTTGAAGAAGTAACAAAATGAATTGATGAGGGCAGAGTGGTAGACGTGATTTATATTGACTTCAGTGAGGCGTTCGACAAGGTTCCCCATGGGAGACTAGTTAGCAAGGTTAGATCTCGTGGAATACAGGGAGAACTGGCCATTTGGATACAGAACTGGCTCAAAGGTAGAAGACAGAGGATGGTGGAGGGTTGTTTTTCAGACTGGAGGCCTGTGACCAGTGGAGTGCCATAAGGATCGGTGTTAGGTCCACTACTTTTCATCATTTATATAAATGATTGGGAATGGGAGCATAAGAGGTATAATTAGTAAATTTGCAGATGACACCAAAATTGGAGGTGTAGTGGACAGTGAAGAAAGTTAGTTTGGAATACAATGGGACCTTGATCAAATGGGCCAATGGGCTGAGGAGTGGCAGATGGAGTTCAATTTAGATAAATGCGAGGTGCTGCGTTTTGGGAAAGCAAATCTTTGCAGGACTTATATGGTAAGGTCCTGGGGAGTGTTGCTGAACAAAGAGACCTTGGAGTGCAAGTTCATAGTTCTTTGCAAGTAGAGTCGCAGGTAGATAGGATAGTGAAGAAGGCGCTTGATATGCTTTCCTTTATTGGTCAGAAGTAAATAGATTTCATCAGAAATTTACCTGTGCCTCTACCAATGTCATCTACTGTATCCGTTGCACCTGGTGTGGGCTCCTCTACATCGGGGAGACAGGACGCCTTCTTGCGGATCATTTCAGAGAACATCTTTGGGACACCCGCATCCACCAACCCCATCACCCCATAGCTGAACACTTCAACTCCCCCTCCCACTCCGTCAAGGACATGCAGGTCCTGGGCCGCCTTCACCACCAAACCATTACCATCTGATCTGCAAATGTGTTGCTGGTCAAAGCACAGCAGGCCAGGCAGCATCTCAGGAATAGAGAATTCGACGTTTCGAGCATAAGCCCTTCATCAGGAATTCTCTATTCCTGAGATGCTGCCTGGCCTGCTGTGCTTTGACCAGCAACACATTTGCAGCTGTGATCTCCAGCATCTGCAGACCTCATTCATTACCATCTGATGCCTGGAGGAGGAACTCCTCATATTCCGTGCTGTACATCTGTATGACTCTATGACCTGCTGAGTTTCTCCAGCACGTTGCTTTTATTTTAGATCCCGTTTTATATTTACTCAGTCAGTTGTCATGATCTTTGTTTGCTGTTGAAAGCGTGTTGCTGGAAAAATATAGCAGGTCAGGCAGCATCTGACGAGAGAATCAATGTTTCAGGCAAAAGCCTTTCATCTTTGTTCTGTCAGCTATGGCTCAGTTGGTAGCATTCTTTCCTCTAAATTATAATGTTGTGTGTTCAGGTCCTACACTAAAGACTTGGGCACAGAAATCAAGATGGACACCCCAGTACACTACTGAGAATATGCAGCTCTGTTGGAGACATTGTCATTTTTTTAAGAGGAGACAGTAATTTGAAAGCCATTAACAGCCTCAGGTAAATGTAAAAATCCCAAAGATGGGCAGGAGAATTGTCTTGGTGTTCTGGACAATATGTATCCCTCAATTAACCTTATAAAATATTATCTGATCATTATCACAATGTGAATGCTGTGTTCCCTATTTCAGAAGTACTTTACTGGCTGTAAGGTGTATTTGGACATCCTGTGGGCATGACAAGTGTTATATAAATGATGCTTTTCTTAAATCACGAATAAGTAGGAAGGTCATGACAACTTTGAAAAGAGAATTGGTTAAATATTTACGAGAAAAACATATGTAGGACTTTGAAGAAAGAGGTGCAGTGTAGACATAATGGCCTGAATGGCCTCATTCTGTGCAATATCATGAAAGTCTGAGCATCTAAATCCTTAAGTGCCTTTGCAGAAAAATTAATTCCAGAGTAAAGATTGTGCTGCAAACAGATAGATCTTGTTCTTTCAGTGGTATTGGCCATTCTGTCAGGCACCAGGACCTAACCCTGGCTCAGAGCATGCGCATTTCTCCCCCGCCGTCCCTCCGGAAAGCGCAAGCGCGGAGGCTGCGGACGCGGTGGAGACAGTTCGGGGGCACTGGAGGATCTCGGGCCGGTTACCGTGGAAACGGGGGCCTAGATGGGCAGGGGGCAGCGCGGAGCCTGAGCCGGGCCGGAGTGGACCCCAGCTGCGGTGAGATAGGTCTGTTCCGGCAGCTGGCTGCAGCGCGTCGGGCTGTGAGGGAACTGCTGTGTGTCCCGGAGCGGGGAGGGGGAATGGGGGGGCACAGACTCCACTTGAAATACAGGCCGGAGTTTTAGCACTGAAACAAACCAGACCCCAGTCCCGGATCAGCCCAGACCCCTGTCCCCGAAACGGACCCCAGTCCCGGATCAGACTGGATCCCTGTCCCTGAACTGGACCCCAGTCCCAGTGGCCTATCACCCTCACCTTGACCTCCTTCCACCTATCACACCTCCATCGCCCCTCCCCCAAGTCCCTCCTCCCTACCTTTTATCTTAGCCTGCTGGACACACTTTCCTCATTCCTGATGAAGGGCTTATGCCTGAAACGTCGAATTTCCTGTTCCTTGGTTGCTGCCTAACCTGCTGTGCTTTAACCAGCAACACATTTTCAACCCAGTTCTGGATCAGACTGGATCCCTGTCCCCGAACCGGACCCCAGTCCCCGAACCGGACCCCAGTCCCCGAACCGGACCCTAGTCCCGGATCAGACTGGATCCCTGTCCCCGAACCGGACCCCAGTCCCCGAACCGGACCCCAGTCCCCGAACCGGACCCCAGTCCCCGAACCGGACCCTAGTCCCGGATCAGACTGGATCCCTGTCCCCGAACCAGACCCCAGTCCCGGATCAGACTGGATCCCTGTCCCCGAACCAGACCCCAGTCCCGGATCAGACCAGACCCTAGTCCACGAACCAGACCTAAATCAGAATGCTCCCTGGACCGAACTGCATCTGGTTCTTGAATTGGACCCTGGTCCTGACTGGAATCCACCATCTTCACAACCACAGACTGGTGCAGGCATGGCATTCCTCATGGCTGGGTAGTTACATTTTGTATACACCACAGAGATTCCGGTCTATTAACAAATGCAAAATACCCTGGATGCTTGAAATCTGAAATAACAAACACCAAGTGCTGGAGAAACTCAGCAGGTCGTAGAATCAAACCCCAATAAGTCACATGCAAACAGATCCATCAGTCCAACTCACCCATGCTGTTCAGATATCCTAAACTGATCAACTCCTATTTGTCAGCATTTGACCCATATCCCTCTAAACCCTTCCTACTCATGTACACATGCAGATGTCTTTTAAATGTTGTAATTGTACCAGCCTTCACCACCTTCTCTGACAGCTTGTTCCATACACACACCACCTCTCTATGCCATAGTCGCTCCTCAGGTTCCTTTTAAATCTTTGCCTTCTCACCTTAAACCTCTGTCGTCTAGTTCTGGATGCTCCTACTCTAGGAAAAAGACCTTGGCTATTCATCCTATCCATGCCCCTCATGATTTTATAAAGCTTTATAAAGTCATCCCTCAGCCTTCAATGCTCCAAGGATAAAAGCCCCGCCTACTCAGCCTCTCCTACAACACCAGTTTATAGTCCAGATTTATCTGGAAGCACTAGCTTTCGGAACACCACTCCTTCAGGTGGTTGTGCGGCGGCAAATAAACTGTTGGACAATAACCTGGTGTTGTGTGACTTTTAACTTTGTCCACCCCAGTCCAACACCGGACCTCCAAGTCTCCTATTGGAGAGTTACTGGTTCCAAACTTTCAGCAATAAAGATTGGGGCCATTTTCTTGTTGGCTTTAAACAATAAAAATGGAAAAATCTCAAATGCAGGCAGTGAACTTTTGGGGGGAAAAGGGGAAAAACAGACTGTTTTGTTTTTTATTGGGAGTTGAAAGAATATTAAGCTTTTGCTGAAGTGGACATGGTTAAAAGTGCAGGCGAATCCTTATAAATTGTCTTCTAAATCAAGAAAGATGGCTCACTTGTAGGGAATGAGGAAATTTCTTTGTTTTGCATTTGTTTGTGAAGATGAGTTGGTGAAATGTAATTGAGCAAATCTGATCGATATCAAGTCTCACCATCCTGTTGTAATGGAAGGCAGTATTCTGATGTGTTAGCAGGGGTTTATTCAGCTCTCTTTGGGGTATTGGAGAGCTATGGGTGAAATATTCAGAAAAGCATTAGTTGTTAGAGGCAATGACTGTTATGTTTCTTGATCACATTATCTTAAAAAATCTCATTGTATTAAAAACCTGAAAAGCTGTCAGAAATGTCTTTTGGAAAATAGAAAACTGCAAGGTCATTTCATATAATGCCTTCCCACCTCTTAGATACAACATTTATAACTGACAGCAGGCAGTAGACTGCAGTATTTAAGTAGAAAATGTCTGTCCTAAATAGAACAGTAGAAATCACTGTCAAAGGTAAAAGGGTGCCACTCTTAGTCATTATTCAAAAACCCCTGCCATGTACACAGACACCAGGCTAAACCTGGACGAAGATCATCTGTGATGCTCTCTATGGTTAGCTTAACCTGCTACTATTCAGCATGTAGCTTAATTTACCAAATGTGTCCTTTTAGGTGTGTTTTAGGTGAACAATCAATACCTGTGGAACTCTACGCCAGCAAGACCAACAGGTTTAAGGTGGTTCAATAAAAGCAGAGGGATACCATTAACCATCATGGGAAAGTGATTCAATTGTACAGTCAATCAAAAAAGTGCAATGAAATGAAGTAAAACTTAACTGAAATAGAAAAGGTGACCTGCCAATGCCCCAGAAACCCATCACAGTTATTCAACATGTGGAAACAATGTGCAACAGAACATGAACAGGAATCCCTGCATGCTCAAAGAACTTGTGCCTTTTTCACAACACATAATTGGCCAGTGTGTTTTCAATCCCATTGTGCTGACTACTATAGAACAAAGAACAAAAAACAATACAGCGCAGGAACAGGCCCTTCAGTCCTTCAAACCCGCACCAATCCAGATCTTCTATCTAAGCCTGCCATCTGTTTTCTAAGGATCTCTATTCCTTTGCTCCCTGCCCATTCATGTATCTGCCTAGATACATCTTAAATGACGCTATCAATCCTGTACCTACCACCTTCGCCAGCAACGCATTGCAGGCACCCACCTCCTCTGCAAAAAGAATTTTCCACGTATATCTTCCCTAAACGTTTCCCCCCTCACTTTGAACTCGTGACCCTAAGTAATTGAATCCCCCACACTGGGAAAAGTTTCTTGCTATCCACCCTGTCTACACCTCTCATGATTTCGTAGGCCTCAATCAGGTTCCCCCCTCAACCTCCCCCTTTCCAATGAAAATAATCCTACTCTACTCAACCTGTCCTCATAACTAGCACCCTCCATACCAAGAGAAAGTGAAGACTGCAGATGCTGGAGATCAGAGCTGAAAATGTGTTGCTGGAAAAGTGCAGCAGGTCAGGCAGCATCCAAGGAGCAGGAGATTCAACGTTTTCAAACGCCTTACTAAAGTCCATGTTCGAACATACTGCTTGCAGTGTTTGATGTGTCTGGCAGCATTCTTTATGTATTTCCAGTATGAATATGTCTGAAAATGTGTTGCTGGTTAAAGCACGGCAGGTTAGGCAGCATCTCAGGAATAGGGAATTCGACGTTTCGAGCATAAGCCCTTCATCAGGAATGAGAGAGAGTATCCAAGCAGGCTAAGATAAAAGGTAGGGAGGAGGGACTAGGGGGAGGGGCGATGGAGGTGGGATAGGTGGAAGGAGGTCAAGGTGAGGGTGATAGGCCGGAGTGGGGTGGGGGCGGAGAGGTCAGTAAGGAGATTGCAGGTTAGGAGGGCGGTGCTGAGTTGAGGCAACCGACTGAGACAAGGTGGGGGGAGGGGAAATGAGGAAACTGGAGAAATCTGAATTCATACCTTGTGGTTGGAGGGTTCCCAGGCGGAAGATGAGGCGCTCCTCCTCCAGCCGTCGTGTTATGTTCTGCCGGTGGAGGAGTCCAAGGACCTGCATGTCCTTGGTGGAGTGGGAGGGGGAGTTAAAGTGTTGAGCCACGGGGTGGTTGGGTTGGTTGGTCCGGGCGTCCCTGAGGTGTTCTCTGAAGCGTTCCGCAAGTAAGCGGCCTGTCTCCCCAATATAGAGGAGGCCACATCGGGTGCAGCGGATGCGACCTCTTTATAGCCAACTGCCGCCGTGACATTAACCGACTCAACCTGTCCACCCCTCTCACCCACTCCAACCTCTCACCCTCAGAACGTGCAGCCCTCCACTCCCTCCGCTCCAATCCCAACCTCACCATCAAACCCGCAGACAAGGGAGGCGCGGTGGTAGTTTGGCACACTGATCTTTATACCGCTGAGGCCATCCATGACCTCATCACCTCAGGGTGAGGACCAGTTCAGTCAGTCGAAGGAGGGTGTCAGTGGAAGGGTACTGGTTGGTGAGGCGGGAAAGGAAGAAGCGGAGGGCTTTGAGTCCTTCGTGATGGGGAATGGAGGTGTACAGGGACTGGATGTCCATAGTGAAAATAAGGCGTTGGGGACCGGGGAAGCGAAAATCCTGGAGGAGGTGGAGGGCATGGGTGGTGTCCCGAACGTAGGTGGGGAGTTCTTGGACTAAAGGGGACAGGACCGTGTCGAGGTATTGGGAGATGAGTTCGGTGGGGCAGGAGCAGGCTGGGACAATGGGTCGGCCGGGGCAGGCAGGTTTGTGGATTTTGGGCAGGAGGTAGAAACGGGCGGTGCGGGGTTGTGGGACTATGAGGTTGGAGGCGGTGGATGGGAGATCCCCTGAGGTGATGAGGTCATGGATGGTCTGGGAGATGATGGTTTGGTGGTGGGAGGTGGGGTCGTGGTCAAGGGGGCGATAAGAGGAGGCGTCCGCGAGCTGGCGTTTGGCCTCAGCGGTATAAAGATCGGTGTGCCAAACTACCACCGCGCCTCCCTTGTCTGCGGGTTTGATGGTGAGGTTGGGATTGGAGCGGAGGGAGTGGAGGGCTGCACGTTCTGAGGGTGAGAGGTTGGAGTGGGTGAGAGGGGTGGACAGGTTGAGTCGGTTAATGTCACGGCGGCAGTTGGCTATAAAGAGGTCGCATCCGCTGCACCCGATGTGGCCTCCTCTATATTGGGGAGACAGGCCGCTTACTTGCGGAACGCTTCAGAGAACACCTCAGGGACGCCCGGACCAACCAACCCAACCCAACACTTTAACTCTCCCTCCCACTCCACCGAGGACATGCAGGTCCTTAGACTCCTCCACCGGCAGAACATAACAACACGATGGCTGGAGGAGGAGCGCCTCATCTTCCGCCTGGGAACCCTCCAACCACAAGGTATGAATTCAGATTTCTCCAGTTTCCTCATTTTCCCCTCCCCCCACCTTGTCTCAGTCGGTTCCCTCAACTCAGCACCGCCCTCCTAACCTGCAATCTCCTTACTGACCTCTCCGCCCCCACCCCACTCCGGCCTATCACCCTCACCTTGACCTCCTTCCACCTATCCCACCTCCATCGCCCCTCCCCCAAGTCCCTCCTCCCTACCTTTTATCTTAGCCTGCTTGGCTTCTCTCTCTCATTCCTGATGAAGGGCTTATGCTCGAAACGTCGAATTCCCTATTCCTGAGATGCTGCCTAACCTGCTGTACTTTAACCAGCAACACATTTTCAGCTGTGATCTCCAGCATCTGCAGACCTCATTTTTTACAGTATGAATATGTCAGCAGGTGAGTGAACCAGGCATGTTACTTCACTAAATAAAAAGCAACTGTGAATGATGGAAGTCAGAAACAGATTTGGAAATTGCTGGAAAAACTCAGCAGCAAACTCCTCACTCTCCAAGGCTCCAGATGCATCTTCCAGGTGAAGCTGAGAGAAGTGCAGAGAAATCACAATCTAGTCTATTTGCTGCTCACAATGTGGTCATCTCTACATTGGTGTGACAAAGCTCAGAACGGACAACCACTTTGCAGAACATCTACATTCTGTCCACGCACATAATCCTGAGCTTCTGGTTGCCTGCCATTCCAACACACCACCCTGTTCCCCGGCCAACGTGCTTGTGCTGCTACAGTGCTCCAGCGAAGGTCAGTGGAGACTGGAAAAAAGAACACCCATTTTCAGCTTGGGAACCCTGCAACTTCTGAACTCCTATATCAAATTCAATAGTTTTAGAAACAAAAAAAGAAGTTGTGGGAAAAGCACAGCAGGTCAGGCAGCATCTGAAGAGGAATCAGAGTTAATGTATGGGTCCACTGACCCTTCCTCAGAACTGATAGTAGCTAGGAAAATGTCAGTTTATGTGCAGACGTTAGGGTGGGAGGAAGAAGTGTGTTGCTGGAAAAGCACAGCAGGTCAGACAGCATCCGAGGAGCAGAAGAATCAATGTTTCAGGCTGGAGCCTTTCATTCCTGATGAAGGATTCTGGCTCGAAACGTGAATTCTCCTGCTTCTCGGATGCTGCCTGACCTGCTGTGTTTTTCCAGTAACACACACTCGACTCTGATTCCAGCATCTGCAGACCTCATTGTCTCTTGGGGGGAGGGAGTAGTGAACAAATGATTGGTGGGAATGGAGCCCAAAGAGAGAAAAGAATAGTTGGACAGACAAAGATCTGGCTAGGAGTAGCTGTTAATGGAGACTGTTAGTGGCTAACAATAGATAGTCTGCCATTATACACTATGTGATAATAAAGCCTGGTGCATCGGGTAGAGGGCTATGACATGGGAGAGTTCAGGCTCAAAAATTATTGCAGCATTGGAGATAAGAAGGTCAGGAGGGAGAGTAAATACATGACAGGAGGTGGGTTAGGGGAGAGGATGGAGTCAGAAGGAAGTGGGGGAGGTAGAAGGTTCCAGAGGGGACAGGTTATAACACACCTCTGGGATGGGTGGGACTTAAACCCCGTACCTATGTGGTCTTGAAGTAGGGCCTTTACTCCGAAGCCACAAGACCCTAAGAAACCAATGTTGACCTCAACCTCTATTTAACAGGCGGCTTTCTGGTGTTAACGTAACACAGAATCTACCATGGCAGCAGATAGCGGTGGTGTGGATTATATGATGCAAAAACCATGTCCTTGATAAACAGCTTAATATCAGTTTTTTTGTGAAGGAATTAATCAGATCTGAAAATATGTCCAAAAACTGCAGTTTGTGTAGACTTTATACATTCCCAGCTGCTGTTGATGTTACTGTGTTAATATAAATGCATGATAAAATCATGGTGCAGTGGTAGTATCCCTACCTTTGAGTCAGAAAACCAAGGTGAGGTCTCACTTGTTCCATAAAAGACTTTTTAAAATAATGTGCAATGAAAGCATACATTCTGTAAGATAGGAAGGTGCAAAGAAAGTGCTGCCTCACAGCGCCAGGGACCCGGGTTCAATTCCAGCCTTGGGTGATTGTTTGTGTGGAGTTTACACATTCTCCCCGTGTCTGCTTGGGTTTTCTCCAGGTGCTTCGGTTTCCTCCCATAATCCAAAAATGTGCAGGTTAGGTGAATTGGCCGTGCTAAACTGCCCGTAGTGTTCAGAGATGTGTAGGTTAGGTGCATTAGTCAGGGGTAAATATAGAGTAATAAGGGTGGGGAATGGGTCTGGGTGGGATACTCTTCGGAGAGTCAGTGTGAACATGTCGGGGCGAGGGGCCTGTTTCCACACTGTAGGGATTCTATGAATAGCAGAGAATGATAGAAAGCACAGTGAGAGGCCAGTTCCTTTCTCGTGTACTATGCCAGCTCCCTCAGAGGGAGATGTAGTAACATCTCTGAACAGGTTGATTAGAAAATATGTTAAAAAAGTTTTTTTCTCAAAGATATGTCATAAGTAATATACCCAGTTGCCAGACCAGATACAAGTATATAGCTTGTTAAATTTAGCCTGTAGGTAGTTATGTTCTAATTTAAACTTTGTAGCTTAAGTTTTGGGTGTGGAATTTGAGGGCAGATATCCTGCTCCTGACTGCCAAAAGTTGTTCCACCGGTATTGTTTATTTTCCTACTAATTTTCTGCCTGTCTGATTCTGCTGACGTGTTCTGCTCAGTAACATGTGTTATTACCTGTTCATTACTCATGTCATGTAGTTGGGCTGGGATGGGGCTATGTCTGGGGTGGTGACAGGGAGGAAGAATACAGGGCAGTTGTTCTTAACACCTTGGGCTGTGGAAGGAAAGGATCAACTCCAGAGCAGTAAGCATGGTGATCTGTTTCAGAGCCCTCCAAGTTCAGCACATGAAGGTGATGATTGTGTGGTTTACGAGTTGCAGCAGCTTGGCGCTTTAAAATCGTACTTCTTTATTCATTAATGGAATGTAGACACCGTTGGCTGGATCAGTATTTATTGCCCATTTCTAATTGCCCACAGGACAGAGTCAACCACATTGCTGTGGGTCTGGAATCTCTTGTAGGCCTGACCAGGTAAGGATGGCAGTTTCCTTTCCTAAAGGGCATTAGTGAACCAGGTGGGTTTTTCTCAACAATTGTCGATGGATTCATGGTCATCGTTAGACTCTTAATTCCAAATTTTTACAGAATTCAAATTCCACCATCTACTGTGGCAGGATTTGAACCTGGAACCTAAGAATATTACCTGGGTCTCTGGATTAACAGTCCACTAATACCACTAGGCTATTGCCTCCTCACAAGTTCAAGCATAGAAGGAAATGCTTCCCAATCAGCTGCTTTCTCTATATCTTCTTAATTTTTATTCTGACCCATAGACCATTTAATGAGTTTTTGAACTCTGCCAACTCTGTATGAACAACTACTGTGAGCATGAGTAGACCATTCAGCTCATCAAGCATGTTCTATCCTGTCATTCAATTAGATCACAGCTGATGGTGAATCTCGATGCCACTTTCCTGCACTACCTCTATATCCCTTGATGATATTAGTCTCTAGAAGCCCATTAGTTTCTGTCCTGAACATGTGGAATAATAGAACTTCCTCACTCCCCTGTGGTAGAGAATTGCAAAATAATCAACCCTCTCCTTTCATTTCCTTGTATCGCTGACTGTTGCTGGGACAGATTCTGTCGGTGATAACAAATGCCAGCTACCTAAAACAAACTCACATTCCACCTACAACAGCATCACCACCCTTTCTTGTTCTAATTTACCATTATAACCATTTATTTCCTTGTTGTGTTTGTCTAGTTTCACCTTAAATGTGTCTATACTATTTGTTTAACCACTCCCTCTGGTATAAAGCTCCACATTTTCTCTGCTATGGGTGAAGAAGTTTCATTTGAATTTCCTATTGGATTTCTGAGTGGCTATCTTATATTGATGGCCTCTTGTTGTGCTGCTACCACATAGACATTCACCCAAGGTTGAAATCAAACCCATGTGTGTAGCGCTGTGAAGCAGCAGTGGTAACAACTGAGCCACCATGCCAACCTTGGTGAATGACCATTGGTACCAGTCTTGCTTGGGCTCCTTGATGCCACAGTTTCTAGAGCATGTCTTCAGTAATGTTACCAGAACATTGTCAGGGCCCGTAGCCTTTGTAGTAGCCGTGTCTCCAACCATTTCTCAATATCACATGGAGTGAATCAAATTGGCTGAAGACTGGTATCTGTGATGCTGGAGACCATAGGAGGAGGCCGAGATGGATCATCCATTCGACACTTCTGCCTGAAGATTGTTATGAAAGCTTCAGCCTTCTCTTTTGCACTGATGTGCTGAGCACTTACATCATAGAAAATGGGCCTGATGAAGGACTTTTGCCCGAAACGTCGATTTCACTGCTCGTTGGATGCTGCCTGAACTGCTGTGCTCTTCCAGCACCACTGATCCAGAATCGTAGAAAATGGGGATATTTGTGCAGCTGCCACCTCCGGTGAATTGTTTAGTTGTCCACCACTATTCACAACTGAATGTGGCAAGACTGCCAAGGTCAGATATGATCCATTAATTGTAAAATTGCTGAGCTGATTATGCTGTTTGGTATTTAAGTAGTATTGTTTCGTAGCTTCACCAGGTTGGCACCTCATTTTCGGGATTCCTGGTGCTGTTCTTGGCATGCCTTCCTGCATTGTCCATTGAGGAGAAAGTGAGGTCTGCAGATGCTGGAGATCAGAGCTGTAAATGTGTTGCTGGAAAAGCACAGCAGGTCAGGCAGCATCCAAGGAACAGGAAATTCGATGTTTCAGGCATAAGCCCTTCATCAGGAATGAGGAAAGTGTGTCCAGCAGGCTAAGATAAAAGGTAGGGAGGAGGGACTTGGGGGAGGGGCGATGGAGATGTGATAGGTGGAAGGAGGTCAAGGTAAGGGTGATAGGCTGGAGTGAGGTGGGGGTGGAGAGGTCAGGAAGAAGATTGCAGGTTAGGAGGGCGGTGCTGAGTCCGAGGGAATCGACTGAGACAAGGTGGGGGGAGGGGAAAATGAGGAAACTGGAGAAATCTGAGTTCTCATTTCCCCTCCCCCCACCTTGTCTCAGTCAATTCCCTTGAACTCAGCACCGCCCTCCTAACCTGCAAACTTCTTCCTGACCTCTCCGCCCCCACCTCACTCCAGCCTATCACCCTCACCTTGACCTCCTTCCACCTATCACATCTCCATCGCCCCTCCCCCAAGTCCCTCCTCCCTACCTTTTATCTTAGCATACTGGACACACTTCCCTCATTCCTGATGAAGGGCTTATGCCCAAAACGTTGAATTTCCTGTTCTTTGAATGCTGCCTAACCTGCTGTGCTTTTCCAGCAACACATTTTCTGCATTGTCCATTGAACCAGGGTTGATCCCCTGGCTTAATGGTAATGGTTTAGTTGGGGACATGCCAGGCCATGAAGTTGCGGATTGTGCTAGAGTACAATTCTGCTGCTATTGATGGCCCACAGCTCCTCATGGATGTCTAGTCTTGAGTTGCTAAATCTGTACGATGTGTGTTCCATTTCGTACGGTGATAGTACCACACAACACGATGGAGGGTATTCTAAATGTGAAGGTGGGACTTTATCTCCACAAGGACTGTGCAGTGTTCACTCTTATCAATACTGTCATGAACAGATGCATCTCTGGCAGGCAGGTTGATGAGGATGATGTCAAATATGTTTTTCCCTCTTGATTCCCTCACTGCCTGCAGCAGACACAATCTAGCACTTATGTCCTTAGGACCTGGCCAGCTGTATTATCAATCATGCTGCCGAGCCACTTTTGGTTGTGGACACTGAAATCCCCCACCCAGAGAACATTTTGAGCATTTGTCACCCTTAGTGTTTCATCAAAGTGTTGTTCAATATGGAGAAGAACTGATTCATCAGCTGAGGGAGGACAGTACCTGGTAACTAGCAGGATGTTTCCTTGGCCAGGTTAAACTGAATTGAGAAGTGTCGCACTGGAAAAGCACAGCAGGTCAGGCAACATCCAAGGACCAGGAGGATCAATGTTTCAGGCATAAGCCCATCATCAGGATTGACATTCCTGATGAGGACTTATGCCTGAAACATCAATTCTCCTGGTCCTCGGATGCTGCCTGACCTTCTGTACTTTTCTAGCATCACATTTTTCGACTCTGATCTCCAGCATCTGCAGTCCTCACTTTCTCCAGGTTTAGCCAGAAGTCGTGAGACTTCATGTCTCAATGTTGAGAACATCAGGGCAAAAATTCCCAACTGTGTACCACTGTGCTTCTACCTCTGCTGGTGGAGCAGAGAATATTCATGGATGGTGACAAAGGTATCTGGGACATTGCCTGTAAAGTCTGATTCTGTGAGTATGACAATGTCAGGATGTTGCCAGACTAGTCTGAGACAGCTCTCCTCAGTTTGACACTATTCCCCAGATGTTAGTAAAGAGGAATTTGCAGGGTCGGCGCGGTTGTTTTTGCCGTTTTGTCTTTTCTGGAATCAAGGTCAATGCCAGGTGGTCTGTCTGGTTGTATCATCGCAATTGATACAGCTAAGTGGCTAGCTAGGCTGTTTCAGAGGGTCGTTGAGAGGAAGAAAACCTCATAACATTTCAGATGTATTTCGATATATTTATGTGCAGTTGTAATGCTAAAGCATACAAGACTATGGCCAGGTGCTGGAATATGGGATTAGAATATGAGGTTGTTGTTTTTGACTGGCACAGAATTGGTGGGCCAAAGGGCCCTTTTCTGTTCTGTAGACCTCTATGACTGTCATTCTCTGGTTGGATCTATCCCCTCCCCTTCCTAGACCTTTCCATTTCTATCCCCTCCCCTTCCTAGACCTTTCCATTTCTATCCCATCCCTTTCCTAGACCTTTCCATTTCTATCCCCTCCCCTTCCTAGACCTTTCCATTTCTATCTCAGGCGACCGACTTAACACAGACATCTACTATAAACCGACTGACTCCCACAGCTATCTGGACTACACCTCCTCCCACCCTGCCCCCTGTAAAAACTCCATCCCATATTCCCAATTCCTTCGTCTCCGCCGCATCTGCTCCCAGGAGGACCAGTTCCAACACCGCACAGACCAGATGGCCTCCTTCTTCAAGGACCGCAGATTCCCCCCAAACGTGGTCGACGATGCCCTCCACCGCATCTCCTCCACTTCCCGCTCCTCTGCCCTTGAGCCCCGCCCCTCCAACCGCCACCAAGACAGAACCCCACTGGTTCTCACCTACCACCCCACCAACCTCCGTATACAGCGTATCATCCGCCGTCATTTCCGCCACCTCCAAACGGATCCCACCACCAGGGATATATTTCCCTCCCCTCCCCTATCAGCGTTCCGCAAGGACCACTCCCTTCGTGACTCCCTCGTCAGGTCCACACCCCCCACCAACCCAACCTCTACTCCCGGCAACTTCCCCTGCAACCGCAGGAAATGTAAAACTTGCGCCCACACCTCCACACTCACATCCCTCCAAGGCCCCAAGGGATCCTTCCATATCCGCCACAAGTTCACCTGTACCTCCACACACATCATCTATTGCATCAGCTGCACACGATGTGACCTCCTCTACATTGGGGATACGGGCCGCTTACTTGCGGAACGCTTCAGAGAACACCTCAGGGACGCCCGGACCAACCAACCCAACCACCCCGTGGCTCAACACTTTAACTCTCCCTCCCACTCCACCGAGGACATGCAGGTCCTTGGACTCCTCCACTGGCAAAACATAACAACACGACGGTTGGAGGAAGAACGCCTCATCTTCCGCCTGGGAACCCTCCAACCACAAGGGATGAACTCGGATTTCTCCAGTTTCCTCATTTCCCCTCCCCCCATCTTGTCTCAGTCGGTTCCCTCAACTCAGCACCGCCCTCCTAACCTGCAATCTTCTTCCTAACCTCTCCGCCCCCACCCCACTCCGGCCTATCACCCTCACCTTGACCTCCTTCCACCTATCACATCTCCATCGCCCCTCCCCCAAGTCCCTCCTCCCTACCTTTTATCTTAACCTGCCTGCCACCCTCTCCTCATTCCTGATGAAGGGCTTATGCCCGAAACGTCGAATTTCCTATTCCTTGGATGCTGCCTGACCTGCTGTGCTTTAACCAGCAACGCATTTTCAACTTGGATTTAAAATGTGCCTGTATTACAGTTTCACCCTGAATTTTCAATCTGTCAGAAGCTGCAGTGGTGTCTTGTAAAATATTGCAAATATATACTGTGTAATGTGACAGACTGCTAACAGTCCCTAGTCGTTGTGTGAAAGTTGTTAAACAGCTTGATGTTTTTCTCCCCTGTTTGGGAATATTAGCAACATTAGATGAATGTAATTTAATCCTCTGAGGCACTACAGTAGATTACCTCAGGGAGTTGTTGAGTTTCCAATGACTTATAGCTACTGCTACTTGCTTTTGATATTGTGGAAATGATAGGAGATAGACTTTAGAAGAAAAGTTGTGTGTTAGTCTATATTGTGAAGAATTTGGAGGGTAGGACCATAGGAACAGGAGTAGGCTATTCAGATCATCAAACCTGCTCATCATTCAGTATGATCATTGCTGAGCATCCAGAGTATCCACATATTCTTTATTTGGAGATACCGGTGTTGGTCTGGGGTGTACAAAGTTAAAAATCACACAACACCAGGTTATAGTCCAACAGGTTTAATTGGAAGCACACTAGCTTTCGGAGCGACACTCCTTCATCAGGTGATTGTGGAGGGCTCAATCGTAACATATATTTTGTGGGTGAATTTGTATTTGCAGAGTGACATTGCACTTTGCTCAAAAGCTGCATACATTCATGTAGAACTCTGAGCTCAAAAACTGCATGAATTTATGTAAAACACTTATCTCACTTATTAGATTAGAATCAATCTAAACATCAGGTCATAGACAGAGAACACAGGGGGCCAACACCTTCAACATATTGTCTAGCTATCACCATTGTTAGCAGCTAACCCAAGAATGCAACTTTAAAAAGAAGGGTTTTGTGATTTACACATGAAAGAAGTGAAACTATCACTGTATTCTAACAGATGAAAGGCTCAACAGACAATCAATTTTTCAATGTATAATTTCAGTTACATCACACTGCAAATTTTTGCTATAAATTCTGTGTTACGATCGAGCCCTCCACTATCACCTGATGAAGGAGCGTCGCTCTGAAAGCTAGTGTGCTTCCAATTAAGCCTGTTGGACTATAACCTGGTGTTGTGTGATTTTTAACCACATATTCTTTCACATCGTTAATCTCCAGTTTAAACATATTCAAGGACTGAGCTTCCACAGCCCTCTGGATTAGAAAATCCCAAAGATTTACCATCCGCTGATGAGTGACTATAAAAAAAAATTTCTTCATCTTGGATCTAAGTATGAATTCCCTTGTTTTTAAATTGAGCCTCTGGTTCTAGACTACCCAACTCACCTGCAATTCCCTGTTTATCCCTTTAAGTACTTTGTATGTTTGAGTGAGATCACTTCTCATTATTTGAAACTCAAGGATCTCGTCAGATTACATTTCCACCATCCCCGAAACAAATCAGATGAACTTTCAAGGCATCACAGCAGCACAGTGGTTAGCATTGCTGCCTCAAAACACCAGGGACAGGGTTCGATTCTAACTGTGGGCGACTGTGGGGTATTTATATAAATGATTTGGATGTGAACATAGGAGGTATAGTTAGTAAGTTTGCAGATGACACCAAAATTGGAGGTGTAATGGACAGTGAAAAAGTTTACCTCAGATTGCAATGGGATCTTAATCAGATGGACCAGTAGGTTGCGGAGTGGTGGATGGAGTTTAATTTCGATAAATGAGAGGTGCTGCATTTTGGGAAAGAAAATCTTAGCAGGACTTATACACTTATGGTAAGGTCCGAGGGAGTTTTGCTGAACAAAGAGACCTTGGAGTGCAGGTTCATAGTTCCTTGAAAGTAGAGTTGCGGGAAGATAGGATAGTGAAGAAGGCATTTGGTATGCTTTCCTTTATTGCTCACAGTATTGATTATAGGAGTTGGGAGTTCATGTTGTAGCTATACAGGACATTGGTTCGGCCACTTTTGGAATATTGCATGCAATTTTAGTCTGCTTCCTATCAGAATGATGTTGTGAAACCTGAAAGGGTTCAGAAAAGATTTAGAAGAATGTTGCAGGATTGGAGGATTTGAGGCTGAATAAGTTAGGACTGTTTTCCCTGGAGCGTCAGAGGCTGAGGGGTGACCGTATAGAATTTTATAAAATCATGACGGACAAGCATAGAATAATTAGACAAAGTCTTTACCATGGGGTGGGGGGAGTCCAGAACTAGAGGGCATTGGTTCAGGTGGCTTCTCTCACCTAAACCTATCAGGTACCAGTGTTCTAATGAAGAGGATAAATAGGGTGGTCAGTCATACTTTAAACTTCTGAGTTGGGGGGAAGGGAAAGTGAAAGCGACAGGGAGTATGGAGTTAAATGGAAAGATAAGCAGCAGGATAGCATGTGTGCAGGCGGATTTAAACTCTAGGCAGACTGGGGATGCAGCAAAAAGGAAGGATAACTTAGGACATCTTATGCCTTCCAATATCTCTAATGATAAAGTTAGCATTAAGGCACTTTACCTGAATGCTCGTAGATTCGTAACAAAGCAGGTGAACTAATGGCACAGATCATCGTGAATGATTATGATCTGGTGGGCATCACAGAGACGTGGTTGCATGAGGGTCAGGACTGGCAGTTAAACATCCAAGGATTTTCAACTTATCGAAAAGACAGGGAGGCGAGCAGAGGGGGTGGGGTTGCCTTGTTAGTTAAGAACAAAATTAAATCTATGGCACTGAATGACATAGCGTCAGATGATGTGGAGTCTGTGTGGGTGGAATTGAGGAACCGCAATGGGAGTTATGTACAGACCTCCGAACAGTGGTCAGGACCAGGGGCGCAACATGTACCGGGAAATAGAGAAGGCATGTCAGAAAGGCAAGGTCACAGTGATCATGGGAGACTTCAATATGCAGGTGGACTGGGGAAATAATGTTGCCAGTGGATCCAAAGAAAGGGAATTCATGGAATGCTTACAGGATGGCTTTTTGGAACAGCTTGTCATGGAACCCACAAGGGAGCAGGCTATTCTGGACCTAGTGCTATGTAATGAACCAGACTTTATAAAAAATCTTAAAGTAAGGGAACACTTAGGAAGCAGCGATCATAATATGGTAGAGTTCAGTCTGCAGTTTGAAAGAGAGAAGGCAAAATCGGATGTAATGGTGTTACAATTAGTTAAAGGTAATTATGAGGGCATGAGAGCTTTTCGCATCAGAGACCGGCGGGAGCTGGACGGAAGTGAAGGCAGAGCGCAAAGCCGGTCGGGAAGGTAAGTGATTGTTATTTGAGTGGGTGTGTTCTAGACCCCAGGTCCTACAAAGTAGGGTCCAAGAAAGTTCCTGTGGATTGAAGGGTGAGGCTTTAGCTCAGGAGTCTTTGACAAGGAGGTTGAGTGAAGTGATTACGCCACAGTTGAAGAGAGTGAAGACATGACTGCCCAGCTGGTTCAGGGTTCTACGTGCTTGATGTGGGAGGTCAATGACTCTGGTGTGTCTGGCTCGTAAATGTGTGGAAAGTGTGTGCACGTTCAGCTACTGACCGAGCATATTGCAGTGCTGATGAAAGAACTCGAGGACCTTAGGCTCATCCGAGAGAGCGAGATCTTTCTGGACAAGACCTTCAGCGAGGTTATTACACCAATCGTAGCAGAAGAGAGCAGACGATGAGGGAGGCAGACAGGAGACAGGTGCAAGAGACCCCGGGGGAAGTACCTGTCAGGAACAAGTTAAATCTTTTGGAAACAGTAGAGACAGATGATACTGCCAGTCTGTCAATCAAAAGTTGGCGTGGAGACAGAGCGAAAGAGTCGGACATCACACAGAGCCGTGGTAATAGGGGACTCCATAGTGAGAGGAACTGACCGGGGTTTTTGTGGCAGCAGATGGAGCTTAAGGATGGTGTGTTGCCTTCCTGGTGCCAGGGTTAAAGATATCACAGACGGAGTGCAGGAAATCCTCAAGGACGAAGGTGAAGAGCCAGAGGTGGTGGTACATGTCGGCACAAGTGATGTCGGGAAGAAGAGGAGGAACATACTACAGCGGGACTTCGGAGAACTAGGAAGAAGGCTGAAAAGCAGGATGTCCAATGTGGTTATCTCCGGTTTGCTTCCAGTTCCTCAGGCTGTTGAGGCCAGAAACAGGGAGATAATGGACTTGAACGTGTGGCTGGGGAACTGGTGCAGGAAACAAGGATTTAATTTCTTGGATCACTGGGGTATGTTTTGTGGTAAGCATAAATTCTACAAGAGAGACGGTTTGCACCTTAATAGGTTAGGGACCAGCATTCTGGCAGGCAGGTTTGCTACTGCAACACAGCTACGTTTAAACTAAGTAAAGGGTGGGGGGGGGGGGGGGGGGGGGGGGGAACAAACTGGATGTTTAAGAAGGAAATTGGAGGGAAAGTTAGAACATGGGAAGTCAAGAAAGACAACTGTATCAATGAGGCATAAACCTCAGAAAGGGATCATGCTGTAAGGTTGAGTGAAATAGGAGTTGATGGGAAGGGTGAGGGCAGTAACAAATTAAAAATATTATACATGAATGCACGAAGCATTAGAAATAAGATGGATGAGCTTGAGGCTCTTTTGGAAATTGGCAGATATGATATTGTGGGGATAACTGAGATGTGGCTTCAAGTGGACAGGGTCTGGGAAATGAATATTCAAGGCTACACGTGCTATCGTAAGGACAGACTGATGGGCAGAGGGGGTGGGGTGGCCATGCTGGTAAGGGATGATATTCAGTCCCTTGCGCGGGGGTCCTAGAGTCAGGGGATGTAGAGTCAGTGTGGATAGAGCTGAGAAATACTAAGAGTAAAAAGACCTTCTTGGAGTTATCTACAGGCCCCCAGATAGTAGTCTGGATGTCGGATGTAAGTTAAATCAGGAGCTGAAATTGGTCTGTCGCAAAGATATTACAGTTGTTATGGGGTATTTCAACATGCAGGTAGACTGGGAGAATCAGGATGGTATTGGACCTCAAGAAAGGGACTTTGTGGAGTGCCTCAGAGATGGATTCTTAGAACAGCTGGTGCTGGAGCCGAACAGGGAGAAGGCAATTCTGGATCTGATATTGTGCAACAAACCAGAATTGATCAGAGACCTCGAAGTGAAGGAGCCATTGGGAAGTAGTGACCATAATACAATAAGCTTCAATCTGCAATTTGAGAGAGAGGGGGTACAATCGGAAGTGACAATATTTCAGTTGAATAAAGGGAACTATGGAGCTATGAGGGAGGAGCTGGCCAAAGTTCAATGGTGCAATACCTTAGCAGGGATGACAGTGGAGGAACAATGGCAGATATTTCTGGGTATAATGCAGAAGTTGCAGGATCAGTTCATTCCAAAAAGGAAGAAAGATCCCAGGAGGAGGCAGGGGTGGCCGTGGCTGACGAGGGAAGTTAAGAAACATATAAAGTTAAAAGAGAAAAAGTATAACATAGCAAAGATAAGTGGGGAAATGGAGGACTGGGAAGCTTTTAAAGAACAACAGAGGATTACTAAGAAGGAAATATGCAGAGGAAAAAATGAGGTACAAAGGTAAACTGGCCAATAATATAAAGGAGGATAGTAAAAGCTTTTTTTAGGTATGTGAAAAGCAAAAAAAATGGTTAAGACTAAAATTGGGCCCTTGAAGACAGAAACAGGGGAATATATTACAGGGAACAAAGAAATGGCAGAAGAGTTGAATTGGTACTTCAGATCTGTGTTCACTGGGGAAGACACAAGCAATCTCCCTGAGGTAACTGTGGCTGAACGACCTGAACTGAAGGGAATTTATATTTTGCCAGGAATTGGTGTTGGAGAGACTGTTAGGTCTGAAGGCTGATAAGTCCCCGGGGCCTGATGGTCTACATCCCAGGGTACTGAAGGAGGTGGCTCGAGAAATCGTGGATGCGTTGGTGATTATTTTCTAGAGTTCGATAGATTTGGGATCAGTTCTTGTGGATTGGAGGGTGGCTAATGTTGTACCACTTTTTAAGAAAGGTGGGAGAGAGAAAGCGGGAAATTATAGACCAGTTAATCTGACCTCAATGGTGGGAAAGATGCTGGAGTCTATTATAAAGGATGAAATTACGGCACATCTGGATAGTAGTAACAGGATAGGTCAGAGTCAGCATGGATTCATGAAGGGGAAATCATGCTTGACTAATCTTCTGGATTTTTTTGAGGATGTAACTCTGAAGGTGGATGAGGAAGATCCAATAGATGTAGTGTACCTAGACTTTCAGAAAGCCTTTGATAAAGTCCCACACAGGAGGTTAGTGAGCAAAATTAGGGCGCATGGTATTGGGGGCAAAGTACTAACTTGGACTGAAAGTTGGTTGACTGATAGGAAACAAAGAGTAGTGATAAACGGTTCCATTTTGGAATGACAGGCAGTGACCAGTGGGGTACCGCAGGGCTCTGTACTGGGACCGCAGCTTTTTACAATATAAGTTAATGATATAGAAGATGGTATTAGCAATAACATTAGCAAATTTGCTGATGATACTAAGCTGAGTGGCAGGGTGAAATGTGATGAGGATGTTAGGAGATTACAGGGTGACCTGAACAGGTTAGGTGAGTAGTCAGATGCATGGTAGATGCAGTTTAATGTGGATAAATGTATGGTTATCCACTTTGGTGGCAAGAATAGGAAGGCAGATTACTACCTAAATGGAATCAATTTAGGTAAAGGGACAATACAGAGAGATCTGGGTATTCCTGTACACCAGTCAATGAAGGTAAGTATGCAGGTACAGCAGGTAGTGAAGAAGGCTAATAGCATGCTGGCCTTCATAACAAGAGGGATTGAGTATAGAAGCAAAGAGGTTCTTCTGCAGCTGTACAGGGCCCTGGTGAGACCACACCTGGAGTACTGTGTGCAGTTCTGGTCTCCAAATTTGAGGAAAGACATTCTGGCTATTGAGGGAGTGCAGCGTAGATTCACGAGGTCAATTCCTGGAATGGCGGGACTACCTTACACTGGAAGACTGGAGTGACTGAGCTTGTATACCCTTGAGTTTAGAAGACTGAGAGGGGATCTGATTGAGACATGATTCTGCTGACTCTGCCTGTATTGGACTCCTATTTATCTTAAACAAACATCGCCACTTTATGTACCTATAGAAGGTGCTACGTTGTAAACTAAGAAAACATTTAAAACATTAATATTTTATTCATATTTTTGTCAGTTTCTTGGTCTTCCTTTTGCTGTGTTCTAAAATCCTCCTAATCCTCAGGTTACTAAACCTTTCTGGCAACTTCATGGACCGTTTCTTTTAATCTTGTACAAACATGAACTTTTGAGTTTTTGGACTTTGGAGCACTATATTGTTGTTAGAATCAATAAGCCTTCAAAAACTATCCATTGCCTCTGTAGTCTCGTGCTTTTTAATGTATTGTCTCAGTTCACCTCAGCCTATTTGGCCCTCACGCCTTCATAATTTCCTTTGTTGAAATTTAACATCCTGACTTCAGATTGAACTACTCACTTCAAATATAATGTAAACATCTGTCATATTGTGGTCACTCATGCCTTAAGGTTTTCTTACAGCAGGATTATTAATTATTCCTTTTACTTCACATCGTACTTGATCTGCAGTAGCCTATACTGTAGTCAGTTCCTTGACAAATTGCTCGAGAAAGTCATCTCCAAAACATTGCAGATTCCCAGCTCCAGAACAGATTTGAATGCCACAGAAATGTGATATCCTCCCTCTGACATCAGTGCTCCAGTATGTCCTTAATCAATCAGTCCTCCTATTCCTATGCTCACTGCAAGTAATCCTGAGATCACTGTGTTTGAAGTCCTTTTTAACTACTTAACCTCAAAATCTGCATTCAGTACCTCATCCCTCTTCCTACTAAGTTGTTGCTACCATTGTGAACCACAACCTCTGACTGTTCATCATCTCTAGAACTTCTTTCAAATCACTTTCTCGAGATAAGTTTTATATAAAAAAAGGTGACGTCTCAGCTCAGACAATGCATTAAAGGTGTGAGGTTAGAATCTGTCTGTACTCCAATCTTGAATCAGAATGATTCTGTTTCCAAATTATAGGAATTTATAAGATGTTACATGAATTGACTGCCTGCAGATTTTGAGCAAAATAGAATGTATCTGCAATTAAAGTTTAGCAAAACCAAATTCATCTTGTAGACGGTGTGTGTGTGTGTGTGTGTGTGTGTGTGTGTGTGTGGATAGTTAGTATGGTGGGGTCACCTGCAGTGTGACATGAACCCAGGGTTCTGGTTGAGGCCATCCTTGCGGATACTGAACTTGGCTATCAGCCTCTGCTCAGCCATTGTTAGGTATCCCAAAGTCCACTTTGGAGGTCGGTCACCCGAAGATCTGAGGCTGAATGTCCTTGACTGCTGAAGTGTTCCCTGACTGGGTGGGAACATCCCTGTCTGGCAATTGTTGTGTGGTGTCCACTTGTTCATTGTTGTAGTGTCTGCTTGGTTGTGCCAATGTACCAAGCCTCGGGCATCATTGTCTATGTCATATGCTGCAGGGAATGTTGGTCGAATCACATGAGGACACCCCCCACCATATACGCAGCAGATTGATTTGGCCAGTATTGTCTATCTCATACGCTGCAGGCAAGTCTTTTATGCAGAGGGTGGTAAATCTCTGGAATGTGTTGCTGGAAGAGGTGCGTATAACAGCATCTTGACAGATAAATGAACAGGGAGGGAATAGAAGGACACTGACTGTGTAAAGGCAGAAGGATTTTAGTTTAGAAAAGTATCACCTGATGATGCAGTCTTGGTGGGCAGAGGGGCTAGTTTCTGAATTGTACAGTTCTTTGTTCATTGGTTGATAATAGCTGCTAATTTAGCTATCTTTATCGGTTACTTTTGGGTTGAAAGTAAATATTTGATTTGATTTATTATTGTTACATGCAAAAAGTATTGCTATCCAGGCAAATCAAACCTTACATAAATACATCAGGGTAATAGAACAGAATGCAGAATATGGTGTTGCAGCTGCGGAGAAGGTGCAGTGAGAGGTTGCTGTTGAATAATTATGTGAGTTTTTTTCTTGGTGTGGAGTATAGACTCACGTTGGAGTTAGACAGCACATTAAAAGATATCCCAAACTGGCAGTTAAGGGCCTTAAGAAGAATTCCAGGATTGCATGGTGGGGACGGTAGCATTTGAAACGTGAGCGCAGAGCTCGTCTGCTAATGGGCTGATGCCGTGGGTTCTGCCACATCCAGAAAACTTCCTTGTCTTTCCAGCTCAGTAGCTTGTCACTTTTGCTTTTGGTTTTGTTTTCCTGCAATATCCTCCTGCAGGAGGCTGGGCCCCGCATAACCCCATTCCCACTCCACCTCGGTGCCAGGACCTGTTAGTTGACTGGGAACCAGGGGCTCTCGTAGGTTGGTGTTGAGAGTCAGAGGAGGTGCAGGACCTGCACAGTGTGATTGTCTCCATCACAGTGGCAGCAGAAAAGGACAATTTTGCCAGGACATCAGGGGGCTGACTGGGTGAGCAGAGAGGGTGAAGTCCGCCAAGAGGGAAACATGATTTTTTGAAGCTGTTTCAGTTTCAGTAATATCAATTTTATAATTCGTAGAATTTATTCACGAATTTATTTATTACTATATTATGTAATCCAAGATGGCGCTGGAACATAGTGACAATATACACTTTCCATTGTATCTAGGTACAAGTAACAATATTAAATAGATTAAATAAATCAAATTAACACTAATTTACAAAAGGTCTATTCACAAGTCTGACAATACTGGAGAAAAATTCTGTTCTTGAATCTGTTGGTATGTTTTTTCTAATTTTTGTACCTTCGCCCTAATGGAAGAGTGTATAACCGGGGGTAGGAGGGATCTTTGATTATGTGACTGCTTTCCGGAGGCAATGGGAAGCATGGACAGAGTCAGTGGGTGGAAGGCTGGTTTGGTGACGGACTGGGCTGCAATCACAACTCTCTGTAGTTTCTTGCAGTCTTGCGCAGAGCACTTGTCATACCAAGCTGTCATTCTTGGTGTGCATTCTTGAGTGTAACATCGATGTGGATGGGTCAGGACAGATAGTCAGTGATCTTTACTCCAGTGAACTCGAAGCTGTTAACCGTCTCCACCCCCACATTGTTGATACAGACAGGGCCATGTCCTCCAGTCTGTTTCTGGAACTTGATGTCCAGCTCCTTCATTTTACTGTCATTGAGGGAGAGATTTTTGTCTTTACGCCATGACAGTAAGCTCTCTATCTCATTCCTGAACTCTGGCAATGCTTTTCTACATCCTCTACCATCAGGGAGAAGGTACACGCACCAGCCAGTTTCGAAACAGTTTCTACCCTACTGTTGTTAAAATACTGAATGCACTCATAAACTCTTAACATTCGCCTTTACCTGTGTTTTTGTTTTGCTGTTTACCTATTATTTACTATTTACGCTTCTTAACTCTGTGATCTGCCTGTTTTGCTCACAAGACAAAGCTTTTCACTGTGCCTTGGTACACGTGACAATAAATTCAATTCAATTCATTTCAAAACTTATTGATGTGGCTATTGAATCTGTATTTGTCCATGTGGACTCCAATTAGAGGAAGCATTGTGGGTGGAAATGGCCAGCATGTACTCTGGTGAGGGTCTTCAGTGGAGAAAGTGAGGACTGCAGATGCTGGAGACCCTCAGAGCTTAAACATATGTTGCTGGAAAAGCGCAGCAGATCCAAGCAGTATCAAAGGAGCAGGGGAATTGACATTTTGGGCATAAGCCCTTCTTCAGGAATGAGGAGGGTGTGCCAAGCAGGCTAAGATAAAAGGTAGGGAGGAGGGACTTGGGGGAGGAGCATTAGGAATGCAATAGGTGGAAGGAGGTTAAGGTGAGGGTGATAGGCCGGAGAGGCGTTTGGGGGCGGAGAGGTCGGGAAGAAGATTACAGGTCAAGAAGGTGGTGCTGAGTCCGAGGGTTGGGACTGAGATGTAACCCTCTTCACTGTCCACTACACCTCCAATTTTGGTGTCATCTGCAAACTTACTAACTGTACCTCTTATGCTCGCATCCAAATCAGGTTTCAAGGACTTCCTGATGAAGTCCCTCTGTTTGTACCACTTGTGTGAAATCCATATGGACTATATCTTCCGCCCTGCCCTCATCAACCTGCTTGGTCACTTCATTAAAGAACTCTAACAAGTTTGTGAGGCATGTTCTCCCTCTCACAAAGCCATGCTGACTGCCCCAGATCAGTCTTTCCAAATACATGCATGTCTCCTGCCTCAGAATCTTCTCAACTAACTTACTACCACAGATGTTAGGCTTACTGGTCTATAGTTCCCAGGCTTTTTTTTGCAACCCTACTTGAATAAGGGCACAACATTCGCTACCCTCTAGTCTTCCAGGACCTCATCCGTGGCTAATGATGATGTAGATATATCAGATGTAGTGTTAAAGAGAAGTGTTTATTTAAAAGTTTTTCTTTTGTGGAGAATAAGTCCAGCATAATTTCTGTGGGAATCTGTGCACAAAGGAAGCTGTTTTTTTTACACATCAGGACGAAAGCAGTATTGTACTTTGCCCAACCCTTTGCTGACCAGAGTTTATCCTTACTTATTATGCAGTCACACATCAGAGAGATTGCAGTTCTTAAAAGATGTTTGAAGCTTTTAAAAACATTGTCCTTGGAACCATGAAGCTCAGAAAAGGTTCATTAAGTAATACAAACTCTTTGTTAGGATAGATTAGTGACCTTCCTTCCCCCACCCTTTCCCAACCTTGTAATTTCGTCAGACTCCTCCCATTCTAAAAGCAAGAGACTTGTTCACCTCGTAGCTCATTAGAGTTGTTCAGATTTTGAGAAGAACATTTGAAGTGAAACAGTGTGTGTAGCAAGAGAAGAACTGTGGAACTTCAGGTACAGCCTGCACACTGAGGCATAACTATCATTTAACTTTTGTGAGGACTCTGCTGAAGTTATTCTTTATTATGTAGGGTGTGTATTTTATCCTGTTTATTGTTCTGTTTGTAAATTTGTGCCTCATTGTGTAACATTGCTGGGTTGTAGTATGCACAGTTATCAAAAATCATAGATAGGATTGAAAAAGTTGTTGAAAGTTGGTATTTTGCAGCTGGGTAAGAAATTGCTCAGCTGCTTCACTCTATCGTGTAATGCAGCAAACCACTGGGTTTTCAGTACATTTTTTCCCATCCTCTTTGCCTCCCTAGACAATAGTTTCATAGTAGCCTTTCACTTCCTTATCCTCATCCCAGATCCCTTGCCCACACGGTGCAATTCTGTTGGTTGATTATTTGACTGGAGTGAATCCTGAGGGGCCTTCCATGTCAGTTCAAACCAATTATCACCTTGTATCCACTGCACAAAATGGGATGCTATTCAGCCTCTCCAGTCTGCTCCGCTGTTTGTGAGAACATAACTGGTCGATGCTTCAACTTCATTTACCTATTTTTTTTCCTGTCACTTGATAACCTTTGTAGCAAAGATCTCTGACCGGGAACCTCTGATAACAACTTATTTCCAGCAAGGCTCCGGTTGATCCTGATGAGAAAGGGAGGTTTAGCAGATTTTTGTCCTCATTAACTCTGGCATTGGAGTAAGCTGATGCTGCCATTTCTCCCATCAGTGAATTGTATACAGACTTGTGTTACAACCTAGGGAATTTGTGATCTCTACATTACAACAGGACACTAAAGAAATGTACTGCAGTCACTCACCAAGGCTGCTTCAACTTCTAAACTCAATCTCTAACATCAACAGTAGATGCATGGGAGCACTGTCATCTTACAAGTTTCCCTCTGAGTCTCACACCATCATGAATTGCAAATGTATCATTCCCTCAGTGTCACTGTGTCAAAATCCTGGCACTCCCTCCCTCACAGCAATTTAGACGTCTCTATATCCCCTAGGCTGCAGCGGTTCAAGGCAACTCACCATTACCTTCTCAAAGGCAATGAGAGAGGGCAGTAAATTCTGGCCCAGCTAGCAATGGCCACACCACATGAATTAAAAAAAGCCTTGGAGAGTTTTGCAAATACAAACAAGATTGTTTAAGTTTAGCATTAACATTTATTTTAGTATCTTGGAAGTAATCTGCAGATGACAAGTTTTGTGTTAGGCGTTTGTCTGTGTGTGTCTTGCTGGTATTAGAATTTGTCCTTCATTAAGGAGATTATCTTCTGATGTTTGTTGGTCTCTGGAAAACTCAGCTGAATTTTTTAAAAGCCTTTTAGAACAAAACTGTTGTGAAATAGCTGAGGAATGATGAGTGTATAATGCTGGCTAAGAACATATTGGTGAAATGAAAGGTATTTGAAAGTAGTTTACAGTGGTGAAGGCATTTTCTTGGGTTGTTCCAGTCTATGTTAGCTCTTTGGTACTGCAGATTTTCACTGACTAATTTCAGTGTTTGTCAGTGTTGTTCCCTCTGGTTTTCCTGCAATGCTTTTAACATTATAGCAATGTTGTTCAGCATGGAAGGGTTTTGTTTATATAGGTTAGTTGCTCCTTGCGTACTTGTTTGAGGACAGGCTGTGCTTTTGACTGAGCTCTATCCATTATCACTAATTAGTTTTCTTTCAAGGTCAGATTATGCGGAACTGCCTGACCGCAGGCTGAAAGACTTTACTTTCAGTACTACTTGCTGGAGCCAATCTAATTTAATGGGCGGTGGCGAGAAGGCAAATTAACCTCTCTCTCTGTTTGCGCTGCTGCCAGTTATCAACATGAGCTGTGAGAGTTTGTTCACGTGGAAAAGTCCTTCTTTGGCAAGCTGATTCTCACTCATGAATTTCTATCTCAGGGAGAGAAAACTTGCATTGGCCCTCAGCCTCACAGTTTTGTTTCTGCACCTTGCATTTTGTTTCTGCTTTCCAGAGATTTCTCTTAGTCACAGTGCGGGTGGCACGGTGACTCATTGGTTAGCACTGCTGCCTCACAATGTCAGGACTGACTGTATATGTGGGGGCAGCGTGTTCTCTCCATGGGTTTACTTTGGGTGCTCTGGTTTCTTCCTACAAACCAAAGATGTGCATATTAGGTGGATTAGCCATGATAAATGTAGGATTACTGGGATAGAGTGAGGGCTAGAATCTGGGTGGGATGTTCTTCAAAGGATGGGTGCAGGTTCAATGGGCTGATTGGCCTCAATCAGCACTGCAAGGATTCTGTGATTCTATAGTCATGGAGGTGTACAAAACAGAAAAAGGCCCTTTGGTCCATTGAGTCTGTGCTGGTCAAAAACAACCACCTAACTATTCTAATCCCATTTTCCAGCATTTGGCCCATAGTTTTGTGTGCTGTGCCAGTCACTTGGGAAACATTGTTCAAGCAAATTTCAGAACTCTCTGCGAGATTATAGGTCCCATTAACTTATTGATGTTAAAGCAAAACAATGTTAATTGGGACTTTAAATGAGGACTTGCATCTGGGACAATAAAATCTAGCTAGCCAGCCAACAATGCCAAAGTCCCACATGTAATAAACTCTTAAAGAAGTGTTTTTCAACTGGAGAAGTGCATTAGGAACTGATTCTACTGAATGCAAAGCACAGCAATACTCTGAGAGGACAAATCTGAAAGAGGTGCTCTAGGCAGTTGTATTTCAAAACCAAACTTCTTCAATAGCAAGGTAGCATTTTGAACCCATAGTTGATTGAGAAATTTTAAATCTTTCTGCTTAGCACTGTTGCCTCACAGCCTCAGGGACGTGGGCTCGATTCCACCCCCAGGCAACTGTCTGTGTGGAGTTTGCACGTTCTTACCGTGTCGGCGTGGGTTTGCTCTGGGTGCTCCAGTTACCTTCCACATTCCAAAGATGTGTAGTTAGGTGGATTACCCATGGGAAATGCAGAGTTACAGTGCTTGGGTAGGACAATGGGTTTGGGTGGGATGATCTGCAGTGGGTTAGTGTGGACTCAATGGGCCAAATAGCCTGCTTCCACATTGTAGGAACTCTGTGAGTATACCTGCTATAATTATGCATCTGGAATTGTATTCTGCAACCAAATGTAGATTTTCCAAAATGAACATAGAACATTTCAGCGCAGTACAGGCCCTTCGGCCCTTGATGTTGCGCCGACCTGTCATACCAATCTGAAGCCCATCTAACCTACACTATTCCATGTACGTCTAAATGTTTATCCAATGACGACTTTAAATGTACTTAAAGTTGGTGAATCTACTACCATTGCAAGCAAAGCATTCCATACCCTTACTACTCTCTGAGTAAAGAAACTACCTCTATATCTGCCCTATATCTATCACCCCTCAATTTAAAGCTATGCCCCATCGTGCTCGCCATCACCATACTTGGAAAAAGTCTCTCCCTCTCCATCCTATCTGATTATCGTATATGTCTCTATTAAGTCACCTCTCAACCTTCTTCTCTCTAACAAAAACAGCCTCAAGGTCCTCAGCCTTTCCTCATAAGACATGCCTTCCATACCAGGCAACATCCTAGTAAATCTCCTCTGCACCCTTTCCAAAGCTTCCACATCCTTATAATGCGGTGACCAGAACTGTACACAATACTCCAAGTGCGGCCGAACCAGAGTTTTGTACAGCTGTACCATAACCTCATGGTTCCAGAACTCAATCCCTCTATTAATAAAAGCTAAAACACTGTATGCCTTCTTAACAACCCTGTCAATCTGGGTGGCAACTTTCAAGCATCTGTGTACCCGGACACCGAGATCTCTCTGCTCATCTAGAATACCAAGAATCTTACCTTTAGCCCAGTACTTTGCATTCCGGTTTCTCCGACCAAAGTGAATCAACTTACATTTGTCCGCATTAAACTCCATTTGCCACCTCTCAGCCCAGCTCTGCAGCTTATCTATGTCTCTCTGTAACCTACAACATCCTTCGTCACTATCCACAACTCCACCGACCTTAGTGCCGTCTGCAAATTTACTAACCCACCCTTCTACGCCCTCATTCAGGTCGTTTATAAAAATGACGAATAGCAGTGGATCCAACACCGACCCTTGCGGTACACCACTGGTAACTGGACTCCAGGATGAACATTTCCCATCAACCATCATCCTCTGTCTTCTTTCAGCAAGCCAGTTACTGATCCAAACTACATCTCTCACAATCCCATTTCTCTGCATTTTGTACAATAGCCTACTGCGGGGAATCTAATCGAACACCTTGCTGAAATCCATATACACCACATCAACTGGTTTACTCTCATCTACCTGTTTGGTCACCTTCTCAAAGAACTCAGTAAGGTTTGTGAGGCACAACCTACCATTCACAAAACTGTGCTGACTGTCCCTAATCAAATTATTCTTTTCTAGATGATTATAAATCCTATGTCTTATAACCTTTTCCAACACTTTACCAACAACTGAAGTAAGGCTCACTGGTCTATAATTACCAGGGTTGTCTCTACTCCCCTTCTTGAACAGGAGAACCACATTTGCTATCCACTGGTCTTCTGGCACTATTCCTATAGACAATGACAATTTAAAGGTCAATGCCAAAGGCTCAGCAATCTCCTCCCTGGCTTCCCAGAAAATCCTGGGATAAATTCCATCCGGCCCAGGGGACTTATCTATTTTCACACTCGGCAGGATTCCTTATACCTCCTCCTCGTGAACCTCAATCCCACCTAGTCTAGTAGCCTGTATTTCAGTATTCTCCTCGACAACATTGTCATTTTCTAGAGTGAATACTGTCAAAAAATATTCATTTAATGCTTCTCCTACCTCCTCTGACTCCACACACAACTTCCCACTACTGTCCTTGATTGGCCCTAATCTTACTCTCGTCATTCTTTTATTCCTTAAATACCTACAGAAAGCCTTAGGTTTTACCCTGATCCTATTCACCAACAATTTCTCATGTCTCTTCCTGGCTCTTCTGAGCTCTCTCTTTAGGTCTTTCCTGGCTACCTTGTAACCCTCAACCGCCCTAACTGAGCCTTCACATCTCACCCTAACATAAGCCGCCTTCTTCCTCTTGACCAGAAATTCCACTTCCTTCGTAAACCACGGCTCCCGCGCTCTACAGCTTCCTCCCTGCCTGACAGGTACATACTTATCTAGGACACACAGGAGCTTTTCCTTGAATAAGCTCCATATCTCAGTTGTCCCTATCCCCTGCAGTTTCCTTCCCCATCCTATGCTTCCTAAATCTTGCCTAATCGCATCATAATTGCCTTTCCCCCAGTTGTAACTCTTGCCCAGTGGTATACACCTCTCCCTTTTTATCACTAAAGTAAACATAACAGAATTGTGATCACTATCACCGAAGTGCTCACCTACTTCCAAGTCTAACACCTGGCTGGGCTCATTACCCTGTTTTAAATCTAATGTGGCTTCGCCCCTTGTTGGCCTGACTACATACTGTGTCAGGAAGCCCTCCTGCACACACTGGACAAACCTGACCTATCTATTGTACTCGTACTATAGTGTTCCCAGTCACTATTTGGAAAGTTGAAGTCCCCCATGACAACTACCCTGTCTCTCTCACTCCTATCGAGAATCATCTTTGCTATCCTTTCCTCTACATCTCTGGAACTATTCGGAGGCCTATAGAAAACTCCCAACGGGGTGACCTCTCCTTTCCTGTTTCTAACCTCAGCCCATACTACCTCAGTTGACGAGTCCCCAAACATCCTTTCTGCAACTGTAATACTGTCCTTGACCAACAATGCCACACCTCCCCCTCTTTTACCATCTTGTCTGTGTCTCTACAGTATTATTACCTTTCACTGTGTATCTACGGTCAAAGTTTTGTCTCTGTAGCTCATTACTTTAGAAAACCAATTAGTGATTCTGAGGACTGAACGTTGGTGAGTCTAATTCAATCACCAGCAAGCTTTAGCTTTGAAAACAGCGAGTATCACTGACTGAAGTTTTGTGACCAGTTAAGGAGAGTTAGAGAATTAGATCATTCTGGGAGGTGTGCAAGAGCTAAACTGAATAGTTGAAAATGGACAAAACTTGGAGAGCCCACATATGTAACACTTTGCCAGATGCTCTCTGGTGACTCCAGGATAGTAGAGTTATTTGATTCATCCCCTAATTTTCTCTTTAAGAGCTGCAGAAATCTGCATTTAGGGCAAGACACAATATTTACAAAGATTTTGTTGGATAAACAATATGAATAGGCAAGTATGGTTTTCTCTCTACTTTGTGGGTATGAAACTGTCCAACAGGCTAAACTAGGTTACACATCTGAGAATTACTGAACCACTGAGTCATTTGGGTTCAGTCCATTCTTTGGTATCTCTGTATCACAACTGGGAGTGTAGCCAGAAGCTACTTCCTGCTGTTATTCTGTTCTCGCCACATTCAAAGAGTCATCTTTTAGCACTTATCTGTCCAATATTACAAGAGTGTATATTTGTAAAGCACTTGTGACATTCTGAAATTTTCCCAGGTGCTTTAAGCTATTTGCTAAACCAAATATTTGTTCCTTAAAAGGGGAGACCGCAATTACAGCAGATGAAGAGGAAATGGCGCAGGCATTGAACAAGTATTTAATTTCTGACTTACTGTAGAGGAAACATGTTGCTTCATACAGGGTAACCCAGGGCAACAAAGAGGGAGGAAATTAAGGTAATTAATATTATTAGAGGAAAAGGAATGGAAAAATTTAAAAGATTAAAAGCTGATAGTTTATAAAAAAACAAAAGCTAGAAGCCACTTGCTCTGTGACTATGACTTTCCTAATTCCTTAGATTCATGAACAGAAAAGGTTTGAGAGTTGGCAAATGTGACACTGCTTTTTAAGAGAGGGAGAGCAAACAGGAGTTTAGAGGCAGTTAGCCCAACGTCAGAGCTACGAGAAAGCCTGGCTATATTTAAAATTAAAAAGTTACCACGACCTGGACTGTACATCTGATGATACTGAGGGAAGTAAGGATGGAATTTGTGGTCTTAATTTTCTCATCTTCCTTCGATGTGGGAGGTACTAGAGGACTTAGAATTGCAAAAGTTATACTCTTGTTCAAGTCTTGATTTGATTTAGGAAAGCTAGCATTTATTCAGCAAAGGCAAATTGTTTTAACTAACTTGAGTAGTTAAGGTAACTGAAAGGGTTAAAATGGGTAAGATAGTTGATCTGTAGACTGACTTCCAAAATATATTTGATTAAGTGCCAAGAAAGTGTCAGACTGTGGAATAAAAGGGCAGTCTGGGAACAAAGCTGGCTGAGTGACAGGAACCAGAGAGTTGTGTTGAGTTGTTGTTTTCTGATTGAAAGAAGCCTTACATTGAGGTTCCCGAAGGTCCAGTGTTAGGATCACTGCTTTTCCTGTTTTGTATCACTGATATAGTCAAACTTGAAAGTATCTACAAACTGAGGGGATAATTGTGATAGTCTTCAGCAGAACGTAGACAAGCTGGTGGAGCACATGCACACATGGCAGAAGAAAATTTTTTATTCATTCAAGGGGTGAGGGTGTTACTGGCTGGTCCAGTATTTATTGCCCAATCCCTAATTGTCCAGTGGGCAGTTCAGAGTCAGCCACATTGCTGTGGGTCAGATCAGGCGAGGATGGCAAATTGATTATTATTCAATTCAAATTCCACCATGTACCAAAGCGGGATTTGAACCCAGGTTTCCAGAATATTACCTGGATCTTCCTGATGAAGGGCTCTGGCCCGAAACGTCAAATTTCCTGTTCCTTGGATGCTGCCTGACCTGCTGTGCTTTAACCAGCAACACATTTTCAGCTCTCTTTACTAATGGTCTAGCGATTGAACCATTTGGTTCTCGGCTAACCAAAGGAGTGATTTTTTTGCTATAAATTCTATGTCTTATGATCCTGCTTCACAGCTACCTGATGAAGGAGCGGCGCTCTGAAAGCTAGTGCTTCCAAATAAGCCTGTTGGACTATAACCTGGTGTCGTGTGATTTCTAACTCGAATCAAAGAATGCAGCGTAGTGTGAAGTCTTAATTTTGGCAGGATGAATGAGGCAGGGAAATAGAAAATTAAGAGTATAATTCAAACAAGATGTAAATCCATTGATCCTCCTCTAATTGGTACTCCGGATTGCCACTTGATCTTTCCTAAAGTTAATCTAAACATTGCAATACAATGATCACTGCCCTCTTAATGTTCCCCACTGACACTTGCTCTACTTGTTCCACCTAATTCCCTATAACTGGATCCAGCAGTCCCTTAAATCCAACCAAAGTACTGTGGATGCTGGAGGTCTGGCATAAAACAGGAAGTATGAGAGAAACTCATGGCTGAACAGGTGCTGCCAGTCCTGTTGAGCAGACCTGCTGAATTCTTCCAGAACTTATGCTTTTATTCCAGCAGTACCACCTTCCTCGTTGGATGGTAATATATGGCTGTAGAAAATTCTCCTCGACAGTTCAAAAACTCTTGTCTCTCTTCACTTTGTATACCATTACAATCCTGATCGATATTAGGATAATCGGGGGAGCCAATGATGTGGTGGTTTTATCACTGGACTGTTAATCCAGAGACTCCAGTAATCTCCTGGAAGCCCAGGTTCAAATCCTGCTATGGCAGATGGTGGAATTTGAATTCAGTAGAAGAAAAATCTGGAACTAAGAGTCTAGTAATGAGAAACCATTGTTTATTGTCAAAAAAAACGATCTTGTTCACTAATGTCCTTTAGGGAAGAAAACTGCCAGTCTTCCCTGGTCTGGCCTACATGTGACTCCAGACCCACTGCAACATGGTTGACTCTGAACTGTCCACTGGGCAATTAGCATTTATTAGGGTAATGAATGCTGGCCTAGCCAGCAATGCCCTCACAAAAAAATTAAAATCCTCCATTATAATGACTGTATTTTTACACTTTTGTCTGAGTTCCTTGAAAATTTCTTCATCTGTGTCTTTCTCACTAGCTGATAGAATGCACTCAGATGTGATGGTACATGTTTTGTTTCTTGGTTTCAGTAAAATAGACTTTAGAAGAGTAATTTTGGACTCAAAATATTAACTGACTCTGCACAGATGCTGCCTGACCTACTGAGTTTCTCCAGTATTTTCTATTTTTAAATAGAATGTGCCCTTGACCTTTCTTAAAACTGACCAAGTGGCTGAGGCAGAGAATTGGCTTGGATATATTGAGCCTAATGGCCACTTTCTGTGCTGTAACTATTCCATGATTCAGACTCTTAATGGAGATGTGTCTGCAGGACTAAGCTAAACCTAGCTCATCTAACATTGTCACATTGTAGTGAGAACCTTACTCTTTATCTAAACTGAGAGTATTTGGTGAGGTCAGTGTAGAGTGAGCTTCACCTGTATGTAACCCATTGCTGTCCCTGTCCTGGGAATGTTTTATGGAGACTGTGTAGAGGGAGCTTTACCTTGCATCTAAGCCATATTATACTGCTCTGGATTTCTGAAATAGAAAGCGTTTAATTTGATAATCACAAACTATCTTAATTAAGATAATGTCATCACATCAGCTGCAGGAAACTGAGTTTCTGTGATACAAACCATGTTCTCCAATTTAACTCTATATGGTTTTGTTCAGCTGCAGAATCTGTATTTTCATGTGCTTGCAGGTTGATCATGGAGCGAATGCTGCTGTACAATGGAGGACCACACTGCTGGATGGAATAACAGACTACTGGAACCATTCGGAACTTGATGTAAAGCCTACAATTGTTGTGTTGTACAGAATGAGTACCCAGGATGTTCCCCTTGGGAATCTTGAAGGTCTTGATTCTGATATGATCAAGGATGAGTCACTTTGTTTAACCAAAGTCATCGGCAATGGGCGCAGCAAAAGGACGGGCAGGGCCGAGAGTGATGACACTGACTCTGCTGATAGTGACAATGGTCTGGAGGATTCACCAACAAACACAACCTGGGACACTTCCAGAAGAGCTTCATCAAATGAATCCTTTTCTTCACGCCAAAGTGCAGACTCGGTGTTGGTTGATGAGGCAGCATTAGAACGCAGAGAATTCATGAGGAGATATGTTGAAAAAATCTTCAGTGGAAGGTAAGCATAGAATGAGAGCTGGGTTTGGCTATTTGTAGCACCGCAGCATTGTAGAATTTTCTTTGTTCTGGCATGGTCAATGTAGCAGCTTTAATAATTCAAAACTTCATCCCATTCATAATTGAAAATGTATTTTTATCTCCTCCAAAAGCTCAACGTAACTGACACATGGAAACCAGCAGATGCTCGGTTTGCTTTAGTCTGTTAAAGCAGCTGACCACGACCAATTTAGGAAAAGCAGACTATGCTCCTGATGTAAAAGTAGAAACTTGTGGAGGTTGTTACCAATTGATTGTTGCTGGCTGTGTACAAGTGACAAAGTAGTTTGCTGATCCTCACTGTTTAGTCTGACACATTGAGGATGGTTACTTGGATGAACAATTGATAGCTAATTAAATATATCCTCAAAAAAAAACACAGTAATATAACCACACAGAAAAAAGACATTCAGCTCATCAAGTCTGCATCAGCTGAGAAAGAAACTGGCCACCCGTTCTAATGACACTTTCCTGCCCTGCTCTGCTTCTGATGCTGATGCAAGTTCTTTTTCAATAAATTGAGGGTTTCCACCTCAACCATCAAACTGGACAGTCCATTCCAGACGTCCACCACCTTCTTGATGAAAAACATATTCCTTGTGTCTCCTTTAATCCTCCTCCTCATCACCTGAAAACTGTGTCATCTGGAAATTGATCTCTCTGCTAAGGGAAGCAGGTCTTTCCTATCCAAGTCCCTCTTCAGATTTGTATACTTTGCCTAAGTCACCCTTGAGCTGCAGCTAGTATTCTGAGGAAATCCTAGTCAACCCTCGTCTGTCCCGTCTTCTCTCATACATGCAATTTTCAAGCCACGGCAATATTCTCACTATTCTCCTTACTGAGCGATTACGTCTTTCCTGTAATACGGTGGTGAGACTGCACTCAGCAACCCAGCTGTGGCCTTACACGTGTTTTACAGTTCCTGCATTACATCCCATGAGAAAGGGAATAAAATACCAAGAAAACTGTCAGCTAGATGGTAATTAATAATAAAAAGGTCACCAGCAATAGGTAACAATACTAGATTTTCCTTTATATCTTTCAGAGTGTGTTAGTTTAGCATATCAACAAGTCAGTTTGCCCTATAATCTTCTCATGAAGAGGAGTTGATGGCCAAGTGGTATTATTGCTAGATTATTAATCCAGAGACTGAAGTAACATTCTGGGGGCCCATATCTGAATATTGCCATCATAAATGGTAGAACTTCAATTCAATAAATATCAGAATTAAGATTGTAACAATGATCGTGAAACCATTGTTGATTGTCATAAAAACCCATCTCATTCACTAATGTCCTTTAGGGATGGAACTGCAGCCCTTACCTGGTCTGACAAACATGTGAGACTTCAGATCCACAGCAATGTGGTTAATTCTTAACTATCGTCTGGGCAATTAGGGATGGGCAATAAAACCAGTCCAGCTAGCAATGTCCACATTCTGACTTAAAACAAAGGGAAGCAAAAGGAAATGATCCAAGTCTGGGTCCTGGAGTACTAGAGCTTTGCATGTTCATTCCATCTCCCCTATCCTATTCCCTTGATCACTGGCTTGTTTTGCTTTGTTAAAAATCACACAACACCAGGTTATAGTCCAACAGGTTTAATTGGAAGCACTAGCTTTTTGAGCGCTGCTCCTTCGTCAGGTGGTTTGTTCTTATGAAAATTCTGGGTGAAAACTCTCCCTGCACTGTTTCCAGGACACTGTACAGTCCCATGGTTTCCCATCAATGTTCAATTGACTACAGTTCGGAAGAGTTTAAAAATTTGCTTTCTTATCAGAATTGCAGGAAATTCCAAGTGCTTCACAGCAATGTCATAGTTTTTTGAAGCTCACCATTTTCAAGTCCATCCTGATGTCTCTGATCAGCTGAAAATCTTCTCGATGTTCAGTTCTCCATCCTTAAATATCGACACCAGTAATTTTGTGACATGATACGCTCACCTAGCTGGTCCGGAATTCCCTGGTTTCTCATTCTCACCTTTCTTGAACATGGTAAAAACAATGACTGCAGATGCTGGAAACCAGATTCTGGATTAGTGGTGCTGGAAGAGCACAGCAGTTCGGGCAGCATCGAACGAGCAGCGAAATCGACGTTTCGGGCAAAAGCCCTTCAGGAATGAAGGCAGTGAGCCGGAAGCATGGAGAAATAAGCTAGGGGAGGGTGGGGGTGGGGAGAGAGTAGCATAGAGTACAAACATAAAATGCCACATAAATGTGACTACAAAAGATGAGCCTCCTTGGGGTCATATATTATCATGGATAGAGGGTTAGATACAGAGTGTAGGAATAAATTAGGCATTAAATAGTAGGATGATGCAAGAATCGGTGCTGGGGTCTCGATGTATAGGAATGACTTGGATAAAGAGACAGAGAGTCATGTATCTTGGTTTGCTGATAACATAAACTATGTAGGGATACAAGTGAACAGAGGGAGAGCTTCCTCTATCATTCATGTTCTCCATCTCATTCCATCCTCCACACTCTTCCTCTTCCTCCTTTACACCCTCCTTCTCACTCCCTCACACCTTCCCCTTCATTTCTTTTCACTTTCCCTTTCACTCCCTTGCTGAGTCATCCTCTCTCTCCCTGGTACTTCCTCTTTCTAAATCTTTCCTTTGCTATTACTCTCTCCCTATCCAGTCCTTCCACTGGTTCTCCCTTCCCACCTTCTTTCTCCCACTCCCTGTCTCCATAATTTTCTCTCTGTACGACTGTCTATACCTCTCTCTACACCCTTCGCCCACGCTCTCTCTCTCTCTCTCTCTATACACCTATGTTCACCTTTTCTTGCCACTTTACTTTCTATTCTGTCATTTTCACTCACGCCCCCTCCCTCATTTACTTCCCCATGCTGGCACCAGCCACTACTCTCTGCCTTTTGACTGCCTCCTTCAGCAGAGAGGCAGTTGTACTGGAAGGAGAGAGGGTCGACTTGCCCTGGCTCAGAGCTTCCTGTTGTGGTCTTTCACCATTCCTAATGTATAGCCTTTGGGTTCAACAAAACTATTTCTGTTTGCACTCTTCCAATCAGAGGCTGTTTCTCTCCTGTAGTTACTGCTGGTGCAATCACCAGGCAGTCTGGAACTGCAGAAGACAAACAGCCTCTGATTGGACAGCATCTCTGTACAGAATTTTCTACTTCTGCATCCTGTATTTGGAACTCTGGATGGCCAAGGATAGAACCCCTTGGGTAGCTCTGTTACCCAAGGGCTAGTGTAGATGGCTCCCATTACACATTCTTTGCGCCAGTGTTGAACATGGTCTTCATCGAATGGGCTGCTTTGTTCTAGATGGTGTTGAGCTTCTTGAATGTTGTTGGAGCTGCACCCATCCACTCAATTGGGAAGTATTCCATTCCACTCTACACTTGTGCTTTGCAGATAGTGGACAGGCTTTGAGTGTCAGGAAGTGAGTTACTTGCTGCAGGATTCCTACCTTCTGATCTGCTTGTATAACCACAGTGTTTATCTGTCCCCATTGGTCAATAGAGAAGCGGGGAATTCAGTAATGGTAAAGTCTTTGAATGCCAGGGGGCAATGGTTAGATTCTGTCTTGTTGAAGATGGCCATTTCCTGGCATTTATGTGTCATGAATATTTTTTGTTGATTGTCAGCCCAAACCTGGAAATTGTTCATTTGGACATTTGGACACAGGCTGTATCTGAGGATTTGCAAATTATGCTGTGCCTTATGCAATCATCAGCAAACATCCCCACTTCCAATTTATGGTGTCAACTAAGTTTCAAACAAGACAAACGACTGTAAAATATGGTGCAAGGGACCAGAATGGAGGAGAGAGCAGGGTGATGCAGTGGGAGAAAGCAAGGAAATTGTTTCAGATAATGATTTCTATCAAAACTAACTCTTGTCCCATTCTCATGTTGCAGGCAAGAAATTGACCAGGAGGAGAAAGCTCGATTTGGGGAACTCTGTTCTGAGGAAAACAGCCAAGGCAGAGAGTGGTTTGCAAAATACGTTAGTGCCCAGGTGTGAATAAGGATGGGGCAACATGCAAAATTATTGATTATAATGATTTTTAGGCAATTGCATAGCCTCTGGTGGAATAGTGGGGACTCAGTCACCACCCTTGGGGCAGGTGATTTATTCTGAAGCTAATACAAGTGGTAACACAACATACACTGGAATAAGTGTTGGCCATTTGCTTTCCTGAAATATGGTGAACCACTTTTGATAATCGGATCTGCATGTCCAATATCCTTTTCAATCACTTGATTTAATGTGAAACAGACAGTGGCAGGTTTACTCGACCGATCTAGTACATCTGTGAACAGAGAGATATAGTTAGCATCTTAGAGCTGAGATTTTCATCAGAACTAGAAAAAGGTAGCAATACAATAATTTCTGAGTAAGTTGAAGTGAGAGCAGGGAGGGAAGTAAAAAAAAATAATGAAAGTGTAAGTCAAGTGGAGTGCATGTGGGACTGGCGTGTCAGGGCCAAAGGGAGTGGGAATGGGTCAAGAAGTTAAAGACATGAAAATGAGTGTGTAGAAGAGATTGAGAAACAGAATCCTGAATCACTGACATCCAAAAATAGAAAAGAGAAGCAGTAGGAACAAATAATCAGCAAAGAAATTCATTTTGGAAGGTCAAATTTGAATGCAGAATACAGGGTTAAACACAGGATTCTTGGCAGTGTGGAGGAACAGTGGGATCTTGGGGTCTATGTACATAGATGTCTCAAAATTGCTACCCAGGTTGATAGGGTTGATAAGAAGGCATATGGTGTGTTGGCTTTCATTAGCAGGGGGATTGAGTTTAATAACCGTGAGGTAATGCTGCAGCTGTACAGAGACCTGGTTAGACCACAGTTGGAATATTCTGTTCAGTTCTGACCGCTTCATTATAGGAAGGATGTGGAATTTTCAGAGAGGGTGCAGAGGAGATTAACCATGACGCTACCTGGACTGAGGGCATGTCTTATGAAGAAAAGACTGAAGGAGCTAAGGCTTTTCTCATTGGAGCAAAGAAGGGTCAGAGGCACCTTTATAGAGGTGTACAAGATGATGAGAGGCCTAGGTAGAGTGGATAGCCAGGGCAGAAATGGCTATCACAAGGGGGCATAATTTTAAGGTGATTGGAGGAAGGTTTAGGGGAGATGTCAGAGGTAGGTTCCTTACTCAGAAAGTTGTGGGTGTGTGGAATGCACTGCCAGCGATGGTTATAGAGTCGGAGACATTAGGTACATTTAAGCAACTCTTAGATAGGCACAAGGATGATAGTAAAATGAGTGGTATGTGGGTTAGTTTGATATTAGAGTAGGATAAATGGTCGCCACAACATAGAGGGCTAAAGAGCATGAACTGTGCTGTACTGTTCTGTGTTCTAAAAAAACAATTTGGGCATATGCTATGATCTAAAATTGTTCAACTCAATGTAAATGTAATTATATGAACATACAAATTAGGAGCACTTTGTCCTCAGGTCTGTTCCACCATTCAATAAGGTCATTCCGATCTACCTCGATAATCTTGCACATGGCTGCTTTACAAGATTTTATCCGCCAATCTTAAAAATACTCAATGAATCTGCCCCCACCACTCTCTGGGCAGAGAGTATCAAAGATACACAACAATCTAAGAGAAAAAATCCTCTTCATCGTCATCTTAAATGGGATACCTGTGATTTTGAAACTGTATCCTCTGCTCTATGATAAAGGATATAATAGCAGATCATTTAGAGACTATAATATCATCAAGCAGATTCATCATGGCTTCATGCAGAGGAAATCATGTCTGACAAATGTATTGAAATTCTTTGAGGAGATAACAAACAGGATAGACGAAGGGGAAGCAGTGGATGTAATAAATGTGAGGTTATCCATTTTGATAGCAAAAACAGGTCAGTGCATTATTACTGAATGGTGATGGATTGAGAAAAGGGGCTGAGTGATGAGACCTGAGTGTCCTTTACATCAGCCTGATGAAGTAAACACATAGGAGCAGCAGGTGGTGAAGAGGGCAAACGGTGTGGTGGCCTTCATTGTGAGAGGATTCAAATACAGGAGCAGGGATGTCATGTTGCAACTGTACAGGGCACTGGTAGGACCACGTTTGGAGTATTATGTGCAGTTTTGATCTCCTATCTGAGGAATGATGTTGTAGTTATTAGGAAGTGTGATTGAGATTTACCATGCTGATTCCTCGGATGGCAGGACCAATGTATTGCAAGGGAATGGATCAGTTGAAACTATATTCAGTAGGGTTGAGAGGAATGAGGGGTGGTCTCCTGAACACTTGATTGTATTATTATCAAATTTATAGATGACACAAAAATAGATGGAAACACAAGAGGTGAAGATGACAGATAGAGTCTAAAAGAGTGAGCAGAATCCTGGCTAAAGGAATATAAATGTGGGAAATGAGTTGAATAGATGAATAGAAGAGCTGAATACTACTGAAATGAAGAAAGATTGTAGAAATCTACAGAACATAGGATCACAGAAATAAATCACAAAAAAACTAGCATCCAAATTCACTGAATATTAGGGAATGGAAGTGGAATATTGCCCTTTATTTCAAATGGAATGGAGTATGAAAATAAAGGATGTCTTGCTAAAAGTATACAAGGCACTGGTCAGACCACAGCTGGAATATTGTGATGTACTTACTTTAGAGGCAGTCCAGAGGAGATTTGCCAAGCTGATCCCAGGTATAAGTGACTCTATTATGAGGAGACATTATGTGGATTAGGTCTGTACTCATTGGAGTCCAGAGTGTGGTGCTGGAAAAGCCCAGCAGGTCAGGCAGGATCCGAGGAGCAGGATAGTCGATGTTTTGCATATAAACCCTTCATCACAAATGAGCCTTGTGGGTTCGGGGACAGAGATAAATGGGGGTGGGGGAGCTGTGGGGAAGGTAGCTGGGAATGTGATAGGTAGATGAAGATGGGGGTGTGGAGGTGATAGGTCAGAGAGGAGGGTGGAGCGGATAGGCGGGAAGAAAGATGGACAGTTCAAGAGGGTGGTGCCGAGTTGGAGGCTTGGGATTGGATAAGGTGGGAGGAGAGGAAATGAGGAAACTGGTGAAATCCACATTGATCCCGTGTGGTTGCAGGATCCCAAGCGGAAGATGAGGCGTTCTTTTTCCCGGTGTAGGGTGGTTAGGGATTAGAGATGGAAGCGGCCCAGGACCTGCATGTCCTTGGTGGAGTAGGAGGGATGGTTAAAGTGTTCAGCCATTGGGGAGTGGGGTTGGTTGGTGCAGTTGTCCCAGAGATGTTCTCTAAGATGATCCGCAAGTTGGCGTCCTGTCTTCCCAATGTAGAGGAAAGCACACTGGATGAAACGGATACTGTAGATGATGTGTAGAAGTACAGGTAAATTTCTGTCGGATGTTGAAGGATCCTCTGGGGCCTTGGATGGAGGTGAGGAAGTAGGTGTGGGTGCAAGTTTTTCACTTCTTGAGTTGGCAGGGGAAGGTGCTGGGAGTGGGGGTGGATCTGACGAGGGAATGGTCTCTCCGAAACACTGATAGGGACGAGGAGGGAATTATATTCCTCGTGGCGGGGTTTGTTTGTAGGTGGCAGAAATGGTAGAGGATGATGTGATGTATCCAGAGTTTGGTGGGGTGGAAGGTGAGGACCAGAGGCGTTCTGCCCTTGTTGTGATTGGAGGGATGGAGTACAAGGACGGAGGTGCGGGAAGTGGAGGAGATGCACTTGAGGGCATTGTCAACCACGTGGGAATAGTCATTGTGATCTTTGAAGAAGGAGGCCATCTGGGATGTTCTGTGGTGGAATTGGTTGTCCTGGGAGCAGATACGGTGGAGGCTGAGGAATCGGGAATAAGGGATGGCATTTTTACAGGAGGTTGGATGGAAGGAGGTGGTTTTGTAATAGATGCCCTTGGTTAGTCAGTCCCCGAAGATGGCAATGGAGAGGTCCATTAAGGGGAGGGAGGTGTCCGAGATGATCCAGGTGAATTTGAGATCAGGGTGGAAGGTGTGGGTGAATTTGATGAATTGTTCAATCTCCTCATGGGAGCACGAGGTAGTGCTGATACAATCATCGATATAGCAGAGGAAAAGGTGGGGAATGGTGCCAGTGCAGCTGTAGAACATGGATACTTCCACGTACCCGATGAAGAAGCAGGCATAGCTGGGGCCCATTTGGTTCCCATGGCTACCCATTTGGTTTGGAGAAGTGGGAGGATTGGAAGGAGACGTTGTTGTGGGTGAGAACCAGTTCAGCCAGGCGGATAAGGATGTCAGTGGAAGAGTACTGGTTGAGGCGGCGTGAGAGGAAGAAATGGAGGCGTTGTAGGCCTTCGTCTTGTCAGATAGATGTGTACTTGGCTGGATGTCCACAGTGAAGATAAGGCATTGGAAGCTGGGGAAACAAAAGTTTTGGAGGAGGTGAAGGGTGTGGGTGGTGTCCTGAACGTAGATAGGGAGTTCTGGACTAAGAGGGACAGGATGGTGTCAAGTTTGAAGAGATGTGTTTGGTGGGGCAGGAGCAGGCTGAGACAATATGTCAGCCAGGGCAGTCAGGTTTGTGGATCTTGGATAGGGTTCCCGAGCTGAGGTTATAGGCTGTAAGTGGGAGATCCCCAGAGGTGATGAGGTTGTGGATGGTTTGGGAGATGATGGTTTGGTGATGGGAGGTGAGGTCATGGTCAAGTTGGGGGGGGAGGGGGGAGAGTAAGAGGAAGTGTCTGTGATTTGGTGCCTGGCTTCAGCCATATATGGGTGTGCCAAACTACCGCAGTGCCCCCCCGTCTGCTGGTTTGATGTTGGTGTTGGAGCGAAGGGAGTGGAGAGCTGCACGTTGTGAAGATGGGAGGTGGGAGTGGGGGAGGGACTTGGACGGGTTATGGCGGTCTATATCATGGCAACAGTTAGAAATGAAGAGGTCAAGGGCAGGTAACAGGCTGGCATTGGGTGTCCAGGTGCATAGGGTGTGTTGGAGTTGGGAGAAGGGGTCCTCAGAGGGTGAGTGGGAGTCTTAATGGAAAAAGTGGGCTTGGAGGCAGAGGCAGCAGAAGAAATGTTCAAGGACGCAACACAAGACAAACTCATTAATCCGGGAGCGTAGTGGGATGAAGTCCTTTGCTGAGGACTGAACGTTCATCTTCAGTGAGGGGGAGGTCTGGGGAGTGGTGGAAGAAATGTTCAAGGTTCCAAAGCGACCACTTCACCTTGAGCCTCCGCCTCTGAGCCCACTTTTTCCATCAAGACGCCTACATACCTTCCAAGGAACCCTTTCTCCTGTCTCCAACACACTCCGTCCACCTGGACACCCTGTGCTGGCCTGTTAACTGCCCTCAATCTCTTTATTTCCAACTGCTGCCGTGACGTAGACTACCTCAACCTGGCCACCCTCCCTCCCCCACTCCAACAATCCACCCTTGCAACACACAGCCATTCATCCCCCCGTTCCAACCCCAACATCACCAGGGAGCAGTGGTAGCTTGGCGCACTGACCTCTCCACTACTGAAGCCAGGTGCCAACTCACAGACACCTACTCCTACTGCCCCCTCGATCACGACGGTTTACTAAGGAAGTTGAACTTCTTGTCAAGAGGAAGAAGAAGGGCTAATGTTAGGATGACATGTAAAGGCTGATTTAGGGCAATTGAGAGTTACAGGGCAGCCAGGAAAGACCTAAAGAGAAAACTAAGCTGAGTGAGGAGGGGACGTGAGAAGTTGTTTGCAGATAGGATCAGGGATATCCCTAAAGCTTTCTATAGGTATATTTGGGATAAGAGTGACTAGAATAAGACTAAGGTCAGTCAAGGACAGTAGTGGGAAGTTGTGCGTGTAGTCAGAGGAGTTAGGGGAAACACCTAAATGAATATTTTTTGTCAGTATTGACACTGGGAAACAACAATGTTGTCGAGGAGAAGATGGAGATACAGGCAATGAGACTGGATGGGATTGAGGTTCACAAGGAGGAGGAGTTAGAAATTCTGGAAAGTGTGAAAATTTATAAAGCCCCTGGGCCGGGGATGGGATTTATCTCAGATTCTCTGGGAAGCCAGGGAGGAGCTTGCAGAGCCTTTGGCTTTGATCTTTGTGTCATCATTGTCTACAGGAATAGTGCCAGAAGACTGGAGGATAGTAAATATTATTCCCTTGTTCAAGAAGGGGAGTAGAGACAGCTGTGGTAATGATAGACCAGTGTGCCTTACTTCTGTTGTGGGTAAACTGTTGGAAAAGGTTATAAGAGATGGGATTTATAATTGTTTCGATACAAATAAGTTGATTAGAGCTAGTCAGTACGGTTTTGTGAAGGGTAGGTAGTGCCTAACAAACTTTGTTGAGTTCTTTGGGAAGGTGACCAAACAGGTGGATGAAGGTAAAGTGGTTGATGTGGTGTATTTGGATTTCAGAAAGGCGTTTGATAAGGTTCCCCACGGTAGGCTATTGCAGAAAATACAGAGACGTGGGATTGAGGGTGATTTAGCGGTTTGGGTCAGAAATTAGCTAGCTGAAAGAAGACAGAGGGTGGTGGCTGATGGGAAATGTTCATCCTGGAGTTCAGTTACTAGTGGCGTACCGCAAGGGTCGGTGTTGGGTCACTGCTGTTTGTCATTTTTATAAATGACCTGGATGAGGGCATAGAAAGATGGGTTAGTAAATTTGTGGATGACATTAAGGTCTGTGGAGTTTTGCATAGTGCTGAAGGATGTTGGTTATAGAAGGACATAAATAAGCTGCAGAGCTGGGCTGAGAGGTGGCAAATGGAGTTTAATGCAGAAAAGTGTAAGGTGATTCACTTTGGAAGGATACCAGGAATGGTAGTGTAGTTTAGCAGAGTTCTCAGTGTCCATGTACATAGATCCCTCCAAGTTGCCACCCAGGTTGATAGGGCTGTTAAGCATGTTGGTTTTTATTAGTAGAGGGATCAAGTTTCTGAACCATGAGGTCATGCTGCAGCTGGACTAAACTCTGGTGTGTATTGTATCCAGTTCTGGTCACTATTATAAGAAGGATGTGGAAGCTTTGGAAAGGGTTCAGAGGAGATTTACTAGGATGTTGCCTGGTATGGAGGGAATGTCTTATGAGGAAAGGCTGAGAGACTTGAGGCTGTTTGCGTTAGAGAGAAGAAGGTGACTTAACTGAGACATATAAGATAATTAGTGAGTTAGGTCGGGTGGATAGTGAAAGCCTTTTTCCTTGGATGGTGATGGATAGCTCGAGGGGGCGTAACTTTAAATTAAGGGGTGATAGATATAGGACAGATGTCAGAGGTAGTTTCTTTACTCAGAGAGTAGTAGGGGTGTAGAACGTCCTGCTTACAACAGTTGTAAAAGCAAAGACTGCTGATGCTGGAAACCAGAGTCTAGATTAGAGTGGTGCTGGAAAAGCCGGTCATGCAGCATCTGAGGAGCAGGAAAATCGACGTTTCGGGCAAAAGCCCTTCATCAGGAATAGTTGTAGACTAGCCAACTTTAAGAGCATTTAAATAGTCATTGGATAGACATATGGACGAGAATGGAATAGTGTAGGTTAGATGGGCTTCAGATTGGTTTCACAGGGCAGCGCAACGGCGAGGGCCGAAGGGCCTGTACTGCGCTGTAATGTTCTATGTTCTATGATCTCACCTCCCATCACCAAACCATCATCTCCCAGACCATCCACAACCTCACCAGTTCTGGGGATCTCCCACCCACAGCCTCCAACCTCATTGTCTGTGAACTCCACATTACCTGATTCTTCCTCTCTCTCAAGATTCACAAACCTGACTGCCCCGGTCGACCCATTGTCTCAGCCTGCTCCTGTCCCACCGAACTCATCGCTGCCGACCTTGACACTGTCCTGTTCCCCCTTTGTCCATGAACTCCCCCACCTACGTTCGGACACCACCCACGGCCTTCACCTCCTCCATGACTTTTGTGTCCCTGGCCCCCAATGCCTTATCTTCACCATGGACATCTAGTCCCTGTACACATCGATCTGCCACGATGAAGGCCTCCAAGTCCTCCATTTCTTTCTCTCACGCCGTCCCAGCCAGTAACCTTCTACTGGCACACTCATCCGCCTGGCTGAACTGGTCCTCACCCTTAACAACTTCTCCTTCCATCCTCCCACTTCCTCCAAACCAAATGGGTAGCGGCTCACTTCCTGGACCGCTCCATCTCCATCTCCGGCAACCAACTAACCACAGACATTTACTACAAACCCACCAACTCCAACAGCTACCGGGACTACACCTCCTCCCACCCTGTCTCCTGTAAAAATCCCATCCCTTATTCCCAATTCTTCTGCCTCCACTGCATCTGCTCCCAGGACGACCGATTACACACAGAACATCCCAAATAGCCTCCTTCTTCAAAGATTTCAATTTCTCCCCCAAGTGGTCGACACTGCCCTCAAGCACATCTCCTCCATTTCCCGTACCTCTGCCTTTGAATCCCACCCCTCCCAACGCAACAAGAACAGAACCCCCGCCCCCCCCCGCTCCTCACCTTCCACCCCACCAACCTCCTGATGCATCGCATCATCCTCTGCCATGTCTGCCATCTACAAACAAACCCCACCACCAGAGATAGATTTCCCTCCCCATTCCTGTCCACATTTCAGAGAGACCATTCCCTCCTCGACACCCTTGTCAGGTCCACCATCCCCCACCTCTCTCCAAGGCTCCGAAGGGTCTTACACACCAGACAGAATTTTACTTGTACTTCCCCACACATCATCTAATGTATCCATTGCACACAATATGGTCTCCTGTGCATTAGGGAGACAGGACACCAACTTGCGGATTGTTTCAGAGAACGATCTCTGGGACACCCACTCCAACCAACCCTACTGGCCCATGGTCAAACACGTTAACTCCCCCTCCCCCTCCCCCTCTACCAAGGACGTGCAGAGCCTGGGCCTCCTCCATCGCCAATCCCTAACCACCCGATGCCTGGAGGTAGAATGCCTCATCTTCCGCCATGGGATCCTGCAACTACACAGGATTAATGTGGACTTCACCAGTTTCTTCATCCAACTCCCCCGCCCCCCTGCCCCACCCCACCCCCCAACCTTATCCCAGTCTCAAACCTCCAAGCCGGCACCGCCCTTTTGAACTGTTCATATTCCTTCCCACCTATCCGCTCCACCCTATCACCTTCCACCCCCACCTTCATCCACCTATCACATTCCCAGCTATCTCCCCACAGGCCGCAGCCTCATTCCCGATGAAGGGCTTATGCACAAAATGTCAATTTTCCTGCTCCTCGGATGCTGCCTGATCCATGGTGCTTTTCCAGCACTACACTCCAGAATGTGCAGTCCTCATTTCCTCCTACTCTGTACTCATTAGAGTTTAGCAGAATGAGAGGTGACCTTATTACATAGAAACGAGGAGCTGGATTATACCATCTGACCCTTTGGACCTGTTGTACCGTGTAATATGGTCATGGCTGATCCTATGTCTCAAAATCACATTCCTGCTGTCTCCCCCGACCCTTGATGCCTTTAAAATCTCTTGTGTCGATATAATTCAGTGACTGCTGTCGGGTCCCTGGTGCTGTGAGGCAGCAGTGCTAACCACTGAGCCACCGTGCCGCAGCTTCACTAACATAGCCATAGAGATGTACAGCATGGAAACAGGTCCTTCGGTTCAACTCGCCCACGCGGACCACATATCCTAACCTAATCTAGTCCCACCTGCCAGCACTTGGCCAATATCCCTCTAAACCCTTCCTATTTGGATACACATCCAGATGCCTTTTAAATGTTGTAATTATGCCAGCCTCCACCACTTCCTCTGGCAGCTCATTTAATACGTGCACCACCCTCCACATGAAAACGCTTTCCCTAAATTTTTCCACTCTCACCCTAAGCATGTGCCCTCTAGCTCTGGACTCCCCTGCCCCATGGATTAGACCTTGTCTATTTACCCTATCCATGCTCCTCATGATTTTATAAACCTCTATAAGGTCCACAGCCTCTGACGCCCCAGTGAAACCAGCCCGAGTCTGTTCAGCCTCTTCCTATAACTCAAATCCTCCAACCCTGGCAACATCCTTATTCTTAGACATAATCTTATGGAAACATACAAGATGCTGAGGGAACCTGACAGGATGGCTGTTTTCCCATGACGGAGAGGTTATAAGACATGGGAGCTGAAGCAAGCGATTCTGCTCAGCCAATCCATTCTTCCATTCAATGAGATCTGAGCTACAGGGAGAGTTTGAATAGACTGGGGCTGTTTTCCCTGGAGCGTCTGAGGCTGAAAGGTGACTTTATAGGGGTTTATAAAATCATGAGGGGCATGGATAGGGTAAATAGACAAAGTCTTTTCCCTGGGGTGGGGGAGTCCAGAACTAGAGGGCATAGGTTTGGGGTGAGAGGGGAAAGGTATAAAAGAGACCTAAAGGGCAACTTTTTCATGCAGAGGGTGGTGCGTGTCTGGAATGAGCTGCCAGAGGAAGTGGTGGAGGCTGGTACAATTGCAACATTTAAAAGGCATTTGGATGGGTATATGAATAGAAAGGGTTTGGGGGGATGTGGGCCGGGTGCTGGCAGGTGGGTCTAGATTGGGTTGGGATATCTGGTCGGCATGGACAGATTGGACCGAAGGGTCTGTTTCCATGCTGTACATCTCTATGACTCTATGTCTTGTCCTCTGAAGTCCAATGGATACTGGACCAATCTGTCTAATATTTCCTCATAAGATACACATTATTGAGCATATTTAAGACAGAGATAGATATGTTCTTGATCTGTAAAGAGATCAAAGATTACAGGCAGAAGAGTGGTGCGGGTAAAGCACAGCAGATCAGGCAGCATCCGAGGAGCAGGAGAATCGACATTTCAGGCATAAACCCTTCATCGGGGCAATGATGAAGGACTTATGCCTGAAATTCTCCTGCTCCTGGGATGCTGCCTGACCTGCTGTGCTTTTCCAGCATCACACTCTTGACTCTGATCTGCAGCACCCACTTTCCTGCCTTCTCCCTATAAGGAGAAGGCAGGGAAATAGGTTTGAGAAACATTTCAGCCATGATCAAATGGCAGAGTAAACATGGAGGGCTGAATGGCCGAATTCTGCTCTGATAGTTTCTGATCTTCTAACTGTCTGCAATCCAGTTATCGGGAAGAGTGAACCTTCCCTGAACTATTTCCAATGCAATTATATCCCTTTTCAAATAAGGAGACTATAACCGTATAATACTCCAGAGGTATTCATTAACCCTCAGGTTAATCCTGTCACCAATGCCACGTACAACTGTACCAAAACATTCCTCTTATATTCCTTTACCCCTGTGATAAACAACATCGGGCAGTTCAATGCCCTTTGGATAAGTTACTTATGGGGAAGTTAATGGGTGACATGGATTAGTTGGGCTGAATGGCCTTTTCCTACAATGCAGGTTGTGAGATTGCTATTAAAATAAAACAAAGAACTGAAACAAAAGCAGAAATTGCTGGAGGAACTCAGCAGGTCTGGCAGCATCTATGGGAAGAAAATAGAGTTAACGTTTAGAGTCGAGTGACTCGCCTGTTTTGAGAGATTACCATGGCTGACTGAGGGCCTCTAGTTGCCAATTCTGGTATTGCATCACCAGCAATCTAAAGGTGGTGTACTCATGGGCATGACATGTTGTTTGCTCTGACCATTGACAGTGATAATAGGCAATAGAAACTGAAAGGTCGGCCAACACTGAACTGGTTACAGAGCAAAGGAATAAACATTATCTTCTCAAATAAGACGAGCAAATACTGGGAAGTACCATCTCTGGCTGAGTTGGTAACATTCTCACCTCTGACAATGTCCTTGGTTCAAATTTGAGCACAAGAGTGATGCTGACACTACAGTATTCTCAGAGTTGACCAGTTCTTATCATATGAAATAAAAGGCGGGATAGTTTGACCAGAGTTTGGGCTCATCACAAAACGTTGCGGATTGTGAGAAGTGCACATGATCATGATTAGAACAAAGAGGCTAAGTCTCCTATAGGCTGCCCTACAAATTTTCACAACAAGCCTCCCTTAAGGGGCTCAGGATAAACAGCCAAAGTCAGAGGCAATGCCTTCACATACAGGTCAGTTGGTCATCCTGAGTGCAATACTGAGGGAGCTCTGTACTCTCAGAGGTACCATCCTATGGATGAGACTTTAAACTGAAACTCCATCTTCCAGCTTAGGTTGATGTAAAAGATCCCATGGAACTATTTGGAAGAACAGTGGGATTTTCTCTACTTTGCTGGCTGATAGTTACTTCTCACCTGACACCACAAGAGCAGATTCTCTCGTTATTAGCCCATTCTGTTTGCTGTGTGCTACATTTCAGTTATGTCCACACTTTGGATTTCTCAGACTGTAAAGTGCTGTAAAAGTGTTTGATGCTTGTAAAAAGCAAAACTCAACAAATCAGGCAATGTCTCTGCAGAGACAAATCAACTAACTCTTAGACGAGCCTTACCTGGGCAAATGCAAAATGTGTGACGTACAGAATTGTGGAAGATGAAGACTGTAATAAAACCCTGTGATTATTTACTGAGAGGAAGCTCTTTCTTTTCTTACTGCAGCGGTGCCATTCCAAATGTATCTCTGAGTATGCTTTCTACCGACTGGTGCAGTCTTTTGCTGTTGTTCTGTTTGAGTGAGTATTGCTTTTACTACTTCTGTGCAGGCCACAGGCATTCTCTTTCCGTGTACCAATCTAAGCAAAACTGTAGTCAAGTTTGAAATAAGTTATGGGGCTGCAGTTGTGCTGAATGACTCTGTGATTCTGCCGGGTTCAGAAATGCCACTTTTGAGCAGTCTGTGTTCTGCAGGGGCATGTTACCAATCAGACCTCCTTTCAATCTTCTCTAAAGAGAACAGCACTAACCTCTCCAGTCTATTCATGTAACTATCTCTCCATGTAACTATCTCTCCATGTAACTATCTCTCCATGTAACTATTCTCAGGAATCTTTTTTGCACTCTCATAATGCTTCGTATGCTTCCTAAAGTGTGGTGCTAAGAATTGGACACAATACTCTAGCTGAAACTGATCCAGTATTTTTAAAGATGTAGCATCATCATGTCTGCCCTGCCAAAAGGCAGACCTTTGAATCATCATCTCCCATGTCTCTCCATCCTTTGTCATCTATCATTTGCCAATAACTTTCTTCAATTTTCAGCATTGGTTTCTCTTCCTTCCTCTCTTTCCAACAAATCTATTCTTCATAATATTTCTCTCTAAATAGTTTCTGACTAAGATGTGTGTCCTACCCACACACTGTCCTGAATTATGTTCAGCAAATTTCTTTGTTTGTTTACGCTCCGCAGCATTTCTTTACTTGTTACAATTTCTGTCCAACTGATTCTTTCCATTCTCCTCCAAACTCACAGTTCAACAAGATTTAGCAAATTAATCTCTACCTGCCATATGGTCCAACTCTCAGTTCTCTACAAAACAGAAGTGATTTTCTGAATTACTCGTTAAGATTTCTGATTATCAAGTGTCTTTTCTTACGAATCACAATCTTTCTCATCGCTCTCTTTATTGTTATTTCTTTGTTGCATTTTTCATCTGCAGATATTATGCTTAAATATTTGAATGTTTGCACCTGTTGTGATTTTTTTCTTTCTTTGAGTATGGGAATATTTTTAATGTGGTATGTAGAACGTGTAAATCTTTTGTAAATTGTGTGAATATGGTCCAGGTTCCAGTGCTGTCATTACAGGTGCTACCAAATGGATGACTTTGGTCCTGCCAAGAACCTGATGACAATGTGCTTTACCTTCTATTACGTAGGTGAGTGGAAACAGCAGTTCCTGCTGGATCACACTAACGTTAGTAACACGAGACTTGGTTTTAGAGAAATGACTTTCTGCCAGTTTCATGCAATTACAGGATTAATGGTCAGGGCCACAGGGCAGTTTGGAGGGGGGGTCTTGAAATGTTACCACTTTATCGCTGCTGAAATCAATAGTAGAGCTTTCTCCATTGCTTGCATGGTGTGTTCTCTTTCAATTTTGCACATTGGTGGGAAGCATACACTGACCACCAAATCACAGCACAGCATAGGAGGCCATTTGGCCCATCACAGTTATACAGCCTCACCAAATGAACATTGTGACTTAGTGCCCTTCTTCTACATTTTGTCTTTACCATTTCACTTTATTTCTATTTAATCAATCATCTAAGAATCTCTTGAATGCCTCAATTGAACCTCCCATGACCACTGTGCCAAGCAGTGCGTTCCAGATCCGAGGCATTTGCTGTGGAAAAAATGTTTTTCTCACAGCACATTATCTTCTTTTGCAAATCACTTTAAATCTTGACCCTCTTGTTCCTGATCCTTTTGCAAGTGGGAAGTTTCTGCCTATCTATACTACCCCTGATGATTTTCAAAGCTTCTATCAGATTTCCTGTTAACTGCCTTCTCTTTTAAGAGAACTATTCTTTTTGACATACGTTAATGACCCAGACTTGGGTGAACAGGGTGTCAATTTAAAATTTGCAGCAAAGACACAATTTGCAAAATTGGACATAATGAATTTCATGAGAGGTAGATGGACTGATAAAATTAGACCTATGACAGATGAAATGTATTGCAGAGAAGTTATGTACTTTGTTTGGGTAGGAGGAATAAGGAGAGAGAATATAAAATAGTGGGAGCTTTTATAAAGTGGATGCAGGAATGAACATATACAGTTGTAGACCCTTTTAGCCATCAGACCTATATCTACTCCTCTTGAAAACACACAATGTTTTGGGTTCAACCACTTTGTGTGATAGTGAATTCCACAGGATCATCATTCTCTGGGTGAAGACATTTCTCCTCCTCAGTCCGAAAAGGTTCATCCCTTATCCTTAAACCATGGCCCCTGGTTCTGACTTCCCCCAACATCAGGAACATGCGTCTAATCTGTCTAGTCTTTTTAGAATTTTATAGGTTTCTTTGAGATCCTCCTCAATCCTCTAAATCCCAGTGAATACTGGAATTCCCTCCCTAACGGCATTGTGGGTCAACCTTCAAAAGGTGGACTGCAGCAGTTCAAGAAGGCAGCTCACCATCACTTTCTCCAAGGGCAACTAGGGATGGGCATTAAATACTGGCCAGCCAGTGATGCCCATGTCCCATGAAATGAGTAAATAAAAATATTTTAACTGACTCAACATCTTCTCATGCATCAGTCCTGCCATCCCAAGATCAGTTTGGTAAACCTTCGCTGCACTCCCTCTACAGCAAGAATGTCCTTCCTCTCATGAGGAGACCACCACTGCACACGAGATTCCAGCTGAGCCTCACCAAAGCCCTGTATAATTGCAGCAAGATCTCCTTGTTTCTGTACTCAAATCCTCTCGCTCTGAAGGCCAATACAGTTTTCCTTCTTGTCAGTCTGCTGCACCTTGCCACTCACATTCAGTGACTGGTGCATAATGACATCCAGACCTCATTGAACATTTCCCTCTCTCAATTTACAGCCATCCAAATAATATCTGCCCTCCTATCTCACAGTTGACTGTATCTGCCATGAAATTGCCCATTCACTCTGCCGATCCAAATCACACTGAGACAACTCTGCATCCTCCTCACAGCTCACCCTCCCACCCAGCTTTGTGTTATCTTCAAATTTTGAGATATTGCATTCAGTTCCATCATGTAAATCATGAATGTTTATTGTGAATAGCTGGGGTAGTACCAATTCCTGTGGGACCCCACTAGACACTGCCATTCAGTAAAAGATGCATCTATTTCTCCTCTTTGTTTCCTGTCTGCTAACCAGTTTTCTATCCATGTGAATCCCATGTGCTTTAACTTTACACATTAATCTATCATGTGGGACTTTGTCAAAAGCCTCTGAAAGTCCAAATAAACTACATCCTCTGGCTCCCAATCATCTTCACTGGATATAGCCTTGAAGAATTCCAGTAGATTTGTCAAGGGTGATTTATCTTTTGTAAATCGATGCTGATTGTGTCTGTATCTACAACTGTTTTCTAAGTGCTCTGCTATAGACCCCTTGCTATTGGACTCTGGCAGCTTCTCCATTACTGACATCAGGCTCACTGGTCGATAATTTCCTGTTTTCTCTCTACCTCCCTTTTTAAATAATGGGGGTACATTAGCTCCCCTCCCAATTTGTAAGAATTGTTCCAGAGTCCAAAGAATCTTGAAAACTGACCTCCCACCCCTCCCCTCCCCTCCCCTCCCCCCCCCCCCCCCCCCCAGTGTGTTCACTATTCCTGGGGCTACTCCCTGAGGTACTCTGGGGTGTGGATTACCAGGCCCGGGTGATTGATCAGCCTTCACTCTCATCTATTTCTACCATACCATTTCTCTACTAAGACAGATTTCCTTCATCTCTTCCCTCACTAAACCCTGTATTTTGCATCATTTCTGGTATGTTATTTGTGTTTTGCTTTGTGAACACAGAAGTGAAGTATGAATTTAATTTGTCAGCTATTTCTTTGTTCTCTGTTATAAACTCCAGCCTTTCTGACTGTAAGGGACCTATATTAGCTTTCACCAATCTTTTTTTTTCTTCACATGTCTATAGAAACTTTTACAGCCAGTTCGATTCCTCACAAATTTACTCTCATTCTCTCTTTTCCCTTTCTTAATCCCTTAGTCCACCTGCTAACTTCTGAACTGTTTGCAATGATCAGATCATTTGTTTTTTCTTGCCAGTTTGTATGCTTCTATTTGGAATGTAATGATGCCTTGAACTTCCCTCGTAAGTTACAGTTTGGCCACTGTTCCCTTTGCAGTCTTGACCCTGACAGGAGTAAACAATTTTTGTAGTTCACCTATTCACTCTTTGAATGTTGTCATTGCCTATTCACTGTCAGTAATATTTCCCAATTCATCATAGCCAACTCACACCTCATACCATCATAGTTTCCCTTAATAAGAGTCAAGACACTAGTCTCAGAATTAACTACCTCACTCTCCACCTTCATGAGGAATGTTATCATATTGTGGTCATTCATCCCCAAGGGCTCTGTCACAACTCCATTACCAATTATTCTTTCCTCATTACTCTGTCTAGGATGGCCTCTTCTCTAATTGATTCTTCAACTTGTTGGTCCAAAACACCATTCTGTATACACTGCAGGAATTCCTTCTCTACAGTATTATGTACAGCATCGAGATGTACAGCATGGAAATACACCCTTCGGTCCAACCCGTCCATGCCGCCCAGATATCCCAACCCAATCCAGTCCCACCTGCCAGCATCCGGCCCATATCCCTCCAAACCCTTCCACTCATATACCCATCCAAATGCCTTTTAAATGTTGCAATTGTATCAGCGTCCACCACTTCCTCTTGCAGCTCAGTCCATACACGTACCACCCTCTGTGTGGGCAAGTTGCCCCATAGGTCTCTTCTAAATCTTTCCCCTCTCACCCTAAACCTATCCCCTCTAGTTCTGAACTCCCCAACACCAGGGAAAAGACCTATTTACCCTATCCCTGCCCCTCATGATTTTATAAACCTCTATAAGGTCACCCCCTCAGCCTCCAGGGAAAACAGTCCCAGCCTATTCAGCCTCTCCCTATAGGTCAAACCCTCCAACCCTGACAATATCCTTGTAAATCTTTTCTGAACCCTTTCAAGTTTCACAACATCCTTCTGATAGGAAGGAGACCAGAATTGCACACAATATTCCAAAAATGGCCTAACCAATGACCTGTACAGTTGCAACATGACCTCCCAACTCCTGTACTCAGTGCTCTGACCAATAAAGGAAAGCATACCAACTACCTTCTTCACTATCCTGTCGACCTGCGACACTACTTTCAAGGAGCTATGAACCTGCACTCCAAGGTCTCTTTGTTCAACAACACTCCTAGGACCTTACCATTAAGTGGATCAGTCCCGCTAAGATTATTCATTCAATCTAGACACTGATTAAAGTCACCCATAAATATGGTGTTCACTTACCACACACATCTCTGATTTTCTGTTTAATGCCATTCTCAACATAATTAACATAGTCTGGCGGGCTGTATACCAGCCCAGTTTTTTTGTCCCTTGGTATTTCTCAATGGTGTTCTCTGTTCACAAATTTTCAAGGTTGCAAGGCAAGTTGAGAAAACTGTTAAAAAGATATGTGAGAATGTTGGCTTCATAAACAAAGACACAAATTGTGTAAACAAGGCAGTTATCTAAGTATCTATAAAATTCTGGCTAACCCCAGAGAGATGATACTGTCCGATTCTGGGGCCCAGCTTTAGGAAGGATGACGATGCCTTGGAGAGACAACAACAAGGTTGACTGAAATAATGCCATGGACATTTAGTTATATGGATTGGGATTGTTCTCCTTAGACCAGGGAAGATTTAGGAGAAATTTGACAGAATGCTTTGAACCAAGAACTAACTAAAGTCGAACAGAACTAGAACTCTTTGCCCAGGGAAGTGCATTTCCCAGAGCACTCATACTTTACGTGACTGAGAGTTCTTTTGTGGGGTAAGTAATTGTGATCTGGACTATCCTGCTTGAAAGTGCAGTAGAAGCCAATTCAGTTGTCATTTTCAGAAATGGTTGGAAAATTGTGCGTCAAGGAAATTACTCCGGTCTCTGCCCAGTTTTGGGGTTGAGATGGAAACCCTCAACTTGTTTAAAAGGAACCAGGATCTGCACCTAAAGCTTTGGAACTTACAAGGCTCCAGACCAGGGACTGGTCAGTGGTATCAGGAAGAGAGGTTGGACGTGGCTCAGTGATTAACACTGCTGCCTCACAGCAATAGGGTCCCTTGTAACACCAGGGACCCAGCTTTGAGTCTAGTCTTGGCTGATTGAGTGGAATTTGCACATTCTCCCTGTGTCTGTGTGGGTTTCCTCCAGGTGCTCTGGTTTCCTATCACAGTCCAAAGATGTGCAGGTTAGGTGGATTGGCCATTGGAACTGAGGAGTTACAGGGATGGAGTAGACGACTGGGTCTGGCTGAGATGCTCTTTGGTTGGTCGGTGCGAACATGATAGGCCAAATGGCCTCTTTCTGCACTTTAGGACTTCTGTGTTTCTCACCCAACCCTCACACTGTCCAATCCTCTCAGTAGCTGTGTATCATTAATCTTGTCTTTCTGCTCTTCAGGCAAATCCTATCCAAATGTCTCAACCCTGAAGGCAAAGGTGGATGACTCCAGTGTGAAAGCCGGCAACAGCTGGCTGACAGAGAAAAGAGATCTTGCTGCATTACTGCTGAAAAACACTGAAAATGTGAAGGGTTTCTTTGGGGGTCTGGAGAAGAAGCTGAAGCTGAAGAATGAGTGAGTATTTCTCATTCCTCTGCAGCACTGAGGAGTGAATATGCCTTTTGTGTATTCCTGCAGTCACAAAGCAGCTGAATTGTGTTTCCAATTTAATGTGTTTGATCAGCGTGATATTGAAAATGTAGCTCATCTATAATTGATCCAGGAAGTTAGCCCAGGGCACGGATGTATGATATCTCCGCTGCTGTGCATTTGCATTTTGCGTTGCCACTACATCAGCGATGCTCCGTTCTTCAGCCTCTTGGCTTTAAGTGAACGTTCTGATTCCATAGCTTCGTTGTTCATCTGTGCCTGTCTGGCACATGTGCTACATTGTCACAGAGCTATCTTTTAGATATGGCCATAAATCAATCCTGTCAGTCTCTGTTCCTTATGGGATTATATTGGGTGCAAGAACTTAACACAGTAATGTTTCATGGCGAATGGAACTGAGAGGAATTTCTTCAGTATCTATTGAATTTCTGACCTGTGAAAGATGTGTCCGTGTCTGGTCCAGGTATGTTCACAACCACAGGCAGGCTTTCTGACCTTGGGAACTGGATGAGGTTGCTGACAGTTGATTGTTATTTCAATGTTCCTGTGCATAAGTGCTGAGAGAGAAGATTCAAGGCCATAGCCACTAAGTCACTTGTGTATCCCTTATATTCCAGAGACACGCAAAACCAGACTCGGGAGAAGTCCAGTGAGAATGGTAAGTGGCTTCCATGAGGACTTTCTCTTAGAGTGCTTCAGGTTCCAGGTTCAGCTGCTTTTCTTTAGGTGTGTGGTCTGTAGTACAATCGTGTGGTTCCTTTGTGAGTCCACAAGATTGCACAGACAGCAGATGACTTGTAAACCATCAAGATGTACTGTGGACAAAGGGATGCAAATGGCAAGCTCCCTAACTTGGGGAGCACTATTGTTAAAAAAAGACTCAGGAGCCCCGACTGAAAGGATTATGGAATAATTTAACTGAGACAATCAAAATTTAGTAGTTTTTATAGAATAAATAAACTGTTTCCAGTGGCGGGAGAGTTGGCAACTGGGGACACAAATTAGGGTTATGAGCAAAACAATTTCAGGAAGAGGAGGTTGCCTTTTCTTCACAAAGTATGTTGTGATCCGGAACATGGCTTACAGCAATGGGAACAGATTCAACAATAACTTTCACAAGAGAATTGAAAACTTCATCCTCAAATAGAAAAGGTTTGCAGGGCTGTGAGGAAAGAACAGGTAATACTGGATTAAACTGGATAGTTCGTTCACAGAGCTTGCACAGAGACGTTGGGCTGAATGGACTCCTATGCTGTGTCATTATGATGTTAGGGGTAAGTATTGATGTTGACTGTCAACACATATAAGGTTCTTGCTTCCTGTATGGTTCTGGATAAAGTTTGCAGTGTCCGTGACACTGTGGTACAGGAGCCCATTCAAAAGGGTAGTAATAATGTGCACTATCACGAGAGAATAGATATTGCTCATTGTATTGTGAACTGGAGGTGTCCAGCTCGCATTGCCTCCTTGGTGTCAGTGTTAAAAGATGCTCTGTTGGTTGAAAACTTGTCAGAGAAATCGGAGTTGCGCAGAATTTAATTTAGGGGCATTGGAGCCAAAACTGGGGAAAGAGGAAACTGCACATGAAGTGGTTTCATCTGAACTGGCAAGGTTCAATGGGGCAAAATGTAGGATTTTTAAACTGATGAAGTGAGGAGGAGCATAGTTTTAGAGAATTCAGGACAGGTACATTCAGAAGAAATCATAAGAATTGTTGAGGCTGGTTATAGAGCAGTAATGTTTTGGGTGAAAATCAGCAAGATCAGTCAGGGATTGACCGAGAGCTTAACACATAATGATACATCAGTGAATAGGTAACATCAGGGAAAATTAGAAAGCTAAAGGTGTACTTTGTCTGGAACAAAATAGATGACTTGATAACATAGATTTAAACTAATGGGATGACTTAATAGCAGTTATGGAGATGAGATGCATGACTTCCTTGTTTGAACAAGGGGAGGTCTAGCCCTGATAACAAAAAAATACAATAAAGACAGTATGGAGAAAGAAAATGTAATTGACTGTCTTTGGGTGGAACTAAGAATGAACAAAGGATTGAAACATTAGTAATTTTATAAATCCCTCCTCCTCCCACCTCCAGAAAATACTTTAGTGTTGGACAGAATATAAATCAGAAAATTAAAGGTACCTGTAACAAGAACACTACAAAAAACATAGTAGATGTCACGTTCAAGAGGCTGAATGGCCTATTCCTGTTCCTACTGATCAGCAAAATCAAGTAACAATGATCGTGTTGGGGGATGAATTCAATAAATGCATTAAAGATAGTGCTGGGAGTTTAAAAAAAAACTATATTGCATTGATTTAAATGCAGTTACTAAGTTAACTCAGCCGCAGTTATTACTGGTCATGGAACAACTGCAATTGTTCTCAAATAGAGAGTTTGTACATCCATGCTTAAGCCTATGATATTTAGAATTTAAATAGTAAATTACCATTAGAAATGTGAAATACCTGGACAATGAAAAGTTGAGACTGAATTTAAGATATCCCTTACTCACCCAACTCCCAGCACTTACTACTTTTAAATAAATCAGTGTTAGAGCTGAATTGACTTGACTTGAGTCAATCACACCAAAACCTTGAGATATCAACTAGGAAATGGTCTATTTTGGATCTAATCTTGAGAAATTAGTTAGAAGAGTGATCATATGATAGAAATTTTTATTGAGTTTTTGTGTGATTTTACTCAAGTCAATTCAGATCTATTAATGATCTGTTCAAAGGCATTGAACACATCTCTGAGTGCAGTGTGGGGGTTGGGTGAGTAAGGGAATTCTTAAATTCAATCTAAATGTCTGATTTTTCTTGTATTTCATATTTAATGACTAATGGTAATTTATTATTTAAATTGTAAGTATCTTGTAGGCTTAAGCATGGATGAGTAAAAAGTGAGGTCTGCAGATGCTGAAGATCAGAGCTGAAAATGTGTTGCTGGTTAAAGCACAGCAGGTCAGGCAGCATCCAAGGAACAGGAAATTCGACGTTTCGGGCCAGAGCCCTTCTTCATCCTGTTCCTTGGATGCTGCCTGACCTGCTGTGCTTTAACCAGCAACACATTTTCAGCTCTTAAGCATGGACGTACAAACTCTCTATTTGAGAGCAATTGCAGTTACTCCATGACCAGTTATAACTGAGACTGAGCTAACTCAGTATTTAAATCAATGCAATATAGTGTTGGGATCTGGTAAATAAGAGAGAGCTAGAGGAAGAGGGAAAGAATGCACTTTTTTTTCAAACTTTTTTATCCTGTAGAAACTGGTTCTTACTGTACTTCAGAGGAACAAACTGGCTATATCTGGGAATTGGTTATGGTCTATTTCTAAGGTTTTTAAATTATTTTAAAGGAACCGGTTATAAGGTCAGTAAAGTGTATTTTAAAAATTGAATAAAATAATAAGTTACTTAAAACAAACTGGAATTGATAAGTCAAGTGATGTATCAACGCTGCAGCATTTGGGGGCATCTGCATGCCAGTGTGATCCACAACACATGTTTACAACTTTGACATGGAGATGTTGATCTGGAGTGGAGCAGCAGATGCTGACATGTTAGAGAGGGAGGTCCTTCTGATTAGGTCAGTGATAAGTGACAGGGGAGTGTGGCAATAGGTGAGGCGGGTAGTAGGTCACAGGACAGGAGTACAGGAGTCAGGAAGTAGCATACATACATCGTTAATGTTTGGGTTGGCTAGCTGTAATGAGTGGTTTGCCCCTGGAATCATTGTGGGGTTGGGATGGGGAGAAAGACTCAGCTTGCAATTTTTATAGATGATTTGACTGAAGGGACCAAAGGTATACTTTCTACGTTTGCTAATGACACACAAATAGGTAAGAAAAAAATTGTGCAAAGGAGATAAAATATGCTACAAAGTGATATAGATAGGTTAAGTGATTAAACAAAGATCTGACAAATATGAGAAATTGTGGAATTTCTCATGAGAGTCATCGAGCCATATGAAATAGACTCTTTTTGGTTCAACTCATCTGCCAACCACACGTCCCAATCTGACCTAGTCCCATTTGCCAGCATTTGGCCAGTGTCCCTGTAAACCTTTCCTATTCATGTATCCATCTAGATGCCTTTTAAATGTTGTAATTGTACCAGCCTGCTCCATTTCCTCTGGCAACTCATTCCATTTACCACCACCCTCTGCGTGGAACAGTTGTCCCTCAGGTCTCTTTTTAAATCTTTCCCTTTTCACCTTCAACCTATGCCTTCTAGTTTTGGACTCCCTTATCCTGGGAAAAAGACCTGGGTTATTCACCCTATCCATGCCCCTCATAATTTTATAAACCTTTATAAGGTCACTCCTCGGCCTCCGATGCTCCAGGGAAAGTAGCCCCAGCCTTTTCAGCCTCTCTCTCTAACTCGAGCCCTCTGTTCCTGGCAACGTTCTGCAGAGAGCTGAGGTACAGAAGGACCTGGGTTTTCAAGTCCATGAGTCACAATAAGTTATCATGAAGGTACAACAAATAATCAGGAAAATTAACAATGTTATTGTTTATTGTGAGGGGTGTGTGGAGGAAATACCCTCGAGTTCTACAGGGCATTGGTGAGACCGTACTTGGGGTATATTGTCCAAGATTGGTCACATTATTTAAGGCAGGATGTAAATGATTGGAGGCAGTTCAGAGAAGGTTTGCTGGACTAATCCCTGGAATGAGTGGGTTTTCCCTCAGGAAATGGTTGGATGGGTTAGATATGTATTCCGTGGTGTTTTGAAGAGTCAGAGGTGACTGGCTAAGATTCTGAGGGGTCCTGACAGGGTGCATGATGAAAGGATATTTTCTGTTATGAGAGAATCTAGAACTAGGGAATGGCTGTTTAAAAGTGAGACATGTCCCATTTAGGACAGATGAGAATGTTTTGTCTCTGAGGTTTTTCACCTTCCTGAAAAGGTGATGAAAGCAGAATTGTTTTAAAATATTCAACATAGATAGATCCATGATAGATAAGGTGATGAGAAGTTATTGCAGGGTGAGTGAGAATGTGGAGAAGTGAGATCAGTCACAGTCTTACTGAATGGTGCAGCAGGCTTGAGAGGCTGAGTGACCTCCTAATATGTTTGCAACCAGCAGTTTTTATTGATGTGAGCTGTGGATGCTGAGCTATTGATTATTTAAAATGGAGACTTTTAACCAGGCTTTTGGCATATGCTTGAATAACAACTGCTGTGCTTTATTAGCCTCCAGAAGAGGCTGGGCAAGTTTCATTCATTAATAATGGATAATGGAATACAAATTGTATATCGTGTCAGATTGACACTAAGATTCATAGCATATGGTGCAAAGCTGGGCTTGAGGGAGAAGATCAGCCATATTCTTGAACAATGGGCCATGCCTGAGGGGCTGAATGGCCTACTTATATTTCTTATGTTTTTACCTGGATCCAGCAGAGAGTAATGATGTGCTTTTGTTTCCACTGCCCTCAGTCAGAATGGAATGTTTCGAGGAAAGACAAGGAAAGAAGATCTACCTGTACACACACCTCAAGCTGCAGCCTATCTGGTAATCTTCTTTCCTAATGTTTCAGTCAATTCAGATATACAATCTGAAATTAAGGAGGAGAAAGTGAGGACTGCAGATGCTAGAGATCAGAATTGAAAAATGTGTTGCTGGAAAAGCACAGCAGGTCAGGCAGCATCTGAGGAGCAGGAGAATCGACGTTTTGAGCATAAGCTCTTCCTCAGGATTCCTGATAAAGGGCTTGTGCTTGAAATGTCGACTCTCCTGCTCCTCGGATGCTGCCTGACCAGCTGTGCTTTTCCAGCACCACACTTTCCGACTCTGTCTGCAGCAAATCTTAGCGGCTGACAGTTACAGCAGGAGGCTGAGCTACAGGCACTGCAGAGCATCAGGGAAGGAAATCCCACCGGGACATGTTGCGATAGAGTGAGGCAATGGCTCAGTGGTACTATTGCTTGGCTATTAAGCCTGACAGCTGGGGCATGTTTCTGAGGTCTTGGGTTCGAATCTTGAAATTAGGAATCTAATGGGTCACCTGGTACTGGAAATGACGGTGGGAAAAACAGCCCTGTCAACCCTGCAAAGCCGTCTGGCTAGGGCCAATTTCCATTCCGATCCCTGTGACAGGAACAGGTGAGTAGTGTGTAACCTGTGTGGACTGACTGTGTTCTCTGCTACATGGCAGGCATACCCTGAGGTTTTGGAATGCTGCCTTCTTCGATGCAGTTCACTGTGAGCGCAAGAAGAGATCACCAACAACCAGGTATGAGACTGGCCCTGCTTTAACAATCATTTTAAATCAACATGTCTGACACCATCTCTACCACAAATGGGAGTCAAACCCAGAGTATCTGGCCACAAGTCAGAACAAGGCCACTGCAGCACAGAGTATCCTTGGGGGCCCGGATTAACGTTCACACTTCGCACGAGGGTGTAATCTTTCTCCTCTTGTCACTTGTAAAAGGGACCTGGACAAGGAGCTAATGTGGGAATGTGTAACCATTGGGGGAAGCTGGAGAAACAGCACTGAGTTCCAGAGTGTTAGTGCACTGTATGACAGTGTGGTATTCAGTGCACTGCTGCAGACCACTCAGTGGTCATCCAGAGCTGGGTCTCTAGGTCAGTAGCTGCTCCTCCTGCTCCTGGTTTGCCATGACTGTAATTGGTTTCACTGAGTACTAGGCAATGATGGAGGCTGGAGTTCCCACCGGATGGTCCTGCTCAAATACTGAGAGAATTTAAATGACAAGTTTGACTCAGGAACAGTTAATAATATTGTGCTGTTTAAAGTCCAGTGTGGGGGGGATGGCAGCCTAGATTGGGACAGTTATGGTGAAGGATTTGGAAAATTGAGTACTTGACCATCTAATTGAGTTCAGTCAGTGGTCTTTGTCATTTTCCTTTCCCGTGTTTCACCGAGCAGGTAGCTAAATTGACCCAATAATTATCAGTGACAGGAGACTGCAGTCTGAACCCGACATTCCAGAGGGAGGGAGCGAAGAAACGACACTGTGGTTTGATGAAGGCAAGGGTCAGTCTCACCTAGTTATAGGAAAGGAGGTCACAATCAGGGTGGGGAAGCAAACTAAGAAGAAGGTTTGGGCTCTGGGAGAATTCTTGTCTCCTCCTGATTCACAAACATTGCTGGAAAAGTCCTCATGCACTTTATCCACTAATCCTTCAGCTGTTTTGCAGTTGGATTTTCTCAGCAGTGGGAAAAGCAGCAAGTGTGTGGATGTGGAGGGTTAACCAGCATCCTGCCTATCCTGGGTTTCTTATTTAGCCCTGGGAAAACTGGTTCATTTACAACCCCACACACACTCCCCCTCTCTTGCTCTCTCACTCCCTTTGTCCCCTTTCTCACTCCCTCTCTTGCACACACATGCACCAGGTTCACACTATATTTAACGTATTAATCCTGCCCTAACAGGGAAAAATGGTGTCACATGACTCCAGAGGAGCGCGATGACAGCCATCGCTTCAATGAGAATATTGCCTTCGGACAACTTGGGTAAGAGCTGCCTGAGGGATTCGGAGGGTAGTGAACATGAGACCAAGCTGGGGGGAGGGGGGGAGGTGGTATTAAACACCCAACTATTGTGCGGGCTGGGAAATTGTGCACCAGACTCAGAGGGAAATCCCTGCTGCTTTAGACAATGTTGATCCAGGATCTTACTGCGATTGGAGGGTTTGGACTACAGGGAGAGGCTTGTGTTTTTGCCCCTGGAACTTTGGAGGTTTATAAAATCATGAGGGGCATGAATAGGTTAAATAGATAAGGATTTTTCCCTCTGGGTAGGGGAGTTCAAAACTAGAGTGACTGGGTTTAAAGTGAGGGGGGGGGGTAGAGATTTAAAAGGGACATGAGAGGCATGTGCACATGTATGGAAGGAGCTGGCAGAGGAAGTGGTGGAGGCTAGTACAGCAGGATGGCCACCTGAATAGGAAAGTTTAGAAGCATATGGGCCAAATGCTGGCAAATAGGACTTGATCAGCTGAGGGTCTCTGGTCAGCCTGGCCGAGTTAGACCAAAGGGTCTGTTTCCTTGCCATATTACTGTCTTTGGTTGTTTTTCTGCAGGACCTTCACACACAACATGTTGGCTTTTGGACTGAGCAAGAAACTGTGCAGCGACTTCCTGAAGAAGCAATCAGTAATTGGGAACCTTAACCGAGGTGAGAGGAATGAGGCAGGAAGGGCCTGAAGCCTTGTCTGATTCTCACTGGGACCACGTGGACCTGGTCTGATTTTCACTGGGACCACGTGAACCTGGTCTGATTCTCACTGGGACCACACGGCCCTGGTCTGATTCTCATTGGGACCTCACGGCCCTGGTCTGATTCTCACTGGAACCACACGACCCTGGTCTGATTCTCACTGGGACCACAAGGGCCTGGTCTGATTCTCACAGGGACCACGTGGGCCTGGTCTGATTCTCACTGGGACCACGCGGGTCTGGTCTGATTCTCACTGGGTCCACATGGGCCTGGTCTGATTCTTACTGGGACCACACGGGCCTGGTCTGATTCTCACTGGGACCACGTGGACCTGGTTTGATTCTCACTGGGACCACACGGGTCTGGTCTGATTCTCACTGGGACCACACGGGTCTGGTCTGATTCTCACTGGGACCACACGGGCCTGGTCTGATTCTCACTGGGACCACACGGGCCTGGTCTGATTCTCACTGGGTCCACATGGGCCTGGTCTGATTCTTACTGGGACCACACGGGCCTGGTCTGATTCTCACTGGGACCACGTGGACCTGGTTTGATTCTCACTGGGACCACACGGGTCTGGTCTGATTCTCACTGGGACCACACGGGCCTGGTCTGATTCTCACTGGGACCACATGGGCCTGGTCTGTTTCTCGCTGGGACCACATGGACCTGGTCGGATTCTCACTGGGACCACGTGGACCTGGTCTGATTCTCACTGGGTCCACATGGGCCTGGTCTGATTCTCACTGGTACCACGTGGTCCTGGTGTGCTTCTCACTGGGTCCACATGGGCCTGGTCTGATTCTTACTGGGAGCACATGGGCCTGGTGTGATTCTCACTGGGACCACACGGGCCTGGTCTGTTTCTCACTGGGAACACACGGGCCTGGTCTGATTCTCACTGGGACCACACGGGCCTGGTCTGATTCTCACTGGGACCACACAGGCCTGGTCTGATTCTCACTGGGACCACACGGGCCTGGTCTGATTCTCACTGGGACCACACGGGTCTGGTCTGATTCTCACTGGGACAACACGGCCCTGGTCTGATTCTCAGTGGGACCTCACGGCCCTGGTCTGATTCTCACTGGGACCACACGGGCCTGGTCTGATTCTCACTGGGACCACACGGCCCTGGTCTGATTCTCACTGGGACCTCACGGCCCTGGTCTGATTCTCACTGGGACCACACGGTCCTGGTCTGATTCTCACTGGGACCACACGGGCCTGGTCTGATTCTCACTGGGACCACACGGGCCTGGTCTGATTCTCACTGGGACCACAAGGGCCTGGTCTGATTCTCACTGGGACCACATGGGCCTGGTCTGATTCTCACTGGGACCACATGGGCCTGGTCTGATTCTCACTGGGACCACACGGGCCTGGTCTGATTCTCACTGGTACCACGTGGTCCTGGTGTGCTTCTCACTGGGTAAACATGGGCCTGGTCTGATTCTCACTGGGACCACACGGGCCTGGTCGGATTCTCACTGGGACCACACGGGCCTGGTCGGATTCTCACTGGGACCACACGGGCCTGGTCTGATTCTCACTGGGACCACACGGCCCTGGTCTGATTCTCACTGGGACCACACGTGCCTGATCTGTTTCTCACTGGGACCACACGGGCCTGGTCAGATTCTCACTGGGACCACATGGAACTGGTTTCTCGCTGGGTCCACATGGGCCTGGTCTGATTCTCACTGGGACCACACGGGCCTGGTCGGATTCTCACTGGGACCACACGGGCCTGGTCGGATTCTCACTGGGACCACACGGGCCTGGTCTGATTCTCACTGGGACCACACGGGCCTGGTCTGATTCTCACTGGGACCACACGGCCCTGGTCTGATTCTCACTGGGACCACACGGCCCTGGTCTGATTCTCACTGGGACCACACGGGCCTGGTCTGATTCTCACTGGGACCACATGGGCCTGGTCTGATTCTCACTGGGACCACACGGGCCTGGTCGGATTCTCACTGGGACCACATGGAACTGGTTTCTCGCTGGGTCCACATGGGCCTGGTCTGATTCTCACTGGGACCACACGGGCCTGGTCGGATTCTCACTGGGACCACACGGGCCTGGTCTGATTCTCACTGAGACCACACGGGCCTGGTCTGTTTCTCACTGGGACCACACGGGCCTGGTCTGTTTCTCACTGGGACCACACGGCCCTGGTCTGATTCTCACTGGGACCCCACGGGCCTGGTCTGATTCTCACTGGGACCACGCGAACCTGGTCTGATTCTCACTGGGACCACGCGGGTCTGGTCTGATTCTCACTGGGACCACACTGGCCTGGTCTGATTCTCACTGGGACCACACGGACCTGGTCTGATTCTCACTGGGACCACGCGGACCTGGTCTGATTCTCACTGGGACCACGTGGGCCTGGTCTGATTCTTACTGGGACCACGTGGGCCTGGTCTGATTCTCACTGGGACCACGTGGGCCTGGTCTGATTCTCACTGGGACCACGTGGGCCTGGTCTGATTCTCACTGGGACCACGTGGACCTGGTCTGATTCTCACTGGGACCACACGGGCCTGGTCAGTTTCTCACTGGGACCACACGGGTCTGGTCTGATTCTCACCGGGACCACACGGGCCTGGTCTGATTCTCACTGGGACCACACGGGCCTGGTCTGATTCTCACTGGGACCACACGGGTCTGGTCTGATTCTCACTGGGACCACACGGGCCTGGTCTGATTCTCACTGGGACCACACGGCTTTCCTTCCAGATTTGTAGGTGGAGGCCATTCAGCCTGTTGCAGTGAAAGTTTCTTTGCTCTGAATTATGAACATCAGGTGTATACGGCAGTTGAATGCCAATATTGGGGTATTTGAATAGAGTCAAATTTCATACGACAGGAAGTTATAGTCCAACAGCTTTACTATATTTGCAATCACCATGTTTTGGAGCGCTGCTTCTTCTTCAGATGATGTGGAGAGAATCACCCAGACACAGAATATATAGGCAGAAAGATCTTTCCATTAATTGCGAGTGTCAACAGGTGACTTCTGGCTTTGTCTGCCCCATTCCCACACTGGCACCTCCACATCATGGAAAATATAGAGAATGTTTACTCTGTATCTGACCCTGTGCTGTACCTGTCCTGGGTGTGCTTGTTGGGAACAGTGTTGAAGGAATATTACTTTCAATTTAAAAGAGTTGAGGCAGGTTTATTTTGATCTAACCCCATGCTTTCCCTGTAGAGGAGCTGTACTCTGTGTCTAATCATGTGCTGTACCTATCCTGGGTGTGCTTGATGGGGACAATGTAGAGAGAGCTTTACTTTTATCTGATCCCATGCTCTACCTGCCCTGAGCATGTTTGATGAGTACAGGTTTTGGTTTAACCAATGTTGTGTATTTTGAATCTTGCAGAGCAGTACCAGTTGCTTTGTGACCACATTGAACAGATGACGACAGTGGAGTGAAGCACTGCAATGAGGAACAATCTTGAACAGCAATAGCAGCTGAAAGCTTAGGTCCTCCAACTTGACTTCGTTCGCCACTAACAACTTTGACAGTGAGCTTGTTGCAGTTAGTGTGTTTACACGGGGTGGATGTGCCAGTGCGCCTGACTTGCTTTACAGCAATTGTCCTATTCTGCTGTATGCCCCAAATTATTATTGTGTATTCTGCTGGCAGACAGACACAGTCAACCATTTCAGAAACAAGTGTATCGATTTAATGTGAGTTACGATGAGCAGTATTGGATCCGCAATGTGTTTAATAGCCATAATTTCACAGCATTTCATCTTCTTAAGGAATAGGATGGTGCAACCATTTTTTAGTAAAGCTGTAAAGTTGGTGAGGAGCATGTTGGCACATCGGCCTGTGCAATACCATAGCGGATATCTACCCTGCACTGCCGCTGTCTGTATCTCCAGGTTTCTGCCTTACTTTAAGGTTGTTTGTTTGTGTTTGTGATGTTTTGTTTGTCAGGAATTACCTGCGTCCTTTTTGGGTATAGGAGCCAAACATAGAGCCATGTTTTCTGATAGTCTTCTTGAACAGTAAGGTTTTGGAGGAGAAACGATTAATTTCTTCCACTGTCAAGTCCCAGCACCTCTCTCTTCCAGGACATAGTTGCTATGCCTGTACCACATACTGCTTGGAGCATTTGCAGACTGTTATATTCAGTTTTTCTTGCATCCAGTTGGCAACTGAGAGCGCAGTTTCACAACAGAGTAAGACATAAACTCCAAAATCTCATGCTCCATTTTAAACATTTAAGTGATGATCTGTCACTCAGTGACATTGATATGAATACTGAAGAGCTGAAAATGCGTTGCTGGAAAAGCGCAGCAGGTCAGGCAGCATCCAAGGAACAGGAAATTCGACATTTCGGGCATGAGCCCTTCTTCAGGAATGAGGAGAGTGTGCCAAGCAGGCTAAGATAAAAGGTAGGGAGGAGGGACTTGGAGGAGAGGTGTTGGAAATGCGATAGGTAGGAGGTGGTTAAGGTGAGGGTGATAGGCTGGAGTGGAGGTAGGGGCAGAGAGGTCAGGAAGAAGATTGCAGGTTAGGAAGGTGGTGCTGAGTTCGAGGGTTGGGACTGAGACAAGGTGGAGGGAGGGGAAATGAAGAAACTGGAGAAATCTGAGTTCATCCCTTGTGGTTGGAGGGTTCCTAGGCAGAAGATGAGGAGTTGTTCCTCCAGCCGTCATGTTGCTATGGTCTGGTGATGGAGGAGTCCAAGGAACTGCATGTCCTTGGTGGAGTGGGAGGGGGAGTTAAAGTGTTGAGCCACGGGGTGGTTGGGTTGGTTGGTCCAGGTGTCCCAAAGGTGTTCTCTGAAACATTCCGCAAGTAGGCGGCCTGTCTCCCCAATATAGAGGAGACCACATCGGGTGCAGCGGCAGGTCCTTGGACTCCTCCATCGCCAGACCATAGCAACACAACGGCTGGAAGAAGAGCGCCTCATCTTCCGCCTAGGAACCCTCCAACCACAAGGAATGAACTCAAATTTCTCCAGTTTCCTCATTTCCCCTCCCCCCACCTTGTCTCAGTCCCAACCCTCGAACTCAGCACCACCTTCCTAACCTGCAATCTTCTTCCTGACCTCTCCGCCCCCACCCCACTCCGGCCTATCACCCTCACCTTAACCTCCTTCCACCTATTGCATCTCCAACGCCCCTCCCCAAAGTCCCTCCTCCCTACCTTTTATCTTAGCCTGCTTGGCACACTCTCCTCATTCCTGAAGAAGGGCTCATGCCCGAAACGTCGATTCTCCTGCCCCTTGGATGCTGCCTGACCTGCTGCGCTTTTCCAGCAACACATTTTCAGCTCTGATCTCCAGCGTCTGCAGACCTCACTTTCCCCATGAATACTGAAGACCTGAAAGGGTATAGCTTACTGTTCTTTTTCAGTCCTTGTATTTAATAAGAGAATCCGAAATTCCTTGATAACCATCCCTACCCTAATCCTGCCTGTAATAAAAACCAAAACTGCTGGAGAAACTCAGCAGGTTTGGCAGCATCTGTGGACAGAAAAAGAGTTAAAGTTTCAAGTCCAGTGACCCTTCCTCAGAACACAAACTGCCTAACTTGTCCTGCCTTAAAAGAATCAGCCACTGTCGCTGGATGAATGTTGTCCGTCCCACCTTGTTTCCTCAGGCTGCTGTGGATCAGAGGCTTACGAATCCATCTCTTCATTGTTTAACTTGCTGCCCATTCTGTTTGATGTATTGATACCTGTCATGTGATGTTTACATTTCTATATCAGTATCTAAGTGCTGTTTTCTGTAACTAATGTTGTTTAATTCAACATACCCTTATGTTTTAAATGTGAGAGGTTTGATGTGTTGTCTGTTTTCTTTCTGCTCTGAGAGCCCAGAGCGGATCATTGTTGATGATTTTATATTGAACAAGAGACTGGGGTGACCCCCTTTTGGGTAAACAGACTCCACTCCTGACCATATATAATGCAGCTCAGTAATACTGTACTCTGCACACCTCTTTTCAAATACAACCCAGTTTTATAGAATGACCAATCAGTGCCAGATTTCCTCCAAACAGCGGCGGGCGTTTGGAACCAGGGGCAGCTCAAACAGCATCCCTGTTCCATGAGCTGGTTGGTGTCTGTGTACGTGCTTCTTCTGTCTGTCAGCATCATACTGACTCTGAAGGAAATCGGAGAGCATCATTTCCAAAACACATCACACAAAACAGAAATGACAAATATTGAGCCAGGAATTTTAAGCTTTTGTCACCTTTTAAACAAATCATTACTGTGCTATAACTGGGAAGAATTATCTCTGTTTAATGGTATAGTTTCAGGACTAAGCTGAAGGTCAGTGTTCTTTACTAACCTACTGTTACTGTGATCTGTATGTATTTAGGCAGCTCTTTACATCACCAGGGTGGAGGTTCACTGCTCCTGTGTGTCACTGGACTGTAGTGTCATGTGTGGGAGCAGATAGCTCGCTGGTGTTTTCATGTACCACTCAAAGCCAGATTCAAATACGCTTGGCTGGTTTCTAGCAATAGCTTTGTCTGCCTGTTGAGATGAGTATAAGACAATATCCTTGTACTGGTCAGTGTCTCAGGGTAGCAATGGCTGAATGCTCCCAGGAGGGAGGGTTGACACTAGGTCACAGTGTCAAACTTTAAGACAGTCTCTTCAATTCCTCTTGCACAAAAACTGATGAACTAAGTTACCAGGGTAGAAGCCACACAGTGTAATTATAAGTATGAGCTGAAAAATGTGTTGCTGGAAAAGCGCAGGCGAGCCGCATCCAAGGAGCAGGAGAATCGACGTTTTGGGCATAAGCCCTTCTTCAGGAATCTTTTTCAGCTCTGATCTTCAGCATCTGCAGTCCTTACTTTCTCATAATTATGGATCTGTGACTTGGAGTTTCTGTTTGATGGCTTGTGGTCAGAAACACCGGGGAACAAGAAAGCAAGCCACAATCTCATTTTAAAAATAAGTGTAGTTTGATTAAAAGTTTCTGCCACAAAATGGATGGTAATGTCTGCTAACCTTCCACCCTCTAATGTAACAAACACTGTAACAAGCGTGAAGGGTAGGAAGTGCTGGTTGTGCCTCTATCCAGCTTTATTGTCAGAAATGACTTACACCTTTAACATGCTACATGATTGGGGATTATTCACGCAAAGTAGAGAAACCCACCCAAACAGCAGCAGAACTGTACTCCAGCACAACCCTGCAACCTCATGGCCTGCTATATTCCCAACTCAAACATTACCATTAGGAGCAGCATCAGGCGGAAACCTGGTGAAGCTACAAACAGGATGACTTGCAGGGTAAACGGCATAAACAGCAAGTGCTAGACAGAGCTAAGCAATCTACAACCAACCAATGGATCAGATCTAAGCTCTGCATTCCTTCCACATCCGGTCGTGAATGTTGGTAGACGATTAAACAACTCACTGGAGGAGGATGCTCCACAAATATCCCCAACCTCCATGATGGAGGAGCCCAGCACATCAGTGCAAAAGAGAAGGCTGATGTATTCACAACAATCTTCAGCCAGAGTGCTGAGGGGATGATCCATCTTGGGCTCCTCCAGTGGTCCCCAGCATCACAGACTCCAGTATCTAGCCCATTTGATTCACTCCATGTGATATCAAGAAACTGCAGGAGGCACTAGATACTTCAAAGGGAATTGGCCCTGATAATATTCTAGTACTGAAGACGGGTGCTCCAGAACTTGCCGCTCCCCAAGCCAAGCTGTTCCAGTCCAGTTACAACACTGGCATCTACCCAGCAATGAGAAAAACTGCCCAGGTATGTCCTGTACATAAAAAGCAGGACAAATCCAACCCGGCTAATTACTTCCCCATCAGCCTACTCTCCATCCTCAGTACAGTGATGGAAGGGATCATTGACAGGGCTATCAAGCAGCACCTGCTCAGTGACACCCCATTTAGGTTCCCCAGGGTCACTCAGCTCCTGACCTCATTCCAGCCTTGGGTCAAACATGGACAAAGGAGCTGGATTCCAGAGGGGAGGGGAGAGGGACAGCCCTTGACATCAAGGCTACATTTGACATCAAGGAGCCCTGGAAAAACTGGAATAAATGGGTATCAGGGCAAACACTCTGCTGGTGCGAGTCATACCTGGCACAAAAGGAAGAAGGTTGTGGTTGTGGACAGTCAGTCATCTCCGCTCCAGGACATCTCTGCAGGAGTCCCTCAGGATAGTGATTTGGCCCAACATTCTTCACCTGCTTCATCGATGACCTTCTGTCTGTCAGAAGGTCAGAAGTGGAGATTTTCACCAATGATCGCACAGTGTTCTGCACCATTCGCGATTCCTCAGATACTGAAGCAGTCTGTGCTCAAATGCAACAAGATTTGGACAATATCCAGGCTTGGGCCGACAGCGGCAAGGAACATTCACACCACACAAATGCCAGGCAATGACCATCACCAATAAGAGACACTCTAACCACTGCCTCCTGACATTCAATGGTATTACCATCACTGAATTCCCCCCATTGTCTAATCCTTGGGGTTACCATTGACCAGAAATGGACTCATCACATAAACAGTGGCTACAAGAGCAGGTCAGAGACTAGGGATACTGCAGCAAGTAACTCACCTCTTGAACCCCAAAGTCTGTCCACCATCTACAAGGCACAAGTCAGGAGTGTGATGGTCTACTACACATTGCCTGGATGGGTGCAACTCCAACAACACTCAAGAAGCTTGATACCACCCAGGACAAAGCAGCACACTCGACTGGCACTACATCCACAAACATCTACTCCCTCCACCACTGGCACTCAGTAGCAGCGGTTGTGTGTACTATCTACAAGGTGCACTGCAGAAATTCACCAAAGATCCTTAGCAGCTTCCAAACCCACAACCACTTCCATCTTGAAGGACAAGGGCAGCAGGTACATGGGAACATCACCATCTGCAAGTTCCTCTCCAAGCCACTCATCATCCTGACTTTCTTCACAGTTGTTGGGACAAAGTCCTGGAATTCCCTCCTTACTGGCATTGTGGGTCAACCTATAGCAAGTGGACTGCAGCGATTCAAGAAGGCAGCTCACTCCCACCTCCTCAACGGCCGATAGGGATGGGCTATCAATGCTGCCTAGCCAGCAATGGCCAAGTCCCACAAATGAATTTTTAAAAAAAGCACACTGCTGCTTCATATTGGCATTGGTGGCAGAAGATTTTACTTGCCTTTGTTGGACAAAGTCTCAGATGGTCCTACATTTAGACATGATACTGCCCTAGAAAAGAACTTTGAAAACCTGGCAAATTAGCACCAAATCCCATTTGCAAAGTCACAAAAGCAGAGTAGAGAGAACAACGCAGCCTGATCGAAACGTTTTCATGAAGTAAGCAGTTCAGATCTACAATGCACTGCCTGAGTGTGTGGTGGTAGCAGGGTCAGTCAAGGAATTCAAGATAGAATTGGATTGTTTTTGGAAAAATAAAAATGTGCAGAGTAATGGCAGGAGAATGACAAGACCTAAAGTGCTTCCACAGAGGGCCAGCACAGACATGATGGACTGAATGGCAGTCTCCTGTGTTGGAAGAATTCTGTGATTCTTTGATCCTGTCCAATCAGACTGCTGTTCAAGGGAGATGGTTTGATCCAAGGATCTGCAACATTGTGTGTTACCCAGACTCAGCCCAACAGGAACAATGCAAACTTGTCTTAAACATGAAACAGTTGTCATCAACTAGTCTTTGTGTGGAATAACGTGCTTGAAATGACTGCTGTATCCATGTGCCAGTTGTGGGTGTGATAAATTGCAATTCTGCAAAACTTTGAATAAATTTCCATTTCTGTCATGTTGAACTGCTGTTAAGATTTTGAGAGTAATTTATTTTTCATATTGATTTCTCTGAACACTGCAGCACAGGTAACTGGGGGAACTGGCAGCTGATGGGCTGCCATGAGAGAATGGACTGTTTCTCGGTTTTAACCTCTGAAAGTAAGTGCACCATAACAAAATCAAACCCCAAGTCCAGTCATTACTGGAAACACTGCACAGAATTGGACAGTGACAGGCAAATTTGGCATACGTAAACTTTGGCATACTAGTTCGAGGTAACCAAATTAGAACCATTTCCACTGTGTGGATATTCGAACAAAATTTATCAAACAATAACATACACACTGTGTAACCTGTCAGCCTTACTGTGAGCTTATACTGTCCTCACCTGACTTTCTCTACAGTCCCCCTCATCACTGACAGTGCAGGAAGAATATTAATACGGGAAGCTATTACTTCTGAGTTGGCTCTGATGGCTTGGACCATGTTACTGAAAGAATGACATTGGAGAAACAACAACAAACATTAAAAGAGTAAATGGATGAACTTGTTTATTCCAATCTGACGCAAGAATGCAAAGAGAACTGTAGGCAAATCATAGCTAAAGAGAGAGGTTAGAGGTAGGAATAGGTGCAAAATGAAAAGACATACATATTGGCAAGAATAAACAACAGACCTGAGGGAACGGTTTAAAATGCAGCAAAGAACCACCAATGGGATTGATTAAAAAGGAGAAAATAAAGTATAAGAGTAAGCTTGTGGGGAATACAAGAACTAAATGTAAACGTGTGTGTATTGGTGGAAACTAACAAAAATCCCTTCTAGTCAGAAAGGGAAGAATTTTATCATGGGGCAACAAAGCAATAGCTGACAAATTGAATTCATACCTCATTTCTATGTTCACAAAGGAGGACATGAATAACATACCCAAAATGTTGGGGAACACAGGGTTGAAAGAGGGATAAACTGAAGCAAATCTGTCTTGGAGAAATGGTGTTGTGGAAATTAATGGGACTGAAGGCTGATATATCACGAGGGCCTGGTACCTCCACATCCCAGACTACATAAGGAAATAACCCTAGAAATAGTGAATATGTTGGTCATCTTCCAAGATTCTTTAGACTCTTAACAATTCCTACAGATTGAAGGGAAACTAATGTAACCCCACGATTTAAAAAGGGAGGTGGAGAGAAAACAAGGAATTATAGACCAGTGCATTGATGTCAGTCGTGGGTAAGATGCTAGAGTCTAATCATTAAGGAGTTTATAGCAGAGCACTTAGAAAACAGTGGTAGATACAGACCCAGTCAGCATGGATTTACAAAAAAGTAGTCAGCCTTGACAAATCTACTGGAATTCTTCAAGGATGTACAGAGTACAGTTGTGTGTGAGCAGTGTGTAAAATTAAAGCTCATGGAATTGGAGTAGTATTGAGATGGATAGAAAATTGGTTAGCAGACAGGAAACAAAGTCAAAATAAATGTATCTTTTTCCGAATAGCAGATAGTGATTAGCAAGGTACTGGGAGGAACAGTACGAGGGCCCATGTTAATCACAATAAACATCTTTATTCAATTTGCATATGTCACAAAGCTGGAAGGAAGGATGAGTCGTGAGGTGGATGTCAGAAACCCTATAAAATTCTAACCGGTCTAGACAGGCGAGATATTCCTGATGGCGGGAGAATCCCAAACTAGGGCCCATGGTGTAAGGATAAAGGGTAAACCTGTCAGGACTGAAATGAAACGTATTCATCCAGAGAGTGGTGAACCTGTGGATCCACTTCTACAGAAAGTGGTTGAGACTAAAACTTTGTGTTTTCAAGGAGATAGGGATTTATTTTGTGGCTAAAGGGATGAAGTGACATTATTTGTGTTGGGGCAGGGAGGTAAGAAGAGGGCAGAATGGTGGTAATGAGCTTGATGATCAGCCATGACCACATTTGAATGGCCTCTCCCTATTCCTGTCCTCTATGTTTCTACATGGTGTGGCTTTCCATTGCAATGTGCACCTTCATTCCAGACAGTGAGCTCCCAACAAACTTTAAATTCAGAACAGAGTGCCTAAATTTACATAGCAGTTTCACAATCTCAACATCTTAAATGCTTTATAATCAATTAAGTTCTTTATTTGGAAGGATAATGTTGAAACTGCAATCACTGATTTGTACATGACAAGCTCCTTCCAACAGCAATATGATCCTGACCATGTAAACGGGGTTAGTGATGACGGTAGAGAGAGATATTAGCCAAGACATCAGGAAAATACATCCTCCTCATAGTACTCTGGACACTGGGAATATTGGCTTGAATTTCTATTATAGACAATAGACAATATGTGCAGGAGTAGGCTATTCTACCCTTTGAGCCAGCACCACCATTCATTATGATCATCCTCAATCAGTATACTGTGCCTGCCTTATCTCCATAACCCTTGATTCCACTATCCTTAAGAGCTCTATCCAAATCTTTCTTGAAAGTATCCAGAGGCTTGGCCTCCACTGCCCTCTGGGGCAGAGCATTCCACACAGCCACCACTCTCTGGGTGAAGACGTTTCTCCTCAACTCTGTTCTAAATGGCCTACCCTTTATTTTTAAACTGTGTCCTCTGGTTCGGGAACTCACCTATCAGCAGAAACATGCTTCCTGCCTCCAGAGTGTCCAATCCTTTAATAATCTTATACGTCTCAATCAGATCCCCTCTCAGCCTTCTAAACTCAAGGGTATACAAGCCCAGTCGCTCCAATCTTTCAGCATAAGATAGTCCCGCCATTCCCGGAATTGACCTCGTGAACCTACGCTGCACTCCCTCAATAGCCAGAATGTCTTTCCTCAAATTTGGAGACCAAAACTGTGCACAATATTCCAGGTGCGGTCTCACCAGGGCCCTGTACAGCTGCAGAAGGATCTCTTTGCTTCTATACTCAATTCCTCTTGTTATAAAGGTCAGCATGCTATTAGCTTTCTTCACTGCCTGTTGTACCTGCATGCTTGCTTTCAATGACCGATGGTTTACTGAGCCATGGCTACAAAGGTCTGTAAAATGCTGGATTATCGAAGTTAATCTTGTTTTGTTTTTACACTGGTGAAATTCTATGCCTTTCCTAGGGACTAGGTTCCCAGAATACAGCTTCCATCCCTGCTACAGTTCTACAGTAGAGGTGGATAAACACATCATTCTTGTGTGAGTGTAGGTGATGACTTCTGGATGAACATTGGGCAAGGCAAAGAGACCTGGGTGTTCAGGTCCATTGTTCCCTGAAGGTGGCAATGCATGTCGATAAAGTGGTCAAGGCAACATATGACATGCTTTCCTTCATTGGACGGGGTAGAGTACAACAGTTGGCAGGTCATGTTACAGTTGTATAGGACTTTGGTTCAGCTACAATTGGAATATTCCATACAGTTCTGGTCACCACATTACCAAAAGGATGTGGATGCTTTGGAGAGGACGCAGAGGAGGTTCACCAGGATGTTGCCTGGTATGGAGGGTGTTAGCTATGAGGAGAGGTTGAGTAGATTAAGATTATTTTCATTAGAAAGACAGAGGTTGAGGTTTACAAAATCATGAGACGTATAGACGGTGGATAGCAAGAAAGTATTTTCCACCAGAGTAGAGGACTCAATTATTCGGGGTCACAGGTTCAAAAGTTTAGGGGAGATATGCATGGAAAGTTCTTTACAGAGGGTGGTGGGTACCTGGAATGTGTTACCAGATGAGGTGGTAGGAGTGGGAATGATAGCGTTATTTAGGATATATCTAGACAGATATATGAATGGACAGGGAGCAGAGGGATACAGATCCTTATAAATTAGGCAGCAGGTTTAGATAGAGGATCTCGTTCGGCACAGGCTTAGAGGGCTGAAGGGCCTGTTTCTGTGTTATAATGTTCTTTGTAAGGCTGCTGAGATGTGGATAACAGGTCTGGGAGCAGCAGATGGAATGGCTGTACTGTGCATCAGTGAGATTTCCTAATCAACCTGTACAGAGGTAACACTGCACACCTCTGCAGTAGGATGGTCTTGAATCTGGGGATCCCAGGTCAGAGGTAAGATTACTACCACTGACACAGGAGCCTTAAAATACATGCTGAGGAAGAAGACACTTTTCCCTAATCAGCCTGCTCAGCCATAACAGCATATTTCTGGAGCAGGAGTGCCTAACCCCCCTGGCTCAACGATAGGGCACTACCCCTGCATCACAAGTACCCTTTATCCAAGAGTCCTAGAGACGTACAGCATGGAAACAGACCCTTCGGTCCAACTCATCTATGCCGACCAGATATCCCAACCCACCTGCCAGCACCCGGCCCATATCCCCCCAAACCCTTCCTAATCATATACCCATCCGGCTGCCTTTTAAATGTTGCAGTTGTACCAGCCTCCACCACTTCTGCTGGCAGCTCATTCCATACACGTACCACTCTGTGAAAAAGTTGCCCCTTAGGTCTCTTTTATATCTTTCCCCTCTCACCCTAAACCTATGCCCTCTAGTATCAGTGAGATCTTGTTAAATTCAATTACCAGCCTTGGGGCAGCTCAGTGATTAGCACTGCTGCCTCACACTGCCAGCCCCAGGTTCAATTTCACCTTCTGGCAACTATTTATGTGGAATTTGTATTTTCTCCCAAAGGCTCCAGTTTCCTCCAACAGTCCAAAGATGCATGGGTGAGGTGGATTTGCAATCGGAAATGTAGGGTTACAGGGATAGGGTAGTGGGGCGAGTAGGATGTTTTTTGGAGGGTTGATGTGGATGTGAGGGTCCAAATGGCCTGCTGACACACTCTTGGGATTCCATGACCAGTCAGTGCCTGGGTCTACTGGATTACTAGGCCATCCTTGCTCCACTCCCAGTACTAGGTCAACGCCTTTAGATCTTCACTGTCATGCTGTCCTGACGGAACTACTTCAGCTCTGCCCTTTGGTGTCAGTAAAAGTAAACAACCAGAGGGTTCATCTGTCAGTGTTAATTTGGATGGGAGGTTCTGGACAAAGGGAAAATAACCAAAAATAGTACCAGCTGTGAAACAACTTGTTTAGGTAATAGCAGTAGAATTAAATGGATGAATTTGTTGCAAGGATGGAGTTGACAAAAGACTGATTAGGTTTTTGTATGCAATAATTTAGTAAAACAATCACAAAATGCTAACATTTCAACTGTAGTTCAGTTTTATAACAAACATCAAGACCATAATCACTGGAATAAAAAGATGAAATTCTTCAGTATTTAACTTGTGATCCATTAATAAATAGTTGTCCACAGTCTCTTAAGGCAAGACCCATAAATACAATAGCAACAGGTTCCTGGAGTGAAAACTCCAGGAACACAATAAATAAGTCATGATTGATACTGTCCCCATCTTCATTTAGAATAAACTGAGCTGCCCAGTTTGGAAAGCTAACAGTAAGATTGATGTATCTGTACAGCAACATGTGAAAAGGAGGAGATTTCCTCTTTTGGGAGAATCTAGAAATAGGGATCACTCTTTAAAAATAAGGAGTCACCCATTTAGGGCAGAAATTAACAGAAACTTTCTCAAAGGGTCGAATGTCTTTTGAGGAAGTGAATTCCAAAATGTGGCAGAAGCAGAGTCCTTGCATATTTTTAGGATAGCAGGAGATAGCTTTTCAATAAGCAAAGTGGGTGAAAGTTTAATCAGGGATAGATAGGACTGTAATTAGATTGGCCATGACCTTATTGAATGCAGCAGCCTACTCCTCCTCATTTGTCTGTTCACATGACTCTGAACTTTGAATAAAGTCAGGTTTAAATACAAATGATGTCATCATTATGATGGACATGGACATCATCATCATGGAAATTAAATTTTAGCTAATTGAAGGGATTAGGTAAATACTTGAAGAGAAAATTTTGCAGATGTTTGGTAAAGAGCAAGGGGAGTAGGATTAACCGAATAGTTCTTTCAGGATTGGCCCAGACAACGTGCTGAGAGATTCACTGATTTTAATCAGATGCCAAGACATTTGCAGTTGTAATTTATACATGTTTTACAGTCAGTGTGACACCTGCAGTGGGGGTGCAGCTTCTTTCTGCATGGTCCAGTAACCAGCTGCAGATAAATGAGGCACAAATGTATTGCTTTTTCACCTTTCAGGGGAGTTGGACACAACCAAGAGAAACCCATTCAATCTGCTAAGCCCATTGTGGTCACAGCTGATCTGTGTCCTAACTGCAATCATCCTGCATTAGCTCCACATTCCTTATTGTCCTTGACAAACAAAACTATGGATTTAAAATTAGCTGAGATAGAATCAACTGCTTTGAGACATCACCTTTCACATTTCCTCATCCTGTGGGTGAATGTTCCTTCACTACACTCCTGATGAGCTAATGCTGAATTTAGGGACATATTCCTTAATCCGAGACTCCCATCAGTTCACTTAGCTACACTATTAATGGAATACTCCAGTCAAAACACTCTTAACCTTATCTATTCTAGGGAATAAATGACTAGTTTAATAATGCCTCCTCAGAATTTAGTTTTTGGAGGCTTGGAATCTTGAATGCACTCCTTCAAAGGCCAGACTGTCATACCAAAGTGCGGTGCACAGACTTGCACAGAGTAGGCAAAAGATATGTACACCTGTGACACAACTCCTTCTCCTTTATAACAAACCTTTTAAAACAAACAATGACCCGTTTATTTGGCCCCAATTATTTGTCTGACTGAGTTTCTCTTCTGGCATCTATTCCATCTGCCTGGATGTTTTATCTGTCTGTCATAGGGGAGGTATTCAGAGTCACTGTTATCAGATTGAGATGACTCCTCACTAGAGAAGAGTAGGCTTCTGTTGAAGCTGTTGTACAGCAGCATCTGATCATTAGGAGTCTGTGGAGGCCTTTTACGGAGCGACCATGGTAAGGTGCGTGCATTATGTCCTGTGCAATTATCTGCCTCACTGAGCTGGTAATGGTCCCCATCTCCATACAAACTGTTCCCCTGTGAACTCCGTCTGTTGGATACCGATGGTTGAGCATTCTGGTCAGTGGTTAGTCTGAGCAGGAATATCTTGGGTTGAAACAAGGGAGAATGTAAAAGTGTTGCTTGTACTACTGGTGAGATTGGGGCTGCTATCAGGGCCTGCAGATCAATGCCATTTTGTCCAGGCTGGTTTAGTGACAGTGATCCTGAATCAGGAGAGTATTCACTGTGTACTTGGAAAGGTGATGTGCTGGAATGGGATGCACCAGGACAAAGGTCAGCATTTAACCCCAGTCCTGTGGAGGCAACTGGTTGAGACAGAGGTTTATTAGCCTGGGTCTGGATTGAGGGGCACACTGGGATTGGGCTGGTACTGATAACCTGAGATTGGAATGGGTTGGGAGGGGACAATTTACTCATACAATCCTCAAACTGTTCATTACATGACTGGTCAAAATGGAGAGCAGAGAAGACCAGCCCTTGGCTGTGAGCCAAGGGGGAAGGGCACTTCCTGTGGTCCTCCCTCTCTGTGGCAACTCCTTGTCCATTTCTCAGGCTGTCCAACCTCACGCCAACTTCAGTGCGATTCCCTCTCATCTCTGTCCAGTTCACAGTTTCCTCAACTTCATTTGCTATTTCAGGATGTGAAATTCCCAGCCACTGCTCTGTTACCTTCTCTTCCTGATGTTTCATATGGCCACAGGATGGTTGAGAATTTCCTTCTCCATTCTCCTGAGCTTCCCCAGGTTTTTGTTCTGCTTCAGTGCAGTGGCATCTACTCCGGACACTCTGAAATGGGGAGCTGGTTGTCGGAATTCCAAACAGTATCTCACTGTTACTCCAGTTGAGATCTAAAAGACAATAAACACGTTCCATCAAGTCAGCACTGTTTTCAAATTGCGTCTCTTGTCAAATGTGGGAATAGGCACACAGTGTGGATGTTGGAAATCAAACATAACGAATACTGGAGACAGATAGCCAAGGGTCACGAGACTCAACATTTATAGTATTTTTTTCTCAACACTTGTTGCCAGACCCGTTGTATTTACACAGCATTCTCTGTTCCTGTTAAACACATTTGGCGATGTCGCCAGATCATAGCAACACGACGGCTGGAAGAAGAGCGCCTCATCTTCCACCTAGGAACCCTCCAACCACAAGGGATGAGCTCAGATTTCTCCAGTTTCCTCATTTCCCCTCCCCCCACCTTGTCTCAGTCCCAACCCTCAAACTCAGCACCACCTTCCTAACCTGCAATCTTCTTCCCGACCTCTCCACCCCCACCCCCACCCCAGCCTATCACCTTGAGCTCCTTCCACCTATCACATTTCCAACGGCCCTCCCTCAAGTCCCTCCTCCCTACCTTTTATCTTAGCCTGCTGGACACACTTTCCTCATTTCTGAAGGGCTCATGCCCGAAACGTCGACTCTCCTGCTCCTTGGATGCTGCCTAACCTGCTGCGCTTTTCCAGCATTACTGTATAGGAACACGTTCTGGAGCATGTCTTCAGTATTATTGCTGGAAATGTTGTCAGGACTTCCAACCATTTCCAGATATTGCATGTCAAATAACACCCCAGAGGCCAGTATCACATTACCAAGTCACCCTTTATTTACCTGGAGAGGGTCTTTGACACTAATCCAGCTCTGAGTGACAGGGTTTCTGACACTCCTTAGATTAGATTACTTACAGTGTGGAAACAGGCCCTTCAGCCCAACAAGTCCACACTGACCCGCCGAAGTGCAACCCACCCATACCCTTACATTTACCCCTTACCTAATACTATGGGCAATTTAGCATGGCCAATTTACCTGACCCTGCACCTCTTTGGACTGTGGGAGGAAACCGGAGCACCCGGAGGAAACCCACGCAGACACGGGGAGAATGTGCAAACTCCACACAGTCAGTCGCCTGAGTCGGGAATTTAACCCGGGTCTCTGGCGCTGTGAGGCAGCAGTGCTAACCACTGTGCCACCGTGCCGCCCACAAACAATTTTATTAAACAGTACAAAATACCGTTAACAATAAAGAGAACAGCAGTTCACAAAAATGGGAAGGGGCAGAAAAGCCAAACCCCAAACCCCACCGTTCAAGCAGTTTTCAGGGAAATGAGGACAAACCTCAAATCCACTTTCAGTCAAAGGTAACAGTAACAAACACAGACAAGACAGTGCAATCAATACAGCTATAAAGCATACACCCGACACCCATCCACACTACATACTGATCAGATTGTCCTTCACTAGCCTTCCTGCAGGACAGTCATCAGTCTTACGTTCTCTGGCTACCCTGCGTACTGACCTACCCTCCCCAGGCCCACTTACACTCCTGTTTTTACAATCTTATACTCCACAAGCCCTTAAGAAGGAGCAGCGCTCCGAAAATTAGTATTTCCAAATAAAACTGTTGTGCGATTTTTACCAAGTACACCCCAGTCCAACACCAGCACCTCTAAAGCATTCCCTGACCGGAATCGAACTCAGGCCACAGTGGTGAAAGCACAGAATCCTTACCACTAGACTACCAGCAAAGGCACCGTCAGCCAGGGCTCCCTTATTGGACCACATTAAACAATAACGGAACTAATGCTATGAGGTCTACCTGGCTGACCTCATTATAATCACTACAATGTGGCGTGAATCAAATTGACTGAAGATGGTTATCTGTAATGCTGAGCACCACTGGAGGAGGCAGAGATGGATTACCCACTCAGCACGTCTGGCTGAAGATTGCTGCGAAAGCTTCAACCTTATCATTTGCTCTGATGTACTGGGCTCCTCCATCATTGAGGATGGGGATATTTGTGGAGCCCCCTCCTCTTCCAGTGAGTTGTTTAATTGTTTACCACCGTTCACAACTGGATGTGGCAGGACTGCAGAGCTTAGACCTGATCCATTGGTTGTGGAACCACTAAGCTCTGTCTGTCATTTGCTGCTTATGCTGTTTGACAAGTCGTCCTATTTGGTGGCTTCACTAGGTTGACACATCGGTTTTAGGCATTGAACCAGGGTTGATCCCCTGGTTTGCTGGTAATGGCTGAGTAGGGGATATACCGGGCCATGCCAGGTTACAGATTGTGCTGGAGTACAGTTCTGCTGCTGTTGATGGCTCACAGTGCCTCATGGACGCCCAACCTGGAGTTGATAAATCTGTTTGAAGTCTGTCGCATTTCGCTGTGATCGTGCCACACAACACAATGGAGGGTATTCTCAATTCGAGGACAGGATTTTGACTCCACTTATTGCGTGTCCCTAGTTGCCCTAGTCCCTCACCTGCACCTCCACACACACCATTTACTGTATCTGTTGCACCCGATGTGTTCTCCTCTATATTGGGGAGACAGGCGCCTACTTGTGGAACGTTTCAGGGAACACCTCTGGGACACCCGCACCAACCAACCCAACCGCCCCATGGCTGAACACTAACTCCCCCTCCCACTCAAGGGCATGCAGGTCCTTGGCTTCCTCTATCGCCAGACCCTGACCACACGATGCATGGAGGAAGAGCATCTCATCTTCCGCCTAGGAACCCTCCAACGACACGGGATGAATGTAGATTTCCCCTCCCCCCACCTTATCTCAGTCCCAACCCCGGATTCAGCACCGCCCTCTTGACCTGCAATCTTCTCCCGACCTCTCCACCCCCACCCCCTCTCCGGCCTATCACTCTCACCACCTTCCACCTATCGTATTCCCAGCGCCCCTCCCCCAAATCCCTTCCCCCTCTATCCTTTATCTCAGCCGGCTTGGCACACCAGCCTCATTCCTGAAGGGTTTATGCCTGAAACATCGATTCTCCTGCTCCTCGGATGCTGCCTGGCCTGTTGTGTTTTTCCAGCATCACATTTTCCAACTTGAGAAGGTGATGGTGAGCTGCCGCCTTGAACTGCTACTGTCCACCTGCTGTAGGTTGACCCACAATGCCATCAGGGAGAGAATTCCAGGATTTTGACCCAGTGACAATATATTTGCAAGTAAGAATGGGGAGTGGTTTGGATGGGGTCTTGAAGGTGGTGGTGTACCCAGCTTGCTTCCTGTAGTTCAATACAAAGGGGTGCAATTCATCCTCGGAGGGAGGGTGTTACATGGTAACTAGCTAGAGGTTTCATTGCCAATGTTTAACCTGAAGCCACGAGATGTCATGGTGTCTGAGACAATGTTGATAATTCCCAGGACAACTCGGTCAGACAGGGATGGTGATGGTGGTGTCTGGGGCATTGTCTTAACGTATGATTCCTTGAACATGACTATGTCAGACAGTTGTCTGACTAATCTGTAAGACAGCCTCCTTTTGCTGGCACCCATTAAGATTGTTAGTAAAGTGGACTTTGCAGGATCGACAGGGCTGTTTCTGCTGTTGTCATTTCCAGTGCTGAGATTGATGCCAGGTGGTCCCCATATCTGGTTTCATTCCTTATTTGCAACTGAAATATTAAGAACTCCGTTTCAAGCACTGAGTCCAGACAGCCATCACCCTCGGAGTGGAAAACATTCTTACGTTTCGTCTTGGTCCTTTGGCTCTTCCACCTGATAGTAGGGAGGCTCTATTCCAGTGCAAAGTGTCAGGGTTGGGGTGGGGAAGCTGCTCCATAGCTCTGTTAGTAGGCACGGATATACCAGGGAGATCTGCTTGATCATTTAAAGTGTACCATGCGTTTTCAGACTGGAACCACAATCCTGTCCAGACTGGGTAAAGACAGCAGTTCCTTTCTAAATTTCAGAATGAAAGTGTGAAATCTTTACTTCCAGTATCTTCAAACTAACAACTGGCTATGGTGGGATTTGAACTCATGACCCTGGGATTATTGATCCAGTAAGAGTTTGTCCCACCTGCAGAGAGTGGGGACGGAGATAGTAAAAGAGAACTCACTGGGTAGATCCTGTCTGTGCTGTTCCTGGAGTCGTTGCATCAGTGTTAGCAGCACATCAGAGACACACGTGGGGGGATTGACCAGGACAGACAGGAGGCTCTGTTCTGTTAATGACAGGCTTCCAACGTTGACACCAGCAGCCAGCAGCTGTTGAGGCAAACAGAAAAGGAGATGGCATTAAAAATAGCCCAGGGGCTATCATCAACGGGCTGTGTGGATGAGCTACTCCCCCTCTAGCACGTACATCAATATGACCAACTAGAGATGCGAAGGTAAGACAAATGAGCAGCAGCCTGGTGTACCATTCATTACATTCACAGATGATGTGATCTTGAACCCAACCTTGTACCTACCTATTCCTCATAACCTGTGACTTCTGGTATTTCCAAGGCTGAATATGTAAACCGCATCCCCCCCCCACCACCCTCTTGAACTGTCCGACTGCCCATCTATCTGCTTCACCCTCCTGTCTGACCTATCACCATCACCCACCACCTTGATCTACCTATTGCATTCCCAGCTACCTTCCCCACTCCCAGCCCCACCTCCCATTTATCTCTCAGCCTCCTTGACCCACATCCAACCTCCCCAACATTCCGGAAGAACAGCTTCTGCTCAAAACGTCGACTCTCCTGCTCCTCAGATGCTGTCTGATTGGCTGTGCTTTTCCAGCGCCAGAAATTTTGACTGATCTCCAGCATCTGCAGTCCTCACTTTCTCCTGACTGATATGATACACCAGCCTCCATCCACTGCTGAGGACCAGAATACCAAACATAAATGCTGTTTGAGAGAGAAATTGATTCTTAGTTTCATACTGAGAGAGATCTCTTACACTGAAACGGTGCCCCCTCGTTCTAGATGCCCACATTTCCACTAGTGATTAAAAAGACCAGGTAAAGATGGCAGATTTCCTTTCCTATAGGCCAGTTGTGAAGCAAGTGAGTTTTTAATAACAATCTTGTGGCTTCATGATCATCTTACTGACTCCAGCTTTAACTAATTGAACTGAAGCAGTCGAGCTGTTGCGGTGGGAGTTGAACTCTTGCCTCTGGATTGTTATGCAGTGACATTTCTCCTTCACAACCCTCCCAATGTCAGAATGAATGAACAGTGTGCAGTGTCAGTGTAAGGGTGGCCTGAGGATGTTTCACTGTCAGCTATCTAGAATTGCTCCACACAGATTCATACAACCAAACAAAAAATACTAGGAAAGTGCAGCTGAAAATAACTGGCTGGAAACTGAGCAGCTTAACTTTGAGTGAATAACAGGGGCCTATTCCTGGTTACCTGATCAATCCTTGGCTGAGGCAGGATGCTCTCCAACCTCTCCAGGAACTCCCACAGCAGTTTCCGAGTCGAAGCCATGAACAAGCTGCCAAATTCCTCCTCCAGTTCATCCTGCACAGATCAGGTAACAGTCACTAATTGGGTCTGGTCAGCCCCAGCCACCCAAACACAGACACACAGAGAATGGACACAAAGTGCGTCTATAAGTTAGCAGGCCCAGAAGCACCCGCTGAGTATTGGCACCATTGGGACCTTTAGAGAGTGGGACATCTTCCCATTGACACACACGGTTTGTTTAGCTCCCAGCGGTGTGATGGTGCCATGGGCCGGGCCTCCTAAAGCTGATCAGTTCATGAATGATTTTTGTAACAAGGAGGCAGTCATTAACCAAACACCCCACCCCCACAACCAACCTGTAAATTCACCCTTTAACTGTGAAACAAATACATGATGATTCACTGACAGCCTTCATCTTATTCGGTGCTGGATTCCTTTTCACCTACAACCCAACACCATCCAAGTTTTGCAAAAACACGTGCAGCTGTTTCATTGCAGTCAGGTTACACACCGTCAGTCTCCAGCTGGGAGACATGGAGCACTGAGAACATCAGAGCAGCAGCGAGGGAGGGCCACACTGTCAGTGGGCTCAATCCGTGCTGTCGGGAGGCACTTACAAGAAAGGGACACACAACGGTGGGTACATGGGTATTAAAATGGATCGTCAGTCTTTTAGTTTCATCCTGTGAAGTGATGATGTGTTGAGGGGGAGGAGGATGGGGTTAAGGCCCGGTTTATGGAGGAAAAATAAGCTGGGATTGCCCCTGGTCACCAGCCATGAAGCCACACTGTAAGAGTGTACGGAAAATGAGAGGGACCGGCACCTCCCTCTGTCCCCTGTTAAAGAACCAGCTACTGATGACCACACCATGAGGGGCCACTAACCCTAACGGGGCTGTCTTTCAGCTACCAGGAGAGGGTGGAGACAGTAGGCAGCAGAAATACCATCCAGAGAAATGCAACAAAAACTCTACTGAAAGCAGCTGAGCAAACCATAACTGCTCCAGTTCTTCAGCCCCATTGCAGCCCCTGGTCCAGGGAGGGCCAAGAAGTGCACCAATGACGAGCCTCTGTCCTGCTCCCCGGGAAGGGGTCAGAGTTCATGTTGGTTTACTGCTAGTACCTGCAGGAACTGTTCCCGGTAAACGTCATCCCGGACCAAAAGTAGAACCAGTTTACGAAACTGCAGCCGGCACTGTCGCTCCTTCTGAACGTCTCTCCGGGTCTTCACAGGAATGCAACAGAAACAGGATAATGTCACAATCAGCATTTCTGCCCCACCCCCCAGACTCACTCTTTCCTCCCCTCCCTCCATTCCCTGTCCCATGCACTCCCTCCTCCCCATTCCGTCCCCCTGGTGTAAGAAGCAGTAAAGTCTGCACAGGGAAAGGGCGAGTGGTCAATACGAGGTCAATGCCTAAACACAGAGCGCCCAAGAGGCTGCAGTGGATTGATGGCTATTCTCTTGGGATTGGAGGGGGTCAGCTGAGAGTGTAAAACAATTCCCAACTTACTGCCCAAGGGTCCACTGTAACTACTTTGGGGAAATATCGCTCGAAATATTCCCAACTTACTGCCCGAGGGTCCGCTGTAACCACTTTGGGGAAATAGCGCTCGAGACTCTGAAGAATGTCCAACAAATTCTGTCGTTTCACAAACATCTCCATCAGCAGCTGTACAGGGAGAGCAATGGAGAGAGAAGCCTCAGCAGGTCTTTCACCACAGAGACGACAGACAACCCCATCAGACAGGCTTACCTACCAGCCCAGCCTGCTTCACAACCCAGCCATTCAGACTGAGGCTAACCTGGGCACATAGCTCAGGCACAGTCAATTTAAACAACACAGAACCAAGCTTATTATTGGAACAGATCTCCCCTCCATCCACCAGCCTTTCTACACTCTGACACACTCAGCTCACAGCTCCTAGCCCACACTCTATCTCGTCCAGACCCAGAGTTCTCAACCACTCCCATTATGACAAGCCCTTCATTCCCAGGATCATTCTTGTGAACCCCCTCTGGATGCCCTCCAACACCAGCACATCATCTTAGATACACGGCCCTAAATTGCTCACAATATTCCATATGCAGTCTGACCCTTATACAGCCTCAACAGAGTATCCCTAAACTGCGATAATGCTGCTCCTTTAATAAGGTTAGGTTGTCCTTGATTTTTTTTGTTAGGATGGTTGTAAGGACACAGGCTCCAAAATGCCTTGGGGAAGCTTTGAAGTTTTTTTAAAAAACATTAGAAGAGGAGTGCCCAGTTCTCCCAGCTCAGCTTCTCTCTGGTTTGGTTTGGGTTTTAGCCGTCTGGCTGGTCAGAGCAGGCCATGGAAGAAGGTGTCCGTGCTGAATCTCCCTGACATCTCTCCTGGAAGACAATGGGTTTGATTTTACCTTTGGTGTGAATGGGTGTTTGTGGGGATTGTTGCAAGTAGTTGGAAAAGCATCATTAAGTTTAAGAATCTTTCAGGGTTTCAGCTAGGTTAAGTTATTTTATATTCTGTTCTCTTTTGTTTGTGTTTCATTCAGTAATCTTGCAAATAAATTCTTGCAAATAAAAATTATGTGGTTGGGCCATCTGCCTCCCTTCTGGGATATGTATGTTACACCCTCTTAAAACAGCTCCCACAGTTAGGGTCTGGGCTACTTTCTTGAAATGTTTTGAGGGGGTCTGGCCTGATCCGTAACAAGATGAATCTTTACATAACATTTGCCATCCTAACCACCAAATGAACCTGCCTGTTAACCTCAAGAAATTCCTGAACTAGGACTTTGTGCTTCAGATTTCTGAAGCCTTTCCCCATTTAGAAAATATTCTATCCCTCTATTCTTCCGACCAAAGTTCATAATCTCACACTCTCCAAGTGCCACTTCTTTGCCCACTCTCGCAGCTTGTCCATGTCTTTCTGCAGCCTCCTCAACACTACTGCCCCTCCACCTATCTCGGTGTCATCGGCAAGCTTGGCACCAATGTCCTCAGTTCCTTCATCCAGATCATTAATGTATATCAAGATTAGCTGTGGTCCCAACACTGACCCCTGTGGAACTCCAATAGTCATTGTCCGCCATCCTGAAAAAGATCCTTTATCCCCACTCTCTGCCTCCTGCCAGTCACACAATCCTCTATCCATGCCAGGACCTTTGATGAAGTTTTTGAATCCTAGGAAGTTAATTGTTCTGTTTGACTGGCTTATCCTAGTGTTTATAGGCAGTGGGAATTCAAAGGTTAAAAGGTCCCCTATTGGACTGATTGTCTACGTATATGACTGTATGCCTGTCCAGTCTCAGGCAGAGACCAGAGATCACAGCAGGGGTCTGGCTGCCCCTGAACCACCAAAGCCGCCTGGAGCCACACGCCTGTATTTCGCTCCCAGCCCCGAGCAAAGATACTCACTTTTTGAACAGGACTGTCAGCCCCGATCAGACATCCCATTAACGACCTCCCATCTCCATTCATACAGGCCCTTATCAGTTAACAAGAGTATGTGAAAACTAACCACACAACTGATACTCAAACACATTATCTACCCCTTTATCAATTAGCAGGGGATTGAGAACAGTATAGTCACAGGTTTCTGTGAACAGTTTAATATTATCACAGGAAGGCAGCGATCTCCAGCTATTGGGAGAGTGAAAACCACATATTGTTAATGAGATTTGTATTCTGCCCTGTGATGTCAGAATCCTTTGTATCCATTATACTCGAACAAGATATTTAAAATGCTATTTACTTGTAATGTTCAGAGATTCACTGGCGAATGCCTCCGTGAGAAGGCTGCCAGTCTCCTTTGGTGGCACTGTTTCTGAAACCAGCGGCAGAGATCCAAAGTGCCTGGGATCTGAAGGTAGGGTCATCCAAAATTTACATGAACACCTTGCCCCTAACACTATGGGCTCTTCTCTTATTTAGCAGCCTCTCGTGCAGCACCTGGAGGAAGGCCTTCTAGAAATCCAAATAGATCACATCCACTGGCTCTCCTTTATCTCACTCGTTCATTACTTCGGAAAGAATTCTAACAGATTTATCAGGCAACTTCCTACTACTGTCCTTGATTGGTCCTAATCTTACTCTAGTCATTCTTTTATCCCTTATATACCTATAGAAAGCTTTAGGGTTTTCCTGATCCTATCCACTAACAACTTCTCACATCCCTCCTCGCTCAGCTCAAATCTCTCTTTAGGTCCTTCCTGGCTACCCTGTAACTTGCAATTGCCATAACTGCGTCTTCATGTCTCATCCTAACATAAGCCTTCTTCCTCTCGACAAGAGATTCAACTTCTTTAGTAAACCACGGCTCCCTCGCTCAACAACTTTCTCCCTGCCTGACCGGTACATACTTATCTAGGACACACAGTCCTATGCATCCTAAATCTCGCCTAATCACAGCCTGTCCCTTTCCATCACTAAAAAGTGATGTGGTCCCTATCACCAAAGTGCTCACCTGCCTCCAAATCTAACATCTGGCCAGGTTCATTACCCAGTGCCAAATCTAATGTGGTCTCACCCCTTGTTGGCTTGTCTCTATTCCTGATGAAGGGCTTTTGCCCGAAACGTCGATTTTCCTGCTCCTTGGATGCTGCCTGACCTGCTGTGCTTTTCCAGCACCACTCTATCTAGACTCTGGTTTCCAGTATCTGCAGTCCTTGTTTGTGCCTTGTCTATACTTTGTCAGGAAACCCTCCTACATACATTGGGCAAAAACTGACCCATCTAAACTACTTGAATTCTAGTATTCCCAGTCAATATTTGGAAAGTTGAAGTCCCCCATAACAACTACCCTTTAACTCTCGCTCCTAGAGAGAATCATCTTTGCTACGTCGACATCTCTGGAACTATTCCGAGGCCTACAAAAAACTCCCATCAGGATAACCTCTTCTTTCCTGTTTCTAATCTCAGCCCATACTACCTCGGTAGAGGAGTCCTTCAACGTCCTTTCTGCCACTGTAATACTGTCCTTGACTAACAATGCCACCTCCCATCCCCACCCTCTTTTACCACCTTCCCTGTTCTTACTGAAACATCTAAATCAGGGAACCTGCAACAACCATTCCTGTTCCAGCTCTATCCATGTCACTGAAGTGGCCACAACATTGAAGTCCCAAGTACCAACCCACGCTGCAAGTTCACCCACCTTATTCCAGATGCTCCTGGCGTTGAAACAGACACATTTCAAACTGACTTCTTGCTTGCCGGTGCCCTCTTGCGACCCTGAAACCTGATTTTGGACCTCCCTACTCTCAACCTCCTCTATACTCAAACCATCATTTAGATTCCCATTCTCCTGCTGAATTAGTTTAAACCCAACCGAAGAGCATTAGCAAACTGTCCCCCCACCACACCCCCCTCCCCTCCCCTCCCTCAGGATATTGGTACTCCTCTGGTTCAGGCAAAGACCATCCTGTTTGTAGAGGGCCCACCTACCCCAGAAAGAGCCCCAATTATCCAGGTATCCGAAACCCTCCCTCCTGCACCATCCCTGTAGCCACGTGTTCAACTCCTCTGTCCCCCTATTCCTCACCTCATTAGTATGTGGCACGGGCAACAAACCAGAGATAGCAACACCCTTTGTCCTAGCTTCCACCCGAGCCCTCTGAATTTCGCCTTAAATCCCCACCATCTCTTCCTAACTATGTCATTGGTGTCCACGGGGATCAAGACTTAGGGCTGTTTTCCCCTCCTCTCCCTTGGGATGATTTTCTGCTGTGCCTCCCAAATTACCCCCGGAAACCCCAGCCATTGCTGCTCCATTGTCTTCCCCACTCCACTCTCCTTCCAATCAACTCTGGCCAGCTTCTCTCGTGTACTCAATTCTAATCCCGTTACATCTGATTCCAGCTTCTCCCTCACAAACTGCAGAGTGAATTCTATCATATTATGGTCATTGTCCTCCAGGGGTTCTGTACAGCTCCCTAATTAAGTCTCCTTCATTACACATCACCAAACCCAGAATTGCCTGTTCCCTGGTAGACTCCAGCACAAGCTGCTCCATCAAAACCGTCTCATAGACATTCCACAAACTCCTTTTCCTGGGACCCACTGCCAACCTGATTTTCACAGTCCACCTTTGTAAAGTTCCCCATGATTATTATAATAATACCGTTTCTATCTCCAGTCCTCTGGCACCCGTCCTGAAATCAGAGAGGAACAGAACACTTTTGCAAGTGCCCTGATTTCCTCTGTTATATCACCCAATAACATCGGGTCCTGAAGATTTATCTCACTTTATACCTGCCATACCAGAGGCTCCTCTCTCTCCGTCTTTGCTATTTTAAAAAAATTATATAAGATCTCCCTGATTTCAATACCAGCATCCCTCTCACTTGTGAACACCGACACAGTATTTATGTATAACCACACTTAGGCCCTCTGCTCCACACACAAATTACCAATGTGATCCTCAATGGCCCCTCCTCTGCCCCAAAACATCTTTCTCCCTCAATATAATTGTAAAATAATTTAGTTCTTTCATAAAAACCGAAACCACTGTGGATCCACAACTCAAACAAAAAACAGGAGTTACTGGAAAAACTTGAATCATAGATTCTTTGATTCTTGCTTTTCCTGTAATTCCGAGCCCAGCCGGTCTGGCAGCGTCTGCGGAGACAAATCAGCATTAATGTTTCAGATCCAGTGACCCTTCATCAGGGCCGGTCTGTTCTGAGGCAGGGTCACTTGACCCAAAACGTTACCTCTGATTTCTCTCCATAGGAATGCTACAAGACCCGCTGAGCTTTTCCAGCAATTCCAGTTTTTTGGAACTGAACTTAAAATTCTTTCCCTTATTTTACCTGTCATTATTCAGACATGTCCCGTTTTGCTCTTCTGCTTTCTTTTAGGAGTTTCCCCTTGCACATTCTGTACTGCTGTAAGGCTCCCGCTGCTTCAAGTCCTCAGTACCCACCATCATGGTGATAACCTAATGCTATTATCACGGGACAATTCATCCAGGGATCCTGGTAACCTCCCCCTCTCTCAAACCAAACACTCAATGCTGCCATCTTATGGTCATTGCTTCCTACAGGATATTTTACCTTGAGATCATTTATTATACTTGTCTCATTCCACATCACTAGGTCCAAAACAGCCTGATTCCTATTTGGATCCACAGCATACTGCTCTATGAAACTGTCCTGAATATACCCTACGAATTCTGCTGGCTCCCACTGCCAATCGGACTATCTCAATCTATCGTGAAGATGGAAGTCTCCCATGATTAATGTACTGCCTTTGTTACACATCCTCATTATCTCCGGATTTATTCCCTATCTGCAAACTCTCTCCCACCAGTCTTCTTTCATTATTCCTTGCCTTCACCTAAGTCGATTCTATACCTTCCGCTCCAATGTCATTTCTTGCTGCTGTACTTACTCCATCCCATCTCCCTTTCCTTCCTACCTAACCTTCAAAAAGCCTAATCTCCTTATAGCCATGCCTCTGCCCATTTAACCTGTTTTAGCACCATTAGTTACTTTATTTTGTTCTGATATTACATGCATTTGAGTAAAGAGCCATTAATTTAGTCGTCTAACTATTCTTCCCTCCTTTGACCCTATTTGCTGCTTTACACTGTTCACAGAAAAGCCTTGATCATCCAAATGAGACGGGAGGAATGTATTTCGTTCTGATAACTGATTGTTCAGATAACTGATCTGCTCGCAAACAAAAGCAGCATTTACGGGACCTTGAGATCTTGTTTGGATAATCATAAATTTGGATAATTGAGGTTGTTCTATATACATACCCTTTTGTTTTGTCAGCCTACATGTTCCTCCCTCCTTAGTCTCTTCCGCCGCCCCCCCGCCCGCCCCCCGCCCCCCCCCCGCCGCCCGCCCCCCCGCCCGCCCCCCCGCCCGCCCCCCAGCCGCCCCCCCCCACCCCCCCCCCCGCCCACCCCCCCGCCCGCCCCCCCCACCACCCCCCCGCCCGCCCCCCCCACCCCCGCCGCCCCCGCCGCCCCGCACCAGCCACCCTCCTGGCATTCTCCTCGGAACCACCACCACCAATTAGTTTAAAGCCCCCTGTCCATCACTAGTTATTTGATTCACCAGGATCCTGATCTCAGTATGGTTCAAACAAAGCACATTCACTGGAACTGCTGTCTTCTGCTCTAGTGTCTCTGCTGTACAAACTGAAACCCATTCCTTCCCCATCCATCTTTAACTCCTTGACTTTATTTACCCAATGCCAGTTTGCCCTTGGCTTCGTCGCAATCCAGAGAGGATTACTCTGGAGGTTCTGCTTTAGCTCCTAGCTATTCAAATTCTTTGATGGAGTTTAGAGAGGTGCTTCTGCTCAACATGGACAATGTCTATAGGATCTGTCTCTCTCTGCCTGTCTATCTCTCCAAGAACATGTCCTTAACCATGGCACTGGGCAGGCAGTTTAGCCACCAGGACTCCTGCTCACAACAAAGTCTACCCTCCATCCCAAAATTACACCGACCAACCCCCCACCACATCTACCCACAACCCCAAATTACACCACACCCCCTCCCCCACCACCACATCTACATTCCTATGTCCTTCCCCAGCTCGAATGGCTCCATGTACCAGAGTACCACGGTCAGTTTGCTCATCCTCACTACAGTCTGCGCATCTCAGAGAACCTCATAGCTGCTGAACTATTGTTGAAGCAGAAACCCTCCGACAACATTACCCTGGGTCCTCAGACCTCCTGACCAACAGTCACAGCCTGTCCCTGATCACAGCCCAATTCCAAATGACCTGAAGCGTGATTGCCTCTTGGAGCTAAGGTCACCTCCCCCCTCCCTCATATGGTGCAATATCTGCAGCTTGTGTCCACCATTCCCTTATAATTGCAGCAGTGAGAAATGGAATTTGCCCAGGACTGTACCTACCTTGGCTTTGAACGCAATGCAGAGTTTGAGGTAATGTCGGAAGGAGACCAGGCCTGCAGCCTGTTCCCAGATGGTGTTCACAAAATCCAGGACTCTGTCGTAATGCTCAGTGCGGTCATTTCTCACGCTATCCCATAAGGCAGCAGAGACTACTCGGAGAGGCAGAGCTCCACAATCAGGGATACGAATACCCCTTCCCTCCAGGCAAACTGCAAGAGAAAAGGAACAGCTCCTGACACCTGACTATCTCCTGGGCGATGGACATAGCAAAGGTTTATTAGACTGATTCCTGGGATGGTGGGACTGACATCCAGGGACAGTCCGTAACGGTTAGGATTATATTGATTGGAGTTTAGAAGAACGAGAGGGAATCTCACAGCAACCTATAAAATTCTAACAGGAGTAGGCACAGTAAAAACAGAAAGAATGTTCCAAATGACCAGTGAGCCCAGAACCAGGGGTCACAGTTTAAGGATACAGGGTAGGCTGCTTAGGATTGTGGTGAGACACATCTTCACCCAGAGAGTGGGGAGCCTGTGGAATTCACTGCCACAGACAGCAGTCGAAGCCAAAACACAATGTGTTCAGGAGGGAGTTAGATATAGTTTTTAGGACTCGAGGGATCAAAGGATATGGGGATTGATTTGGATGATCAGCCATGATCGTAGCAAATAGCAGAGCAGGCTCAAAGGGCCGAATGGCCTCTACCTCCCCCTATGTTTCAATTAGCAAATAATTCCACAATAGCTCTGCATTGGTCTCTGTGACAGGACAGAGTGGAAGAGATTAAAAGGAAGATAGTGATGGGATAAATACAGATATTAAATGCAAGGTCTAAGGGAGGTATGAACGTGAACAGTAAAATCACCATTAACAGCCATTTCTAAAAGACAGGTTGGAGGTTACAGTATGAAATTATTAGTATCACCTTCAGCAATCTGTGTAGTGGAGGACACAGCTTAAAAATAAGGGGTAGGCCATTTAGGACAGAAATGAGGAGAAACTCCTTCACCCAGAGAGTGGTGGCTGTATGGAATGCTCTGCCCCAGAGGGCAGTGGAGGCCTAGTCTCTGGATTCATTTAAGAAAGAGTTGGATAAAGCCCTCAAAAGATAGTGGAATCAAGGGTTATGGAGGTAAGGCAGGAACAGGATAATGATTAAGGATGATCAGCCATGATCATATTGAATGGTGGTGCAGGCTCGAAGGGCAGAAAGGCCTACTCCTGCACCTATTGTCTCGTACTCAGTTTGTAGTAACCTTCACTGGAACATTCAATTTGATCTTTTACTGCCCTCCAGAGACAACAGTTTGACATCATTCCTGTTACTCCCACTTGTTTCCCAACCTGGGATCAATGATATCACTGTTTACAGCTCCCCTAGACCTTCCTGTCTGTTTCTGCACTTCCCTGATTACATCTCCTTTTGTCTTGCAACATCAACCCTTCTGCCATTGCATCTCTATTGCCCAATCAGATCCTCCCTTGCTCCTACTTTCCCTGCAGCTATTCTCAATGAAATATATGTCACCACTCTCACAGTTCCCATTTCTGATGAAAGATCACAGACCTGAAATATTCACTCTGCTTCTCTCTCCGCAGATGCTGGAAGGCTTGCTGAGCATTTCCAGCATTTTCCTGTTTCAGTTACCTGGTAAATGCAGTGAAATGAGTTTGTTATTTAAAATCCATTACATCTGCTCAGGACAGGGATAATATGGAGATTCTGTTCCCTTGAGTGTGTTTGCTGAAAGCAGACACAGACTTGAGAGAGCATTTTCTGGGAGACTGCTCAATAAAGTCTCAACAAATGGCCACCCTCAATAACCAGGCTGCTCATTTAGACAGCTTCCAATTACCATCCAAGTTGGTGCCGGGGGTATTGGGTTACCTAGGGACCTAGTTGTCGATACACCTGCTACCCAGGGCTCCAGTCTCTGCTGTAACAGAGACAGTATGCTTCCTGTGGTGGGAAATCAGCAAGTTATTTCCTCCTATTCTAAGCTGCTTCCTACAACATCATATCAAATATAACTGTGACCCAGAGTGTGGATAAGCAAGTCGATCACAAGAGTCACCGCAGGTGATTTCTTGTCCTGAACAATGTTTATAGCTTCACTGATAAGCAGGATTCACTGTACTGGGTGACTGAGAGCAGAAACACTCGGTCACTTGCTCTCCACACTCAAAACCATATGCATCGTTACAATTACAATCGCGGTATCTAGGACCCAGCCTCACTTATCACTCAATACACTCAAGAGTCTGGTGCTGGAAAAGCACAGCAGGTCAGGCAGCATCCGTGCAGCAGGAAAAATTGACATTTCGGGCAAAATCCCTTCATCAGGAATGAAACGTTGATTTTCCTGCTCCTTGAATGCTGCCTGACCTACTGTGCTTTTCCAGCATCACACTCAACTCTAATCGCCAGCATCTGCAGTCCTCACTTTTGCCTGCTCAGGCTGCAGAGGCTGGGATGGGGAATACTACTTAGCTGCAGGTTTGCTCAGACTTTCCTTGTGCAGTTTTCATGTCAGCAGTACACATCCCAGCAGATAATGTGCTTTGTGTCAATACACAGGTTTATGGAAAAACATCTTAACTTTGAATATTAAAAAGCATGATAATTCCTGTCACAAAATTCTTGTTAAAGGGAATGCTATGGGTATTCATGAATAAGGCAGAACAGAGAGAAACATCACAGGCACATGTCTGAATGACTTCATTTAGCAGGAAACACTCAGACACTCTTAGCTTTTAGTGACTAGACTTGGATGAAACTGTTACCTCACTGACCCCAGGGTGCCTCACACCAGTCTAGGTCCAAAAGCCGGTCCATTCAAGAGCAGAGGCAAGGTTTTATCAGTTTGTTTAGCTCAGTTTGGACCAAACCAGACTAACGACTACCTTAACCTGGTTAACGAAGCCAGCAGCAAGGGAACATCAGAGCTCTCTCTCTTTCTCTATACAGAGACACTTCCAGGATTAACAAGCCCTTTACGAATTATTCCTCAACTCTATCCTGATAGAGTGTCCCCATATTACTCAAGGAAAAAGTGAGGTCTGCAGATGCTGGAGATCAGAGCTGAAAATGTGTTGCTGGAAAAGCGCAGCAGGTCAGGCAGCATCCAAGGAACAGGAAATTCGACATTTCGGGCATAAGCCCTTCATCAGGATTCCTGATGAAGGGCTTATGCCCGAAATGTCGAATTTCCTGTTCCTTGGATGCTGCCTGACCTGCTGCGCTTTTCCAGCAACACATTTTCAGCCCCCATATTACTCAACCAGAGAAAAGCCTGAGGGAGCGCCACACCATCAGATGGTCAGCGCCGAGGGAGCGCTGTGGTGTCGCAGGGTCAGCTCAGAGGGGGAAGTCATGCTGTCGGAGGTTCATAGAGATGTACAGCACGGAAACAGACTCTTGGTCCAACCTGTCCATGCCGACCAGATATCCCAAACCAATCTAGTCCCACTTGCCAGCACCCGGCCCAGATCCCTCCAAACTCTTCCTATTCATATAACCATCCAGATGCCCGTTAAATGCTGTAATTGTACCAGCCTCCACAACTTCCTCTGGCAGCTCATTCCACACACGTACCACCCTCTGTGTGAAAACGTTGCCCCTTGGGTCCATTTTAAATGTTTTCCCTCACACCCTAAACCTATGCCCCCTAGTTCTGGACTCCCCCCATCCAGGAAAAAGACTTTGTCTATTTATCCTCAGGACCGAGGGGGCGCCGCACTGTCGCGGGGTCAGCGCCGAGGGGGCGCCGCACTGTCGCGGGGTCAGCGCCGAGGGGGCGCCGCACTGTCGCGGGGTCAGCGCCGAGGGGGCGCCGCACTGTCGCGGGGTCAGCGCCGAGGGGGCGCCGCACTGTCGCGGGGTCAGCGCCGAGGGGGCGCCGCACTGTCGCGGGGTCAGCGCCGAGGGGGCGCCGCACTGTCGCGGGGTCAGCGCCGAGGGGGCGCCGCACTGTCGCGGGGTCAGCGCCGAGGGGGCGCCGCACTGTCGCGGGGTCAGCGCCGAGGGGGCGCCGCACTGTCGGGGGTCAGCGCCGAGGGAGCGCCGCACTGTCGGGGGGTCAGTGCCGAGGGAGCGCCGCACGGTCGGGGGGTCAGTGCCGAGGGAGCGCCGCACGGTCGGGGGGTCAGTGCCGAGGGAGCGCCGCACGGTCGGGGGGTCAGTGCCGAGGGAGCGCCGCACTGTCGGGGGGTCAGCGCCGAGGGAGCGCCGCACTGTCGGGGGGTCAGTGCTGAGGGAGCGCCGCACTGTCGGGGGGTCAGTGCTGAGGGAGCGCCGCACTGTCGGGGGGTCAGTGCTGAGGGAGCGCCGCACTGTCGGGGGGTCAGTGCTGAGGGAGCGCCGCACTGTCGGGGGGTCAGTGCTGAGGGAGCGCCGCACTGTCGGGGGGTCAGTGCTGAGGGAGCGCCGCACTGTCGGGGGGTCAGTGCTGAGGGAGCGCCGCACTGTCGGGGGGTCAGTGCTGAGGGAGTGCCGCACTGTCGGAGGGTCAGTGCTGAGGGAGTGGGCACTGTCGGGGGGTCAGTCCTGAGGGAGCGCCGCACTGTCGGGGGGTCAGTGCTTAGGGAGTGGGCACTGTCGGGGGGTCAGTCCTGAGGGAGTGCCGCACTGTCGGAGGGTCAGTGCTGAGGGAGTGGGCACTGTCGGAGGGTCAGTGCTGAGGGAGTGGGCACTGTCGGAGGGTCAGTCCTGAGGGAGTGCTGCACTGTCGGAGGGCCAGTGCTGAGGGAGCGCTGCACTGTCGGAGGGTCAGTGCTGAGGGAGTGCCGCACTGTCGGAGGGTCAGTGCTGAGGGAGTGCCGCACTGTCGGAGGGCCAGTGCTGAGGGAGCGCCGCACTGTCGGAGGGTCAGTGCTGAGGGAGTGTCGCACTGTCGGGGGGTCAGTGCTTAGGGAGTGTCGCACTGTCGGGGGGTCAGTGCTTAGGGAGTGTCGCACTGTCGGGGGGTCAGTGCTTAGGGAGTGTCGCACTGTCGGGGGGTCAGTGCTGAGGGAGTGCCGCACTGTTGGAGGGCCAGTGCTGAGGGTGTGCCGCACTGTCGGAGGGTCAGTCCTGAGGGAGTGGGCACTGTCGGGGGGTCAGTGCTGAGGGTGTGCCGCACTGTCGGAGGGTCAGTCCTGAGGGAGTGGGCACTGTCGGGGGGTCAGTGCTGAGGGTGTGCCGCACTGTCGGGGGGTCAGTGCTGAGGGAGCGCCGCACTGTCGGAGGGTCAGTGCTGAGGGTGTGCCGCACTGTCGGAGGGTCAGTGCTGAGGGAGCGCCGCACTGTCGGAGGGCCAGTGCTGAGGGAGCGCCGCACTGTCGGAGGGCCAGTGCTGAGGGAGCGCCGCACTGTCGGGGGGTCAGTGCTTAGGGAGTGCCGCACTGTCGGGGGGTCAGTGCTGAGGGAGTGCCGCACTGTCGGGGGGTCAGTGCTGAGGGAGTGCCGCACTGTCGGGGGGTCAGTGCCAGGGCCCAGTCGGTACCAGTATCCGAGCCCTCTCTCTTACTCACTGCGGCTGATGGAGTCCAGACGGTGCCGGCTGCTGTAGTCGAGTAACCATTGCTGTAGTTTCGGGAGAGCCCTCCGGGGTGAAGCCTCTTGCAGTGGCATTGCCGCCGTCCGTCTGACATGTCCCGACAAGCCCGGCCTCCCGCCCCGCTCCAGGCCACGCCCCGTGCCTAGACCCCGCCCCATCCCATCCCGAGCCCCGCCCCAGCCCGGCCTCCCGCCCCGCTCCAGGCCACGCCCCGTGCCTAGACCCCGCCCCATCCCATCCCGAGCCCCGCCCCAGCCCGGCCTCCCGCCCCGCTCCAGGCCACGCCCCGTGCCTAGGCCCCGCCTCGACCCGATCCTCGCCCCACCCCGTGCCTAGGCACCGCCCCACCCCATCCCGAGCCCCGCTCCAGCCCGGCGTCCCGCCCCGCGCCCCGCCAGAGCCTAGACCCGCCCCAGCCCGAGCCGTGCCCCGTGTCAAGGCCCGACCCCGCGCCAGCCCCTCCAACCGAGACCCGCCTCGGTCCCGATGCCCCGCCCATAGAATCGAGACCCCGCCCCCACACTGCGGGCCCCGCCACCGACCCGCCCATTCCAAGCTCAGCTCCGTCCTTCCCCGTGACCAGCCCTTCAGCTCCGCCCCGCCCCATGATCCACCCCGCGGTCCTGGAGCCGTCACGTGATGCCAATGTTTCACGTGATTGCCGAGGCATGACGCTGACTTGCGGACCAATCAGACCGCGCTATCCAGAGGGAGACACTTCCTAGCCAATCGCTGCCCGCGTGGTCCTGTCCAATGAGTGCGCTTGGCGGGAGCTCCGTCAGTCTGAGGTGAGAGTTCATAACGGCTTTGGAAGCTCGGTGAGCCTTTGTATTAGAGTATTAGGAATTAAAGCATGAAATATGGGAGTAGAATCTATCGAGTGTGCTCCGCCACCCGCTCATGGCTGCTGTGTGTCAGGGACGCTGCTCCTGCTGTAACGTCTCTCACAGAATCACCACCCTCTGGCTCCACAAGCTCCACCTTGTGTCACTGCCCCTTCACCCTGAGGCTGCTCCGTGTCTCCCATGTTCTCCATCATGTTCTCCATCATTGTTCTCCATCATTGTTCTCCATCATTGTTCTCCATCATTGTTCTCCATCATTGTTCTCCATCATGTTCTCCATGTCCCCTCTATCCAGGACTCTCAGAATTCTGTCATCTGATTTCTTCCCCCTTTCTCTACTTCATCAAGTGTAGACCCGGAGTCCTCAACTTGTCCTCGTACGGCAAGCTCTTCATCCCCAGCATCAATTTAGTAAACCTCCAACATTGCTCACAATAATAAGGATATAATTAGATTACTTACAGTGTGGAAACAGGCCCTTCGGCCCAACAAGTCCACACCGACCCGCCGAAGCGCAACCCACCCATACCCCTACATTTACCCCTTACCTAACACTACGGGCAATTTAGCATGGCCAATTCACCTGACCCGCACATCTTTGGACTGTGGGAGGAAACCGGAGCACCCGGAGGAAACCCACACAGACACGGGGAGAACGTGCAAACTCCACACAGTCAGTCGCCTGAGTCGGGAATTGAACCCGGGTGTCAGGCGCTGTGAGGCAGCAGTGCTAACCACTGTGCCACCGTGCCGCCCACAGAGTTCAGAGACAGATTCCAGATCATTCTCAGAAACATTTTGTGCTGCAAGTTGCTGCATTCTGGATTGCCCTACCTTCAAGATTAATGGAATTATCCTCGTTAGTAATTTTTAGATGAAAATTAGATAAATACTTGAGAAAGGGGTAGGTTCCAGGGCTCTGAGGAAGGAGCTGTGGAGAGTACAGACAGATTAGATCACTCACAAAGAATGATCTATTGGGATTGGTTGAGAGGTTTTTCAACGGAGTGGTGAAACTTTTCTCGTGGAAAAATTGCATGGTGAAGTGCTTAAGAAGAAGGACTTTTTCTATATTTTTCTACCTTTTATATTCTATGTTTTAGCTTATTTTTCTGTGTTTTAAGATGGTGCCTGAGAGTGATGACATTATTCTGGATCAGTGGTGCTGGAAGAGCACAGCAGTTCAGGCAGCATCCAAAGTGCAGTGACATCGACATTTCGGGCAAAAGCCCTTCATCATGGATGCTGCCTGAGCTGCTGTGCTCTTCCAGCACCACTGATCCAGAATCTGGTTTCCAGCATCTGCAATCATTGTTTTTAGCTCGTTGATTTTAACCCGACTGCGAATCCTCTTGCAAGTGATGACACTATACAACACTTTTCACTGAATATTGTAACAATACATGGTGATAAATAAATCAAATCAGACAAATCAAACTAACCTGAAATCTATCCTTTGTTTCTATGGGACCCCTGTCTTCTTTTGGCTGACCATAAGACCTAGGAGAGAAATTAGGCTATTCAGCCTATTGAATCTGCTCCACCATTCAATCATGGCTGATTTTTCAACCCCTTTCTTTTGCTTTCTTCCCATAACCTTTGATTCCCCCTATCATTAATCATTGTTTAGCAAAATGGGAAATGAATTGTACTTGGTGCACTGTTTACATTTTCCTGAGTTCTTGTAATAATTTGACTCTCACTGATTGACACTCTCTCTTCGATTTGCAGTAAACGTAAAGGATACTACTGGGGTAGTGTTAGTAAAGAAAAGGGATTGGTTTATTTGCAACCATTTATCCAGATTTTGAGCTTTTACACAATTTTGAAACCTACTGAACTTGATTTCTGGTTATTTTCCAGACAGGTAAAACAGAATGTGATGTATGTGTTATAAGATTTCAAGAGCTGTGATGGAAATTTCAATGAGTTCCAGTATGTCAAGCACCCCAGTCCGTGCTGGAGCTAATTCAGTCCCCAGTGGACATGTCATTGTGAATGAGAAATGGAGAGGTTCAGAACTCGTTCAAGGCTTTCAGGGTAAGTTGGTACAAGATAAGTCTTGGAGTAAAAAATGAGGTCTGCAGATGCTGGAGATCACAGCTGCAAATGTGTTGCTGGTCAAAGCACAGCAGGCCAGGCAGCATCTCAGGAATAGAGAATTCGACATTTCGAGCATAAGCCCTTCATCAGGGATAAGTCTTGTTCAACATCTTTGTGTTTCAAAATTCACCGGAGTGTTTGAGGTTGTGGGTTGACCTTGGAGAAATTTATAAAATCATGAGGGGCACAGATAGGATAAATAGACAAGGTCTTTTTCCAGGGTAGGGAAGTCTAAAACTAGATGGCATAGGTTTATGATGAGAGGGTAAAAATTTAAAAGGGACCTAAAGGATAGCTTTTGCACACAGAGAAGGTGGTTTCTGTATGGATTGAGCTGCCAGAGGTCATGGTGGAGGTGGGTACAATTACAACATTTACAAGTTATCTGGGTATATGAGTAGGAAGAGTTTCGAGGAATATAGACCAAATGCTGGCAAATGCGACTAGGTCAGATTGGGATGTTTGGTCAGTGCGGATGCGTTTTACTGAAGGGTCTGTTTCCATTCTGTATGGCGCTATGATTATAAATACTTTAGTCCAGTTTCTGGTTTCCTTTCATTTCATGTAATGTTGATGTCACTGACAAGGTGAACAGTTTTTGGATTAGTGGTGCTGGAAGAGCACAGCAGTTCAGGCAGCATCCAAAGTGCAGCGAAATCGACGTTTCAGGCAAAAGCCCTTCATCAGGAATAAAGGCAGTGAGCTCACAGCATGGAGAGATAAGCTAGAGGAGTTTTGCCCATCCCTAATTGTCCTTGAAGATAGTTGTTCGCTGAACTGTAATAGAGATCAGTGAAAGGTTGATCATGTTCTTTGTGGTCTGCAATCACAGTTAGATCAGGTAAGAGATTTCCCTGCCTGAAAGGCATTATTGAAATGGAGAGACTTTTATGATCATGGTTTCCTGACACCAGCTCTCAATTACAGATACATTGATTGAATTTAAATTTCACTAGCTACCATAGTGGAATTTGGGCCCATGAGCCCAGAGCATTAGTCTGGGTTTTTGGATTGCTAGTCCAGTGACATTATAAATGTGCCACAATATCAGCTAATGACCCATCACTATACAGCTACACTCAGGCAACCATCATAAATAACCTCTTGTGTGAGGTTTAGGGTCATGTATGGAATGAACTGCCAGAGGAAGTGGTGTAGACTAGTACAATTGCAGCATTTAAAAGGCATCTGGATGGGTATATGTATAGGAAGGGTTTGGAGATATGGGCTGGGTGCTGGCAGGTGGGACTAGATTCGGTTGGCATATCTGGTCGGCATGGATGAATTGGACCGAAGGGTCTGTTTCTGTGCTGTACATCTCTATGAATGGGACTGTAGCATTGCATTTTTTTCTGTCCTCTGGGAATTCCCTGTGCCACTCACATCACCTTTTGTTCCCTGCCATCTGGCTCTGTCCAGCTGTATGAGAATATTTCAGTGTTGCAATCTGACCTGTCTACCCGCAGCAAATTATCTCTAATCTTGACTTTGCTCTTCATCACAGCACTCTATCCCAGAAGTCCTTAACAATGTCTGGTTCAAACCTTTTCCTTATCCAGACACTCTTTCCTTTCCAGGGATAGTGTAGTTCAGTGTGATATTCAGCGCTACTCTCCACAGACCCTCTGGACCCCACAGATCATTTTGTGCTGTCAGATTATTGATTTGACATCAAGCTCTGAGTCAATATTTCCTCGACCAAATATTGAGGTGAAACTATCATTTCAATCCTTGACACATCTGCCAGTGTCTTCCCGTTGTTCTCTTTGGACCAAACAATGCTTGCTGGAATTTGAAATAAAGGGTGGGTAGATACACGTTTGGAACACTCTTTCACAAAGAGAAATGGTTGCTGGATCAGTTGTTCATAGAGTTGTAGAGATGTACAGCATGGAAACAGACCCTTCGGTCCAACCCATCCGTGCAGACCAGATATCCCAACCCAATCTAGTCCCAACTGCCAGCACCTGGCCCATGTCCCTTCACACCCTTCCTATTCATATACCCATCCAGGTGCCTTTTAAATGTTGCAATTGTATTTTAAATCAGATTATTTTTAAGCAAAGCTTTCAGGGAAATGGACCAAAGGTAGGAATGTGGAGTTGGGCTACTGATCAGTCACGATCTGATTGAATGGTGGATCAGACTGAAGGGACTGAATGACCTACTCCCACTCCTATGTTCCTAAGTTGACTCTCTTGAACATACAATAAACCTAACAAAATATATTGATTGTCAACAGATACTAATCAGCCACCTTTCTTCCCTCTGTTTGTGCTGTGTTCCCACCTGTCATTTACTCTTTACTCCCTCCTAACACCCTATCTCCTGCATACAAACCAACATTTTCCTAGCTTCCATCAGTTCTGAGGAAACATCACTGGATCCAAAATATTAACTTTGATTCCTCTTCACAGGTGCTGCCAGACCTGCTGAACTTTTCCAGCATTTTCTGTTTTTCTAATCAGCCATCCTCTGGATATACTTTCTTTGTAGGTCGGATTACAGTTATTTTTGAAGATGGTTTGGGTCTGGTTGATTTCCACATCTCCAAGCGTCTGTGTGTCTTGTATGTTTCTGAGGCAGACCTTGTGGCTGGAAGTGCATATAAAAGGAAGCTCGTCCGATTTCGAAATGTAAGTATGTGGGTGGGATCTTCCCTGTGCAGTGAAACTGATTGAGTTCAATTTAACTTCAGTTCCAAATTTCTCAAACCTATTTTTTTCTAAAAAAAAATATAACTTTTAAGTAGACATGGGTCAGTGGAGAAAATCTACCTGTTCCTTCCTTTGCCTGTTATCCTTGAATACCACATTGTGACCAGAAGATACTCAGCCTACACTCAGACCCTATTGATAAAAGTTTGGAGCCAGATATTATGCAAGATGGACCTTCCTGTTACTTTACACTCCGTTCAAAACAATGATGGAAATTCTGAGAGAGCACCATGATACTTATCTAATAGGCACCTGATGTGTCCCAGCACTCCACGCAAGTTCTGATACCAATATCATACCTTGCCTTGCAAACTGACCAGGCATTTCCAGCAGCTCGGGTGGTGCTGAAGGCTTGTGCAAGGTCACCCCATGTCAGTTCAGGCTGCAGTGGAAAAGTAAAAATTGACCACAACATGCCTGCACTGAGAAGCAGGAATAATCCCCAGTTGGGAACTCTGTGTTCCAGGGATTGCACCTGGAGTTACACAAGAACAGGAAGCATTCAACCTATCAACACTTTCATTTCTAAACTAGACCAATGCTGAAACCCCAACTCATTTTCTCTGAGCAAGTGTCATTGGACCCAAATATTAACTCTGATTTCATGCCACTGATGCTGCCAGACCTGCTGAGCTTTTCCAGCAACTTCAGTTTTTGTTTCTGATTTGCAGCCTCTGTAGTTTGTGCAGTTTCATTTCTCTAGGTCTCATTGTTATAACTCAAAAGAATGGATTCAATTAACCCTCCTTCCCAACCACCAAAGGATATCAGAGAGATGTGAGGCAAAGCCTTTTTAAGAAGCAAGTGGTAATGATCTGGAACTTGCTGTCTCCCAGGATGATAGAGGATGTGATCAATTGTTTCAAAAGGAAACTGAGTGGGCACTTCATGGAAATGAACCTGTAAGACTGTGGTGATAGAATGGAGATTTGGGACTGTATGGATTGCTGTACAGAAAGCTAGCATTGACTCACCGGATTATGTAAGACATATGGTATAGAAACCAGCCATTCTGCCCAATCAGTCCATGCTGGTGCTTATGCTCGATGCAAGCATCCTCCCAACTTTTCCCCATCTCAATCTATGATTGATGGAGAAGGTGGGCAGTATGGTCTGATTCTGTGTAGGTATGACATAATGTGGAGCTTAACAAAAATAGACAGCATCCCAAACAGTCTGGAGGAATTTATCATCAGTCATTTTAATTCGAGTATTGCTGAAAAAAGTCACCTTTTATAAAAGCTTTTTACCTTGCAAGGAGGGATTCTGGGTAATCCAAGATGGAGGACGGGAAAAATTTCTGGCTGTAAGAGCTGCTCCTTTCCTGAGGTATTTTAGGTGTTGGAGGTGATTTCCTTGAATTGCAGGAGCAGCAATTACTGTTTCATATGCTGTTGCATTGTTTTGGAACTTTGGGAAAAAAAAGTCAAAACAACAACAGTTTTAAAAGGGAGAAGAACAGACAAAGGAAGCACATCATGAGGTCAATGCAGGAGAGAGAGAGAGAAAGAAAGAAAGAACGAACCCACACTGCTAACTGACAGAGTTAGCAGTTACTGCCTTTGCTGTTGGACTCATGTATCGCTGGACATCAGAGTGCATCTGGGAAAATTAAAAAAGTGAAATTCATAACTGATCTTAGAGGAACTTGTTTGGAGAGGTCACAGCACAGAAGCAGATAAGTGGATTTTAAGTGTGGCCTTAAAATAAGTCTGCAGTAGTGAGTAGAGTGGGTTCTTTCTTGATTATATGTTTTATTAAGCTATGTCTCTTGATTGAACTTAAAAATATAAGCCATAAGTATTAATTTAACCTGGAGCAGTGTTTTGTAGAAGAATAAGACAGTGTTATGTTTTGGGTCGTAGATTGAAAGAAGTAAAATGTCCTTTAGTAGAGTGATATGTTGCTCTTGTCGGATGTGGGAGTTTCGGGAGTTTACGGGTTACTAAGGAATATATCTGCAATAAATGCCGTTGGTTGCAAATCCTATCAGATCAAATGGATCGATTGGAGAGGCAGGGAGAGGCAATGAGGAATTTACAAGAGCAAAGGGATGTGATGGATGGCAGTTATAGGAAGGTGGGAAAGTCACAGATACAGTCACAAAGATGGGTTAACTCTAGGAAAGGTAAGAGAGGTCGGCAGGTCATTTAGGAGTCTTCTGTGGCTATTCCCATTTCAAACAAGTATGCTGTTTTGGAAAATGTAGGTGATGATGGACATTTGAGGGTATGTAGCACGAGCAGCCAAGTTTCTGGTATTGAGACTGGCTCTAATGCAATGAGAGGTACGTCGGGTTCCAAGCGATCAATTGTGTTATGGGATTCTCTAGTCCGAGGTACAGACAGACGCATGAGAATTCCTAGGACCATGGCATTCCAACTGGAATTCTCTCAACAAACACATGGAGTTAGACCCCATCTACCACCCCCTGAGAAAATGAGCAGGAAGTGACTTCACCACAGGAAATGACATCATCAACCCAAACGTGTAAATAGAAACCAGGAGTTTTCAGCAGTGCTTCACTGAAATGTTACCCAGTAAGGTAATGAAACATCTGGAAATGAACCGTTCAGTGAGCAAACCTACATCCATAATTAAAAATCACACAACATCAGGTTATAGTCCAACAGGTTTAATTGGAAGCAATATAATTGGACTATAACCTGATGTTGTGTGATTTTTAACTGTGTACACCCCAGTCCAACACCAGCATCTCCAAACCATGACTACATCCGTAAGAAAGGGATGATCATCTTATTGGGATTGTGTTATTGGCCCCCCTAATAATCAGAGAGAAATTGAAAACAAATTTGTAAGGAGATCTCAGTTATCTGTAAAAATAATATGATGGTTATGGTAGAGGATTTTAACTTTCCAAACATCGACTGGGACTGCCATAGTGTTAAGGGTGTAGATGTAGAGGAATTTCAGTATGTACAAGAAAAATTTCTGATTCAGTATGTGGATGTACCTACTAGAGAAGGTGCAAAACTTGACTTACTCTTGGGAAATAAGGCAGGGCAGGTGACTGAGGTGTCAGTGGGGGGAGTACTTTGGGGCCGGTGATCATAATTCTATTAGTTTTAAAATAGTGATGGAAGAGGATAGATCAGATTTAAAAGTTGAAGTTTTAAATTGGAGAAAGGCCAATTTTTATGGTATTTAGCAAGAACTTTCAAAAGCTGATTGGGCATAGATGTTCACAGGTAATGGGACAACTGGAAAATGGGAAGCCTTCAGAAATGAGATAATGAGAGTCCAGAGAACTATATTCCTGTCAGGGTGAAAGGAAAGGCTGGTAGATATAGGGAATGCTGGGTGACTAAAGACATTGAGGGTTTCGTTAAGAGAAAGAAGGAAGCATATTGTCAGGTAAAGACAGGATAGATCAAGTGAATCCTTAGAGTATAAAGGCATTAGGAATATATTAAGAGGGAAATCAAGAGTGTAAAAAGGGGACATGAGATAGTTTTTGCAAATACAGTAAAGGAGAATCCAAAGAGTTTTTACAAATACATTAAGGACAAAATGGTAACTAGGGAGAGAATAGGGCCCCTCAATGATCAGCAAGGCGGCCTTTGTGTGGAGCTGCAGAAAATGGGGGAGATACTAAATGAGTATTTTGCATCAGTGTTTACTGTGGAAAAGGACATGGAAGGTATAGACTGTAGGGAAATGCATGGTGACATCTTGAAAAATGTCCATATTATAGAGAAGGAAGTGCTAGATGTCTTGAAATGGATAAAAGTGGATAAATCCACAGGACTTGATCCAGTATATCCTAGAACTCTGTGGAAAGCTAGGGAAGTGATTGTGGGGCCTCTTACTGAGATATTTATATCATCGATAGTCACAGGTGAGATGCCAGAAGACTGGAGGTTGGCTAACATGGTGCCACTGTTTAAGAAAGGTGGTAAGGACAAGCCAGGGAACTATAGACCGATGATTCTGATGTCGGTGGTGGGCAAGTTGTTGGAGGGAATCCTGAGAGACAGGATGTACATGTATTTGGAAAGGCAAGAACTGATTAGGAATAGTCAACATGGCTTTGTGCGTGGGAAATCATGTCTCTCAAACTTGATTGAGTTTTTTGAAGAACTAACAAAGAGGATTGATGTGGGCAGAGCAGTAGATGTGATCTATATGGACTTCAGTAAGGCATTTGACAAGGTTCCCCATCGGAGACTGGTGAGCAAGGTTAGATCTCATGGAATACAGGGAGAACTAGCCATTTGGATACAGAACTGGCTCAAAGGTAGAAGACAGAGGGTGTCAGTGGAGGGTTGCTATTCAGACTGGAGGCCTGTGACCAGTGGAGTGCCATAAGGATCCGTGCTGGGTCCTCTACTTTTTGTCATTTAGATAAATGATTTGGATGTGAGCATAAGAGGTACAGTTAGTAAGTTTGCAGATGACACCAAAATCGGAGGTGTAGTGGTTAGCAAAAAACCTCAGATTACAATGGGATCTTGATCAGATGGGCTGAGAAGTGGCAAATGGAGTTTAATTTAGAATTAATTTTGGGAAAGCAAATCTTAGCAGGACTTATACACTTAATGGTAAGGTCCTAGGGAATGTTGCTGAACAAAGAGACCTTGGAGTGCAAGTTCATAGCTCCTTGAAAGTGGAGTTGCAGGTAGACAGGATAGTGAAGAAGGCATTTGGTATTCTTTCCTTTATTGGTCAGTGTATTGAGTTCAGGACTTAGGAGGTCATGTTGTGGCTGTACAGGACATTGGTTAGGCCACTGTTGGAATATTGCGTGCAATTCTGGTCTCCTTCCTATCAGAAGGATGTTGTGAAACTTGAAAGGGTTCAGAAAAGATTGACAAGGATGTTGCCAGGGCTGGAGGAATTGAGCTATAGGGAGAGGCTGAACAAGCTGGGACTGTTTTCCCTGGAGCGTCGGAGGCTGAGGGGTGACCTTATAGAGCTTTATAAAATCATGAGGAGCATGGATAGGATAAATAGACAAAGTCTTTTCCCTGGGATGGGGAGTCCAGAACTAGAGGTCATAGGTTTAGGGTGAGAGGGGAAAGATATAAAAGAAGCCTAAGGGGCAACTTTTTCATGCAGAGGGTGGTACGTGTATGGAATGAGCTGCCAGAGGATGTGGTGGAGGCTGGTACAATTACAACATTTAAAAGGCTGGATGACTATATGAATAGGAAGGGTTTGGACGGATATGGGCCAGTGCTGGTAGGTGGGACTAGATTGCGTTGGGATATCTAGACGGCATGGACGGGTTGGACCTAAGGGTCTGTTTCCGTGCTGTACATCTCTATGACTAATACAAATTCAAGAGGAATGATATCAGTTATACTTGTGAGAAGAGAGTCCTGATTGATTAGCAAGTTGGACTCTGATTGGTATTGGCAATACATTCTCCTCTCAATAATCTAAATGTTTAGCTTTACTGTGAATTGGCATTCTTGCAAATTGTCCTGATTGAGTGAAAGGGAAAACTTTTCAACAAAATGTCTGATTTCAGCAATTCGCAGTGTCTGTACTACCAAATGACTGTTTTTAATTCACTGAAATCCTCCTGTATCCAGGCCAACACTACTCCCTCAGTCGACATCTGTAAAACTTATTGATCTTAATGTGGGCTGTGGAACTCCCCTGGTCTAGAATGGCTACTACATTCACAACTTTATGAAATGTTATGAAACTGAAACCAACATTGAGGGTGTATTTGAACTGCAAGGATTAGATTTTCATTGTTTAGAGTTTCCAGAATTTGGAGAGGCTGATACCCACCTGGCCAGCAATGGCTCCTTTGCTGGAAAATACATTGATATCCCTTTGGCCCATCCAGGTCTATGAAGCTTTAGCTGAGACTGCACTGTTCTGCTTCCCCTCCATCCTGTTAAGTGGCTGATTGTCTGGTAACAAGTTCAAATTCTCGCTACTCTCTTGGGAAAAAAATTCTTCTGAATTCCCAGTTTAATTATTTGGTGATCGTTGATTAATGGCTTCTGTGTCAACTCTATCAAAGCTTTTCATCACTTTTAAAAAAAAAATCAGATCACCTTTCAACGTTTCCTTTTCAAGAAAAAGCTAGACTGTCCTTTATTTCACGATAGGTACACCCTTGCAGTTCTGATATCGTCCTCATAAATAGATCTATATCCTCACCAGTGCCTCTATCCATTTTCAAGAAATGGTGACCAGATCAGTACATGCTCCACCAATTGCAGATGAACCAAAGTTCGGTACAATTTCACCTCATTTCCCTCCTATTCAATTTAAATCAATTAGAATTTCACTTGGTGACATGTGAATTACCTGTTCTGCTGTAATAAGTGATGGCAGGATGATGGACTGCTGTTATCGACAGCAATCCATATCATCACCCTGCTACTAGAGAATTAGTTCTATAGAGGTTAGTGGCTGCAAGAGAGAGAGGATATTGGAGAGGCAGAATGTGAAAATAAAAATGGTTTTTGAATATCTAAAGGATCAATTCAAAGGATGATGCTCAGAGGGAGAGGTCCTTCATTATTTGAAGGCTATATGGTCTGTTAATTTTGTCAATATTTTTATCGGCATCTATTATCTTTAACTCTAGGCAAGTACTTTAAATGGAATCGTTGTGGTGGAAAAAAGCCCACTGAGTGAGCAGTACTTCCCTGCAGTGCAAAGGTTTGTGGTGTTAGAGCTGGGAATGACTGTGTTGCCTGTGGCCAACCAGACGGAGGCCTCACATCTCATCGCCCAGTTGGTAAGAACTGCCTGCCATGTTATTCTAATGCCTTCCTTCAATTCCAGTCTCCCTTCTTCGTCCCTATCCTGTTTATCCTCGCCATTCTAGTTTGTGTCTTCTGTTGCCTGGGCCGAAGATTCTTAATAGGAGAAAGTAGGACTGCAGATGCTGGACGGTCAGAGTTGAAAAGTGTTTTCTTAATGAGGGTGTTGTCCTTGTGAACATCAGGAGGTTCAATGTGTGCTCGTACAAGTAGCTACTCTAGTCTAATGTCTCAGAGTACTCTGCTGTTAGATGGACCAGAGCAAGTGAAGCAGTGTGTAGTCTGTTGTCTTTGCTGCCAAAGCACAGCAGATCCTGATGATGGGCTTATGCCCAAAACGTTGACTCTCCTGCTTCTCGGATGCCTGCTGGCCTGATGTGCTTTTCCAGCACCACACTTTTCAACCCAGACTCTTAATTCCATCCGCAAATGTGTTGCTGGTCAAAGCACAGCAGGCCAGGCAGCATCTCAGGAATAGAGAATTCGACGTTTCGAGCATAAGCCCTTCATCAGGATGAAGGGCTTATGCTCGAAACGTCGAATTCTCTATTCCTGAGATGCTGCCTGGCCTGTTGTGCTTTGACCAGCAAAACATTTGCAGCTGTGATCTCCAGCATCTGCAGACCTCATTTTTTACTCTTAATTCCATCCCTCAACCTCTCTCTCTCAAACTCTCTTTCCACTTTTTTTTAAGACATTCCTGAAAAGCTCTTCAGCCAGCCTTTTGGTTGCCTCCCCTAATATTTCTTAAGAGTTATGAAATACTCAGCAGATTTTGGACAGGGAGCACAAATTAAAATTTCCTTTCTTTTTAGGATTCACGGGATGTGGGTGTGTCATTAGTGCCTTAGCCTAATTTTCTTTGACAAATCAACAAACTCTCTAGAATCAGTTCAAAATGTAACTGTTTTTCAGCAAGGAGAGAGAGAGAGACAGAGAGGGGAGATCGGTGATAGTGGAAATGAGAGTAAAATGATGGCAGGATGATGGTGCAGCAGTCATTTTGTCATGTTTCTTTACTTATTCTATGATATTCTCTTTTGACTCGCATCATCGCACTCAAGTGAAACAGATTAACTGTAACTTGTTGCTGTAATTTATTTCATGGGAGCTTGCTGTGTACAGATTGTCTATTGTGTTGTCCACGTTTTGACAGGAATGACCTCATTGTCAAACAAATCTATGCCACACTAACATGGAAACAGTTTGCTATCGAGTTAACAGTCCAGTCGACATTCAGCTACCACACTGTGAATGGTTGTGGTGCCACCAGAACTGATCTCTCCAGCATGTGTTCAGTTGTGTGGTGATGGTCTAACATTTGCACCCACTGTCACAAATTTGAGCTGTTTCTCATGTCCTCTTGTGCAGCAAGTGGTCACGTTATCCCCTCAGGTTGAGAGTTGGATTTTCCGTGAAAGATTAAAATCTTGGACATAACTGCTTTGGCCAGTTTCAAGGTTGGGGTCAGGGATGTTTGTAGTCAGCCTGGAGCTGGGTCATTGTGAGTGGGGCTGTCCTCAGTTTGTGGAGTGTGCTGTGTGGCTCAGCGGCTAGGTTTTGAGGTTCTGTGTCGATAGCAGTGCATCGTCAGCTGACAGTCAATGGTGTTTTCTTAATGAAGATGTTTTCCTTGTGAACATCAGGAGGTTCAATGTGTACTCGTACAAGTAGCTACTCTAGTCTAATGTCTCAGAGTACTCTGCTGTTAGATAGACCAGAGCAAGTGAAGCTGTGTGTAGTCTGTTGTCTTTGCTGCCAAAGTGGTTTCCATCTGAGATTCAATCTCATCTTGACCTTCACTCCAATGGCCTGGAGGTGTTGGCATTCATTCAATGTTTGGTTAAGATGCCAAAATATTTTTTAGATTTAGGTTTTATTGTCTTGTGAATTCAAATACAGGAGTACAATGAAGAGTGTACAAGGTCACCATTCTCCAGGGTACATCTTAGTGTACAAAAAAACAGGATTAAAAACAGAAGCAAAAATTAAAGAACAGCCAAAAGAAAATGTACAAAACAATTGCCCATCATGGGTCCTCACTGCCAGAAAAACGAAGTCCATCCCTCTTTTTTGATCTTGGGTCATGAGTGAGTGGTCAGCAGAGAACGAGACAATTAAATTCCCCTTTAAGTTGTTCAAGTGGAATGCTGGAACAACAATTTCTGTTGTGTTTAACAGTGTGGTAAAGGAACAATGATTGAGGATAAAGAGGGTTATGCTGGTTGAGTTAGCCAAGGATGGATGAGAGAAGGTTTATGTTGAGATGAGTGGCTGGGCTGAATCACCTGTTTTGGGTCAAACATTTAGATGCCCTGAGGACACAAGGGTTACAAAAGAAATGAGAGTTCTTTCATTCTAGTCCATCTGTTTAGAACAATTGCTGTCAATCGTTTGTGAACTAACCCCACCCACTGTTTTCTTGCAGATTCACGAGGAGAGTAAGGAGCAGGGGCGCAATCCCTTCCAGCGCAGGGCACACTCTCATTTGTGTGATGCTAGGATCCTGGCCAGCATCCAGCAGATCCCTGGAGTCGGGAAAGTCAAAGCCATGAGTCTGCTGCAACACTTCCCCAGTATTCAGCAACTCAGTGTTGCCAGTACCCAGGAGCTGGAAGCCGTAGTAGGACAGGCACTGGCTCAGCAGATCACTTGGTTCTTCTCACCACCAAACTGATGCCTGGGCTTTATAGATCATCAAAGTCAGTGATTTACTCAAGAGCTGCCTCATGGTGGAGCTGCTGTCACTGCCAGGTGTGAACCAACTCACTATCCAATACTCCAGGTTGATCAGCATCACAGGAAGCTGCTGCAGGAGAACTTCCTGCAACATCCTGTAAGTAATCATTTCAGTGATGCTCCTGGCTCGGAATTAACATCTAACTTGGATTAGAGAATGGTGAACTCCGGAACTAATGTGGAGAATACTCTCCAGTCTAGACCAGTTCTGTCTGCTGCAGTGATCAGTGTTTTTAGAGATAAGGGGTTGTGGCCTGGGAGAGATGTTAAGAGTGTGTTGACTGGGAAATGCATTTTGTGCAAAAGATTCTCAAATTAAAAATACTTCCAATGTCTCTCACTCTGTTATTGTGGATAAAACTCCATCAGGTCAGATACAATTAAACTGGAGTCTGCAGCTTTCTTTCAGACACTCTTTGCTTCAAAACTCAGTTTTCCTTGTCTTGCTGTAACTGTTAAGAGCAGTTAAATATCTTGATAGGGCGATGGTGATGTAGCAGTGATGTCACTGGCCAAGTATGACAGAGGTGAAAATGTGTTGCTGGAAAAGCACAGCAGGTCAGGCAGCATCCAAGGAACAGGAAATTCAACATTTCGGGCATAAGCCCTTCATCAGGAATGAAGGGCTTATGCCCGAAACGTCGAATTTCCTGTTCCTTGGATGCTGCCTGACCTGCTGTGCTTTTCCAGCAACACATTTTCAGCTCTGATCTCCAGCATCTGCAGACCTCACTTTCTCCTCCAAGTATGACAGAGGCCCAGGCTAAAGCTCCAGGAACACGTGGCAATTGGTGCAGCTTGAATCATTCTGCAATTGAAAGCTAGTCTCAGTCATGGTCACCATGGAACCATAGTCAATTAGACTGTGTTTATAAACTCACCTGGAGTCCTGCCATCCTCAACCACTCTGGTTGACTCAAGTGCCCCCTGAAGCAGCTGGACAAACCACTCTGTCCAAGGGCAATTAGGATGGGTAATAAACGCTGCTCTGTCATTCACTTCATGAAAGAAGCATTTTTAAAAGTGAATAGAATACTGCCTAGAAGGTAAACTAGTAAAACTTGCAAATGACACATTGAGTTGTTATAAGAGAGAGGAGTAAAATTAGGCCATTCTGCCCATCGAGTCTGTTCTGCCATTTGAACAGGGTGGATATGTTTCTCAACTCTATTCTCCTGCCTTCTCCCGAGAACCTCTGATCCCTTTACTAATCAAGGCCTAGTAGTATTATTGCTAGACTATTAATCCAGAAACCCAGATAAGTGTTCTGGGGTCCTAGGTTTGAATCCTGCCATGGCAGATTATGTAATTTGAATCAACAAAAATCTAGAATTAAAAGTCTAATGATGACTAGGAACCCAATTGTCAGTTGGAAAAAACACATCTGGTTCACTAATGCCCTTTAGCGAATAAGACTACTGTCCTGGCCTCTGACTCCAGCCCCACCGATGGGCAATGAACACTAGTCTAGCCAGCAACACCCACATCTCATGAATGAAACAACCTTTTAAAGAAAGAACTAATCTGTCAGTCTTAAAAACATTCAATGACATAGTTGGTAAGGCCTTCTATGGCCAGGAGTCTCAGTGACCACCATCTGTACCTAGTCAGTATATTCGTTTCCAAATGTTCTGATTTACTGGTTTTATTTCCTCTGTTGTAAGACAGGCAAGAAAAGGATCAGGCAGATTTCTCACACTTAGCAAAATATTGCTAACAAACAGGAGCTATTCAGGGAGAGAGGCAGAATTAATACTGGAGATGAGAAATAGATGCAGCTTCCTTGGTTTGTTTTACTGATTATGAAACCACTGCAAAACCTTGTATAATTAAGCCCACTTATTTTAATTCTTTCACCATTAGATCCTAATGTTATTGATCACAATCATCTTTATAGCTACAGGGATAAAACATACATGTCAGCAAGTGATTAAATCTAGGTCTTTCCAATCTAGAGGATAGAGGTGGGGCTGACCATGGCCTGGGTTCAAAGCTGGGCTATCTGTTTCCATTACTTCCTGAGAGAATCTGGTCACTAAACGGACCATGAAGTGGCTGAAAGTTTCTGGAGATTAGTGTTTGCTGGGCTTCCTCTAGTGTAGTCCTGTTAAATGCTCCAACTCCCCTTCCAAGTTGCAGATTGCTATCAGCTTCTGGACTAATGTCTCTCCTGCTCTATGGCAGTTACTCAAACCTCTTGTGAACCCAGCAAATCAGAACTTTCCAGTCTAACTAATATATAACAGAGGTGCCGGTATTAGACTGGGGTAGACAAGGTCAGAAGTCACATGACACCAGGTTATAGTCCAAAAAGTTATTTGAAATCACAAGCTTGAGTAGCACTCAAAGCTGGTGACTTCAAATAAACCGGTTGGGCTAGAACCTGCTTCATGTGACTTTGACCCTAAGTAACATGAAGAGTAGGGTCTGAGTTATTGCCTGAGGCTGCAGCCCCCTCACGGTTCCTCTGGAGTCTGGTTGCTACCGATTGTCATTCTGGTCACAAGTCAAGAAATTCAGGCAAGCAGTTTTACACTTAATTTGATCTTTAATTTCTACACATTACATCTGTACAATGAGATTTTTAAAAATCACAACATAAATAATCCAATTACAAAACAATGGCTGGAAGACTGAGTTGCAGAAGTGTGTCTCTGTGTTGTACAAGGTATAATTGCTGTACCAACCGGACAGAGTTCCAATAGAAATGGCATCCTTGTGAGCAGTACCAGTTTGTCATGGACAGCAGTAATAATCTTCATTTGGAAGAGCTACTTACTACCACCTCATTTCATAGGCAGTAGCACTTCTGTTTAACCAGGTAGAAAGTGCCATTCCAGGGGGGATAGATCCTATCCTACAGGGTGACATGGTCAGATCGGACTTCCCCATCCCACAGTACAGGCAAAGTGGGACAGGAGGGGCAAAGCTCAGTGGGAAGATATAATCAAGATGTGTCAGATTTTCTGTTAAATATAGGACAAACTCTGTACAAAACAATGTATAAATACTTCCTGAAGTTAAACCCACATAGACCCGAGTAAAATATAGTTAAAGATACGTACCCAAAAATAAATCAGACTTTGTTTTAGATTTATATTCTAATTAAATTAAGGCACAATTTTCATTTGAGTATCAAACAGTAATATTTTAAATCTACCCTGTAGATAGTATTTATAAACTAACAAAGCATTGTATTGGCCATACAACCTCAGCAATCCAAAACACTTGAATCTCTTTTTAAATGGAATTAGCTGCTTGTTCATTCTTCAAAAGACTTTAATTTGATAGAGGGGATGTCAATTTATCTTGGCCCTTTGGAGACCATTTCTGGGATTTGCACCAAGCAGGAGGTTAATTGACCAATGACCAGAACTTCTGTCTACTGAGTAGAGTGCGTTAGCAAAGTGTCCTGCCCTCTCTTTTCCTCATTTATCAATCCTATAATGTCATCTGGAAGCTTCAGACAGGGTGCAGCAGCATGCAAGAGAAACACAAACATGCAAGAACTAGGACACCTCTGTTACATTGGATGGCAGAGATAGAGGTTCATTCTGGGAAGAAAGTAATCATTTGTTGAAATGTGTATGAGGGTTACACTTTTGGTCACTCAAACTCAGTGAGCTGCATAGCAAGAGTTGGGATTAAGGCAGCTGAACATCAAGCAGGAGACATACTGCATCTGATAGGAGGACACTTTGTGGGAGTAAAATGGTGCTTGTCCAGACAATGATTCTTGAAGCCTTCATTTTCTGGCTTCTGGTGCAAGTGAGAGCAGAGGCTGGGTAGGATGTCTACATTGTGTTAGGGGTTAGAATCAGGAGTCCAGTCATAGGCAGGGTCCCTCAGTACAGGCAGCTCCCATCTAACGTCTCTCTGTTGGAAACTTGCTGGGGACGATCATCTACTGCTGAGGGAAGGCTGACTGTACTTGCTGTCTTCTTTGTGTTCTTACCACCCCAGTTGAGGAATGACAGTTTCTTCACCACTTTCTTGCCTTTCCTGCTCTTTGCATCATCCAGAGTCAGGCACGTCAATGAATAGGTTTTGGGTAATCCTCCACTGTACGTCGCACACTTGGGCTGAGATCACAAATGAACAAATTAGCAAAGTGTCCAAAAATTGCTAAAACCGATCACGATACTGTCTGTGCTTGAAAGACACTATTGGCTTTTCCATTGGCTAAAACAAACTAGTTTTCTGCATAATTAGCGAGTGTCTGATGAAACAGGGGTAAGTCACAGAGTTACAAACTCACAACTGGATTTAGAGGAAAACTGAACATTCCCTGCTTTCACATAGTCAGAGTCATACAGCATAGAAACAGACCCAACGCTCCAACTCATCCACAACGACCAGACATCCGAATCTGATATAGTCCTGTTTGCTAGCATTTGACCCATATCCCTCTTCCATCCAGATGTCTTTTAAAATGTTATAATTGTACCGGCCTCCATCACCACCTCTGGTAGCTTATGCCATACACACACCACCCTCTGTGAAAATGTTCCCTCTCGGGTCCCGTTTAAATCTTTCCCAGAAGACATAGGAGCTGAAATTAGGCCATTCAGCCCATAGAGTCTGCTCCACCATTCAATCATGGCTGATCAGTTTCTCAACCCATTCTCTTGCTTTCCCCCCTTGACAATCAAGAACCTATCTCTGTCTAAAATATCCTCAATGACCTGGCCTTCCCCTAACCTTAAACCTATGGCCTCGAATTTTGGATTCCCTTACCCTAGGATTAGAGGACTCTTTCCCCTCGCCTTTTTGCCATGGTTTGTAATCCCTGCAGGTGAATATTTGTATTTATTAGCTACAGCAGAAAATAGTGTCCCTCTAATGAATTGGATATTTTGACAGTAGAAGCTCCTTTGACTAACAGAGAGAAGTGTTGGAGAAGTCGTTGGTCAAATAATTAAAGTTGAGGAGAAAGAGCCCAGTAACCACCAGCAAAACATCCTGGTGAGAGGACAGCACCAACTGAGCTCCCAGTGGTCTGCTTGGAGATTCCAGAAACCACTCAAACCAATACAAGGCATCTTCAGTTCCAGGCCCCATCAGGCAATGTACACAGCAAGTATAATGATGTTACATCTGAACAGAAATTAGTCATTGATCATAAACCCCTGTAAACAGAAATACAGTTTTAACATTTCCCTCCTTGGGACAATATTTCCAATGTTGCTGCTCATTTTCTTTAAAGAAAGTTTGTTTCTTGGAATAAATAAATGGAAATACTTTGCTGAATTTCAACACCAATTATACTACAGGCAATGAGCTGGTTGGAGGTTATAGGGAACACGAGCCTGGCCATAGGAGTTTATCGCCAGAGGAATAATTATATTTTTCTCAACCTGTCCTATCTATAATCAGCAATCATCGCGTTAACACCCAAACTGTGGTTTTGATGGAATCCTTGATCCCAAAGTTTTTATTGACAGGAGGCTAAGCGGGGCAGCTGAGGACATGTTCACCTGATCCCTGTAACACTGTAAGTAAAAAATGAGGTCTGCAGATGCTGGAGATCACAGCTGCAAATGTGTTGCTGGTCAAAGCACAGCAGGTTAGGCAGCATCTCAGGAATAGAGAATTCGACGTTTCGAGCATAAGCCCATACACTGTAACCACATCTCAAACTCATTTGCATTACACTTGGGAAAACACTGGCACAGAATCAGGGTCAGGAGTTGAGCTGAGACGGAGATCACAAAAGGCAGTGCCAACCCTATTTCCATTCCAGTCTTAAACCAGCCACCCCCTCACCAGCTGCACATTGTCACCCAGTGTTGTCTAGGCAATCAGACCAGGCCAGCTGACAGAGGAGAAACCAAATGTTCCCTCCCCAGTCAGCAAAACAGCACCACAGTAAGACTAAATTTGCAGTGGAATAAAAACGAACGGTGGGGGGGGGGGGGGGGGGGGGGAAACTCGCTAGCACTGGGCTGTGCTGGACATGGTGGGGGGGGGGGGGGGGTAAGGTTTGCACCACTGGCCATCTACATTCTCCTCCAAATCATTTACACTTCTGTCACACACAACAGAGGACCCAGCACCGTGCCTCGGAGGGGGGCCCCCGACACAGGCCACACTGCACTGTGCCCCGGAGGGCTATTGCTCATGATCCATCGAGTTGCTGATCAATGGGCTAGATTGCCCCTTTAGCTCATTTGCCCCTTATGCTTGTCTCACCAACAGACCAGCATTGCATCAACCACAGTAGTACCCTTCCCTAACAGCACCAGGGGTGATCCTACACCCCAAAGACAGATAATCCCTATCACCTTCTCCAGACAGGCAATAATGCCAACATCCCACGGAGTAATTAATAAATACTCAGAGTCAGAGATGTACAGCATGGAAACAGACTCTTCGGTCCAACCCATCCATGCTGACCAGATATCCCAACCTAATCTACTCCCACCTGCCAGCACCCGGCCCATATCCCTCCAAACACTTCCTAGTCATATACCCATCCAAATGCCTTTTAAATGTTGCAATTGTACCAGCCTCCACCACTTCCTCTGGCAGGTCATTCCATACACGTACCACCCGCTGCATGAAAAAGTTGCCCCTTAGGTCTTTTACATCTTTGCCCTCTCACCCTAAACCTATTCCCTCCAGTTCTGGACTCCCCACCCCAAGGAAAAGACTGTCTATTTATTCTATCCATGCCCCTCAATTTTGTAAATCTCTTAATACCTTCCCTGGATGTATTTCCAGAAATATCCTCCCTCAGTACAGCTGTAAAGCTATCCCTTATCAAAATCACCACTCCCCCTCCTCTCTTGCCTCCCTTTTGACCCTTCCTGTAGTGTTTGTATCCTGGAACATTAAGCTGCCCATTCCTGAGCCATGTTTCTGTAATTGCTATAATATCCCATTCCCATGTTCCTAACCATGCCCCAAGTTCATCTGCCTTTCCTATTAAGCCCCTTGCATTTAAATAGATGCAGTTTAATTTATCAGTCCTACCTTGTTCTCTACTTTGTCCCTGCCTGCCCTGACTGTTTGACTCGCTTCTGTTCTCAATTGTACCAGTCTCAGATTGATCTCTTTCCTCACTATCTCCCTGGGTCCCCCCTCCCCCCCGCCTTACTAGTTTAAATCCTCTTGAGCAGCTCTAGCAAATCTCCCTGCCAGTATATTAGTCCCCTTCCAATTTAGGAGCAATCCGTCTTTGTACAACTCATTTCTACCCCAAAAGAGATTCCAATGATCCAAAAATGTGAATCCTTCTCCCATACACCAGTTCCTCAGCCATGCATTCATCTGCTCTGTCCTCCTATTCCGCCCTCATTAGCTCATTGAACTGGGAGTAATCCAGATATTACTACTCTTGAGAACCTTCTTTTTAAATTCCTGCCTAACTCTCTAATCTCCCTTCAGAATCTCAACCCTCTCTCTTCCTATGGTGTTGGTTCCAATGTGGACAATGACCTCCTGCTGGCCCCTCTCCCCCGTGAGAACATTCTGCAGCCTCAGATATCCTTGATCCTGGCACCAGGGAAGCAACACACTATTTGGACTTTTCGCTGCTGGCCACAGAAATGTCTGTCTGTACCTCAGACTAGAGAATCCCCCTAACACAATTGATCTCTTGGAACCAGACATACTCCTTGTTGCATTAGAGCCAGTCTCAATACCAGAAACTTGGCTGTTCATGCTTAGTTCCCCTGAGAATCCATCACCCCTACATTTTCCAAAACAGCATACTTGTTTGAAATGGGGATAGCCACAGAAGACTTTTGCCCTAGCTGCCTACCTCTCTTACCTTTCTTGGAGTTAACCCATCTATATGACTGTATCTGCGACTTTTCCCCCTTCCTATAACTGCCATCCATCACATACTGTTGCTTTGTAAATTCCTCATTGCTTCTAAATGTCTCTCCAACCAATCTATTCGATCTGATAGGATTCTCAATCGCAGTATTTACTGCTGATATAATCTGTAGTAACCTGTAAACTTTCCTTAAACTCCCACATCTGACAAGAAGCACATATCATTCTAAAGGCCATTTTTGCTCCTTCACAATCTACAGACCCAGAAAATAACAGTCTTATTCCTCTACAAAACACTGCCCCAAGTTAAAATAAGCTATAACTATTAATTTAAGTTTAATCAAGAGACATATCTCAAAAAACATAATCAAGAACGAACCCACTCTGCTCACTACTGCAGACTTTCCGTAGGCCACACTTAACACTATACACTTATCCGTTTCTGTGCTGTGACCTTCACCCAAACAGGTTCCTCCAAGATCATTTATGAATTTCACTGTTAATTTTCCCAGACACACTCCAATGTCCAGTGATACATGAATTCAAACAGCAAAGGCAGTAACAGTGCAGGTTCATTGGTGTCAGTTTCTTTCTCTCTCTCTCTCCTGCACTGACCTCCCCATGTGCTTCCTTTGTCTGTACTTCTCCCTTCTTAAAACTGCTGTTGTTTTGACATTTTTTCCTCCAAAGTTCAAAAACAATGCAATAGCATATGAAACAATAATTGCTGCTCCTAGAATTCAAGGAAATCACCTCCAGCACCTAAAATACCTCAGGAAAGGAGCAGCTGTTACAGCCAGACATTTTTCCCATGCTCCGTTCCATTTTCATTGTTGGAGTTGGGGGCCTGCATGGTTGACAAAGAGAGGAAAAAGGGGTGACAAGGAACTCAGCTCATTTGAGGTGCCCAAGAGGTGATTTCAAAGTGAAGAGGGTTATAGATGAGATATTGATCCAAGCCTGTAGTTCAATCATGTCTCACTTCCCTTTTCCTCAATCCCATAGGAAACAGTTACACTACACTCACTAACCAGCTTGTTAGTTACACTGCACAAGTATACCAGAGAGAATCAGCCTCAAACAGATCATGGCCAAGTCAGAGAAGAGTAATGAGGAGTGAGGACCAAGTCAGGATTTCTAGTCTCAGGATCGACTTAAACAGAAAACTTTACTGAGGTAAAACCAGCCAGCGAGAGGCATGGCACCTGCTCTGCCGAACAGTATGGAACAAAACAAACCAACACTGCCAGTGTGTAACAACGGCATTAGATTTGCTCATCCCTGTACAATATTCCTACACTGTCCCAGCAGAATCTGTGAATGTCCCACAGTCACTCACCAGCTGTGCAGTCTCCAGGCCCTGAGGGCTGATGACCTGAATGTCTAATCCATTTTCAGGCATTTCCTTCAGCATTTGAATCACTTCACTCACCGAGCTCCATTTACAGTCCTTTCCTGCAACAGACACAATGATATCTCCATCCTTTAGGCCTGACCGCTAAAAACAGAAAGAGAGACAGAGTCAGAACTCCTTCACAAACTACTGACTGATCCATTAAGCTGCTCACACTGGGGAGATTCAAGCTGGCGATGATCCAGTAGGTCTGCCCTGCCGAGCTCTGCACCAGAACCCAGACAAACTGGTGCACTCACCCTCTCTCTATTACCCACTGTGGTAGAAATGGTTCGTTTTTGACCCCGAGAATTGCTGTGTGTTAGTTTAAAATAGTAATGAGAAAATTCACTCAAGGGAAGGCACTGTGAGGATTGCAACAAGCAGGGCAGTCCCCTGCAGTACAGGGCACATCCACGGCCACAGCGTCAGCCCCTGTGAATGCTCCGAGAGAAGATCGATTCAGCAATGGAGGAAACACTGACCAGGCTGGAACAGATCTCAGTCATGCTGCAGAAGCATGACCAGGAGATCCAGCTCTCAGCAGCGCATCTTGGAGGTGGAGCAATGGACCGCAGCTTCCGAAACCGCAGTAGAATTCTCGGCAGGCAGGTCCATGCCCCGGAACGGCAAGTACAGGCCTTGGAAGTGCAGGTCGACGACCTCGAAAATAGAGGCCGTCGGAAGAACATCGATCTGGTGGGTCTCCCTGAACAGGAGGAAGGCGGCCACAGCTCGTCAGCTTCTTGGAGCAATGGCTCCCGCAGTTTCTGAAGCTGGCAGTTGAGGTAGGCCAGGTGCTGATTGAACGGGCACATTGGGTCAGAGTGTGCAGGCCTGGATCAGACCAGTGCCCCCACCCAGTCCTAGTGCGACTCCAGCATTACAGGGATAAGCAAATGAAGCTGGAAGCCTCTAGAGCACTGGAGAAGGATCCACAGGCTCTGATATACAAAGGATCACAAATTATGTTTTTCCAAGACTTTTCTGCAGTCGTGATTCGCAAGAGGAAGGCCTTTGATGAGATAAAAAGGCACTTGAATGTCCAGTATTCCGAAAGATATCCGGCAATATTACATTTCAGCCACGGAGGTTCCATGTTTAATTTCGACTCACCAGGAAAGGCAAAGGACCTCCTGGCTGCCTTAAACTAGACTGGCTGGCTCAAATAACATGGACAATAATGTTTACTTTGATTTTCTCTGTAGTTCGCCTGGTTTTTCTGGTTGTCGTCCTAATTGTTCTTTTTTCCACTGGGTTTTTTTGTATCAGGAGTACCTAGGGTTGAAGTATGGATAGGATGTGGTTGAGTGCCCACTTTTTATTTTGTTGTTATAAGATATGTGTAACTTTTTCTTGCTGTGTTGTCTGGGACTTCAGCTTGAAGGATCCATGGGGGGTTTAGTGGGTAGTGTGAGCGCCCCTTGTGGGCAAAGGGGAAAGTCTCCTTTCATTTGTGTTATATGTTGGTCTGTTGTAGAGGTAGTTGGAGAAGTAGTTGTTAGAAGTTTTGATTTGATAGTTTTGGTAGTTGTATTTTTAAATTTATATGAACTGTTTGCACTCAGCACTCTACGAGTGGGGTTCTTCCTCCTGGGGGTGTCACGGGCTGTTTCAGACAGCTATGGCTACCCATTCATTTAAATGTGCACCAGGAATATTAAGGGACGTCATTCACCAATTAAAGGAAAAATCATACTTTCAAGCCTTAGAAAAAAGAGACGGTCGATGTAGCCTTGCTGCAAGAAACACATTTAAACAATAAGGAGCACTTGAAGTTACAGCAGGGAGGGGTCGGACAGGTGTTTTTTTCTCATCCTTTAATTCAATCTCCCATTTCAATGTTAGACCAAATTAAGAATGAATATGGGCGGTTTATGATTCTTAAAGCTTTAATACATGGAAGAGAGTATGGGATCGTGAATGTATATTGTCCCCGGTCACATCCCATTTTTAACAGATGTGCTTTCCTGGTTGATGGCCCATGGGGCACGTCATACAATTATAGGGGGAGACTTTAAGCGACTTATCCACCTGGAACCAAGTTACAGTGAATTACAGCCCTCAGGGCTACTTTGAATGCTGTGCTCACCCAAACAGCAAGGAGGGAAATCTCCTTTGCGGAACAGAGTTATTCAAGTATGGTGATAAACCAGAGGCTATCTGGAGAGACCCCGATATAATTGCCCCGAGGTAGGATCAGTTAGGCATAAAGATCACCCTCGATGCAGATTTCGTTCTTATCTTTTTAACTGATCCAATGATTTCTGTGACCCGTTTAATAAAAGTGATCAATCCATTTTGAGAATTTATTAAATTAATTAATTTAATTAATTAATTTTATGAAGTCAGAGGTCATGCCTGTAGGGAACCTTCCTAGAATATCTGGTCTTGAGGGTGGAATCAGATTCCCTTTCAGGTGGTCACAGGGAGGTTTCTTATATTTAGGCATTTTTATCACCCGGCCTTTGATCAATTATATAAACTAACTGTGCAGTTGCTAGAGAAGATAAGACAGGAACATCAGCACTGGGAGGATCTTCCAATATCCTGGTTGGGTAGAATAGCTCTGGTTACAATGAATGTTCTTCCTCGTTTATTATATCCCATGCGAATGCTTCATTTGTTGGCTCGGATCTTTCATCTGGCACCATAGGCAGCCTCTTATTAAACTGGCCAAATAGCAGCTTACACAGGCCAGGGGAGGTTCGGATGTCCCCGATTTTAAGAAATATCAATTGAGTTCCCTATTTTCTTAGGTGGCTGAGTATCCCTGCCAGGACCCGTGATCCATCTGGCTGGACATAGAAGCCTCCCAGGAAAAATGCCCCCTCATCAATTTGTTGTTTATGGACAAGATGAGGATGGTTATGGACCATTGCAGAAATCCAATTGTCCTTAACACTGTTAAAGCATAGAGAATGATGCAACGAGGTGAGGGCAATTTACAAAAAAATTTCCCCTTTCACTCCCATAGCAGGAATGTTCGGATTCTGGCTGGGGTTGATGGATTCTGGCTTTAAGCTCTGGGAGTGGAGAGGAGTCTCCTGTTTGGGAGATTTATTTGACGGGGAGGTCATGATGTCTTTCGAGCAACTGAGCCAGAAAATACAAGTTATCTAGGAGGGATCTCTTTCGTTACTTTCAGGTTAGGGACTTTATATAGAAGACGACAACATTGATGGTTAGTCCCTACAAATTGGGTATGGACAGGAGTGTGCTTCAGTCCACGGGCGCTCTCTCGGTCAGCACCTGCTATCACTTGTTAGGAGGCAATGCCCAGAAGGACAGAGAGACTGTGCAGAATCTGGACTCAAGAACTGGGGGTGGCGATCTCAGGCATGGAAGGATATTTGGGAGAACGTGAGGAAGATTTTGAATTGTAAAAGGGTGCAGGCTATGAAGGTACTCCGCAGGGCTCATTTGGCACTGTAGCGGCTTGCGAAATTTAAGAAAAGACTGTCCCCAATGTGCCCCAAATGTAAAATAGATGTTGGACCACTACTTATGGCTTGTGGTTATGCCATGAGCTTCTTAGGTATTGGGGTGCCATAGCAGGTGTTTTGGAAGAGGTCTTGGGAACTGAGATCAAGGTAGATCCGGTGTCCCTCCTCTTGGGTTTTCTTTGGATGCACATGGGAAGAAACTTTAATATTCTATCATTCTGTGCGAGGAAGAACATTCCAATGTCGGGAGAATTCCCTGGGACTCTGCATAGGTTAGTTATAGAGCTGAAGTTATAGTTATATGGACTTCCTCAAGTATGGTGCACCAGAAAACAGAACTGTTTTATAGAACGTGGCGGCTCTTTCTGAATTATATTTCAGACTTGTCAGCTGTATTATTGATCAGAGCCTTTGTGTAGTCACGAGGGTTATGTCTGGCAGGCCAGGGGTCCTTGGGGGAAGAATACTAAACAAATACGGGTTTGCCTACTGATGCTCCCGGTGGTGGGGAGCTTTGGTGGGATTGCGCTGAGTGTGGTAACTTAACTGAATGTAATTTAATTTACCTTGGCTTAATTTAGTTTTGTTTTAATTATTTATTGAATTGTAATTTTCGTAGGACCCCCCCCCCCAGTGGTTTGTGGAGCAGGGTAGTAGTTTGTTTATTGTTATTGTCATAAGATTGTTATACGGTTTTGTAATTTTGTCAAAAAAATTAAAATCTTGTTTTCTCAATAAAAATACTTATCAAAAAAAAAGATGCTCACACCTCTCTCAGGAAAGAAGGAAAGAGGTTGGGGAAGCACAAAGGAGGGAGTCAGAATATCAGCCTGTGAAATCTGTGCCAGGCTCTCTCTGCCCACTAACTGGATTCTTGGGTATTCTCAAATTCCTGTGTCTTACACTTGTGGACATTCTTGCTGAAGTTTAATTAGAGTGAGAGCAAGCCCCTTTCCCGAGACTGAGACAGGAAAAAGGGAAATAAGCCCAAGTTCTGGCTTCCTGTGGTGATCAGGTCACCGATTCGGTTGTCATATGCTCACTGTCCCTGGACAGAATGTGTCTAACAGCTCAGCGCAGACCCTGAGGGTTGGCAAATACTCCATGTGGTACGGTTAAAGATGAGAGATGGGATTCAGAAACAAACCGCTGGGTTTTGCTCACACAGCAGCATTATTTTAGCAGGGAAAGGCGAGGCTTTACTCACAGCAGCATCACTGGTCGGATCCAAGCTCGTAACCTGTACAGCTGACTCCCCTTGCAGGGTGAATCCATGATCTCTGTCTCCTGCTGTCAACTGGATTTTACGAGGCGCTGTCCACTTCTGTTTCGCTGAGAACACACCAATCGGCCCCTGAGAGACACAAATCAGCCACAGATTAACACCACGCCCAACAAACTGACTGAATACGCTCCTTGAGTTAGTCATAGGATTACACAGCTAACCAGGTGATCTCGCTGTGCCAGTGGCATTCAAGAGGATGTTTGGCTTCAGCTAGGGTATTGGACCCAGGGGAGCTAAGAGACTGTTCATCCATGAGAGCTGGTTATGGTCTCAAACTGAAAGAACTATGGCTGCTATAAATAAGAGATAAAAACAGAAATTGCTGGAAAAGCTCAGCAGGTCTGGCAGCCTCTATGGAGGGACATCAGAGCTAACATTTTGGGTCAAGTGACCCTTCCTCAGAACTCCAGGCAGAGTGATTTCTGAACAAGAATCACTCAACCCAAAACTAACTGATTTCTTTCCATAGATACTGCCAGACCTAATCAGCTTTTCCAGTAATTTTTGTTTTTATGCTGGTTATTGTTACGGGACACATGATCTCAACAGCTTGGCTAAAGACCTGGCACATGGAATTTGGTCCCAACCTGGCAGATGATGACACGTGAATTCAGTATAAACTTTGAATTAAAAACTGGTGTAATGGTGATCATGAAACCATTATTGAACATCTGAATAACCAATCTGGTTCACTAATGCCAGTTAGGGTATTTTCCTTTCCTCATCCTCACCTGGTCTGTCCTGCACAACTCCAGACTTTCAATATTGCGGTCAATTCTTAACTGTCCTCTGAAATGATCTGGGAAGCCACTTAGTTACATCAAACTGCTACAAAGTCACATAAAACCATGAATCTTGTCAAAGCCTAGATGGGTGCAGCTCCAACAACTTTGAAGAAGCTCAACATTATCCAAGACAAAGTCCAAAGAAGTCTAAGGACAGGACTAATGTTGAGTAATTGGAGAGGAATTGCTTTAATCATCACCAGACTCCCTGAATCAGAACATGCAGCTGCCCCCTTACCCCCCTCCAGAACCCTTAAACCCCTACCCAGTGTGACAAGCCCTGCCGCCCATTGAATTGTCGGATGTTTCTGATCGGCAACAAGCTGCTCTTTGAAACATTGGTCTTGTTTATTTTGACAAACTGAAGGGTAGCTGTTAAAGAGTGGGAGCCAGGTCACTATTTGGGAGCTCAGTCAATAGCAGCCTGTGTGGGACACTAAACACAGGTGGAGATGCAACCAGCAAATGGCAGACCCTCCACAATGAATGCAGCCAAATGGCAGAGAGCGCATTGAAAACACACACGTGGTTGGAAGTACGGCATCACAACCAGCACTGAACTGTCAGGCCAAATGGCTGTTTCAGTATTTTTCACATAATACTGATTTCCCACTAAGTTATGGCTGCACCAGCCAATCTGATTCGGATTCTCTAAAGCCAATCCCTGCTTTGTCTTGGCTCTGCTGGGCTGCAGCGTGCTCATGGAGAGGGTGTTAGACAGGAATCCTGGATTCTGTCCAATAGTCATCATGGATTGGTTGCTAAATGTGGGGTTAGAAATGAGCTTAGCCTGTAAGCCTCACCCCCTCTCCAGTCAGTCATTTTTAATCAATCATTGTGGAAACAAAGGATAGCCATCATGGAGGATGGGTCACATCTCCTCACGCTGAGGAATATTCTCAGGGATGTTCAGCATCGGATATGGTGGAGAGCAGTTTGGGAGTTACACACGAGCGTACGCTTCCAGTCTTGGATTCCCCCAGCATCCATCTGAACCCGATTTCCTCATCCAAAACACACCCTGGTCCCTGCCCCTCAGACTCCTGATCCCAGTTCTCCCTCCCCCACCAACCCCAATCCCTGCTCCCAGATCATTACCCCGTAAAGATCCCTGATTACTCTCTCACCCTCCATCTCTTTTCCCCACCCCCATTCCCCCGCCCAGATTCCTGCTCCACATCTCTTCCCGACCTTGCTCCAATCCTCTTTTCGGCCATCTTCTCTTTCTTCTGTCCCGGCACTGGCTCCTCAGTCTCCCCTTCAATCCCAGTCACTTCCCCTTTCCCCACGTCCCCCTCCTCCAGCCTCGAATACATACCAGCTTGTGGAAGAAATCCCCCACTTTCACCTTGGAGAACTGAGGCGGCACTATTTCAATCTTTTGATCACTTTTGGCTGCAGCAAGGAAACAAAACGACACCATCAATCAATCAGGGATGGCAGAGCAATGATTATTGAGTAATGAATTAGCAAGAGAGACTCACAGGGAGATGACACAACCTTACCGATTATATTGGGGGCATTCAGCATGTCAAAGTCATCCTCCTGTTCATGTTCAGAATACTTGGTGAGTGAGCGTTTGTGAGATACTCTCAAGATCTCCTGTAGGATCTCTATCTTCTTTAGGGATTTGCAGAGATTTTGAACTCTCATAGCTTCCTCGTGGCCTATTATGGCCTTCCTTAAGTGTGCTTTCCCTGAAAACACACAACATCTGTGAGGAAGACCTCGATGCAGACTCACAAAGGAAAGTCTCCCAGCCCACCTTGACTGAAACCTGATTTTTGTCAACCCACTAGGCCATTCATCACAATACTCAAGATTTTAAAACTCTCCTTTTTAAGGGAGATATCAGAGCTGTAGGAGAGTCTAGGATTTAGTGACACTTCAGAACAAATACATTCCTAAGAATCTAGACACTCAGATGTCCAAGACACCTTTGGAATATTGTATTCAATTCTGGTCTCCCTGCGACAGGAAGGATGTTGTGAAACTTGAAAGGGTTCAGAAAGGATTTACAAGGATGTTGCCAGGGTTGGAGGATTTGAGGGAGGATGATAAGGAGAGGCTGAACACGCTGGAGCTGTTTTCCCTGGAGCGTCGGAGGCTGAGGGGTGACCTTATAGAGGTTTATAAAATCATGAGGGGTATAGATAGGGTAAATAGACAAAGTCTTTTCCCTGGGCTGGGGAAGTCCAGACAAGAGAGGGCACAGATTTAGGGTATGAGGGGCAAGATTTAAAAAGGGACTCAAGAGGCAACTTTACCATGCAGAAGGTGGTTCATGTATGGAATGAGGAAGTGGTGGAGGCAGGTACAGCTACAGCATTTAAAAGGCCTCTGGATGGGTATATGAATAGGAAGGGCTTATCGGATATGGGCCAAGTGCTGGCAAGTGGGACTAGATTAATTTAGGATATCTGGTTGGCATGGAAGAGTTGGAATAAAGGGTCTAGATCATAGAACATTACAGAACAGTACAGACCCTTCAGCCGGCAATGTTGTGCTGCCCTGTGAAACCAATCCAGAGCCCATCTAATCTGCTCTATTCCATTCTCATCCGTATGCCTACCTAATGACCACTTAAATGCCTGTAAATCTGGCGGGTCTACAACTGTTACAGGCAGTGTGTTCCACGCCCCTGCTACTCTGAGTAAAGAAACTACCTCTGACATCTGTCCCATATCTATCACCCCTCAATTTGAAGCTATATTTCTTCATGTTAGCCATCACCATCCGAGGAAAAAGGCTCTCCCTGTCCACCCGATTTAACCCTCCGATTATCTTAGATGTCTCAATTAAATCACTTCTCAACCTTCTTCTCTAATGAAGACAGCCTCAAGTCCCTCAACCTTTCCTCGTTAGACCCTCCCTCCATACCAGGCAACATCCTAAATAAATCTCCTTTGAACCCTTTCCAAAGCTTTCACATCCTTCCTAGAATAGTGACCAGAACTGCACGCGATACTCCAAGAGCAGCCGCACTAGAATTTTGTACAGCTGCAGTAGGACCTCATGGTTCCGAAACTTGATCCCTCTACTAATAAAAGCTAACACACTGTACACCTTCGTAACAGCCCTATCAACCTGGGTGGCAACTTTAAGGGATCTGCGTACATGGACACAGATCTCTCTGCTCATTTATACTACCAAGAACCTTACCATTTACCCAGAACTCTGCATTCCTGTTACTCCTTTCAAAGTGATTCACCTCACACTTTTCTGCATTAAACTCCATTTGCTACCTCTCAACCCAGCTCTGCAGCTCATCTACGTCCTTTTGTAACCTGCAACATCCTTCGGCACTATCCACAACTCTACTGACCATTCTCGTCCACAAACCCATCCTTCTACCACCCTCTGTCTTCTTTCAGCTAGCCAATTTCTGATCCAAACCGCTAAATGCCCCCCAATCCCATGTCTCCGTATTTTGTGCAGAAGCCGATCTTGCAGAACCTTATCAAACGCCTTACTGAAATCGATATACACCACAACAATGGCTTTATCCTCATACTTAGATCACCTTCTCAAAGACCTTCTCAGTAAGATGTGGGAGGCAATGACATACCCTTCACCAAACCGTGCTGATTATCCTTAATCAACTTATTCCTTTTGAGATTATTATAGATGCTATCTGTTTTAACCTTTTCCAACTCTTTACCCACAACTGAAGTAAGGCAGGAGAGTCCACAGCAATGAGGATGTCACCTAGAAAGGGAATGAAACGTCTGCAAATCAACTTACTCTCGGTCCTTGGATGCCATTGGTTTTAACTTTTCTGACCAGTCTGTTGTGTGGCATTTTATCAAAAGCCTCAAGAAACCATGTTAACCATACAACTTGCACAGCACCACTCTCCAAAACGTTCCTTCCCTTCACCAATCACTGTTGCCCTTGTGCTTATCTAAATGACCGTGTCTCTGAAATTTTCCCAGCTCACAGATTAGGTGAACTGGATTATAATTACTCGTTCTATCCATTTTTTGAAACAATGCTATAACGTTAGCAATTCTCCAAACCAGTAACCAGTGATGATTGGAAAACTGGTCACAGCTTCGACTATAAATGAACAGAGGAACAGGAGTAGGCCATTCAAGCAATCATGCCTGCTTACCCTTCACTTTCAGAGAGAATCAGCCCTTTCAGAATTACTCTGACTGTGTCTATACCAATCAATACTTATAACCTCTCCTTGATTACAACATCTGCACCCTCTCTCCCGTATGGAAAGAGATACCAAGGGAGCTTTCCCACACCATCCACCTCTACAAATGTTAGCTTTCTGTTTGCTGACTCTATCCTTTCCATCATATTATCTTGCTTTTGGTGTATTCAGAAAATACCTTTGGGGCTTTGCTTGATTTTAGAGTCAGATGTACAGCATGGAAATATAATGTTGAATTGCCCATCAGTCATGATTGAATGGCGGAGTGGACTCGATGGGCCGAATGGCCTTACTTCCACTCCTATGTCTTATGGTCTTATTGTAACAGACCAGTCTATTGGTCTTTAGATGGGTCAGTTTTTGTCCATTGTATGCAGGAGGGTTTTCTGACAGTATGTAGACAGGCCAACAAGGGGCGAGGCCACATTAGATTTGGTACTGGGAAATTTGGAACACGGCCTTGTGTTAGATTTGGAGGTAGGTGAGCACTTTGGTGATGGTGACCACCATTTGGTTAGGTTTACTTTAGCAATGGAAAGGGACAGGTATACAACAGAGGGCAGGAGCTACAGGTGGGGGAAAGACAATTATGATGCGATTTGACAAGATTTAGGATGCATAGGAAGGGGAAGGAAAATTCAGGGGATAGGTACACTTGAAATGTGCAGCTTATTCAAGGAACAGCTATTGTGTCCTTGATAAGTATGTACTGGTCAGGCAGGGAGGAAGTTGTCAAGCACAGGAGCCATGGTTTACTAAGGAAGTTGAATCTCTTGTCAAGAGGAAGAAGATGGCTTATGTTAGGGTGAAATGTGAAGGCTTAATTAGGGCAATTGAAAGTTACAGGGTAGCCAGGAAAGACAGGAAGAGAGAACTAAGACAAGCAAGGTAGGGACATGAAAAGTCATTGGCAAATAGGAAAACTCAAACTTTCTATAGGAATATAAGGGATAAAAGAATGACAAGACTAAGAGTAGGGCAAATCAAGGACGGTAGTGGGAAGTTGTGCATGTAGTCAGAGGAGATAGGGGAAGTGATAAATGAATTTTTTTTGTCAGTATTCACAATAGGAAAAGACAATATTGTTGGGAAGAATACTGAGAAACAGACTACTGGACTAGATGGGATTGAGATTCACAAGGAGGTGGTGTTAGCAATTCTGGAAAGTGAGAAAATAGGTAAATCCCCTGGGCCGGATGGGATTTATCCTAGGATTCTCTGGGAAGTCAGGAAGGAGATTGCTGAGCCTTTGGCTTTGATCTTTATGTCATCATCGTCTACAGGAATAGTGCCAGAAGACTGGAGGATAGCAAATGTTATTCCCTTGTTCAAGAAGGGGAGTAGAGACAGCCCTGCTAATGATAGACCAGTGAGTCTGACTTTTGTTGTTGGAACTTATTTGGTTTTGTTCCCACTGTTTCCAGTTTCGTTGCAGTGGTCAGTATATGAACTCTTGGTCAATGTCTTTATTGTTGGAGTCCATGGATGAGTGCCAAGCTTCTAGGAATTCTCTGGCTGTCCTATCTTTAGCTTTTCCTATGATTGTTGTGTTGTCCCAATCAAATTAGTGGTCCTTATCATTTATGTGTGTAGCTACTAGGAACAGCTAGTCGTGGCATTTAGTGGCCAGTTGATGTTCATGGATGTGCATCGCTCGTTCTCTGCCTGTTTGTCTGATATTGTGTTCATGCAATCTCTATGTGGAATCTTGTACACCACGTTTGTCCTGCACATGATGGATATTGGGTCTTTTGTCCTGACCGGGGCTCTCTGTTTATGGGCGGTCATGAATCTGAGTGGTCGGAGAAGTCTAGCTGTCAGTTCCACAACAACTGCAGCCAGCACACTAACTACAAATCCTTACACAAACCTTGAACCAAGAGTAAGTTTGGTTCAGAGGTGAGAGCCTTAGGGAATGGTGAACTGGTGTTTTAGTGATACGATGGACTGGCTGCTTCTGCTGAGGGTCGGCATGACAGTCAGAATTACTCAGTTTCCTTGCGGGGTCTTCCTGAAATGATCCTAAAGGCTATCTTGTATTTACCTGCAGCTTCATTCTCCGCAGGGGTGCAGGATTTTCTTTATTCTTTCTTCACACTTTCTCTCAAATTTGCATTCTAAATACAATTCCCAATTTGCAATAATAACTAATTATAGACTTGTTACAGTACAGCAGCAGGAGGCCATTTAGCCCATGATGTCTGCACTGGCTCACTGAATGAACATCTTCCTCAGAACCATTCTCCTGCTTCCTTCCTCTAACCCTGCACATTCAAATATATACATTAGGATTAGCATTTGACTATTTGGTTCATCATGTCCACTTCACTATTCCAGAAGATCACAGCTGATCAGTTTGTGTTTCAAATTCTACATTCCCATCTACTCCCACATAACCTTCAATTAGCTACCTAACAAGAAACACTGAACCTGTGTTAAATGACCTGCCCCCACAGGGTAGTTGTTCCCCAACATTGACTGGGAATACAATAATTCAAGTAGTTTAGATGGGTCAGTTTTTGTCCAGTATGTGCAGGAGGGTTTCTTGACACAGTATGTAGACTGGCCAACAACGGGTGAGGCCATATTGGATTTGGTACTGGGTAAGATGTTACAGGTGTTAGATTTGGAGGTAGGTGAGCACTTTGATGATAGTCACCACAATTCAGTTGCGTTCACAAAGCAATGGGCAGGGATAGGTACATACCACAAGGAAAGAGGTATAACTGGGGAAAGGCAATGATATGATATGATTAGGCAAGATTTAGGATGCATAGGATGGGGAAGGAAACTGCAGGGGATGGGCACACTTGAAATGTGGAGCTCATTCAAGGAACAGCTACTGCGGGTCCTTGATAAGTATATACCTATCAGGCAGGGAGGTAGTTGTCAAGAAAAGGAGCCATGGTTTACTCAAGAAGTCGAAGCTGTTGTCAGGAGGAAGAGGAAGGCTTATGTGAGGATGAGGAGTGAAGGCTCAGTTAGGAGGCTTGAGAGTTAAGTTAGCAAGAAAAGTTCACAAGAGAGGGCTAAGAAGAGCCAGGAAGGGACATGAGAAGTTATTGGCGAATAGGATCAAGGAAAACCCTAAAGCCTTTTATCAGAAATAAAAGATTGACAAGAGTAAGATTAGAGCCAAAGATAGTAGTGAGAAGTTGTGTGGAATCAGAGGACATCGAGGAAGGGCTTAATGATTACGTTTCGTCAGTATTCACATTGGAAAAGGGCAATGTTAGTGAGAATACAGAGACAGATACAGGCTACAGGATTAGATGGGACGAGGTTGACAAAGAGGTGGTTTTAGCAATTTTGGAAGATCTATGAAGTAGATACGACCCCAGGACCAGATGGGATTTATCCTCCAAGGATAAGGGAAGAGATTGCAGAGCGTTTGGCTTCGATCTTTGTCATTGTCTACAGGGGCTAGTGGCAGAAGACTGGAGGAGAGCAAATGTTGTTCCCTTGTTTAAGGAGGGGAGTCGGCACAACCCTGGTAATTATAGGCCAGTGAGCCTTACTTCGGTTGTGGGTAAGGTGTTTGAAAGTGTTTGAAGAGATTTATAATCATCTGGAAAAGGAATAATTTGATTAGGGATAGTCAACACAGTTTTGTGAAGGGTAGTCGTGCCTTATTAATCTTATTGAGTTCTTTGAAAAGGTGATCAAACAGGTAGATGAAGGTAAAGTGGTTGGTGTGGTGTATATTGACTTCAGTAAGGCATTTGATAAGGTTCCCCATGGTAGGCTATTGCATAAAATAGAGAGTTTTGGGATTGAAGGTGATTTAATGGTTTGGATCAGAAATTGGCTAGCTGAAACAAGACAGAGGGTGGTGGTTGATGGGAAATGTTCATCCTGGAGCTCAGTTACCAGTTTTGGGGCCACTTCTGTTTGTCACTTTTATAAGTGATCTGGAGGTGGGTGTAGTAGGATGGGTTACTAAATTTACAGATGACACTAAGGTAGGCAGAGTTGTGGATAGTGCCGAAGGAGGTTGTAGGTTACAGAGGGACACAGATAAGATACAGATCTAGGCAGAGAAGTGGCAAGTGGAGTTTAATGCGAAAAGGTGCGAGATAATTCATTTCAGAAGTAGTAACAGGAATGCAGAATTCTGGGCTAATGGTACAATTCTTAGTTAAAAATCACAACACCAGGTTATATTCCAAACAGGTTTAATTGGAAGCCCACTACCTTTCGGAGCGATGCTCCTTCATCAGGTGATTGTCACTCCAAAAGCTAGTGTGCTTCCAATTAAACCTGTATAACCTGGTGTTGTGTGATTTTTAACTTTGTACACCCCAGTCCAACACCAGCATCTCCAAATCATGGTACAATTCTTGGCAGTTTAGCTGAACAGAGATCTCGGTGTCCAGGTGCATAAATCCCAAAAGTCACCACCCAGGTTGATAGGGTTGTTAAGAAGGCATATGGCGGGGAGGTCCAAGATGGCGGCGACTCAGCAAGTCTGAGTCTACAGAGCCCTTCCCAAAACCTGGGAAAAGTGGGTTTCCTGTCCCCACCACACTTGCCAAACCACCCAAAAAATTTCTTTAATCTTAATTAGCTGCTGAATATTATATTTAAAGAGTCTAATACTGAGTAGATAATGAGTAAATCGAAGGGACCCCGCAGCTCTCAGAAAACAAAGACCCCTCCCCCACCCTCCTCTCCTCCGGCTGCGGCTGATGTAAAAACGGGCCTTATAGAGATGATAGCTAGATTGGAATTGACACTCGTCAATTTCATTGCAGAATCCCGACAGAGATGGAATGCATTCGAAGAAAAGCTGCAGAAACAGAATCAAACTATCGGGGAATTACAGGGCCGAGTGGAGGGGGCGGAACTAAAGGCCACAACCTCGGAGGCTGCAGCTCAAACAGCTGCAGAACAGGTGTGAGCTCTGGAGCAGAGAGTCCGGGCCTTTGAAATCTACATGGATGATATTGACAACAGAAATCGGAGAAAGAATATTCGGTTGCTGGGCCTTCCCGAGCAAGAAGGGAAAGGAAAGTTAGCAGCATTTCTGGAGCGATGGCTGCCCCAGCTTTTAAACCTGGGGGCTGAAACTGACCGGGTAAGGGTGGAGTGGGCCTACCGGGTCGCAGTACGCGGATCTGGCCCAAACCAGCGCCCACGCCCGGTCCTGTTCCGGCTGCAGAGTTATAGGGAGAGGCAGATACTCCTGGATGCCTCCAGAAAGCTTGGAAAGGATCCTAAAGCTATGATCCATGAAGGATCCAAGATTATGTTATTTCAGGACTTCTCCCCGGCTTTGGCCCGAAGGAGGAAGGCGTTTGATGAGGTGAAGAAATGTTTAAGGGACTTAGATATTCAATACACCTTACGCTACCCAGCGACGTTATGCTTTACCCACGAAGGATCCGAGTATAATTTTAGATCACCGGAAGAGGCCAAGAAACTTTTAGACTCGGTTAAATAAATCGTAAGAGGCAATTTATGTTGGCTTGCCTCTCCCACACTCCGTGGGGAGAAATGGATACTTTATTCTACTTTACTTTTGCCTCTGGGAGCGGGGTTGTCTTCCTTGCTATCTTATGTTATTATACTTAACTGTAATCTGTTGGAGTTGTAATTTTATAGTTATGTGTGTCTGTACGTGGCATTGATGCTAGCAGATATACTCAGGTATGGGTGGGGAGGGGTGGGGGTGCGGCGCTCACTGTTAACTCTAGCTCAGTATTATATCTAAATCCTATTAAGGAGCGCCCGGGTCGAGGGTGGGACACTGTTTGGGAGAGGATATGGTGGAACGTTGGAAAGGTAGTAAGGCCCCCTGAGAACAAGGGGGAAGATCTCCATTCAAACATGTTTAATTTTTTTTTTGTTCTTATTGTTTGGAAATAGCTTCCTTTTTATCATACTGTTATGAGTGTATTAGAGAACATTTTCTCTTATTTGAAGGATGTAAGCGACTCAACTATACACTCTGGATGATTGTGGATTAGTTGAATTTTGATGATTATATATTTAAGATCTATTTTTATATTAATGTTTGTGCTTGAAAATTCTGCTTATTTTTGTAAATTTGTCAAAATGTTAAATTTCCAATAAAAATATCTATATTACTATCCTATCTACATGTGAAAAAAAAAAGAAGGCATATGGCATGTTGGCATTTATTGGTCAGAGGGATTGAGTTTCGGAGCCACAAGGTCATGTTGCAGCTGTACAAGACACTGGAGCGGCCGCACCTGGAGTATTGTGTACAGGTCAGGTCACTGCATTATAGGAAAGATGTGGGAGCTTTGGAAAGGGTGCAGAGGAGATTTACTAGGATGTTGCCTGGTATGGAGGGAAGGTCTAATGAGGAAAGGCTGAGGGACTTGAGGCTGTTTTCATTGGAGAGGAGGTTGAGAGGTGACTTGATCGAAATGTATAAGATAATCAAAGGGTTAGATAGGGTGGACAGTGAGGGCTAACATGAGGGACATGGCTTTAAATTGAAGTGCGATAGATTTAGGAGATATCAGAAGTAGTTTCTTTATTGAGTAGTAAGGGCGTGGTACAACCTGCTTGCAACAGTAGTAGACTCTCTGACGTTAAAGGTATTTCACTGGACATTGTACATACATTTGGATAATAATGGAACGGTATAGGTTAGATGGACATCAGATTAATTTCACAGGTTGGTGCCAAATGGCCTGTACTGCGCTGCAATGTTCTATCACCTTTCGAGACAGAGTTCCAAAGTCTCTCAACCCTCAAATAAATTCCCTTCAGTTCGGTCCTAAAAAGGTGATTCCTAATTTAAAAACACTGCCCCCTAGTTGTGGACTGGACTGACCCACAAAAAAAAATCCTTTCCACAAGCACCTTGTCAAGATCATTCCGGTTCTGATACACTTCCCTCAAAACCCACCTCACTCTGTGAGACTTCACTGTGAAGTGAAGGGATGCCTTCTCTTTGAGGTCATTAATTAATGTTGTCACTTTACAGAACTCCAAGTCTAACATAACCTGCTCTCCAGTTGGTTCTGGAAAGTGTTGCTATAAGAAACTCTCTCGAAACCATTCCATTAGCTTCTCAACAAGCAATTCTTACAGGCGGAACCCCGCGTGCTAGAAATGGATATCTAAACTAAAGGCTGCTGTTTCTTACCAACACGTTTACGTTCCTCTTTGCTTCTCAGAATGGAAAGTGGTGCGAGGCCTTCAGGCATTGCATCATAGAGCTGGTAGAGAAGCATCTCCTGTTGGTCAGTGTCATCCCGGGAATTCACTACAACAGGCACAGGGAGAGAACACGGAGACAGTGAACACAGCACCGCCACACGGGGAGAGAACACGGAGACAGTGAACACAGCACCGCCACACGGGGAGAGAACACGGAGACAGTGAACACAGCACCGCCACACGGGGAGAGAACACGGAGACAGTGAACACAGCACCGCCACACGGGGAGAGAACACGGAGACAGTGAACACAGCACCGCCACACGGGGAGAGAACACGGAGACAGTGAACACAGCACCGCCACACGGGGAGAGAACACGGAGACAGTGAACACAGCACCGCCACACGGGGAGAGAACACGGAGACAGTGAACACAGCACCGCCACACGGGGAGAGAACACGGAGACAGTGAACACAGCACCGCCACACGGGGAGAGAACACGGAGACAGTGAACACAGCACCGCCACACGGGGAGAGAACACGGAGACAGTGAACACGGTATTACAATATGGAATAGAGAACACAAACACAGTGGACATGTAACTGCTAATGAACTACAAATGAACAGCTACAGATTATCCTTTGCAATACACATTGATTAATTCTCAGCCTCTCAGGACTGTACACAAATACGACACTGACAGTTACATAGACACAGTATCTTTTCATATTTGTTACAGATTGTGAACTGAAATAGAAGAAGAAGAACGGTTTTAAAAGCCAACGAATGCTGAAGGATTGCTGTACCTTTCAAAAGGAACCGGACATGGATTGTTAGTGCAGTTTACACTGCTTCCCCATTAAAGCCGAGCTGGAGCAAGGGGCTGTGTTACAAAGGGAGATTCAGTCAGCAACAAGGAGCTGATTGGTCTGTGAAATGGTGACCAGTTATTGATGGCAACAACTGTGATTGGCTCCCAGGCAACTGGATGGCTTGTGGGTGTGAACATTTCATTAGAAGCAATCAGACCTCCAGAAGGGGCAGCACAGTGGCTCAGTGGTTAGCATGGTACCTCACAGCACCAGGGACCCAGGTTCGATTGCAGCCTCGGGGACTCTCTGTGTGAGGAGTTTGCACATTCTCCCAGTGTCTGCATGGGTTTCCTCAGTCCAAAGGTGTGCAGCCTAGGTGAATTGGCCATGCTAAATTGCCCAAAGTGTTCAGGGATGTATAAGTTATGTGCATGAGTAAATGGGTTTGGGTGAGATACTCTTTGGAGGGTCAGTGTGGACTTGTTGGGTTGAAGGGCCTGTTTCCATACTGTAGAGACTCTAACCCTAATAAGGGAAGCTGCCATTTTTTCTCCTCAGTAAACACCATCTCAGGTCTGAGGAGAGCCACTTTATTTCCCCTCACCATATGCTGTAAATTGTGATTTTAATGAATAAATCAGAGGTGTTTGTTAGTGTGAAGCAGTGACCCTGTGCCTCCTGCAAACAAGGGAAAGAACCTGGAAAAGGAAGATGGAGAGGCAGCTTCCTTAGTCAGCAAAAGGATCACCTCAGTCATCTCTGTGGACAGGGAACGCTGAACTACCTTCCCGGTCATTCCCTCTGTCCATAACACCCATGTTTCTGTGGTTCGATCAGCATGTGCTTATACAAGGGCTTTAGAAGAGGCTGGAGTTTTAACTAGGAGAAAGTGAGGACTGTAGATGCTGGAGATTAGAGCCTAGAGTGTGGTCGTGGAAAAGCACAGCAGGTCAGGCAACATCTGAGGAGCAGGAGAATCGATGCTTTGTGCGAGAGCCCTTCATCAGGAGTTTTAACTAGTGGAGTGACAGGGCAACAATTGCTGATTGCCCTGGAGGATTCTGGGAACAGTGGGCCTTAGATTAGATTAGATTACTTACAGTGTGGAAACGGACCCTTCGGCCCAACAAGTCCACGCTGACCCGCCGATGCACAACCCACCAATACCCCGGAGCACCCGGAGGAAACCTACGCAGACACGGGGAGAATGTGCAAACTCCACACAGTCAGTCGCCGGAGTTGGGAATTGAACCCGGGTCTCTGGCGCTGTGAGGCAGCAGTGCTAACCACTGTGCCACCGTGCCTTGATTTCCAGTCTGCTGCCTCTGTGTGATGGTTGTTATGGATGGGCTATTTGACTGCAGAAGGTGAATATTTACAGCTGGCCTCCTTCCAGCCACTAAAATAAAACAAAGAACTGCAGATGCTAGAGATCGGAAACAAAAACAAATTACTGGAGAAACTCAGCAGCTCTGTGGAGAGAGAAACAGAGTCAATGTTTTGAGTCAAGGGACCTTTCTTCAGAACTGCATCCACAGATGCTCTCAGACCCGAATTTCTCCAGCGATTGCTGTTTTTTCTTAGCAGCCACAGTGCCCACACCCAGCTGACAGCGCACAGTACTCACACTGATGATCCAGCATTGCTACAGCCACAAAGTAATGGGCCAGCGCTCTGTAATGTTCCAACTTGACCTGCACAGTGTACGACCAGGCTGAAGGGACGTGCTCCTTGATTGGAGCCTGTGTAATGGACTGATGAACAGTGCTGTACACGTCAGACACCTAGAAAATCCAGAGCAAAAACATTAACCGAGTCCATCTGTGAAAAAAACCTCCATTTGCAAAATCCAGCAATCACTCGGGTTGTGTTCACCTGAAGTGTTCCCCAAATGACAGTGACGGTGTTTCAGATATGCATCATTGATTGCTAACACTTTGGGATATCGGTTTGTCCTAATCACTTTTCACTTAGCTGCTGCCAGCTCCTGATCACCCACGAGGGTCTTCCCACAGACATACCTTCAGGCGGCTAGATACGGGCAATTAATGCTGGCCTAACTAGCGGTGCCCACATCCCAGCAAATCAGCACCAAGCAGTATTGAGTAGGGAGGGGCCTGGCAAACACTGCAGTCCCATTACTAAACCAGCAATGTGAGGCAGTAATCCAGAAGCTGAGGCTAAAATTCTGGAAGCACTGATTCCAATCCCATCGAAGCAAATGGGGTTACCTGAATACAATAACAATCTGGGAATGTCAGTTGTTATTGAATGTTGTCTGGCTTACTGAGCCTGCTCTAGCCTAGATGTGACTCTGGACCCACAGCAATATAGTAAACTCTTAACTGCCCGCTGGGCATTTAGGGATGGGCATCCATATCTCATAAAAGGAATAAATAATAATCCCAAGACCTAGTTAATGTTCTCAGTGCAAAAGTTCAAATCCCCCTGTAGTAGTTGGGAGAATTTAAATGGCTTTTATTAAATCAATCTGGAATAAAAGTAGTCCTAATGGTGACCATTTAATGACAGAATATTGAGAAATCTGAGTCACTAATGTCCTTCAGGGAGGGAAATCTGCCGTCCTTCCCTGGTCTGGCCTACATGGGACTCCAGACCCAGAGTAATGTGGCTCACTCAGTTAGTGAGCTGCCATTCAATTGTATTCAAGATGGCTGACCACCATCTTCAGGGCAATGGGAAATAACTACCTGCCCAATGATATAGACTGAACAATGCCACCTACCTTGGCAGCTTCTTGTGCTATCCGTAGCAGGTTGAAGAACTGGTTGTGGATTCCAGGCAGAACCATTTTCTCAAAGGCACACTCCTGAGCCTGGGCCAACATCAGGCGGATCAGCATGTTCTGCATCGAGGGGCTCATGTCGAAACTCGGGGTGTGTGTGAAGGTTTCCTTCAGGTGATTCAGCACCCCTGAAAACAGTGATGTCAAGACTGTAGGTGGGATCTAGGGAGCACACAGAGAGCCTCACACTGCCCGTTCACTTCCTCATCCAGTCCCACAATCCCCTAACTGTCTAAAAGATAAATAACAACCCAGAGAGAGAGGAACTGAACAGACAGCAGCTAACAAAACTGTGGAGAGTTTTTACAGAGCCTCTTGTTAGTGGAACTCACTGCATTGTTGTGACTTGAATATACAGCATGTATATTCCTGTGTCCAACGTAAGACACAGGATCACCAGTCTGTCTTACCACTCAATAACCTGCTTTACCATTCCATCAGATCACAGTTGTTGGATTTCCCATATCCTGCAACTTCAGTGTCCATCAGACTCAATTTGCACACAATCAGGACCGAGCATTCGGTCCTCTCAAAGCTTACAGATTTCCAAAGGTTCATAACATCAAGTGCAGACGTTTCTTCCCCAAGACGTTTCTACACTGCTGAATGCTGTGCCCTTACTGCCTCCAGCCAAGGAAACAGCTTCACTGTCTCTACCCCAGCAAGTGCCTTAAAACAGTTGTACTTTTCTAGGAGAGTACCTCTCATTTCTTTTAATGTGAGTAACATCAGTGTCTCACAAATGCTAGGCAAGGATCATCACCAGTAAGAGACAATCTGCCCACTGCCCTTTGACATTCAAGGGCATTACCATCTCTGAATCCCCCACTATCAAAGTCCTGGGGGTTACCATTGACCAGAAACTGAATTGGACTTATCACAAACAGTGGTTACAAAAGCAACTCCAAAGCTAGGAATACTGCAGTGAATAACTCCCCTCCTGACTCCCCAAAGCCTATCCACCATCTACAAGGCAAAAGTTAGGAGTGTGATGGAATATTCCTCACTCACCTGGAATGGGTGCATCTCCAACAACACAAAGCTTGACACCATCCAGGACAAAGCAGCCCACTTCACTGTCACCACATCCACAAACATCCCCTCCCTCCAACACTAATGTACAGTAGCAGCTGTGTGTATCATCTACAAGATGCACTGCAGCAAATCTCCAAGATTCCTTTGACAGCACCTTCCAAACCCATGACCGCTTCCATCTAGAAGGATAAGGGCAGCAGATAGATAGAACCCCATCCCCCCGCAAGTTCCCCTCCAAGCTACCCAAACCATCCTGCCTTGGAAATATATTATCATTCCCTCATTGTCGGTGGGTCAAAATTCTGGAATTCCCTAAGGGCATTGTGGGTCACCCCCACCTTGTCAAGGGGCAACTAGGGACAGGTAATAGTTGTCAGCCCAGCCAGCGACATCCACATCATGAGTGAAGAAAATCAGCACAGACCCATTCTACTCTGTCTCCTCTTCCCCTCATCACAGGGATCTTGATTATACTCACTTCGTGGCAAATAACTCTCAAGTGGGGAGACAGTAACAGTGTCTCAGAGACCCTGTGGACTTGCAGCAAGTGTTTTTCACTGACATTGGATACCTCCGTGCAGTTTGAACAGCACCTGACTCATCGCTTGCTGGAGCTGGACTTCAATTCCTGACCAAGGCCGAATAAAGGAGTTGGGGGGGGGGGGCGGAGATTTCTACGAGGGAAGGGGGTCAGGAACAGAAACAGCTTTTAAAAGACTCAAGCCTTTTGCAACACACTTTACAAAGAGGGGCAAAGGAATTGGAACTCTCTCCTCAAGAAAGCAGTCATGTCCAGTAATCACAGGGAAATCTCAATCTGAGATAAACGTGGATCTGTGAGGCAAGGGGATCATAGATCATGTAATCCCGAGTGGATCAAGACACAGATCAGTTGGGATCCACTTGAATAGTGTAACCCATTGAAGAGGATGCTGAGTGGCTTCCTTTGTTCTTACATGACTAACAGAGTGCTCAGGTCCTCACAGGGCAGTATCACTGAGATTATTCCATGTTGTTGGCTTCCACCAAGTCACTGGAGGAAATCAAGAACTGGAACCTTGGTCAGTTCCATTCAGTTCAGAGCCCTGGGTGTAAATCTGGAGGAGAGCTGACAGCACAGGAAGCAGCTTCTGTCTGTCTACATCCCACCCCAGGTGCTACACACACAGCTGCCTCATATTTCACACAAGAACTGCAAGCAGCCCTGTGTCTATAAACAAACAGCCAAATGGACCAGACTTCTTCCCAACAGTATTCCTGGAACTGTTTGTTGGTGAATCATATACAGCAGCTGCCCCACTTTCCCCAGGATCATAAACATAGCAAACACACGCACTTCAGTTACCATGGCCAACAAAAACCTTTCGTCATCATTGGGGGTAATTCACACCAGAGATACAGCGAGTGACCCTTACCCTGCCGTACAAACACTGACCCTGTATGGTTACACAGCGAGTGACCCTTACCCTGCTGTATAAACACTGACCCTGTACGGTTACACAGCGAGTGACCCTTACCCTGCTGTATAAGCACTGACCCTGTACGGTTACACAGTGAGTGACCCTTACCCTGCTGTATAAACACTGACCCTGTACGGTTACACAGTGAGTGACCCTTACCCTGCTGTATAAACACTGACCCTGTACGGTTACACAGCCAGTGACCCTTACCCTGCTGTATAAACACTGACTCTGTACAGTTACACAGCCAGTGACCCTTACCCTGCTGAATAAACACTGACCCTGTACGGTTACACAGTGAGTGACCCTTACCCTGCTGAATAAACACTGACTCTGTACGGTTACACAGTGAGTGACCCTTACCCTGCTGTATAAACACTGACCCTGTATGGTTACACAGTGAGTGACCCTTACCCTGCTGAATACACACTGACTCTGTACAATTACACAGTGAGTTACCCTTACCCTGCTGAATAAACAGAAATTAACAAGTCAGTAGCCAGGTGGGTTGGGCGAAGGTGCCAGGATTAGAGGGTCTGGGATGTGGGAGTGGGGGTTTGGGAAAGGGGCAGTGTGAATGCTGACCTGCTGCTTTCTGAAAGGCATCAATGGAATTGTCGAGAGCAGCCTGGGTCTTGCGATCACTGCGGGTGCCGATCTGAGTGTACAGGCCTGCAATATTAAACAGAATGCTGGCCTTCTCCAGAGAGAGGTGTTGCTGGCATACAGGCACACCAGTAAAGGAGTCATACCTAGGAATAACAAGAGCAGTCCAATCACAATCACAGGGAGGGGAAACCATTCAAATCTTACAGCAATCAAAGAAACAAGACTTTGACAAAACCTCTTGTAACTCAACAGCAGTACTCTGGAGGACTTAATCAAAACACAGCAATTTTAAAATTTATTTGTGGGATGTGGGTATCACTGGCTGGGCCAGCATTTATTGACTGTCTAGTTGCCCTTGAGAAGGTGGTAGTGACCTGTCCTTTTGAACTGCTGAAATGCACCTCAATAGAGGAGCTGTTTTTGTTCAAGGGATAAGTACAGACCAAGACACCCCTCCTCACCCTGGAATGATGCTGCAATCTTTAACACCCCCCACCAAGCACACAGATAGCTGACCCTCCCCCAGGGCGCGGTGCTCCCTCAGCACTGACCCTCCCACACGGCGCAGTGCTCCCTCAGCGCTGACCCTCCCTCAGGGCGCAGTGCTCCCTCAGCGCTGACCCTCCCTCAGGGCGCGGTGCTCCGTCAGCGCTGCACTTAGAATAGGCAAAAATGAGGACTGCAGATGCTGGAGATTAGGGTTGAGAGTGTGTTGCTGGAAAAACACAACAGACCCACTGCACTTAGAATGTGGTGTTCACATGTGGAACACAATATAAATGCACATTCTTAATCAGACGTAGAAGTGGTTAAACAACTGCCCCAAAATGTTAATGTTCTCATTAGCAAAGCTAAAGACAAGCATTGAGCTGGCTGGAAAGACAGGTTTAACGTGTATGTTCAATGAAGTGGGTGTGGGGGAGGGGATTGAGTGAGAGACGGAGAGCCGTGGTTCCTTACCAGGTGAAGAAGACACCCAGGTGTTTGTTAGGCTGCAGGAAACGACTCTCCAAGAAGCTGAGCTGATTGTAGTAGGATATCAGCAGGTCGACACCCAGGGCATTCCGACTCGGAGTGCGGACAGCCTGCAGACACACACAGGGCAGATTTCAATCAGACACCAATGGAGCAATGCTATACCACACAGGCACGCTCATTCAGTGAGCAGGAGCCTTTCCTGCCCCTCCTGGGTGTGTAAACATTGGTAACACCGGCACCAGCTCACTGTCTAGGGTAAGGCAGCCATGTGGCCTGTCCGATCTGTGCTGGGGCCAATGCTCCACCCGAATCTCTCATCAGTAAATTCTCCCATTACGTGCTTCCTAGCGTCTGTCCAGCTTCCCCTTTCAATGCGTCGATGCAACTCACCTCCACCTCTCCCAGTCACTGTGTATCCCCTACATTCTCTCTGCTCTCTGGGGGGGGGGGGGGGGGGGGTTGCTCCTGATTTTCCGACTGGATTTATTTGAGATTATCACATACTGAAGCACCCTAGCGCTGGTTTCACCAGTAAATGGAGATATCTCTGTCAGTTTTATGCTCAGCATGAGGCCATTCCACCAGCCATTCACATGCTAGCCCTTTCACAATCATCTAGAGAATCTCTCACTTTCTCCATTAGATGTGAAAATGAGCTGACGATATCTGGCCTTGCACTCAGCAGGAATTGTATTGTTAACAATGTAACTGCTTCCTGAATGACCTTCAGCAAGTGAAAGATGCTGTTGCCTTGCCTGGCTTTGTCAGACATCTGACTTTACACTGTCAACTGCCAACTGCCCCTTGCAGTTTTGTTCAGAGTCCGAGAAATGTTTGTATTTTCAACATAGTTTCCTCACTAATCAACTCAAAAGATTTACGAGGATGTTGCCAGGGTTGGAGGGTTTGAGCTATAGGGAGGGGCAAAACAGGCTGGGGCTTTTTTCCCTGGAGCGTCGGAGGCTGAGGGGTGACCTTATAGAGGTTTATAAAATCATAAGGGGCATGGATAGGGATAAACGGGGTGAGAGGGGAAAGATATAAAACAGACCTAAGGGGCAACTTTTTCACACAGAGGGTGGTACGTGTATGGAATGAGCTGCCAGAGGAAGTGGTGGAGGCTGGTACAATTACAACATTTAAAGAGACATCTGGATGGGTATATGAATAGGAAGGGTTGGGAGGGATATGGGCCGGGTGCTGGCAGGTGGGACTAGATTGGCTTGGGATATCTGGTCGGCATGGACAGGTTGGACCGAAGGGTCTGTTCCCATGCTGTACATCTCTATGAGTCGATGCAGTCTTGACACATCGAGGATTCCTAATAAAATCCAGCTTTCTGAATTCGCCAATCTGAACATGGGTGACAAAGAAACCTCCAACTGATCACCATCAACAAACCTCTAATGCCTGTTCTCATACCACAACTCGACATTAGTCTACATGCACAGCAAGTAGTTGGCAAGGTAAACTAAATGTTGTCCTTCAGTGTACGAGAAATGGAGTGTAAAAGTAGAAAAGTCTTGTTGAACTGTCTTTGATGAGATTACATTCAGAGTACGATAGAGTTTTCATCTTTTTTCTTAAGGAAAGATAGACTTGCATTTGAGACAGTTCAGTGCAAGTTCCCTCAGCTGACCCCTGGGATATAGCTGTCACCTTACAGAGTGGGCTGAAGTAAGTTGGTGCCATAGTCATTACTTGGAACAATATGATGTGATCTTCTTGGAAACATATAAGATTCTGAGGGGCTAGACATTGAGAAAATGTTTACCCAGCTGGAAGGATCTAGAACTAGGGAGACTCCTGCAAAGAATGCAATCTCCCGTTTAAGCTGAATGTGAGGGGGGATTTGGAACTCTCATGCACGTGGGGAGTGCGGGGGGGGGGGGGGTGGGGGGTGTGCGCAGAGTGGGGTGGTGCACGTGGGGGGTGCACGCAGGGCGGGGTGGTGCACGTGGGGGGTGCAGTTGCTGGATTATTGAGAATAATCAAAGTCACCACACCAGATTCCTGATGGATGGGGAGTTCAGGGATATGGAGGCACACAGGAAAATGGGGCTGAGTCAATACCTAGAATTGGCCCGAACTTATAGAAAGGTGAAGTACGTTATGGAGGCTGACTGACTTCCTCTTTCTGATGTTTTTGACTTTCCTGCTGTCACTGAAAAACATTTCCAAGGAGATGACCAGGATATTTGGATTCCGTTTCAGGGTATGGGTGTCACTGGCTAGTAAAAAATGAGGTCTGCAGATGCTGGAGATCACAGCTGCAAATGTGTTGCTGGTCAAAGCACAGCAGGTTAGGCAGCATCTCAGGAATAGAGAATTCAACGTTTCGAGCATAAGCCCTTCATCAGGAATAAGAGAGAGAGAGCCAAGCAGGCTGAGATAAAAGGTAGGGAGGAGGGACTAGGGGAGGGGCGATGGAGGTGGGATAGGTGGAAGGAGGTCAAGGTGAGGGTGATAGGCCGGAGTGGGGTGGGGGCGGAGAGGTCAGGAAGAGGATTGCAGGTTAGGAGGGCGGTGCTGAGTTGAGGGAACCGACTGAGACAAGGTGGGGGGAGGGGAAATGAGGAAGCTGGAGAAATCTGAATTCATACCTTGTGGTTGGAGGGTTCCCAGGCGGAAGATGAGGCGCTCCTCCTCCAGCCGTCGTGTAGTTGTGTTCTGCCGGTGGAGGAGTCCGAGGACCTGCATGTCCTCGGTGGAGTGGGAGGGGGAGTTAAAGTGTTGAGCCACGGGGTGATTGGGTTGGTTGGTTCGGGCGGCCCAGAGGTGTTCTCTGAAGCGTTCCGCAAGTAAGCGGCCTGTCTCAATGTAAAACTTGCGCCCACACCTCCACACTCACTTCCCTCCAAGGCCCCAAGGGATCCTTCCATATCCGCCACAAGTTCACCTGTACCTCCACACACATCATCTATTGCATCCGCTGCACCCGATGTGGCCTCCTCTATATTGGTGAGACAGGCCGCTTACTTGCGGAACGCTTCAGAGAACACCTCTGGGCCGCCCGAACCAACCAACCCAATCACCCCGTGGCTCAACACTTTAACTCCCCCTCCCACTCCACCGAGGACATGCAGGTCCTCGGACTCCTCCACCGGCAGAACACAACTACACGACGGCTGGAGGAGGAGCGCCTCATCTTCCGCCTGGGAACCCTCCAACCACAAGGTATGAATTCAGATTTCTCCAGCTTCCTCATTTCCCCTCCCCCCACCTTGTCTCAGTCGGTTCCCTCAACTCAGCACCGCCCTCCTAACCTGCAATCCTCTTCCTGACCTCTCCGCCCCCACCCCACACCGGCCGATCACCCTCACCTTGACCTCCTTCCACCTATCCCACCTCCATCGCCCCTCCCCCTAGTCCCTCCTCCCTACCTTTTATCTCAGCCTGCTTGGCTCTCTCTCTCTTATTCCTGATGAAGGGCTTATGCTCGAAACGTTGAATTCTCTATTCCTGAGATGCTGCCTAACCTGCTGTGCTTTGACCAGCAACACATTTGCAGCTGTCACTGGCTAGACCAGTGTCTATTGCCCATGCCCAACTGTTACAAGTCAACGACATTGCTGTGGTCTGGAGTCACATGTAAAAGCTTCCTTCCCTAAAATGAACCAGAGGAGCTTTTCCAGACAATTGATAATGGTTTCATGGTCAGCATTAGACTAGCATTTTACTGGATTCAAATTTCGTCATCTGCCAGGATGGGTTTCGAACCTACGGCCCCAGAACATGAGCCTGGAATTCTGGATTACTAGCCCACTGCACCACAGCCTCCCCAACACGTGGCTGGCTTGCTCCTTCCACTGTACACAGCTCCATTGGGACTAGGGGGTAACATCTCCACATTACAGAGCACTGGCTCGCCTCTGAATGGTTAGCACAGGGTCTCCCTTGTACGTGGAAGAGCCAACCCAATTCTCCCATGATCCGAGTCCTAACCTGCCGCAGGTCCATAAGATCCAGGATCTTATCCTCATATTCTGCTGGATCATCACCGTAGTGTTCCTCAATGAAATCCTGTGGGAATGAGAAACATAGAGCACTGAGAGGGCATAAGGAGCTGACAGAGAGTAAACGCAAGCTCACGTGGGTGAAATCCAAGAAAAATGAGGAAGAACACCAGTCACAAAACTTACGGACCACCTGGTCTTCATCACCATCGCGTTCCTATTCTGCTCCAGAAATGCCTCCCACACCCCTTTTCCAATTCCATCCATCACCCAAAACTCCCTGAGTAACAGACAGGTGTCAGTGATTTTTGAAGCCGTGCCATTAAAAGCCTAACCCGTGGTCGGAGAATGAAGGTCAGACCAATACAGATAGATGTGAGGAAGCACCTCTACACACACAGGCAAGGAGGGGTTTGGAGCTCTCTTCCACAAACAGCAGTGAACGCTGGATTCGGTGTTCATTTTAAATCTGGGATAGATACAGGTTTGTTAAGTGGAATGTTCAGGGATATGGGTCACAGGCAGGTGTGTAACGTTAGGTCACCGATCAGCCATGATCTCACTGAATGGTGGAACAGTCTCAATGGGCAGAATGGCCTGGTCCTGTTCCTATGTAAATGTACCAAGAAATCAAATTGGTCACACACAGGGATCTCATGGATGTGTGTCTGTGACAGTAACAAATACTTTGTGCACAACACAGGAATGGGATTCACTTTGTTACCCCTCGGGTCCCCATTACCCCACACATCCCCGGGAGGGGGTGGGGGTGTCCCTGTCACACTGTGGGCCCCAGGAGGCGTCCTTGGGGCATCCCTAATACCCCACTGGGGTGGCTTCCTCCCCAGGGATTCAGTGCTCCTGCTCCTCCAAGGCCCAGTATTGACATTTATTACACAACAGTAACACAGGATTCCTCAACATCCACCACCTGCATTTGTATATCACCTTTATCATTCAGTTATTTGGTATAGAACTGGAATGTTGATGAGAAAAGACATTTTCTAAAAACATTTCGTCTTGCACGAAGAATAATTTGCAGGAAAACCCATAGTAAAGAGAAAACAAAGTGGATTCTCATGAGGGGAAGGTACAGAGTCGTTGGTATGTACTAGATGCTTTACCATGGAAAATGTACCAGTTCATGATGACCGGGATCTTGGTTTCAATTTTAAAATGTGTCCATTTCCTCAGATAGCCATAAATAATCCCAGGTAGGGAGCTCTCCCCCATTCAACTGTCACCACACACACAGAGACACAGACAAAATTATTTTTTAAAGAAGGTCAGATGATATTGTTTGTGGGATCTTGCTGTACTAACATCACATGCTTGATATCCTGCACTCGTACTGAGATCTCACATCAGTCCTTCAGAATGCCCCAAGATGGTAAAAGGTGCTATGGAAATGCAAGCTCCAATTTGAAGTTTGGTTGCCTAGGAAACCATCTCCTTGACAGCCAAAGCAGCTCTGGCCTTACCCTCAAAGGCGTGACAAAGTCAACTTCCTTTGTCTCCTTCAGTCCCAGTGGGATGAGTGGAAAACAGAGTGCAGCCCTGCAAAAAACAAATCACAGACAAACTCAGGCAAATCCCGACAATGGGTGCAACAGTCAGTTTACAAATCTCAGAAATCAAATCCTGACCCGAACAGTGCACATTGTGTCTGGTATCCCAGTGAGGCAGGATTACACTGTCCATCCAATCGCAAAAGAAAATACTGTTTTGTCATCAAATAACCCCATCAGCATTAATCAGCTTGTCAAAATGAGGGAGGGATAGGGAAGAGACAAACTCAAATCCAAGCCCAACAGGTACAAGGTGGATTGTTCATATTAAACAGCTTGCACTTCCCTGGGGGTGGGGGTCCCTAGGGGTGGGGGTCCCTAGGGGTGGGGACAGGATTTAATGTGTTAAAGTTTCAGGAGCAGAAGCGAAGCACAAATTTACTGAAAAGGATCGGAGACGGAACTGGCTGCAGCGACCTTGACAAGAGACAGCGAGAAAGAGAACAAGAGAAAATCTGGTTGCGTGGAGATTAGTGAAATTTAGGCAGAGTTGGTGAGATCAGGACACAATGAGGGTTTTCATCACAGTATCGGATGGATTTGAACAAGGTTGAGTTACACTGAATGGGCATGGAGTGAAACCTGCCAGCACATTCCACTGTGCGGTGCCAGGGAGACTGGCACAGACACTGTTTGTTCAGGGCACTCAGCAAAAAGGGCTTCTCTCCAGGTCTTATTCCTCACACTGGTGAATGCCCCTCACTTAAGGTGGTCTGTTATCAGCAGTCCCTTCCTTCTCCCATGTCTTAGCAAACACTCCTACCCCTTTCCTCCCGAATCCTCTCCCTCCTACTCTGAACCTCAGTTTCCACAGAGAAGGACAGAGTCAGTAGATGAGCCTGGTGTGCAGTTGGGAGTTAGACTCCCCTTTACAGAGTCAGGGCTTTTAAAATTTATTTATGGGATGTTGCTGTCAGCAGCTGGCCCATCATTTACTGCCCATCACTAGTTGCCCCTTGAGAAGGTAGGGGTGTGCTGTCTTCTTGAACCGCTGTGGTTCAACCGCTAGTTGACCCACATTGCCCTAACGGAGGGAATTCCAGGATTTTGATCCCGTGACGCTGAAGGGACGGTGATGTATTTCCAAGTCAGGATGGTGAGGGGCTTGGAGGGAAACTTGCAGGGGGTGGTGTTCCCATGTACCTGCTGCCCTTGTCCTTCTAGATGGAAGCAGTCGTGGGTTTGGCAGGTGCTGTCTGAGGAACTTTGGTGAGTTTCTGCAGTGTATCTTGTAGATAGTACACACTGCTGTCACTGAGCGTCGATGGGGGAGGGAGTGGGTGTTCGTGGATGTGGTGCCAATCAGGCGGCTGCTTTGTCCTAGATGGTGTTGAGCTTATTGAGTGTTGTCAGAGCTGCTCCCATCCAGGCAAGTGGGGAGTATTCCCTCACACTCCTGACTTGTGCCTTGTAGATGGTGGACAGGCTTTGGGGAGTCAGGAGGTGAGTTACTTGCTGCAGGATTCCCAGCCTCTGAGCCCCTGTTACAGCCAGGGTTTATGTGGTGAGTCCAGTTCAATTTCTGTATGTTAATAGTGGGGGATTAGACCCTGAGGAAACTCTTCAGTCCCAGGATTGAGGGACACCTTTAAACTCAGGCAAGAAGGACTGAAGGAAGAGGAATTGAACTGAGATTGGGACAGGACAGGGAGAGGGACTGAATGGCCCACGATCAATTCTTACTTAAAAATAACCCAGAAAAAAAAACCCCAGTGATTTGAGCCTGAGCCACACAAATACCCCACCTGTCGGTCTCAATCAGGGCACTCTGTACAGACTCCATCCCCCAGCCCAGATATACCCCAGCCCCTAACCCCAGACAGACCCCAGTCATTGGGAGGAAAGTCTCATTGAGAGCGTCGTAGAGGTAGCTGGGATGAGCGTGATGGGAATGGTCATGGCGATAATAGAAGGTCTACAATGTGGAGTAACACCGAGTCCACAATGACCTTCCAAAGCATATCCCCCACCCAGATCCAGAAGCCTACCCCATTGGTTACTTTTGAGAACTCACTTTTCATTCTGATAAACTTCGACAGAGCTGTTTAATCCTTCCAGTTCCTCCTTCAGCAGCTGCAAGTTTGAATTGACAAAGCTCAGTTCCAGCAGCACTGTTTCTCGCACCTTACTGTTGTCGGTCGCCCTGTGAACACAGAATCAGGAGTCTCACTCTGCCTGCTCCAGGTAAATGTAGTGAGACAAACATTACCCATCCACACCCTCACAGCCCGTCAGTCCTCGTCAGTCTCCCAGGGCCACAGCTCTGTAAGGCTGGGGGTCATCCAAATCAGACAGACATATTTCTAAGATTAGAGTGGTGCTGGAGAAGCACAGGTCAGGCAGCATCCGAGGAGCAGGAAAATCGATGTTTCAGGCAAAAGCTCTTCAACAGGAATCATTGGAAAGATATTTCCAATACAGCCCACTCCTCCTGAATCCTCTGATGACCCACCAGAACAGATCATTCAAAGATACAGCCTGTTCCTTTGGTCTTTATACCACTGGGCAAGACCCAGGAGAAGGATGGGTCATTAGTACATTCCTGCCTATATACATATAAATACAAGGCTAAAACGGACAGATTTTTAATCATGAATGGAATCAAGGGCTGTGGGGGAAAGGCTGGAGTGGAGTTGGGAATGATCAGATCAGCCATGATCTTACTGAATAGCACAGCAGACTCAATGGGCTGAATGGCCTGCTCCTCTTGTGGGTTGAGGTCACAGTTTACCAGCAGCAGTGATCCTCCTATAGACTTGAGAGTTGGACAGCCTACAGCTGGCATCTGGAATCTCTGGGGAAGGGCTACCATTGGGTGTCTTTTCATTGTTCGAATCCAGTGGTGTGAAAGGCAGTCTCACAACAGCATCCTCACGCTAACCACTCAAAACCAACTCCCCTCAGAAAGGGATGATGCTCTTACTCCTGCCCTCAGACTGCTGAGGCCATTGCTCAGCTTGGATGTCAGTCTCAACAGGAGGCTCCCACAAGGTACAGCAGAAACACTTTCGGGATGTCCTCAAAGAGGTCAAACATCGCCACTGGCTCATGGCAAACCCTGGCTTGTGACTGGGCAATGTGGAGGAGGTGGCCATTGGAAAGGCACAGAAAATACCATGGATCACTTGACAGTGAGCTGGCTGGTCTCCCGTAAGAAGTGGTATTCCTCAGGGATCAATGCTGGAATGGCTGCTGTCCACACTGATCAGAGTGGATCGTGTAGATGGATTGGAGGAAAAACCAGACAAATTAATGAGGGAGAAGTGAGTCGAGGTTTTCACGGTAGATCTGGAGGAGAAAGAGAGGAGGGGGGGTGCCAATAGAGCAATAACAACTGACAGTGGATGGTTGAGCTGAATGGCCTGTGTCCATACTACGGTCCGTATAACACACTCACGTCAGACCATTGTGTCTAGGAGTCAGGAGGTCATGTTGAACTGTACAGGACATGGTTAGAACACTTTGGGATTACTGCATTCAGTTCTGGTTGTCCTTCTGTAGGATGGACGTTGTTAAACTTGAGAGGGTTTAGAAAAGATTTAAGATTAGATTAGATTACTTACAGTGTGGAGACAGGCCCTTCGTCCCAACAAGTCCACACCGACCCTCCAAAGAGCAACCCACCCAGACCCATTCCCCTACATTTACCCCTGCCCCTAACACGACGAACAATTTAGCATGGCCAATTCACCTGACCTGCACATCTTTGGACTGTGGGAGGAAACCGGAGCACCCAGAGGAAACCCACGCAGACACGGGGAGAATGTGCAAACTCCACACAGACAGTTGCCTGAGGCGGGAATTTACAAAGAGGTTGTCAGGGTTGGAGGGTTTGCGTTATGAAGGAGGGGCTGAATAGGCTGGGACTATGTTCCCTGGAGGTGGTGGAGGAGGGTACAATTACAAAGGCGTTTGGACAGGTTGATGAATAGGAAGGGTTTAGAGGGATTGACCCAACTGCTGGCAAATGGGACGCGATTTATTTAGAATATCTGGTGGCATGGTTGGGTTGGAATGAAGGGTCTGTTTCTGTGCTGTATGAAACTATGACATGGAGAGTAGACATGGGCTAAATAATCTACTCCTGCTCGTGTTTTCAAAGAGACAGAGTTGTGTTTCTCGAGTGGGAAGGGACAGCCCCTGGGGAACTGTACCCATAGCGAGCTCACTGCTGGAGGATAAAAACCAAACAAGAAAGCCTCACTTTGCACGAACTGCTTTAAGGGACAGTATTCGTGCTGCTCTCCCTCAGTTTAGGGACAAGCATTTACTTCTTTGCTGTTGGCTGGCACGGTGATGCCAGGTCAGGACAGCTGCAGAGGCCTAGCTATGTTTGATCAGGTGCCAGGAGTACACTCCCAGCTGGGGAACGACGTGTTCATGTTCACGCTGAAAAATCAAAGGACAAAACATCACTGAACAGACCCCAGGGAAGGGAAGGGGGAGGAGAGAAAAAGGGACAAATAGACAGAGAGAGACCAGGACCCGCAGAGCGGACTTACCGAAGGAGGTTCTCAGCTCCAGCTCGCAGTCGCATGGCTTTAATGATCTGCTGATTGAGGGTGACCCTCTGGCTCTGCAGCTTACTGCGTCCAGTCTGAGCGTACGGATTGCAGCCCTGAAACAAGGCAAGGTGGGACATGGGCTCAGCCAACGGAGCAGAGGGTACGTTAAAAGGAAAGAGTGGTCACGGCAAGGCCAGAGAACAGGAACGTTTGTGCCCCCACACGCCCTGGGTCACATACAGGTCACTGAATGGACCCAGGCCCAAGGTTAGGGGCATCAGGAAGCAGAAAGAACAGCACATCCAATTACTTCACAATCTCACACACTGACCGTCCACAATTCAGGAAGCATTCTCTCCATCCACTTCTGAACTGAAACAAGGCCAGGGAACCTCCTGACTATCCCTGTGCCAACACCATGCTCCTCCACAGAGCAGCTCACACTGGGTTCACACACTGCCCTCAGCACAGTCTCCAAGTCCTTCCATTCAAAGCAGGAAGGGCCATGCTCATGTTAGCACCAGCCAACACCATCTCCCCCAGATACAACCCCAACTCGACTGGCCAGACTCCCACTGCTGTCCCCACAGAGTGAGGGAGGGAAAGGAACCAGACTTCAAAACTCCATCAACCACACAGCAATCTCAACACGTGGGGAGGACAGGTGGAAAAAAGATGGACGTATTTGTGGTTAACGTCATGGAGATAGAACCTGACATTGAAGGTAGGCATCTGCTGTCATGAGTTACAAGATCCAGGAGAGAACAGTGACCGCCTGAAGAGCCTCTCAAAGTCAAGTCTAACAGACTGCGAGGCAGCATGCTGCTGCCGTCTGGTTACAACTCTGCCAGAAGATCCACATGTCTTTGTACACGGGGAATGTCTGGGGCACAAGGGGGTCAAGAGGCAATAGGTCCAGCAAGAAAGGAATTAGCTTCATCGAGAATGAAGGTGGGTGAAGGGAAGTCACTGCAGTCTGCAACATGTTTGGAGAGATGGTCGAACATGTCCTGGAATAACATCCTTGGGATAACATTACCATGAAGTTCTAGAAACCGGAGGAAGCCTGTCTTTTCACCATGCCTTTGTAAAACTTCTGGTTTTCAAACAGAGTCCCAGGATCTCAGAGTGCAGGGAAACCGATCTTTCAGTCCAACCTTTCCACACTGACCAGATATCCCAATCTGACCTAGTCCATTTGCCAGCAGTTAGCCCATATCCCTCTAGACCGTTCGGATTCATGTACCTACCCAGATGCCTTTTAAAAGTTGTAACTGTACCAGCCTCCACCACATCCTCTGGCAGCTCAGTCCATTCACACACCACCCTCTGCATGAAAAAATTGCCCCTTAGGTCCCCTTTAAAATCTTTCCCCTCCTCATCTTAAACCTATACTGTCTAGTTTCGGACTCTCCTACCCTGGGGAAAAGACCTTGGCTATTTACCCTATCCGTGCTGTTCATGATTTTATAAATTTCTATTCGGTTGTGAGCAAAGAGTTGGAAAGGGTTAAAAGATATAGGATTTATCATCATCGAGAAAGGAATAATTTGATTCAGAATCATCAATTTGGTTTTGAGAAGGGTAGGTCATGCCTCACTAACCTTATTGAGTTCTTTGAGATGGTGACCAAACAGGTGGATGAGGATAAAGTGGTTGATGTGGTGTAGATGGATTTCAGTAAGGCGTACGATAAGGTTCCCCACGGTAGGCTATTGCAGAAAATATGGAAGCATGGGATTGAGGGTGATTTAGTGGTTTGGATCAGAAATTAGCTAGCTGAAAGAAGACAGAGGGTGGTGGTTGATGGGAAATATTCATCCTGGAGTTCAGTTACTAGTGGTGTACCAAAAGGATCTGTTTTGGGGCCACTGCTGTTTGTCATTTTTATAAATGACCTGGATGAGGGCATAGAAAGATGGGTTAGTAAATTTGTGGATGACATTAAGGTCTGTGGAGTTTTGCATAGTGCTGAAGGATGTTGGTTATAGAAGGACATAAATAAGCTGCAGAGCTGGGCTGAGAGGTGGCAAATGGAGTTTAATGCAGAAAAGTGTAAGGTGATTCACTTTGGAAGGAGCAACAGGAATACAGAGTACTGGGCTAATGGTAAGATTCTTGGTCGTGTAGATGAGCAGAGAGATCTTGGTGTTCAGGTACATAGACCCCTGAAAGTTTGTACCCAGGTCGATAGGGTTGTGAAGGCAGCATACACTGTTTTAGCATTTATTGATAGAGGGATTGAGTTTCAGAGCTACGAGGTCACGTTGCAGCTGGACAAAACTCTGGGGCAGCCGCACTTGGAGTACTGCATGCAGTTCTAGTCACCATATTTGAGAAGGATGTGGAAGCTTTAGAAAGAGTGCAGAGGAGGTTTACCAGGATGTTGCCTGGTATGTAGGGAAGGCCTTATGATAAGAGACTGAGGGACTTGAGGCTGTTTTCGTCAGAGAGAAGGTTGACAGTGACTTAGAGACATATAAGATAATCAGAGGATTAGATAGGGTGGATAATGAAACCCTTTTTCCTTGGATAGTGATGGCTAGCATGAGGGAACATAGCTTTAAATTGAGGGGTGATAGATATAGGACAGATGTCAGAGGTAGTTTCTTTACTCAGAGTAGTAAGAGCATGGAATCCTCTACCTGCAGGAGTAGACTCACCAACTTTAAGGGCATTTTATTGGGCATTGGATAAACATATGGATTATAATGGAATGGTGTAGGATAGATGGGCTTTAGACTGGTTTCACAGGTCGGCGCAACATCGAAGGCCATAGGGCCTGTACTGCGCTGTATTAGAACATAGACCAATACAATCACCCCTCAGCCTCCAATGCTCCAGAGAATTTAGCCCCAGCCCTTTCAGACTCTCCTTGTAGCTCAAATCTGGCAACATCCATAAAAATGTATATACAGTATACTAAAAGCAGCCTCACCAACGTCCTGTACAGCTGCTATATGCCTCCCAATGTCTATACTCAATGCACTGACCAATGAAGGCTAGTGTACTGAGCACCAGAGCTTTTGCCCGAAATGTCAATTTTCCTGCTCCTCGGATGCTGCCTGACCTGCTGTGTTTTTCCAGCACCACTCTAATCTAGACTCTGGTTTCCAGCATCTGCAGTCCTTGTTTTTACCTCCTTCATTGCCCTATCTACCTGCAACTCTACTTCCAAGGAGCTAGGAACATGCACTCCAAGGTCTCTTTGTTCAGCAACACTTCCCAAGACCTGACCATTAAGTGTATAAGTCCTGCCCTGGTTTGCCTTGCCAAAACGCAGCACCTCACATTTATCCAAATTAAACTTCACCTGCCATTCCCAGCCCATTGGCCCATCTGATCAAGATCTCTTTGTAATCTGAGTTAACTGTTTTGCTGTCCACTACACCTCCAGTACTGAACATTCCTCTTATACTCACACCCAAATCATTGATATAAATGACAAAAAGCAGTGGGCCCAGCACCAATCCTTGTGGCATCTTTAGTACCTTTTGTGCAAAAACTTTCAGAGATTTGTTTCTCCTACTGTTCCTGGCAGGTACCCCTTTACCAACCACATCCATCAAACTTAAAAAACAAAAGGGTATCAGCTTCAAATGAAACACTCAAACATGTGACAAATCATGAAAAACAAAAAGGGATAATATTTCAAACGCTGGTTTCCAAGATGGTGTCATGAGGTCATGCCTCTTAACATGAATATAATAAATTAGGAGTCTACTCAAGACAATACTTTGAATGAATAAATTACCTTTACTCTACAGAAACACTCTAAAGTGCTGCACAGGAATATCATAAAACAAAGTCTGACATTGAGCAACAAAAGAGGTTTTAAGTCAGGTGACCAAAAGCTTGGTCAGAGAGAAAGATTTGAAGAGTTGCTGTGAGAAGTGAGTGAGGTAAAGGGGTGTGGGCAGGGAATTCGAGAGCTCAGGGTGACCAGGCAGCAGGGGAGGTGGGGAGGGTGGGGGCATCGGAGGCAGAAGGACTAATAAACATACACTGGAGGCTGGAATTTGAGGAATGCAGAGACCTCAGATTTATGGGACTGGAGGAGATTATAGAGACACAAAGGGGGTGAGATAATAGAGGGAGATGAAAACATGGTTGAGAGTTTTGAAATTAAGATATTCCTTGGTCAGGCGGCAATGCTGGTGAGTGAGCAGGGGGCGATAGGGGCTGGGACAGAGAGGAATCAGGTAGGTGTGGGCTAACACCTTCAACACGTCTACCCAGTTCTGATCCACACTGAATGTCCCGAAGGCCCCATGAGAAATGGCAACGATGGAGATCCTGTATACATTGTCCCAGGTTATTCAGCAGAATGCCTCATTGTGCTTGTTAGAATGTTCTAGAATGAAGCAGCGTGGATGATGAAATAAATGGGCCTCCCAGTCAGATCTGTCTGCACAGTTAGAGCGTGGGACCCTGCGCCACACGGTGCGTTCACACCGCGACGCGGGGCCCTGCGCCAGACGGTGCGTTCACACTGCGACGTACACTTAGACAAACATGAACTGGAGGACCATCAACTCAGTGCAAGACTTTGGTCTGTCTGTACCTCACTGGTCACCCAGTGTAATGAGCGGTCCGTGACCGAGTGTGCAAACTTTCACATTCCCCGGTGTGAGAGGCCGTGGGGAAAGCTCACTGCTATGGACCCCAGGCTGTACACCCCAGAGAAAGTTTAACATAAAACAGATACACACATTGTAAAGACAGACTTTAAATACAGTACACTGCAATCAAACAACAATTCCAAACAGATATTTAACATACTCTACAAGTTACTGAACAAAGTATACATTTCTGAAAAATATTAAAGGAAATAAAAGGATGGGGGAGAGCAAGAAATGGATGAGATGATCTTCTTGAATGGTGGGTAGTATTGGAAGAGCCGAGTGGCCTCCTCCCGCCCAGTGTAGGCAGAGAGGGAGAGAGAGAGAGGGAGGGAGAGAGAACACACCTACTGCACTCACTGGGTTTCCTTACTGCCTTTCAGCTCAGACAATAACCTGAAGATTTCTCAACTGAACAAAACCACAGGCACACACTCCCCAGCATTGCAACTGATATTAATATCTCAAACAGATGGCAGAAACACTCTGTAGAAATTACAATGGCTCCAACACAGGGGAAGTGTCAGGAGACTACAGGATGGCTAATGTGGTTCCACTATTCAAGGAGGGTGAGAGAGATGAACCAGGAAATTACAGACCGATGAGTCTCATGTCAGTGGTAGGGAAACAATTGGAGAATTTTCTGAAGGAGCAAATTAATCAGCACTTGGAGAAGCATGGATTAGTTAGGGATAGTCAACATGACTTTGTCAGAGGGAGGTCATGCCTAATAAGTTTGTTAGAATGTTTTGAACATGTGATCAACAGTGTGGCTGAGGTAAGTACAGTTGGTGCAGTTTATGCAGATTTCAGCAAAGCCTTTGGTAAGGTTCCACATGGGAGACTGGTTGAGAAGGTTCAAGCACATGGAATTAAGGAAAACCTGATGAGATGGATCAGAAACTGGCTTAGCAATAGGACAGAAAGGGTAGTGGTAGGCAGCTGTCTGTGTGACTGGAGCCTGGTGTCATCAGGGTACCACAAGGAGCAGCACAACGGGACCCTTATTGTCCGTTATGTACAGAAACGATACGGGTGCGGGGGAATGTTAAGTTTGTAAATGACACCAAGATTGGTGGAGTGGTTAATAATGAAGATGGGGGTTGTGGGTTACAGGAAGAAACAGGTGGGTTGGTCGGATGGGCAGACCAGTGGGAGATGGTGTTTAATCCTGATAAACGTGAGGTAATACACTTTGGAAGAAGTAACAAGATGAGGGTGTATTTAATGAATGGCAGCACACTAGGCAGCTTAGAGCAACAGGGGGAGCTTCGAGTGAAGTCAGCAAAGCACCTGAATAGGATAATGAAGGCGTATGGGACACTTGCTTTCATCAGCCTTGGCACTAAAATATAACAGCGAGCGGGAAAGGTAGAGTTGTACAAAGTGTTGGTTAGTTCACAACTGGAGAACTGTGTGCAGTTCTGGTTACCTCCCTCCAGGAAGGGAGTGATAGCACGAGAGGGGGTTACAGAGGAGGGTCACCAGGATATTAAAACAATAAGTGCAGATGCTGTAAATCAGAAACACAAAACAGAAGTTGCTGGAAAAGCTCAGCAGGTCTGAAGAGAAATTAAAGTTCGAACTTCCTCAGAACTCAGCGTTCTAGACCCGAAACATTAACTCTGATCTCTCTCCACAGATGCTGCCAGACACGCTGAGGTTTTCCAGTGATTTCTGGTTTTGTTCACCAGGATGTGCCTGAGATGGAGAAACGGATCTGTAAGACCACCCGAGATGGGCTTGGATTGTTTTGTTTAGCACAGAGCGACAGAGGGGCAAACATGATTGAGATGTGTATGATAGGCTAGCTAGAGAGCAGCTGTTCCCCTTGGTTGAGGGGTCAATCACAAGGGGGCATAGTTTTAGGATAAGGGGTAGGGGATTCGGAGAAAACTTGTCACTCAGCGGCTGGCAGGAATCCGGAATGCACTGCCTGGGAAGGTAGAAGAGGATGGAAGGCTTTTGAATGAGTATTTCAAATATTGTGATGTTCAGGTGCTGATATTGGACTGGGGTGGACAAAGTCAGAAGTCACATGACACCAGATTACAGTCCTTACTTTTTGTAACATGTAACACAAAAGGAGCAGTGCTCCAAAAACGTGTGATTTCAAATAAACTTGCTGGACCACAAGCAGACTTCTGATCTCAAATATCATAACATTCAAAGAGATGGGACAAGTGCAGGAAATTGAAATTAGCACATCTTTATTGGCAGTTATGTTGTTGCAGACTTGATGGGCCGAAGAGCCTTTTCTATGCTGTATGAATCTGGGACCCTGCTGTGTCCCATTGGTGCTGCATGTCCTACACTGATCACACAGCAGGTCGACTCCATGGGGGTGAACGACATTATAGAAAGGAAAGCTCTTTGAGGTTTATATTGAGAGAGGAACCAGCTGTGCTGGTTTCAGCTTCAATGTCATCATTAACAACATGAAGAGTTTATCCAGGAGCAGGGAGGAGCCAACTGCCGTGTGACTCACTATCTCTGACGTGTGACGCTGCAATGACAGGGTGCAGGTAGCAATGGGTAAACCCATTCTGTGTCACACATTCCAACAGTCACATGTGACGTCATGATACTACATAGGGGCAGTGTCCCGACTCTCCCCCAACAGGGGGCAGGTCTACACCCCCAGCCACCTTCAGTAAAACCAAAAGGAACTGGACTCAGACCCGAATCATCTTCTTTAAATGTTTGCTCCCAGGCTCATTTTTCAAGGGCTTTGACACTATTACCGGATCAATTTTCAACAGAGAAATCCTGCAGGGGAACGTGGGTGTGAGAGAGATTAACTGGCCAGTTTCTTCAAAGAACTAGAATCAATCCAAAGGGCTGAAGAGTGAACAGCAGGATGGAGAAGAGAATTTTCCTCACCGGTTACTCTGTCTCCATAACCAGCTCCACTGGTAACCCAGTGATACATCAATATCCAAGGTCTTTTCCCTGGGGTGGGGATGTCCATAACCAGAGGCATGGGTTTAGGGTGAGGGGGGAAAGATTTAAAAGGGACCTAAGGGGCAACTTTTTTTTAAACGCAGAGGGTGGTACGTGTATGGAATGAGCTGCTAGAGGCCGGAGTAGATACAAGTTCAATTACAACATTTAAATGACATCTGACAGGTGTATGAATCGAAAGGGTTTATAGCTCTATGGGCCAAACACCAGCAAGTGGGACTAGTTCAATTTAGGGAAGCAGGTCAGCATGGACACGTTGGGCCGAAGGGTCTGTTTCTGTAATGTATGACTCTCTAAACCTCCCGACACAAATCCCCTCAGACCCCCAACACTCCCCCACCGCCCCCCCCACCCCACCCCGTACACACACTGACACCTCACTTACACCATCAAACAGCACGTAGTATAGCATCATTAGTATCATAAAACTCCGAAAGGTGTGTCACAGGAATGTTACAAAGCAAAAGCCTCACGCTGCATTACAAAACAAAATATTTGGGCTGATTGCCCAGACCTTGATAAAAGTTAGTTGTGGGGAGTGTCTTGAGGAGGAGAGTGAGGTAGAGAGGGTTAGGGAGGGGATTCCTGAGTATGGGGCCTAGACTGGAGAGGACACAGCTTTGAGTGGAGCAGTGATGGAGATCACAAACATGTTATAAAAGTGCAAGTTTCGTCAACAGACAGTAATCCCCTGGGTCCCAAATCCCACCCAGGGGACCCAGACAGCAGCTGCTATTGCCACAAAGCCACACACATGCTCACACTCTCCCCTACACACACACCCACACTCATTTACACTCGTGCACACTCATGTCTGTTCACGCTCACACACACTTACCCACCGTGAGCAGGAGACGTCCCTCACTCTAACATGGGGAGGGTTACCCACAGTGAGCTAAATAAACATTGCATATTGTTAAAGGAGATGGGAAAACCTCAATTCACCCTTCTCCCTAATCCCCTCATCACACATTCTTGGTATTAATGTAACCATGGTAACAATCTGTTATCATTTGTAGATTATCACGTTCCAGAAGCTTCTCTTTCTCCCTCACACACACACCTTTGTGTACATAAAGCAATTAATGCCGTCAGCTCAAAGCAGTCATAAACATAAACTCTGTCCATCGCATTCATTCTCTCTCTCTCTCTCTCTCTCTCTATGTCCTTTCCCTGGCCCTCACTCTATTGATGAGAACTACTTGTATGGCACTGTGTATGAACTCCCAGTTAACCTTCGATTGGACAGATGTGCTCTGATCACCATTTGGTCATTTGTCTTAAATACCCTCAGGATCAAAGTGTCCAGTAAAGTCTTTGGAGGTTGATAGTATGTTGAAGGAATGGAAGATATTGATGTGGCTGAGGGAAGGATTGTCCTTTTTGCTGACCCTCCAGTTGGCCATCAAGGACCTGGCTAATTTCTCTCTCAGGATTGCCGTGGGGAAATCCTGGGATTTCGCCTCCTGCCACCCAACCAGACTCCGTGGCCCTGTGTCCACCCTCTGCTTCAGGGTGGAGTTTGCACCATCACAAAGCCAGCTCCAATCTGGTACAAATACCAGGGAACTAGAACTCCCACAGGTTAGAGTTGTATCGTAAGGCTCTCCCAGAGTTCATCAGCCTTTCCTTCAATCCTCGCACTCTCTCGGATTGTATTCACTCAGGGCCCAATGGAAGCCTGGGGCCTGTTTTATTGATTCCCTCAGTCTCCCACAGTCCAGGGGTGGATTAGCCACCGTAAAGGGGATAAGGTGGTACGTCTGGGTGAGGTGCTCTTCAGAGTCCATGCAGAAGTCGGAAGAAACAAGGGAACCCTGGGTCTAGCTGCTGGAATGAGGCAAGCAGTCATTATGGTCCACTGTTGACTGCATGAGTCAATAAAGCTGGGTGTGAATAGTGTCCCGTGTTGGCCAAGCTGGTAGGGAGTTTCAGGACACACAACACAAAGGGATTTTGTGAAGTCACTGCAGGAATGTCCCAAACCCAGCAATCAGGATCTCAAATTCTGCAACTCTCAACCCTCCAGGAGAATCCCCAATTCATAATCCCACTGGACACTGTTTGATCCTGAGCATAGTGTTCAGGATCTGGGTGGGTTGCGCTTCAGTGGGTCAGCGTGGGCTTATTGGGCCGAAGGGCCTGTTTCCACACTGAGTAATCTAAAAAAATCTTGTCCAGTTATTAAAGGCAATGCACTTATTAGTTTTATAGAGGGGGAAAGGCTAAGGTTCCAAGGGGTTTGTCGTGCGGATGATGAAATGGGAGACTTGAATGACAATGCACAGTTTAAAATTCAGCGGCATTCCATCCACAACAGCAAGGGAGGCTGTTTTCTCTCTCAGAAAGTGACTCATCTTCCCCAGACAGTAGTGAAGGCAAAGGCATTGAATACATTGGAGGGGTTGGGAGTTGAAGCTATCATAAATGATGGAGTGCAAGGTTCCCCCTCACACCTACCAGGGCTTCTCCCGGTTTGTATTTTGAATTTCCCAGCGTCAAAAGGTGTAAAGTTGGAAAAGCAGAGCAGATCAGGCAGCATCTGAGGAGCAGGAGAATCAACATTTCAAGCAAAAGCCCTTCATCAGGAAGGGGGAGGGGAGGAAAGAGGGTCGAGAGATAAATAGGAGGGTGGGGTGGGCTGGGGGGTAGCTGGGAAGGTGATAAATACAGTGGGGGGTGAAGGTAATAGGTCGGAGAGGAAGGTGGAACAGATCGGTGGGAAGGAAGATGGACAGGTAGGACAGGCCATGAGGGCAGTGCCGAGTTGGAGGGTTGGATCTGGGATGAGGGAGGGGAAGGGGAGAGTCAATGTTGATGCCGTGAGGCTGAAAGGTCCCAAGGCGAAAGATGAGGTGTCCTTCCTCCAATTGGCGAGTGGCTTTAATTCGGCGGGGAAGGAAGCCTGTCTTTGGGGAGAGTGTGGTGGGGGCTGGAGTGGTTGGCCACAAGGCGGTGGGGTTGTTTGGTGCGTTTGTTCCTTGAACCTCTCCACAAGTTGGCGTCCCTGATGTAGAGGAGACCATATCAAGAGTAACAGATGCAGTAGGTGAGATGGATGGATGTGCAGGAACATCTCCGCCAGATTTAAAATGATCCCTTAGGTCCATGGACGAGGATTGGGGGGGAGTTGGGGGGTGGTTCTCTCATTTCCTCCATTTTGAATTTCCAGTCACCAGTGATTTGGTTTGTTTACGGGAGAAGTTTCTTTTTAATACTTTCTCAGGATGTGGGTGTCACTGGCCTGGACAGTGTTCAGCACCCACCCTGAGCTGCCCTGGAGATGGTGGCCATTGGTGAGCCCTGACAGACAGCACTATATTAGAACAAGTCAGAACAAGACAATGTGAACTAGCTAAGTACCACAAACCAAGGCACTAAAGCAAGGCTCCGAGTGAGTGTGGAATTGAAGGAAATGAGTATTAGAGAGAAAATGGTGCTGGGGAGTTTAATGGGATTGAAGGCTGACAGATCACCAAGGCCTAATAATGTACATCCCAGAATACTAAAGGAAGTGGCCCAGAAAATATTGGATACATTTCTGATCATCTTCCAAAAATCAACAGACTCTGGAACAATTCCTACAGATCGGAGGGTGAAAAATACAACCCACAATTCATAGAGGGAGAGAAAACACAGAATTCCTGACCAGTTAGCCTATCAATGGGGAGAATGATGGGAGCCTGCGATAAAAGACGTGATAATAAAATTTGGAATGCAGTAATGGGATTGGACAAAGTCAGTGTGGGTTTATGAAAGGCAAATCATACGAGGAACGGCTGAGGATCCTGGGATTGTATTCATTGGAGTTTAGAAGATTAAGGAGAGACTTAATAGAAACTTACAAGATAATACGTGGCTTGGAAAGGGTAGACGCTAGGAAATTGTTTCCGTTAGACGAGGAGACTAGGACCTGTGGACACAGCCTTAAAATTAGAGGGGGTCAATTTAGAACAGAAATGCGGAGACATTTCTTCAACCAAAGACCGGTGGGCCTGTGGAATTCATTGCCGCAGAGTGCAGTGGAGGCCAGGACGCTACAAGGCAGAGATTGATAGATTCTTGATGTCCCGAGGAATTAAGGGCTACGGGGAGAATGCGGGTAAGTGGAGTTGAAATGCCCATCAGCCATGATTGAATGGCGGAGTGGACTCGATGGGCCGAATGGCCTTACTCCCACTCCTATGTCTTATGGTCTTATGATGAACAAACTGACTGGTGTTGTTTGAGGCTGTAACTAGTCACCAAGACAAGGGAGAGCCAGTGGGTGTGGTGTTTCCGAAGAGTTTTGATTAGGTTTCTCAGAGGGAAGTGGGTAAAGGTAAAGTCCATGGGATGCGAGTAATGTATGAGCACGGACTGAGAATTGGAAACAGACAGAAAACCAAGAATGAGAATAAATGGGAGGTTTCCCTGAGTGACAGGCATTGACTCAAGAGGGCCATGTTTCAGCGTCAGCTGTTCACATAAACAACAACCACCTGGATCAGGGAACCAAATGCAGCCTTTCCCAATTTGCTGAGAACATAAACTGGGCAGGATTGTGAGGAGCATGCAAGGAGGCTTCACAGAGATTGAGACAAGCTGAGTGAATGGGCAAGCAGTTAAATGTGATGTTATATCCATCATTGTGGAAATCACAGGAAGAGTGTTATTTAAATGGTGTACATCGGGAAGTGTGGATGTACAAAGGGATCTTGGTGTCTGTGTAAACCAGTGAAAGCAGACAGGCAGGTGCAGCAAACAATTAGAAAGGCAAATGGTATGTTGGCCTTCATTGTTACAGGATTCGAATTCAATAATCCGGACTGTCTTACTGCAGTTAGACAGGGCCTTGCTGAGACCACACCTGGAGTACTGCATCCTCTCCGAGAGAAGAGATTCTTGCCATGAGGAAGTGCAGTGGAGCTTTTTCACTGTCAACGAGGGTGGTACCAGGGGACTGGAGAGTGGCGAATGTTGTGCCCCTGTTCAAAAAAGGGAATAGGGATAACCCCGGGAATTACAGGCCAATTAGTCTTTCTTCGGTGGTAGGCAAAGTAATGGAAAGGGTACTGAGGGATCGGATTTATGAGTATCTGGAAAGACACTGCTTGATTAGGGACAGCCAGCACGGATTTGAGAGTCTTGTAGGGCTCTGGCCTGAAACGTCGAATTTCCTGTTCCTTGGATGCTGCCTGACCTGCTGTGCTTTAACCAGCAACACATTTTCAGCTCTGATCTCCAGCATCTGCAGACCTCACGTTTTACTCTTGTAGGTCTTGCCTTAAAAGTCTTATTGAATTCTTTGAGGAGGTGGCCAAGCATGTGGATGTGTCCTGAGACTCCCTACCAGCTTGGGCAACACTGGACACTATTCACACCCAGCTTTATTGACTCATGCAGTGAACAGTGGACCATAATGACTGCTTGCAGAGGAGATTTACCAGGCTGTTGCCTGGAATGGAGAATAGGTCGTACGAGGATAGGTTGAGAGTGCTAGGCCTTTTCTCATTGGAAAGGCGAAGGATGAGGGGTGACTTGATAGAGGTTTATGAGATGATCAGGGGAATAGATAGAGTAGACAGTCAGAGACTTTTTTCCCGGGTACAACAGAGTGTTACAAGGGGACATAAGATTAGATTAGATTACTTACAGTGTGGAAACAGGCCCTTCGGCCCAACAAGTCCACACCGACCCACCAAAGCGCAACCCACCCATACCCCGACATTTACCCCTTACCTAACACTACGAGCAATTTAGCATGGCCAATTCACCTGACCCGCACATCTTTGGACTGTGGGAGGAAACCGGAGCACCCGGAGGAAACCCACACAGACACGGGGAGAATGTGCAAACTCCACACAGTCGCCTGAGTCGGGAATTGAACCCAGGTCTCAGGCGCTGTGAGGCAGCAGTGCTAACCACTGTGCCACCGTGCCACCCACAAATCATAAATTTAAGGTGAAGGATGGAAGGTATGGGGGGGGGGGGGATGTCAGGGGTAGGTTCTTTACCCAGAGAGTAGTGGGGGCATGGAATGCGCTGCCTGTGGGAGTGGCAGCGTCAGAATCATTGGTGACCTTTAAGTAGCAATTGGATAGGTACATGGATAGGTGCTTAAGCTAGGACAAATGTTCGGCACAACATCGTGGGCCGATGGGCCTGTTCTGTGCTGTATTGTTCTATGTTCTGTGCTCCATGGACTGATACCCAGGGATGGTAGGACTGCCCTACGAGGAGAGAGTGGTTTAACTGGGCCTGTATTCACTAGAGTTTCAAAGGATGAGGGGGATCGAGTTAAACATATGATGCTCTAACAGGGCTGGACAGACTAGATACAGGGAGGACGTTTCCCCCCAGGGTGTGGGGTCTACAACCAGGTGTCACAGTCTCAGGATATGGGGTAAGCGATTTAGCACTGAGACAAGGAAACATTACTACACTCAGAGGGTAGTGAACCTGTGGAATGTTCTCCCGTGGAAGGCTATGGAGGCCAAGTCACTGAGTTTATACAAGAAAGAGGCCATGCCAATAATGAATGGTGGAGCAGGCTCAACGGGCTGAATGGCTTACTGCCAAACCTGGTCACATTTTACACAACTTAAACAGCTCACCACAACAACTCCACCTACAGAAACTTGGTAGCCAAGCCATTACCCTCAGGGCAACTGGGCCCTGCACCAGGAGATACCTGCTGATCTTCACCTATTTACTCCGTCTCTCAGTCAGAGGGAGAGCCAATCCTGTAGGCCCCACAAACAGGGAAAAACAACTTCATTCATCCAATCTTCCTCCCTGTCCCAGTTTTTACAGTCTTCAGTCACTGGGCAGTGATCAGGAGCAGGAACCCTGGCTGACTTCCTGAAGTATCCAAGGGAGAGAGAATGACAAGGAGAAGCAGGATGATGCTGACCAGGTATCTCTAAGTCCTTTGATTGCCTCAGTTCAGAGAGCTCAGAAAGAAACTAAACATTGCAGATACAGAAACAGTAACTGTATTGACTCGAGATAACTAGTGAGTCACCTGTTTAAACATCAGCAACACCCACAGCAGCTCAGGAACAAAATACTGGCCAATCCAGCCTCAACAGTCCCTCTGAGATGGAACCCTCCCATTACCGTTCATGTACACAGGGTTACTATTACACTGCACACTCTCTTGTTAAACAGTGATACATTTTAATTATACAATTCACCACTTCACCCAATCCCAGCAATCAACAAATGGCCACCCCTGATTTATAAACCAGACAACTTCACCCAACGAGGCAAACTCTTTACTAAATTATTCAACACCAGCCCCCAGCCTCTCCATGGCCTAATATCAGTCCCCTCTCTTTAGTGTTGTCAGTCAGCTGTGAGAGAGAGTGAGAGACCGATGTGGAGTAATTACAGAATCCAGACAGCGTGCGAGTCGGTGATCCTGTAGCTGTGTAAATGTTTAGTGGGACCTAGCTCTTTGTGGTGTTACACAGACTAACACAGTAGCATCCAATCCACGGCCTTCTGAACTCTCCACAACAACCTGAAATTAGTGACTCCTCCTCACCAATCGGACGGAGGAGACAATTTCAACACCACAGTCCAAACCCTCCAATTTTACAATGCCTGGCCAACTTTTACAATGCCTGGCCAACTTTTACAATTGACAAAGTCCTGTATGACAGACTGATTAATAAAACAGGGTTGGGATCGAAGGGAGCGTAGCAAGCTGGCTATAGAATCAGTGCAGTGACAGGGAATGAAAGGCGATGGTTGGTGGTGTTTAATAACTGCAAGGCTGGTTCAAGGGGCATTCAGTGGGGCTCAGTAATACATCTGCTCCTTTTGTGCTCTTTATTAATAACTTTGACATGATCAAGAAGTTTTCAGACGACACAAAGACTGGCTGCATGGCCAATAACAAAGACGGAATCTGGAGAGTGCAGGAAGATATCAATTGGGTGGACAGGACGTGGCAGATGGAGTTCAGCTGGGAGTAGTGCAAGGTGATGCATTTGGAAAGGTCAAATCAGATAGAGAAGTCCAAAATGAACAGAGAGAAAGTGAGGGACCTGGAGCAAATATCTGCAGATCCCCGAGGATCACAGGGAAGGTCATGATGATGTTTGGGAAGATAAATCTTGTTGTATTATTAAAAAATGGCTGGACAGCTGGTTTGTGATGCAGGGCATTGCCAACCACCTGAGGTTACCATGAAGGGGTCGGTCAGTCGGTCTGTCTCTCTCCAAGGTTATGCTGTAATGGTCACCTCATCACAGCAAGGGGGTCAACAAACCATACAGATACAGAGGAGATTGAGGAGGTTGCCAGGGCTGGAAATGTGTGACTGTAAGAAAGCAATATTCTGACATTGTCATACCCACTGAATCAGACCGTTCAGACAATGTCCCAGACCCCACCATCCCCATCCCTGGATATGTCCTGTTCCACCGTCAGGCCAGACCCAGTAGAGGTGGCAGCAGCACAGTGGTGTACAGTGGGAGGGAGCTGCCCCAGGAGTCCTCAACATTGACTCTGGATCCTATGAAGTTTCATAGCTTCAGATTAACCATGAGCAGAGAAACCTCCAGTTCATTACCACGTGTCACCCTCCCTCAGCTGATGCATCAATACTCCATGTTGAATCTTGCTCTGAGTAAACACTGAGGGTGGCAACGACACAATGTACTCTGGGTGGGGGATTTCAACGTTCATCACCAAGAGGGGCTTGGCAGCAGAACTAGAGCGAGCTGGTCAGGTCCTAAAGACATAGCTGTGAGACTTGCTGCCCCCCCACCCAGCCAAGCTGTTCCAGTGCAGTTACAATACTGGCATCTACCTGACAACGTGGCATCAAGGAGCCCGAGCAAAATGGGAGTCAATGGGTATCAGGGGCAAACTCTCCAGTGGTTCAAATCATACCTGGCACATGGGAAGATGGTCATGGTTGTTGGAGGTCAGTCATCTCAGCTCCAGGACATCTCTGCAGGAGTTCCTCAGGGTAGTGTCCTAGACCCAACCATCTTCAGCTGCTTTATCAATGACCTTCCCTCCATGAGAAGGTGGGAATGTTTGTACAATGTTCAGCACCATTCACAACTCCTCAGATACTGAAGCAGTTCATGTTCAACTGCAACAAGATTTGGACAATATCCAGGCTTGGGCCGATAAGTGGCAAGGAACATTCACACCACACAAACGCCAGGCAGTGACCATCACCAACAAGAGACAATCTAACCACCACCTCTCAACATTTAATGGTGTTACCATCACCGAATCCCCCACTGTCAACATCCTGGGGGTTATCATTAACAGCAACTCAACTGGGCTCACCACGTCAACACAGTGGCTACAAGAGCAGGTCTGAGGCTTGGAATCCTGTAGTGAGTAACTAACCCCCTGACACCCCAAAGCCTGACCCCCATCGATCAGGCACAAGTCAACAGTGTGATGGAACACTTCCCACTTATTGGAACTGCACCCATCAAGAAGCTTGATACCATCCAGGACAAAGCAGCCAGCTTGGTTGGTAACACATCCAGTACCTCCACCACCGACGCTCAGTAGCAGCAGTGTGTACCATCTACAAGATGCACTGAAGAAACTCACCAAAGATCCTCAGGCAGCACCTTCCAAACCCATGACCACTTCCATCTAGAGGGGGAAGGACAGCAGGTACATGGGAACACTACCCCCTTCAAACCACTCACTCTTCTGACTTGGAAATATATCACTGTTTCTTCACTGTCACTGGATCAAAATCATGGAATTCCCTCCCTAACAGCTTTCTGGGTCTCTGTAACATTGACGTAGTGTTTAGATGTGAACTTGTGTACAAGGCTATGGGTGAATTGTTGAACAATGAGATTAGAATAGTGAGGTGATTGACTTGTTATTGACTGGCACAGGTGTGATGGGCTGAAGGGTCTTTTTCTGTGCTTTAGATCTGATTCTCCATGGCTACCTACACCAATTAAACTGCAGTTCAAGAAAACACCTCACCACCACCTTCTCAAGGGCAACTAGGGATGGACATTAAATGGTTCCCTGCTCACACGTACCATTAATAAATAAACACCCAGCTTTCCTCACTGTGATTCAGAATCTCACACAAAATTGCTTCAGAATTCTCTCCAGGATGTGAGTACTCCACTCTCCTATTTACTGCCTGATCTCTATCTGGTACCATCCCTCAACCACTTTCACATTTATACAATCACAGTGCACAGGCAGTGACCCTCACCCACACACACACACCCAGAGGGACAGAGAGAGAGACACCCACACACACACACCCAGAGGGACAGAGAGAGAGACACCCACACACACACACCCAGAGGGACAGAGAGAGAGAGAGACCCCGAGACACACCCCCCTCCACAGAGAGAGATACACCCCTCTCCCAGAGAGACACACACACACCCAGAGAGAGAGAGAGAGAGATACATCCCCCCCCCCCCACCGAGACACACAGCCAGAGACAGACAGACAGACACACACCTACCCAGGGACAGACACACACCCACACCCAGGGGCAGACACAACACACCCCCACCCGGGGGCAGACTGGATCACTGCACTGACCGTGCAGTCGGTCAGAATCTCCCCGACAGTGGCTGGACACGATTCCCCCCCAAACCCCGGGACCCCCCTAAACGCTGGGATCCCCAAACCCCCCCCGATCCCCGGGCACTGACCTTGCGGAAATGGCTGCTGTCCCCGGGTGGACTGGTCGAATGGCCGCTGGTCCGGAGGGTGTCGGTCATCGTGGGATCGACTCCGGATCGCTCTGTCCGAGCCCCGCTCGGTCTCGGTCTGTGTCTGGGTCTGTGTGGGCTCTGGCTCTGGCTCTGGCTCTGGCTCTGGCTCTGGCTCTGGCTCTGGCTCTGGCTCTGGCTCTGGCTCTCTGGGTCGATCTACTGGATCCGAGTTCGCTGCTGGATCCCTTTAAAACCTGAGACGGGGACCCGACCCGCCCCCTCCCCCTGCAGCAGCCAATCACAGGCGGAGAGAGCAGATCCCCGGAGCGGAGTCAACACTGAGCAGAGTGAGGTGTGCAGCTGCTGGGGATCAGAGTCAGGGGCATGGTGCTGGAAAAACACAGCAGGTCAGGCAGCATCACAGGGGCAGGGCAGTCAATGTATCGGGCCAGAGCCCTTCATCAGGAATGAGAGAGAGTAGCCAAGCAGGCTCAGATAAAAGGTAGGGAGGAGGGACTTGGGGGAGGGGCGATGGAGGTGGGATAGGTGGAAGGAGGTCAGCACAGCCCAGATGGCCTCCTTCTTCAAGGACCGCAGATTCCCCCCAGACGTGATCGACGATGCCCTCCACCGCATCTCCTCCACTTCCCGCTCCTCCGCCCTTGAGCCCCGCTCCTCCAACCGCCACCAAGACAGAACCCCACTGGTTCTCACCTACCACCCCACCAACCTCCGTATACAACGTATCATCCGCCGTCATTTCCGCCACCTCCAAACGGACCCCACCACCAGGGATATATTTCCCTCCCCTCCCCTATCAGCGTTCCGCAAAGACCACTCCCTTCGTGACTCCCTCATCAGGTCCACACCCCCCACCAACCCAACCTCCACTCCTGGCACCTTCCCCTGCAACCGCAGGAAATGTAAAACTTGCGCCCACACCTCCTCCCTCACATCCCTCCAAGGCCCCAAGGGATCCTTCCATATCCGCCACAAATTCACCTGCACCTCCACACACATCATCTATTGCATCCGCTGCACCCGATGTGGCCTCCTCTATATTGGGGAGACAGACCGCCTACTTGCAGAACGCTTCAGAGAACACCTCTGGGACGCCCGAACCAACCAACCCAACCATCCTGTGGCTCAATACTTTAACTCTTCCTCCCACTCCACCGAAGACATGCAGGTCCTTGGACTCCTCCATCGCCAGAACATAACAACACGACGGTTGGAGGAAGAGCGCCTCATCTTTCGCCTGGGAACCCTCCAACCACAAGCATAGTATAGAGAGAGCTGCAAATGTGTTGCTGGTCAAAGCACAGCAGGTTAGGCAGCATCTCAGGAATAGAGAATTCGACGTTTCGAGCATAAGCCCTTCATCAGGAATAAGAGAGAGAGAGCCAAGCAGGCTAAGACCAATTCCAACACCGCACAGCCCAGATGGCCTCCTTCTTCAAGGACCGCAGATTCCCCCCAGACGTGATCGACGATGCCCTCCACCGCATCTCCTCCACTTCCCGCTCCTCCGCCCTTGAGCCCCGCTCCTCCAACCGCCACCAAGACAGAACCCCACTGGTTCTCACCTACCACCCCACCAACCTGCGCATACAACGTATCATCCGCCGCCATTTCCGCCACCTCCAAACGGACCCCACCACCAAGGATATATTTCCCTCCCCTCCCCTATCAGCGTTCCGCAAGGACCACTCCCTTCGTGACTCCCTTGTCAGATCCACACCCCCCACCAACCCAACCTCCACCCCCAGCACCTTCCCCTGCAACCGCAGGAAATGTAAAACTTGCGCCCACACCTCTACACTCACTTCCCTCCAAGGCCCCAAGGGATCCTTCCATATCCGCCACAAGTTCACCTGTACCTCCACACACATCATCTATTGCATCCGCTGCACCCGATGTGGCCTCCTCTATATTGGTGAGACAGGCCGCTTACTTGCGGAACGCTTCAGAGAACACCTCCGGGCCGCCCGAACCAACCAACCCAATCACCCCGTGGCTCAACACTTTAACTCCCCCTCCCACTCCACCGAGGACATGCAGGTCCTTGGACTCCTCCACCGGCAGAACACAACTACACGACGGCTGGAGGAGGAGCGCCTCATCTTCCGCCTGGGAACCCTCCAACCACAAGGTATGAATTCAGATTTCTCCAGCTTCCTCATTTCCCCTCCCCCCACCTTGTCTCAGTCGGTTCCCTCAACTCAGCACCGCCCTCCTAACCTGCAATCCTCTTCCTGACCTCTCCGCCCCCACCCCACTCCGGCCTATCACCCTCACCTTGACCTCCTTCCACCTATCCCACCTCCATCGCCCCTCCCCCTAGTCCCTCCTCCCTACCTTTTATCTTAGCCTGCTTGGCTCTCTCTCTCTTATTCCTGATGAAGGGCTTATGCTCGAAACGTCGAATTCTCTATTCCTGAGATGCTGCCTAACCTGCTGTGCTTTGACCAGCAACACATTTGCAGCTGTGATCTCCAGCATCTGCAGACCTCATTTTTTACTAGTATAGAGAGAGCTTCACTCTATATCTAACCCTGTGCTGCCCCTGTCCTGGGAGTGTTTGATGGGGACAGTGTAGAGGGAGCTTTAGTCTGTATCTAACCCCATGCTATCCCTGTACTGGGAGTGTTTAATGGGGACAGTGTAGAGGGAGCTTTACTCTGTATCTAACCCCGTGCTGTCCCTGTCCTGGGAGTGCATGATGGGGACAGTGCAGAGTGAGCTTTACTCTGTATCTAACCCCGTGCTGTCCATGTCCTGGGAGTGTTTGATTGACAGTGTAGAGGGAGCTTTATTCTGTATCTAACGCTGTGCTGTCCCTTTCCTGGGAGTGTTTAATGGAGGACACTGTAGAGAGAGCTTTACTCTGTATCTAACCCCATGCTGTCCCTGTCCTGGGGTATATGCGAGGTGATGCATTTTGGATGGTCGAATTTGAAAGCTGAATGCAAGATTAAGGATAGGATTCTTGGCAGTGTGGAGGAACAGAGGGATCTTGGTGTGCAGGTACATAGATCCCTTAAAATGGCCACCCAAGTGGACCGGGTTGTTAAGAAAGCATATGGTGTTTTGGCTTTCATTAACAGGGGGATTGAGTTTAAGAGTCATGAGATCTTGTTGCAGCTCTAAAAAACTTTGGTTAGACTGCACGTGGAATACTGCGTTCAGTTCTGGTCGCCCTATTATAGGAAAGATGTGGATACTTTGGAGAGGGTTCAGAGGAGGTGTACCAGGATGCTGCCTGGACTGGAGGGCTTATCTTATGAAGAGAGGTTGACTGAGCTCGGACTTTTTTCATTGGAGAAAAGGAGGAGGAGGGGGACCTAATGGAGGTATACAAGATAATGAGAGGCATAGATAGAGTCGATAGCCAGAGACTATTTCCCAGGGCAGAAATGGCTAACACGAGGGGTCATAGTTTTAAGCTGGTTGGAGGAAAGTATAGAGGGGATGTCAGAGGTGGGTTCTTTACACAGAGAGTTGTGAGAGCATGGAATGCGTTGCCAGCAGCTGTTGTGGAAGCAAGGTCATTGGGGACATTTAAAGAGACTGATGGACATGCATATGGTCACAGACATTTGAGGGTGCATTCATGAGGATCAATGGTCGGCACAACATCGTGGGCTGAAGGGCCTGTTCTGTGCTGTACTGTTCTATGTTCTACGTTCTAACCCCGTGCTGTCCCTGTCCTGGGCGTGTTTGATGGAGAACAGTGTAGAGAGAGCTTTACTCTGTATCTAACCCCATGCTATCCCTGCGCTGGGAGTGTTTGATGGGAACAGGATTACACATGCAGTTTAAAATGAGTGTGTCCTTGCCAATTGTACTCATTTCCTCTCCAGTTTTATTGTCCCACTGAGCAAGACCATAATCCCCTGTCCAAGCGAAATAATGTAGTTTATAGAACTCCTCATTCAGTCCTGTTGGCTCCATGCTGTATTCAGTGTCTGTTTAGCTGTGAGCTTGTGTTCAGGTCAGACAGGACAGGTTTGAAATTCAAATAATGATGTGTCGTGGCTGTACGTATCTGAGTGTGCTCTCCTGGGCCTATCCATTTCTTTCACTCTAGGCCTCTGGCCAAAGTACTGGAAGAACTCGCTTTGTTGAAAGCAGGTTATCAGGGAGTTACAGTTCATGTCCTAACAGCAAAGAGGAAATTCCACTCCAGAGAATACGGTGGCTTTTCAGAATCATTTTGGTGATCGTTTCCTGTGTGATTACTGAGGAACGTTCCTGGAACTGACAGAGGCCAGTCTGCCTCCTGAGTTGGTTCTGTCAGTCACTGGACAGTGACTGATCTGCACCCAAATTACATTTCTCTTCCTTGGCCCATGATTCGGTGGGCTCCTCTGGTGCAGTGGTAATGTCCCTACCTCTAAGCCAGGAGGCCTGGGTTTAAGTCCCACCTACTTCTGCAATGTGTAATAACATCTCTGAACAGGTTGATTAGAAAATAGTTTATTTCTCAGTGTGAAGATAGTGGCTGTTTGGTAACTTCACTGGAATAGTAATCCAGGACCCACACTAAAGGACTGGGAAAGTGGGATTGAATCCCACTGTAGCAGCTGGTGAAATCTGAATTCTGTAAAAATCCAGGGGGAGAAACGATGGCTGAGAAAACACTATCAATTGTCAGAAAAATCCATCTGGTTCACAAATATCCTTTAGGAAAGGGAGTCTGCCATCCTGACCTGGTCTGGCCTACAAGTGACTCCAGACCCACTCTTCATTGCCCTCTAGGCAATTGGAGATGGGGTAATGAATGCTGGCTGGGGCTACAGGGGTTGGTGACAATGACAAGGAGATCTCAGGCAGAGATCTCAAAATGGAGCAGAGAATTATAAACACTCTGTTCTCTAACTATTGGCTACCTCACTCTCCCTGTCTGTAGGGTGAGGTAAAGGAACACTGTACATAATCACAGTGTCACATTCGAACCCAAGCTGAGGTTCTGACCTTATTTTCACACTGTTACTCAGACCACCTATAGCCACCCACTGAACATGCCTCAAACTCCTTCCCACACAATAACTTCCCTGTAGGTTGGGCCACCCTCCCACAGTCAACACTCTGCAAACTAGAGACAACCCAAAACCCACTGAAAATGTCCTCTCCTCTCATCCTCGTCCTCACCCTCCCCTCATCCTCCTTTCACCCTCCTTCACAGATTCCTCACCTCACCCTCCCTAACTCTCTTCTCACTCTACTGTCCCATCCCCTCCCCTCACTCTCTGTGCTCTTTAATCTAATCCCAGTCAGAAAATGTGTTGATTTTAAAATTCTGATCTTGGTTTACAATCTCTCCCAATCTTTTTAATTTGTTTAACCCCATAGTCCTCTGAGATATTTACAATCCTTATTTTCTGTCCTCTTGAGTATCCCCCCACACTCGATGGAGCTTTGGCCACTGTCCCAGCTCCAACCGCTGGAATTCCCTCCCTACGCCTCTCCCTCTCTCCCTCTCCCTCTCTCCCTCTCACTCTCTCCCTCTCACTCTGTCCATTTCTCTCCCCCTCTTCACCCTCCCATTCAACCCCTCCACCTGTCTCACTCTCCCTCTCTCCCCATCTTACTTGCCCTCACCCCCTCTCCCTCTTCCCCTCCCTTCCCTGCTCCATCTCTCCCCTCTCCCCTTATTTTCGACCTTTGGGAGACACTGAAAGCCTATTTTCTGACTAAGCTTTTGGTCATATAATTAATAGTTTAATAGTTTTATAATCTCAGAATTGTCACAGTGCATGAAAAGGCCATTCAGCCCATCATTTTAAGAGAATGGACAAATTCAAAGGTCTGTATCTTTGAACTATGAGAGTTACATGGGGAGAGTAAAGCTGAGAACATTGCACGGGGAGAGTGAAGCTGTGAGAGTTACACGGGGAGAGTGAAGAATCATAGAATCTCTACAGTGTGGAAACAGGCCCCTCACCCCAACCAGTCCACACTGACTCTCTGAAGAGTATCCCACCCAGACGCATTCCCCTACCTTATTACTCTACATTTACTCCTGACTAATGCATCTAACCTACACATCTCTGAACACTATGTGCAATCCACCCTGACCTGCACATCTTTGGATTGTGGGAGGAAACCGGAGCACCCATAGGAAACCCACGCAGACACGGGGAGAATGTGCAAACACCACACAGTCAGTCACCTGAGGCTGGAATCGAACTCGCGTCCTTGGTGCGGTGAGGCAGCAGTGCTAACCACTGAGACACCGTGCTGGGAGATTTACATAGAGAGATTGGAGCTGTGGTGATTTACTTATTGTGTAGCAAATCTAGGATCTAGTTTGGGTAGAGTTGATGAAAATTTCAGTGAGAAAATTAGCATTTGATGACGCAGGATAACCAGCTCCACAATGACCTAACATAGCAGGGGGCCATTCAGCCCATTGAACCCGTGACTCCCTCTGAAAGAGCTTTCCAACTTGTTCCAACCCCCTGCTTTGTTGTCATGGCCCAGCAATTGTTTCCTTTTTGAAGGAAATAGCAAACCAATGAGATTGTACAAAAGCACTCTTTGATGCTGCCAAAAGCTACGGTTGCAAAGATGTATCAGAACCCTGAGGTATTTATAGACATTTTTTTCCTTTTTAATTCCTAAACTGTGTGTCTTTTTAAAAGAGAACAGTGACAGGAGAAATCCTGCACCAGTAAAGTCAGTGACAGTCTGGAAAAAATTGCATGTGACGCTTTGGAATGTCACATCTGTGAAAAGTGTTTTACAAGAACAGATATTGAGGGTAGACTATGTCCCTGGCCAAGATTAGACTGGTGCTGGAAAAGCACAGCATGTTCAGGCAGCATCTGAACCTTCCTGATGAAGGGCTTTAGCCCAAAACATCGATTTTTTTCCTGCTCCTCAGATGCTGCCTGACCTGCTGTGCTTTTCCAGCACCACTCTCTCGACTCTGATCTCCAGCATCTGCAGTCCCCACTTCTGCCCATGTCCTTGGTCACTCAGCAGACACGCACCTCTCACGCATGTCTGCTTTACTCTCCAACAATAGCCAGGACTGGGCTTAAAAACTGACTGCAGCATTAATCAGTGTGTGTTATTGGCCAGACCCCTCATTGTGTCAGCCATTTAAACACCCTTGGATTGCAGGTAAAACAGATGGTGAGGAAGCTTCACACTCTAATTGCTGCCAGCTGGTTCAGAGGGAATTGGGACAAAAAAATTTCAATCAGTCAAACAAACCAAGAATCTTGAGATCACATGATCAGCTGGCAACCCGAACCGTGCTGGCGTGTTCACAAATAGTTGTGATGTCTTTGTATTTTAACTTCATGAGCAATTCAGAAACTGATCTGTACAATTGCTGTTTTACTTTTTATATTTCTTTTTATATACTTTTTATAAACTTGTTTCTAGTCTGGGTTTACGTGCAATTCAATTACTCCTTGCATTTAGTAATTTGTAAACTCCCTTTTTTTTGTGAACTCAGGAAAGTGTGATTAAATTGGGTCTTTTTTGAGCACAAGTTTATTTGGATTTGGGAGAAATGTAAACAGAAGGAAAGGAATCTGTCTTTAAATGAGCCTCACGGTGACCAGCCAAACAGGGCGGTGTCAGGAAAGAGGGGGAACCGGTTCATTCCTCCTCAGCCCAGAAAGTACCGATTTGAGGCATCTAGAATGTGGGAAATTGGGGGAAATTGCTCAGAGATGGGTCATGACATGGCATTCATTAACACGCTATGCGATGCGTGAGACAATGGGGCTGTTAGCGTCAAATAGTTTACTGCAAGGCTCCTGCTCCCAGTGGGTGTACCCTCCCTTCCTACAAAGGACTGGTATAGATTTGGTAAGGGCCCAACATCAGATACAGCAACGATGCCTCTTACAGTCAAACAGTACGCTGCAAAGTGGTCTCTGTGTGTTCAGGAGCAGGACGGGAAGAAGCAATGGCACTGGGGAGATGTCTGAAACTCCAGGGGGCAGCAAGGAAACAAAAGAAATCACTGAAAGGAGCAACCTTGGACAAAAGGACTGGTACAGAATGTAATGAAGACAGAGCAGATATAATCACAGACTGTTCCGAACAAAACGGCTCCAATAGTAACAGCAGAATGGAAACATTAACTGTGGAATGTGGTCTGTCCAGCTCCAACAATGTCGATTCAGATGTCACCCTGATAGCTTGGAATTCTGCCCGATTACCTGAGTCAAATGAACTGGAAATGTTCCTGTGTTCACAGCTCTCCCTGCTACCCACCCCTCAGCGCCCCAACACAATCTGGGCCACAATGGACGGTCAGCTCCTGCCCCAGTCTGAGATTCAGGCCCTCTGAGCAATCCTTTGACAGATCCAATTGAAGAAACTGGGAAACAAGGCAAGGCTGAAACCCTGACGCTGCTGGTTAATGAACAAAACTACAAAGGCATGAGTCAGAAGTCAGATGGAATACTCCCCACTTGCCTGGATGGGGGCAGCTCCAACAACACTCAAGAAGCTCAACACCATCCAGGACAAAGCAGCCACTTGATAGACAATAGACAATAGGTGCAGGAGTAGGCCATTCTGCCCTTTGAGCCTGCACCACCATTCACTATGATCATGGCTGATCATCCTTAATCAGTATCCTGTTCCTGCCTTATCTCCATAGCCCTTGACTCCACTATCCTTGAGAGCTCTATCCAACTCTTTCTTCAATGAATCCAGAGACTGGGCATCCACTGCCCTCTGGGGCAGAGCATTCCACACAGCCACCACTCTCTGGGTGAAGACGTTTCTCCTCAACTCTGTTCAAAATGGTCTACCACGTATTTTCAAGCTGTGTCCTCTGGTTCGGCACTCACCCATCAGCGGAAACATGTTTCCTGCCTCCAGAGTGTCCAATCTTTTAATAATCTTATATGTCTCAATCAGATCCCCTCTCAGTCTTCTAAACTCAAGGGTATACAAGCCCAGTCGCTCCAGTCTTTCAGTGTAAGGTAGTCCTGCCATATCCATTGGCACCACATCCACAAACATCCCACACCCTCCCCCGCCGATGCTCAGTAACAGCAGGGTGTACCGTCTACAGGGTCTACAGCAGTTCAAGAAAACAGCTCAATACCACATTCCCGAGGGCAACTGAGCGACACCCAGGTCCCAAGATCAAAGTTATAAAACAATTATCCCTCAAACAAGAGAATAAAAATAGACCATTGCTTAATTTTACACGGTGTTTGTGGGACCTTACTGTGCACAAATTCTTGCATTGTCACAGTCAGTCTCAGCTGTAAACTGTTTGGGAACATCCAGAGGTCAACATAAGTGCTATACAACTCAACTTCTGTCCTTCATAGCAAACTCATCATAGTCCCAAATCCTCCTTCTCCCAGATCCTCGCAATGTCACCAGAAAGTTGTGGAACAATTTAGAGATCACAGGTTCATTCAGCAATATTTATCAATGTGACACAGTACTGAGGGAGTGCCGCACTGTCGGAGGGTCAGTGCTGAGGGAGTGCCGCACTGTCAGAGGGTCAGTGCTGAGGGAGTGCCGCACTGTCGGAGGGTCAGTGCTGAAGGAGTGCCGCACTGTCGGAGGGTCAGTGCTGAGGGAGTGCCGCACTGTCGGAGGGTCAGTGCTGAGGGAGTGCCACACTGTCGGAGGGTCAGTGCTGAGGGGGTGCCGCACTGTCGGAGGGTCAGTGCTGAGGGAGTGCTGCACTGTCGGAGGGTCAGTGCTGAAGGAGTGCCGTACTGTCAGAGGGTCAGTGCTGAGGGAGTGCCGCACTGTCGGATGGTCAGTGCTGAGGGAGTGCCGCACTGTCGGAGGGTCAGTGCTGAGGGAGTGCAGAACTGTCAGAGGATCAGTGCTGAGGGAGTGCTGCACTGTCAGAGGGTCAGTGCTGAGGGAGTGCCGCACTGTCAGAGGGTCAGTGCTGAAGGAGTGCCGCACTGTCATAGGGTCAGTGCCGAAGGAGTGCCGCACTGTCAGAGGGTCAGTGCTGAAGGAGTGCTGCGCTATCAGAGAGTCAGTACTGAGGGAGTGCCGCACTATCAGAGGGTCAGTGCTGAGGGAGTACCGCACTGTCGGAGGGTCAGTGCTTAGGGAGTGCCGCACTGTTGGAGAGTCAGCGCTAAGGGAGTACCGCATTGTCAGAGGGTAAGTGCTGAGCGAGCGCCACACTGTCACAGGGTCAGTGCTGAGGGAGTGCCTCATTGTTGGAGGGTCAGTCATGAGGGAATGCTGTACTATTGGAGGGTCAGTGCTGAGGGAGTGTCGCACTGTCAGAGGGTCAGTGCTGAGGTAGTGGGCACTGTCGGAGGGTCAGTGCTGAGGGAGTAGGCACTGTTGGAGAGTCAGTACTGAGGGAGCGCAGCACTGTCAGAGGGTCAATGCTGAGGGAGTGCTATACTGTCAGAGGGTCAGTGCTGAGAGAGTGCCGCCCTGTCCAGAGTGTCATTGCTGAGGGAATGTTGCACCCTTTATTTGTTCTTAAATGTTTCCTAAATCCTTCCACCAGCCACTGCACTGTGCAAAATAGATTGCAGCCGGTGAGAGTCAACCTCTTCAGGAACTGTATCCCAAAAAAAGTCAGCTATGTGAAAATGGGAGGTATAAAGGTTTGAGGAAGTAATTAAAGGATTTGTTGTTGTCATAAGAGACTGATCCCTCAAATGCCTGTGGGAATGATTAACTACTTACTTTTGAGAACTGCTGCCACTTTGTGGACAAATTAAGATTCTCCTTGATATTTTTCCACTATTTCTCAGTTTGTGCACGTTGTGGCTGGGCAGACATTCTCTGGTTCCTCTGAGAAGAACATTGACAACCCTGAGTGAGTGTCGCCTGTCAGCCCTGACTGGGTGTGAGCTGCAGGATCGCTGTCTGATCACAGTTAGTGACCCCTTTGCTTTTCCTGTCCATGTAACACGTCCACTGTCAGGTGTTCTATGTCTGCTCTCTGCTTTTTGGATTATCTGTCCAATAAGACAACCTATCCATCCCCCTGCTCTTACTGTTAGATTTTCTGTGATTCAACATATTATCTACAGTCGATCTCTTTTGAGATCCTATACTGCAAAGTAATTTTATTTTAGAAGAGAAGGAACCTTAGAATGCATTAATATGTTTTGTAGAATATTGTTTTTAAGAATCTTGGTGGATGATGAGTGTTACAGCGCTCACAATGGAAAGGCCAATCACAGACAGAACTCCTCACAAACATGTAGGAGTTGCATTCCACAATTTCAGGAAATGGCCAGCATTTCACAGCCAATGCAGCTCTGTCTAAAATGGGATCAGTCAGGTCTTGTTACCCAGATCTCAGGAAAGTACAATAACCTTGCAGACAGCTCAATACCATCGCCACCTGGGATGAAAGTGAGTGCTGCAGATGCTGGAGATCAGAGTCAGGAGTGTGGTGCTGGAAAAGCACAGCAGGTCAGGCAGCATCCGAGGAGCAGGACAATCGATGTTTCGGACAAAAGCCCTTCATCAGGAATGAGGCTGGGAGCCTCAGTTGGTGGAGAGATAAATGGGAGGGAGGTGGGACTGGGGAGAAGGTAGCTGTGAATGCAATAGGTGGATGGAGGTGGGTATAAAGGTGGTAGGTCGGAGAGGAAAGTGGAGCAGATAGGTGGGAAGGAAGATGGACAGGTAGGACAGGTCATGAGGGCGGTGCCGAGTTGGAAGGTTGGATCTGGGATAAGGTGTTGGGGGGGGGAAGGGGGGGGGAAATGAGGAAACTGGTCCACATTGATGCCCTGGGGTTGGAGGGTCCGGAGCGGAAGATGAGGCGTTCTTCCTCCAAGCGTTGGGTGGTGAGGGAGTGGCAGTGGAGGAGACCCAAGATCTGCATGTCCTCGGCAGAGTGGGAGGGGGAATTGAAATGTTCAGCCATGGGGCCGGGGGAGGGGTGGGAGGAGAGGGGGTCTGGGGGAAGGGGGCGCGAGTGTCCCGGAGATAGAGCCATAGAGATGTACAGCATGGAAACAGACCCTTCGGTCCAACCTGTCCATGCTGACCAGATATCCCATCCCAATCTAGTCCCACCTGCCAGCACCCAGCCCATATCCCTCCAAACCCTTCCTATTCATATACTCATCCAAATGCCTCTTAAATGTTGTAATTGTACCAGCCTCCACCACTTCCTCTGGCAGCTCATTCCATACACGTACCACCCTCTGTGTGAAAAAGTTGCCCCTTAGGTCCCTTTCATACCTTTCCCCTCTCACCCTAAATCAAGCCTTCTAGTTTTGGACTCCCCGACCCCAGGGAAAAGACTGTCTCTTTACCCTATCCATGCCTCTCATAATTTTGTAAACCTCTATAAGGTCACCCCTCAGCCTCCGATGCTCCAGGGAAAACAGCCCCAGCCTATTCAGCCTCTCCCTGTAGCTCAAATCCTCCAACCCTGGCAACACCCTTGTAAATCTTTTCTGAACCCTTTCAAGTTTCACAATCTCCTTTTGATAGCAGGGAGACCAGAATTGCACACAGTATTCCAAAAGTGGCCTGCACAGCTGAAAAATGACATTCCAACTCCTGTACTCAATACTCTGACCAATAAAGGAAAGCATACCAAACATCTCCTTCACTATCCTATCTACCTGTGACTCCACTTTTAGGAGCTATGAACCTGCACTCCAAGGTCTCTCTGTTCAGCAACACTCCCCAGGACCTTACCATTAAGTGTTTATACCTGCCCTAATTTGCCTTTCCAAAATGCAGCACCTCGCATCTATCTGAATTAAACTCCATCTGCCACTTCTCAGCCCATTGGCCCATCTGGTCCAGATCCTGTTGTAATCTGAGGTAACCTTCTTCGCTGTCCACTACACCTCCAATTTTGGTGTCATCAGCAAACTTACTAACTGTACCTCTTATGCTTGCATCCAAATCATTTATATAAATGACAAAAAAGTGGAGGACCCAGCATTGATTGTCATGGCACACCAACGGTCGTTGGCCTCCAGTCTGAAAAGCAACCCTCCACCACCACCCCCATCTCCTACCTCTGAGACAGTTCTGTATTTGAATGGCTAGTTGTCCCTGTATTCCATGTGACCAAATCTTGCTAATCTGTCTATTATGAGGAACCTTGTCGAATGCCTCACTGAAGTGCACATAGATCACACCCACCGCTCTGCTGTCAATAATCATCTTCGTTACTTCTTCAAAAAAGTTCCTGAGACATGATTTCCCAAACACAATCCTGTTCGAATTTTATACATTTCTATGAGATCCTCCTCATTCTTCCAAACTCCAGTGAATACAATCTCATCAACTCAAACTCTCCTCTGACGTCAGTCCCTGCCATCCCAGGAATCAATCTGGAAAGCCTTTGCTGTACTCCCTCCATAGCAAGAACTTCCTTCCTCTGATAATGAGACCAAAACCAAACATAATATTCCAGATGTGGTCTCACCAGAGCCCTGTACAATTTGCAGCAAGACATCTCTGTTCCTGTACTCACTATGATGGCAAACAAACAGTTTGCCTTCATTACCGCCTGCTGCTCCTGTGTGCTAACTTTCTAGCAACGAGTGCACCAGGACTCCCAGGTTTCATTGAACCTTCCTCTCTCTCAGTTTGCGGCCGAAAAGTAATCTGCCTTCCTGCTTTTGCTCCCAAAGTGGATGACCTCACATGAGTCCACAGAATGTTCCGTCTGCTATGCCCTTCGAGTAAAAAATGAGGTCTGCAGATGCTGGAGATCACAGCTGAAAATGTGTTGCTGGTTAAAGCACAGCAGGTCAGGCAGCATCTCAGGAATAGGGAATTCGACGTTTCAAGCATAAGCCCTTCATCAGGAATTCCTGATGAAGGGCTTATGCTTGAAACGTCGAATTCCCTATTCCTGAGATGCTGCCTGACCTGCTGTGCTTTAACCAGCAACACATTTTCAGCTGCCATGTCCTTGCCCACTTCAGCCAAATAAATCGCCTTTAAGTCTCTTTACACCCTCCTTCCAACTGATATTCACAGCAAGGTTTGTGACATCAGGAAATTTGGAAATATAGTAACTGCTCCCCACATCCCCATGGTTGATAAAAGCTGTGACCAATTGCAACCTAAGAACTGATCCCTATAGAGTCCAAGTGATCATACAATAGGGAATCACAAAGCAGGTATTAACAGAGGGTCTCAATGAGAAATAATAAGAACTATTGAGCAAGAGAGGATGATATGATTTAATTTATTGTAGTCATATGTACCTAAGTACAGTGAAAAGCATTGTTTTGTGAGCAGTACAGGCAGATCATAGCAAACAATAACATACAGATCACAGGGTGATTAGACAGAGTGAGGCATACAAGGTTACACCACTCAGGAAGTACACAAAGCAAGATCAACATTAATAAGATCAATGTTCTTTAAAGTAAGAGGGTTCATTGATCAGTCTATTACCGGCAGGGAAGAGGCTGTTCCTGAACCTGCTGGTGCATGTGTTCAAGCTTCTGTATCTCATCTGTGATGGAAGAGGTTGAAGGAGATCATTACAGGGTGGCAGGGCTGTTGGATAATGTTGGCAGCCTTTTTACTGCAACGTGATGTGTAAATGGAGTCCGTGGACGGGAGGTTCGCTTCTGAGATGGTCTGGGCTGTAGTTTCTTACAGTCCTGGGCAGAGCAGTTGCTGTCCCAGACCGTTAGGCACCCGGACAGTGTGCTTTTTATGGTGCATCTGTTGAAGTTGGTGAGGGTCCTTATTGAGGTGCCAAATCTCCAGCTGAGGAAGAAGAGGGGTTGTTATGCCTCCTTAACTGTTACATCTAGGCAGAAGGTCCAGGACAGGTTGTTGGTGATGTCTGTCATGATGCTGTCCACCTTCTCAACCACAGCTCCTGTAGATAGAGGCGTGTCCTTCTCCTTTCTTAGTGAAGTCAATATTCAGTTCTTTTGCCAACATTGAGAGAGAGGTTGCTCTCGTTACCCCATGACGCCAAGCCCTCTGTCTCCTTTCGATATTCTGACTCACTGTTGTTAGATATCCATCCTACCATGGTGGTGTCATCAACAAACTGTAGATGGTGTTTGTTTGGATTTGGTAACACATTCATGGATGTACAGGGAGTACAGTATGGAGCTGGGAATGCATCCCTGGGGAGGGGCTCCAGTGTTGATGGTTATTGTGGAAGATGTGCTGTTGTCTATCTTCACTGACTGCGGTCTGTGGGTCAAGAAGCTGAGAATCCAGTTGCAGAAGGTGGAGCCGAGACTTGGCCTTAGTTTTTTGAGACGTTTTGCAGGGGTCACATCTGGATTGCCTGTATATATCGGTGTCACTCACAGATACTACACACCTGGTTGTCACTGGGGGGTCATTGCTGAGGTGGTCTGGGGGGTAGTAATTGGGTGGGCTCTGGGTGTAACAACTGAGGGGCCCTGGGGGTAATAATTAAATAATGTAAGAGGCAGCTGGATGGGTTTGTGAATGGGGAGGGTTTGGAGGGACACGGCCGGCTGCTGGCAGCTGGCAATAGGTTGGGTTGGGATATCAGGTCAGCATGGACAGGTTGGACCGAAGGGTCTGTCAGGTAGGGGCGGGGTCTCAGTGTCCGGGGGAGGAGTCTCGGAGTCTGGGGGCGGGGGTCTCGGTGTCTGGGGGCGGGGTCTCGGTGTCTGGGGGCGAGGTCTCCGTGTCTGGGGGCGGGGTCTCGGTGTATGGGGGCGAGGTGTGTCTGGGGGCGGGGTCTCGGTGCCGGGGGCGGGGTCTCAATGTCTGGGGGCGGGGTCTCGGTGTGTGGGGGCGAGGTCTCAGTGTCTGGGGGCGGGGTCAAGGTACCCGGGGGCGGGGTCTCAATGTCTGGGGGCGGGGTCTCGGTGTGTGGGGGCGAGGTCTGTCTGGGGGCGGGGTCTCGGTGTCCGGGGGCGGGGTCTCAATGTCTGGGGGCGGGGTCTCGGTGTCTGGGGGCGGGGTCTCGGTGTGTGGGGGCGAGGTGTGTCTGGGGGCGGGGTCTCGGTGTCCGGGGGCGGGGTCTCAATGTCTAGGGGCGGGGTCTCGGTGTCTGGGGGCGAGGTCTCAGTGTCCGGGGGCGGGGTCTCGGTGTCTGGGGGTGGGGTCTCAGTGTCTGGGGGCGAGGTCTCAGTGTCTGGGGGCGGGGTCTCGGTGTCTGGGGGCGGGGTCTCGGTGTCTGGGGGTGGGGTCTCAGTGTCTGGGGGCGAGGTCTCAGTGTCTGGGGGCGGGGTCTCGGTGTCTGGGGGCGGGGTCTCGGTGTCTGGGGGTGGGGTCTCAGTGTCTGGGGGCGGGGTCTCGGTGTCTGGGGGTGGGGTCTCAGTGTCTGGGGGCGGGGTCTCAGTGTCTGGGGGCGGGGTCTCGGTGTCTGGGGGTGGGGTCTCAGTGTCTGGGGGCGGGGTCTCGGTGTCTGGGGGTGGGGTCTCAGTGTCTGGGGTCGAGGTCTCAGTGTCCGGGGGCGAGGTCTCGGTGTCTGGGGGTGGGGTCTCAGTGTCTGGGGGCGTGGTCTCAGTGTCTGGGGGTGGGGTCTCGGTGTCCGGGGGCGGGGTCTCGGTGTCTGGGGGCGGGGTCAATGTACCCGTGGGCGGGGTATCGGTGTCTGGGGGCGGGGTCTCTTTTTGTTGGGGCGGGGTCTCGGTTCCGGGGGAGGGGTCTCGGTTTCTGTGAGAAATGCAATGACATTAAGCACAGACGTACCCCTGCCCACGTGATCACGGTCCCTTGGCTGTGATTGGTTGTATTTGACACGTGATAAACTCTGACCTGTGACGCAATATCCAAGATGGCGGCGGACGATGATGAGGATTTTGTTTATTTTGGCTCCGCGTTAGATCCACTGGAGGGTAAATACCCGGGGGGAGGGGCACACACCCCGGGGAGAGGGGGCACACACCCCGGGGGGAGGGGGTACACACCCCGGGACCGGGGGGAGGGGGTACACACCCCGGGACCGGAGGGGAAGGGGGCGACACCCCGGGGACCGGGGGGGGGAGGGGGCGACACCCTGGGTGGGGGTACACACCCCAGGGGACTGTTGGAGAGGGGGGTAGGGTGAACCCTGGGGGACCACAGGTGAAGTAATAACTCAGGCACAGGTAAATAAACCTGACTGGAGTAAATAGCCAAAAGAGAGAGAAATAAACCCATGGGGTATATAACCGGGGGAGAGGGGAGGTTAATGAACCCTCGTGGGGGGAGTGAGTGTGTGATGGGGAAATCCAGGGGCAGGAGAAATGGTCATTGGGAGTCAGGCCTGTGCTCTAATGGGGTCTCCATCAGACCCACCAAGCCCTGTTCCCCATTCACTGCTGGATCCAACCGCTCCACTCTGATGCATGTCCTGGTCTGAAACCGGACTATCCGTCCATCCGTCACTTTGCCCCCCCCTCACCCACTTCCTGTATCGAGGACACACAGTAATCAGTTTGTTTTTTATTTGGTTTTGCACCCCATATTCAAGGAAGGGTGTGCTGGCCTTGGAGGGAGTTCAGAATAGGTTTTCAAGAAAGATCTTGAGGATGAAGGGCTAGTATGAGGAACAGGTGACAACTCTGGGTCTGTTCTTGATGGAGTTTAGAAGGTTGAGGGGGAATCTGATTGAAACTTTGGCACTATATCAAGGTCCAAAGGGCATGTACTGTTCTATTTTCTGTGAAACTTGGAATACTATAGCCTGGATAGAATGAATGTGAAGAAGATATTCCCATTAGTTGGAGAGACTAGGACCCAGGACCCAGAATGAAGATACAACCCTATAGCACTGAGATAAAGAGGAATTTCTTCAGTTGGAGAGTAGTGACTCTTTAGCATTCATCGCTGCAGAGGGCTAGGGATGCCAAGTCATTGAGTGTATTTAAGACTGCGATGGATAGGGTTTTGATTTGTAAGGGGATCAAAGGTTACTGGGAGACAGCAGGAAAATTGTGGAGCGGACTCGATGGACCGAATTACTAAATTTGCTCCTATATCTTATGGTCTTGTGGTTTGTATGCAGGCAGTTGTTGTGATGATATTTTTGAAAGTGGGAACTGTCACCTGATGGAGGGACTGGAAGTGGGGAATGATGGATAATCCTGAGTTAGGTGAGCAGTGTTTGTGAGATGGGTTTGGAGAGGGCAAGAGGTGAGGACATGACTAGGCTGGGAGCCAGTGGACAGCTAGCTGCTTCAGTCAAAAAGACTGGATGTTCTGCTGAGTGGGAGCTCAGAACCAGAGGGTCACTATCTAATACATGGGGTAGTTGTGTGGCTGGAAAAGCACAGCAGATCAGGCAGCATCTGAGCAAAGAGCAGGAGAATCAACGTTTCGGGCATAAGCTCTTCATCGGGAAACTGTGCTTTCCCAGCAACTCAACTCTTGATTCTGATCTTCAGCATCTGCAGTCCTCACTTTCCACTAATATGTGGGGTAGGCCATTTAGCACTGAGACTGAGATGTGGAAGGGAGGGGTGAGCCTGTGGAAATCTGTGCCACAGAAAGCGGTTGAGGCCAAAACATTGTTTTTCAGAAGAAGTTTAAAGGGCTGAATGCTACTCCTGCTTCTAAGACGTGAGAAGTGGTGATGTTTGGGATTTGGGTTGATGTTCCTCAGTGAGACTTAACATCATCTGGACTGGAACAAGGTGACATTGTCAACAGGAGGTGGCACAGTTTGAATTAAGACTTGTTAAGTTTTAAAGCAGACTTTTTCTTTGCTCAGATGATGAGTCCACTAAGAACCCAGTTCCACTGCACGAGCAGACAGTCAGAGATGAGAAGGGGAGATACAAACGCTTTCATGGGGCATTCACTGGGGGATTCTCTGCTGGGTATTTCAACTCAGTGGGCTCAAAAGAAGGTAAGAAAATCTCTCTTGCAATTCTATGAAATGCAGTTCGTTGGCTGTAAGCGACAAATAATTTTGAGATTCCATGGCTATTCTTTTAATTGAGGCACTGAGCAGCAATTCCAACAAACAGGTTTAACGTTCCACTGTTTTAAAGGAAATGTCATCCTCTGTCACTGCGGTCACAGGCGTCCATCAAAAAGCTTTACTTTTATCTGCATGTGCTTCTTTCTTTTTGGGGTTTCCAAGGAATTCCAGGTGGCATGCTCATGGCCCAGGGCCTGTCCCCTGCTGGGTAAGGTGCCCTAGGAGTTGGAGGACATGTTCAGGGGTACCTTATGTGTGTGTTGCTGAATTTGCACTCTGCTAACTGCTATGATTAGCAAACCCGCTGTCCCCACAGGGCCGCCCTGTCAGGTCTGCTGTTTTATGTTAGTACTTTTCTTTGGATAAGCTGGCTGCAACATGCATTCCTTTGTAATGGGACTGCTCTTACACACCCTGCATCTGAATGCATAAAGCTGTTTTACACAGCATGGCCATCAAGAGGGTCTGATGTATGGGCCTATGCCTTACCTTGTATATCAGATACTGTGGGCTCTGTGGTATCCTGTGTGTCATGCATTTTCAGCTGTGTATTGAAAGCTGGCCAGGCGGTTGAAACTTGTTCTTGTCACTGTAGGATGGACGCCTTCGACATTTGTATCCTCACGGCAGCAAAAGGCAGATAAGCAAGTCTTCAATCCCGAGCACTTCATGGATGAAGAGGTACTTCACAAAGGGTTTCACTGTAGTTGGGTGGATCATGATGTCCAGCGAGACTTGGTGAAGTATTAGGAGTATAGGAACAAGGGTAGGCCATTCAGCCTGTTTAACCTATCATTATGGGCAGCATGGTGGCACAGTGGTTAGCCCTGCTGCCTCACAGCGCCAGAGACCTAGGTTCAATTCCCGCCTCAGGCGACGCTCTGTGTGGAGTTTGCACATTCTCCCCGTGTCTGCGTGGGTTTCCTCCGGATGCTCTGGTTTCCACCCATCATCCAAAAATGTGCAGGTTAGGTGAATTGGCCATGCTAAATTGTTCGGCATAGGGGAATGTGTCTGGGTGGGTTGCGCTTTGGCAGGTCGGTGTGGACTAGTTGGGCTGAAGGGCCTGTTTCCACACTAAGTAATCTAATCTAATCTTCAATACCATTCAAACCAATCGTGGCATTTCGAATGTTGCGATGTGTCTAGCCCACAGTAACTTCATTTCTGTTTGTGCCATTGGTAGTCAGGACTCTGGTATTCACAGGAGTGAGTGGAAGAGCTGGTTTATATTTTGTTTTGGAGAAATTTGGGACAACATTTAGTTCCATTCAGAGCTTACAGTGCAGTGGTTCAGCTTTTGTACCAGGCAGATGACAGCTGCTCCACCTGGAGGGAGAGAAGGTGGAATTCTTCAAGTAAAACTGGAGAAACCATTTCACTGCGAGGGGGGGCCAATAAGCTGGGACACCGATTCAAGGCAATTGGCAAAAAAAATGTGATATGATTAGAATTTGTTCTTTTCATTGATTTACTATAATAAAGGGCAATAGATAAAGATTCAAAAGTAACTTTTGAAAATGAATCCACTAAATACTTGGAAAGTTAAGACCTGCAGGTTTTTTGGGAATGATCAGAGGAGGGTGACTAGGTGGAAAAGTCCTGACACAGTCATTATGGACCATTCAGACCATTCTCGTGGTGTAAGATTCTGGCAATTTCTCAATGTTTTTCAGGATCTCAAGGAGCATGGAATTGCGCCAAAAGGAATAACAACTACAGATGAGTTTGCCTCAAAGGCTAAAGACAAGATCTGGGAGAAGTCTCGAGCTTTGGCGAGTCTGGTAGCTCCCATTCCTGGGGCCAGCATCTTGGATGACCTGATTGCTCCAGCAAAGTGAGAGACGTGGCGGGGAGGGGAGGGGAGGGGAGGGACTGACTGTTGAAGGTAAACGTTATTCAGCAGCTGTCAATCGCATCGGCTTCATCTCTCTGCTATCATTGGCTATGATTACAAAGCAGCTGTGGTTGGGACCAGAAAGCTCAAAGAAAATCTTTTTGATTGCTCCATTGTCACAGCCTGACCAACCCTGCTGCTGCAGTCACTCTGCAGAATGCAGCCAGTCCAGTCGGTGTGGCTTTGACCGAGGGAGGACAGGCTAGTGGGTAGAGGGGTTGAAAATGCCCCTCTGACATAAGCCTTCTGTTGAAGTGTCAGCCACAATATATAAGTACCTCTTTAAACCATTCATTTTATGACGATAAAAGTTTTTCTTTATGAATATTTATCTATCCATCTATTGTAGTGAGATCACCTGAGAGTATAAAGAGGCACAAGCAATAGGAGACCAATGGGCGGAGACTTGCTCCTTTGCTTCTGTGATTGTATTCTTTAGTTTATGCCTCTCCCTCAGTGAGGTGACTTCCTCTGGCTGCAGACCAGCTTGTACATTCACCTGCTGAGTGTGTCCGTGGGTGGTTGTGGTGTTTCCATCTTCGTTAAATGTTCACTTTGCAGGGATGACCAGTGGTTTGGGAGGGTCAGAAAGCCTGGCTGGTTTGCCAGGGATCACAGGACATGGACAAAAAACTGAATAGGAGCAGAAGGAAACCATTTGGCCCCTCAATATTCAGTGATCCAACTCCTGTATTCTATATCTTTTAACTTTTGACAGTTGACGTTGAATCAGTTGTTGTTTGGGTAAAAGAGTTCCACTTGCTGTGGGTCAAATCTTTTCCTAATTTCACGCCTGAATGTCCTGGCTCCACCTTTTAGCCGATGGCCTCTCCTCCTGAGCTCCCAGATCAAAGGGAACAGTTTCCTTCGATCTGTTCCGTGTAGTATTGCAAAAATTTTGATCAAATCACTCCTTAAACTTCTAAATTCTAGCGAATGCAGCCCTGATTTCTTTACGCTGTCCTTGTAATTTCTGGCCTTGTTCCTTGTCAAACCTCTGGTGTTCTGCTGGTGTTGAGATTTGTGTGACTAATGTGCTGCAGCCCTTAGGATGTGATGATTTCAAACTGCAGCAATGCTGTGTTGGAGCAGGGGTGGAGCGGGGTCGGAGCGGGGCTGGTGTTTTGGCCTGCTCTGATTTTTAGTGTGTCACCGTTCTCATATTGAGATGATCGTTGGTAGGAGCGAGAGTGACAGGGTGGTTGTTATGGGGGTCTTTAACTTTCCAAATGTTGACTGGGAATACTATAGTTCAAGAATGTTAGATGGGTCAGTTTTTGTTCAATGTGTGCAGGAGGGTTTCCTGACACAGTATGTAGGCAGGCCAACAAGGGACGAGGCCACATTGGATTTGGTATTGGGTAATGAACCCAGCCAGGTGTTAGATTTGGAGGTAGGTGAGCACTTTGGTGACAGTGACCACAATTCAATTATGTTTACTGTTGTGATGGAAAGGGATTGGTGTATACTGCAGGGCAAGAACTATTGCTGGGGGAAACACCATTATTGATGCAATTAAGCAAGATTGAGGAAGCATAGGATGGGGAGGGAAACTGCAGGGCATGGGCCTGAAATGTGAAGCTTATTCAAGGTCCAGCTCTTGCAGGGGTGGAGTTGGTTTATTAAGCTGTGGTTTATTAAGCAAATTGAATCTCTGGTCAAGAGGAAGAAGGCAACCTATTTAGGATGAGATGTGAAGGCTCAGTTAGGGGGCTTGAGAGTTACAAGTTTGCCAGGAAATACCTAAAGAAAGAGCTAAGAACCACAAGGGGACACAAGAAGTCATTGGTGGGTAGGACCAAGGAAAACCCTAAGGTTTTCTATAGGTATATCAGGCATAAAAGAATGACTAGAGTAAGATTGGGCTAATCAAACGAAGTAGTGGGAAGTTGAGTGTGGAGTCAGAAAGTGCTAACTGAATACTATTTGTCAGTGTTCACATGAAAAAAAGACAGTGGTTGAGGAGAATACTGAGATACAGGCAACTAGATTAGATGGGACTGAGGTGCATAAAGGGGAGGTATTAACAATTCTGGGAAGTGTAAAAATAGATAAGACCCCTGGGCTGGATGAGACTTATCCTCGGATTCCCTGGGAAGCCAGGGAGGAGATTGCCGAGCCTTTGGCATTGATCTTTAAATCGTCATCGTCTGCAGGAATAGTGCCAGAAAACTGAACGATAGCAAATGTGGTTCCCCTGTTCAAGAAGGGGAGTAGAGACAACCCTGGAAATTATAGACCAGTGAGCCTTACTTCAGCTGTGGGTAAAGTGTTGGAAAGGGTTATTAGATTACTTACGGGCAATTTAGCATGGCCAATTCACCTGACCCGCACATCTTTGGACTGTGGGAGGAAACCGGAGCACCCGGAGGAAACCCACGCAGACACGGGGAGAACGTGCAAACTCCACACAGTCAGTCGCCTGAGTCAGGAATTGAACCCGGGTCTCAGGCGCTGTGAGGCAGCAGTGCTAACCACTGTGCCACCGTGCCGCCCACAAAGATTTTCAATGATGTTGGCGGGATTGAAGGGTTTGAGCTATAGGGAGAGGCTGAATAGGCTGGGGTTGATGTGGTGTATATATGGATTTCAGTAAGGTGTTTGATAAGGTTCCCCATGGTAGGCTATTGCACAAAATACAGAGGAATGGGATTGAGGGTGATTTAGTGGTTCGGATCAATAATTGGCTAGCTGAAAGAAGACAGAGGGTGGTGGTTGCTGGGAAATGTTCATCCTGGAGTTCAGTTCCTAGTGGTGTATCGCAAGGATCTGTTTTGGGTCCACTGTTGTATGGCATTTTTATAAACGAACTGGATCAGGGCATAGAAGGGTGGGTTAGTAAATTTGCAGACGACACTAAGATCGGTGGAGTTGTGGATAGTGCCAAAGGATGTTGCAGGTTACAGAGGGACATAGATAAGCTGCAGAGCTGGGCTGAGAGGTGGCAAATGGAGCTTAATGTGGAAAAGTGAGAGATGATTCACTTTGGAAGGAGTAACAGAAATGCAGAGTACTGGGCTAATGGTAAGATTCTTGGAAGTGTGGATGAGCAGAGAGATCTTAGTGTCCATGTACATAGATCCCTGAAAGTTGCCACCCCTGTTCAGAAGGTATATGGTGTGTTAGCGTTTATTGGTAGATGGATTGAGTTTTGGAACCATGAAGTACAAAGCTCTGGTGCGGCCACACTTGGAGTATTGTGTACAGTTCTGGTCACCACATTATAGGAAGGATGTGGAAGCTTTGGGAAGGGTTCAGAGGTGATTTACTGGGATGTTGCCTGGTATGGAGGGAGGGTCTAACGAAGAAAGGCTGAGGGACTTGAGGCTGTTTTCGTTAGAGAAGAAGGTTGAGAGGTGACTTAATAGAGACACATAAGATAATCAGAGGGTTAGAGATGGTGGACAGTGAGAGCCTTTTTCCTTGAATTGCGATGGCTAGCATAAAGGGGCATAGCTTTAAATTGAGGGGTGATAGATATAGGACAGATGCCAGAGGTAGTTTCTTTAGGGGCTTGGAATGCACTGCCTGCATCAGGAGGAGACTCACCAATGTTAAGGGCATTTAAATAGTCATTGGTTGGGCATATGGGCGAGAATGGAATAGTGTAGGTCAGATGGGCTTCAGATTGGTTTCACAGGTCGGTGCAACATCGAGGGCTGAAGGGCCTGTACTGCACTGGAGTGTTCTATGTTTGTGTTCTTCATCTCATTGACACAGCTGTGATCTGCCTAAAGGTTATTGAATGATTTCACTAATTCAAGGATATAACCTGTCTCCACTCTCACCTAGGATAACAATTGGTGTGCAATTACTCCGGAAAATGGGATGGAAGGAAGGCCAGGGCCTTGGACCACGTGTGAAGAGGAAACTTCGCAGGCAACAGCCTGGTGAGAAATGTTCTAGTACTTCCCTGCTCAATCTCAGCCTCGTTTCAAAACTCAGCAAGTTACAGAGTTTAAAACATACTTGCATTTTTATGGCACCTTTCACAACTTCACAATATCCTTTAGCTTTACAGTTGCAACTGTCCCTTTGAGATGTAGTTACTGTTGTAATGCAGGAAGGTACAGTAAGCTCTGATACAGAGCACAGTTCAGAAAGGGGCACCCTAAGGGGATTGTTTTTCTGTCTAGCCCCCAGATCCTTAAACAGACTATTATTTGACAGCAAGAGCTCATATGATTCTCTCCTCTCGGTCAGAGTTGTTGTGCATTCAAATCTCACCCCAGAAAGGATTGCTGTATGGTTGGCGGTTCTGTCCTTCAGGTGGGACATTAAAAAGGCTGTCTACCATCTGAGTAGAGTTAAAGATCACTGGAAATTATTTCAGAGAGGAGCAGGAGAACCATCCCCAGTGCCTGACCAATATTCATCCCCCAGCAAGCATCGCTCGGTGAGTTTACCTGGTCGTTATCAAAGCTTTTTGGTATTGCTTTTCCTAGAGAGGATAGAATATTATCTGCTGATCAACTGCTGACAAATAATAGTCTCCTGAAGGGAGTGGGCACTGGATTGAGAAAGCAGTCCTCTTAGGGACTCCATTTCTGAACTGTGCTGTGTATCACTCAGTAGACAGTAAAAAGGAGGAAACTTAGGATGGACTGTGTGTGTGTGTGTGTGTGTGTGTGTGTGTGTGTGTGTGTGTGTGTGTGTGTGTGTGCGCGCACACAAGGAAGGGATTCCTGAACTTGGTGCACTGCAGTGAGCTCCCAATGTGGGAACGTGATTCAAGAGCAGAATACTGCAGGTCTGAAATAAAAAAAACAAATTGCTGGGAATACCCAGCAGATCAGGCAACCCCTCCGGAGGGAGAGAGGGGATGTGGGTGGAGTGGGGGTGGAGTTGGGTTAACTGTTTACATGTCAATCAACCTTGTTATGGAGAAACAATCTACAGAAAATGAACTTTGGATCTCTGAGCTTTTCAGATTTCAGATAAAGAATTGTGGAAGTTTATGATGGTGTGGAAGGCAGGAAAGATTTAAAGGCAAGAGAGTGGTAACAGGAAGATGATACCCTGGGGGTGACCTCCAGCCAACCACAGACACTACAGATACCTTTCAGAGCGAAATAGAGTAGGACTTCAAACTTATGCAACAGTGGGGTGGAGGGGACGTTAGGACCTGTGCCCAGAGAATGTGAAGAGGATTAATAAAGTTTTTGGAGTGGGTGTATGAGCTGTTATTAGAGGAAGAGTCTGTAAAGTGGCGATCCAGTAGATGGACAGTCAATTGGTTTTCACTGAGATTGTATCTAGAAAGGATCTCTAACAGTGAAAAACATTCCAAGTTGCTTCACCTCGAGTGTTATCAACCAGAATATGACACCGAATCACGTGTCGAAATCTCGGACCATGGTTATAAATATGTTCAAAGGTGTGTTTGAACGAAGGTCTTGAGGGAGGGAGAGAGGATGGGAGATTTACGGTTCCCCAATGATGTGCCCAGTTAAAATGAGGGATTTGCAGAGGGTCAGAATTAGTGTGGGGAGATCTTGGAGTGTTCTGGGGTCAGATGTTGAGAGAAAAAGGGATGGGCCAAAACCATGGGAAGATTTGGAAAACCGTGATGAAAAGATGGCACAGAAGAAGTCTATTAGTCTGTCAAACCTCAACCAGCTTTCTGAAAGAGCTGTTTAATTTACCTCACTTCCCTGCTCTTCCATCACTGAAATGTCACCTTTTCCCATTTTAAAGTTTTGGTCCAATCCCTTTTTGACAGTTCCCGTTGAATCTGCTTCCACTGTCCATTTCTGCCATTGCATTCCAGATCACGGCAACTCTCTGTCAAACAGATGTCACTGGTACCATTCTGGCAGCATTGTTTAATGAGGTCTCAGAATAAATCTGTTATAAATGTTCAGCTGTATGGAAGATAAGGGAATTGGTTTGAAAGTAGGTTGATGGTCAGGGGTTTGGGTTAAAGGGCAGTGTTCAGCTCAGAGATGATCTGATTGGATGTGGTACCATGCCCCTCCCACTGAGGTCACTGGTTCAGGCTGGCCATGCAGACCTGAACCAATGTCAAAATTTGCTGAGGCCACTGGAGTCATGGGTTTGCCAAACAACATGGAGTTTTGTAACAGACTTCAGGAATTCTTCGAGGAGAAAGTGAGGTCTGCAAATGCTGGAGATCAGAGCTGAAAATGTGTTGCTGGAAATGTGCAGCAGGTCAGGCAGCATCCAAGGAGCAGGAGAATCGGGCAGCTTATGCCCGAAACTTCGATTCTCCTGTTCCTTGGATGCTGCCTGACCTGCTGCGCATTTTCAGTTCAGGAATTCTTCAACAGTCGGGACCAGTGGATGGCAGATGTAATTTGATGTACTAAGTATGAAGTTATTTGGTTTGGAAATAAAAACGGAGGAACTGAAGCATGTGGCTGAAGAAACTGCAGGATGTAAGTGAGGAGAAAGACAGCCTGAATATAGAATTCTGTGAAAGGAGAGAAAGATGTGGGAAGGCCAGCAAAATCTGCAGTTTTATTAAAAAGAGTGAGGAGTGCAGAGTAAAGGAATAACTCTGAATTTATGCATGTTCCCAGCCAGGCCATTGTTCAGGGACAGCTGTAGAATTGACATGCATTGTCCTCAGGGCGTACCATCACTCCCAAATAGTCTGTTGAAGAGATGGTGATGAACTGCTGCAGTCCGTCTGGTGAAGGTATGGCTGGGAGGGTGACTGGTGTAGGATTTTGTTTATGGGGTGTCTGTGATGGGTCAACCTTTCAATGAGGGACCTAACCCAGGGCTTTTGCCAACCACGTTCACATTGTGTATACCCACAGAAAGCATACCCACCTTGTTCAGCTTAGGGCTTTACAGAGTACTCCAGAGCACAGTCTATCCTGGTATTTCTGTTCCACCCAGACCCTGTTCATATAACCCTGTCAGGGTGTCCCTCCATTCTCTTGTCAAATCTTGTCAGATCTTGTTGAAAGGAGAGATGTGTAGCTGAAGCTTTTCATTTTGCACTCATCACGGCAAATGTAAGAATGCCACATTTCCCAAGTTGGAAAAGCTGCTTGGTAAGACACTTCACAGTTCTGCTAAGCTGTGGCTACTTGAGCAGTGGTTCCCTTTTGAGGATGCTACTGCCCATACAAAAGGTTATTGGTTGGCCTCACAATTCAGTGACCTTTTGTCTGTGTGTGGCTGCTCAAGTCAGACACTGTGTTCCTTCAGCTCATAATATCTGGAGTACAGACTGCACTCACCAGCATGTGCTTGTGTAACCCAATATGAAAAATGTCTACATTTTGATGTGATTCCACATGCAGTCACAATTGTTGAATGATCATGAATGTGCTAGCAAGCAATTTAAGATGTGGAGGTGCCGGTGTTGGATTGGGGTGGACAAAGCCAGGTTTTAGTCCAACAGGTTTATTTGGAAGCACTAGCTTTCGAAACACTGCTCCTTCGTCAGGTGGTTATGGAGCAGGATCTCAAGACACAGAATTTGTAATAAAAGATTACAGTGTCATGCAACTGAAATGACAGACCTGTATTGAACAAACCTAGATTGATGTTAAGTCTTTCATCTTTTAGAATGGGTTGCAGGTTTTGATTCATTAATATGTAAATCCCAGAACTACTTTTAAGTTACATTCTCGACATAACTTAAGGTTTTATTAAAAAAAAGTGACATCTCTGCTCAGACAACGTATCAAAGGTGTGAGGTTAGAGTCTCTGTATCCCAAACTTGAGTCAGACTGGTTCTGTTTCCAAAGTAGGAATTTATAAAAATATAATTCTGCAATTGCAAAGTCACCCCATAGATGTGTGTATGCGTGTGCGTGAGGGAGAGATGGAGTAAGAGTGCATGTTTGTGTGTGTGTGCATGTGTGTGACAGAGTATAAACCTGTGAGAAGGTGTGGGATGTGTGCTTGAGAAAGACAGCGTCGTGTGAGAGTATGTAAGTGTGTGTGAGTGAGTGAAAGTTACACCTGCACTTCCACACGTCATTTATTGTATCCGTTGCTCCCGTTGCGGTCTCCTCTATATCCGGGGAACAGGATGCCTACTTGCAGAACGTTTCAGAGAACATCTCCAGGACACCCGCACCAACCAACCCCACCGCCCCATGGCCAAACATTCCAACTCCCCCTCCCACTCTGCCGAGGACATGCAGGTCCTGGGCCTCCTTCATCGCTACTCCCTCAACACCTGACGCCTGGAGGAAGAGCTCCTCATCTTCCACCTCGAGACCCTCCAACCCCATGACATCAATGTGGATTTCACCAGTTTCCTCATTTTCCTTTTCCCCCCACCTTATCCCAGTTCCAACCTTCCACCTCAGCACCGCCCTCATGACCTGTCCCACATCCCCTCTGACCTATCACCTTCACCCCCACCTCCATCCACCTATTGCACTCTCGGCTACCTTCCACCTAACCCCACCCCTTCCCATTTATCTCTCCAGCCCCCCAGGGTCCCAGCCTCATTCCTGATGAAGGGCTTTTCTCTGAAACGTCAATATTCCTGCTCCTCAAATGCTGCCTGACTGACTGTGTTTTTCCAGCACCGCACTCAACTCTAATCTCCAGCATCTGCAGTCCTCACTTTCGCCTGCTTGTGTGTGAGTCTATAGTGTACTGGGGTCACCTGTCGTGACATGTCCCTGAGGTCCAGGTTGAGGCCATCCTCATGTTTACCGGACTTGGCTATCAGCCTGTGCTCGGCCACTCTGCATTGGTGCATATTCTGAAGGCTTCTTTGCTGCACAGGACCTCCAACCAGCACCATACCCCAGATACATGAATGACATTTTCTTCCTCTGGACCATAGTGAGGAGTTATTGAAACAACTACACAGTGATCTCAACAAGTTTCATCCCACTGTCACACAGACTACCCTTTAGTGTCAGTCTCGTTCTTGGACACATGTATCTCCATAAAGGATAGGTACCTCACTCTACTGCAAACCCACGGGTAACCTCACAATACTACACTTCTCTAGTTTCTACCTGAAACATGCTAAACCAGTCATTACCTACGGATAAGCCCTCTCTTCAGATGGGGAGGAATGTGACAGACAGCTGAAGGGCACAATGCTCAACTCATCGATCACCAGGTCCAACGTTGCCACAGCGAGAAACCGTAATGACCTCCTCAGGAAACAGATGGGATGCGGTCGAAAGGGTACCCTTCGTGTCCAGTATTTCGTTGGAGCGGCGAAACTACGCCATGTTCTTCGCAGCCTGTACCACATTATCGATGAGGATGAGCACCTCGCCAAGACCTTCCCCACCCCTCCACCTCTCACCTTTAAACAACCACCAAACCCTAAACAGGTCATTGTTCATAGCAAACTGCGCAGCCTTCAGGACACCATCAACCACCACACCATACAACCCTGTCATGGCAACCACTTCCAGACGTGTCAGTGTCGACACGGAAACTGCCATTACACATGGGGCCACCCACCATGTATGCAGCAGGTACTCATGCCACTCAGCTGACGTTGCCTATCTCATACACTGCAGGCACGGCTGCCCTGAGGCATGGTAGATTTTGATTTGCTCAAAAAGCGCATGGTCTGCAGGCAGTCAGTCCATGTGACATTTTATAAATTCCTGCTTTGGAAATAGAACCTGTCTGACTCAAGGTTGGAATACAGACAGACTCTAACCTCACACCTTTATTGCATTATCTGAGCAGATATGTCCCCCTTTTAAAATAAAACCTTAAGTTATGTCGAGAATGTGACTTGGAAGAATTTCTAGGATTTACATATTAATGAACCGAAATCTGCAACCCATTCTATAAGATAGAAGCCTTAACAGCAATCCAGGTTTGTTCAATACAGGTATACTATTTCAGTTGTATGATACTGTAACCTTTTACTATAAATTCTGTGTTTTATGATCCTGTTCCACTGCTACCTGATAAAGAAGCAGCTCTCCAAAAATGAGTTCTTCCAAATAAACCTGTTAAAACAATTTAAGATAATCATGCTCCTAATTTCACTCATTTGTGAAGCAATATCCATTCAAGGGCAGAGCCCCGTTCTCTGCATAATCTCAAAGGTTTGGGAGCCGATTAGTTCTCTGTTTTATCGATGGCACTGTCTCATCAATTGGATTTGATTTTCCAATCTATCGGCATCCTTTTCTGTTGGAGAAATTATTGTGAAGACTCAAAGTTGCCATTCTTGCGTTTGTTGTGGTGATGGAAGACAACAGGTCCCTCTTGGCAGCAGTATTCCTTTCTTCCTCCTTTGCGTATCTAGCTTCTCCTAAAATATATCTGTGCTGTTCAACTGATCTACTCAGTTTGGTAACATGTTCATTCTCCCCACTCTCTGGGTAAAGAGGTTTCCCTTATCTAATACTAATAGTCTTAGCATCACTGTGTCTACATTGAAGAAACACTGACCAGGGCAAGAACTCCCTCTGTGTTTCCTCTGGCCCAGAGTCTTGGTCTAATTGCAGCACCACAACCTGAGCTGGGATCTTCAACTTCACCCCAAGGCTGGGACCACCCCTAGGGCCCTAGTTACTGACTGAACATCAAGCATCTTCCCGTTGTAATGCAATAATGTAGGACTCATTGCTCTTACTGGTTCTGTTTTGTTTGCCACACAGAGACAGGTGTGAAAGTGTATGGGTGTTCCTTGCCTGATGAAGGTTCAGATGGATCGCAGGTATGACTTAGCACCCTAACTGTTGTGTGTCCAAGCCCTGCATTTTGCAGTTTTAACGGTTAAGCATTTCATTACCTGCAGTGTTGTGTTATATGCTCTTAGTGTATGCTTGTATGGAGAAATATAAAACATCCACTCTATACCTAAGGAATGATACATCAGATAGTTATCAAAAAGGTGAGAAGAACCGAGACATTCGGTGATTCAACTACACCCTTCACTAAAAGCAAGAGGACAGATAAAAATGAATAATTTGTCTTTGTCACAAGAATACTTTGAAACAAAGGAGTGGAGATGGCATTGCATCTTGGCTTCGGGCCCAGTTGGAGTGTTACATTTAGTTCCAGGCCCCACTGCAGCTTTGGAACCAAGTCCTGGCCTGCCAGCTGTGAAGTGCACTTTCCCCATGAAGATATGAGCAAATGTAAGACAGTAAGAAAAGGTGCAGGACAAATCCAGTCAACTCCTTGTGTCAGGTTTGTAGTTCAGTGAAATCATGGTTGATCTGTTATTTCAATACTATCTTTCTGTTCCCCTTGCTGTTTTAATCTGTAGAAATCTAGCAATCTTAGATTTGCCCGTACTCAGTGGCCTCCTTTGGGACAAACAGTTCCAAAGTTTCCCCATCTTTTGAGTGAAAAGGTTCCTTGTCACCTCCGTGCTAAATGGTCTGCCCTACAACAGTGGCAGGAACCCATGGTGTTGGTCAGTACACACCAGCCCAGGCAGGGGAAATGTCCTTCCTGAATCTACCCTGTCAATCCCTTTAAGGGTTTTGTATATTTGAATGAGATCACCTCTCATTCTTTGCCAGAAAATATAGGTCCAGTTCCTCAGACAACAATCACTCCATCCCAGGTATTAGTTTGATTAACTACTGCCCCTGTGGATGTTTGATCTTTGGGAAGGAGACAACAAACCTCTCAAAACTCTGGTTGTGGTCTCTCTAAGACTGTGTATAAATGCACAAAGACATCTCTAATCCGATATCCAAACCTCTTGTTAAAAGCTCCACCTTCCATTTACCTCCATAGTTTCTTGCTGTTCCTGCAGGTTCACTTGGACTCATGAACACGGTCACCCAACTTCCTTTGAAGTTTGGCATTTCCCAGACCCTCACCCTCACAGAAACAATCGATATTTCTGTTTTCCTAACAAAGTGTGTAACCTCACATTTCACCACACTGTATTCCATCTCCCAAATCTTTGTCACTCACTGACCCTCGACAAATTGCCTTGAATCATCTTTGCAACTCGTCACAGCTCAGGCTTCCACCTGTTAGGACGCAGGATAAACCCTCTGGCTTGATTTCGAGCAGCAACACAGAAAAGCTTTATCCCATGCAGTAATCTGTGAACATTCAAGAGGCCAAGAACTGTTTAAAGTAACAATTGACACCTTGATTTCTTAAAGTATAACAGAGAATAATTAACTTAACAACTATTTACAACTCCTTCCTCTAACCTATCTTTTACTTTCCCGTCTGTAATACTCGCCCAATAAAACCCCCGATCAATATTTATCAAAACTTCAACTTTCAAAACCAGCTAGCAGTCGAATCTTCTTCCTGTGTCATCTTCACAGGGCATCACTTTAAACTGATCTAGCCCATTTGGGGCTATAAACACAGAGGTGTATTTCACTGTCTCTGATAAAGGTACCTGCGAATCACCACGCATTAAGTCCAACTTGGTGATGTAACTGGCTTGTTAAAACATTTTCAATGCTTATCCAAATACTTTTTAGAAGGTTGTACGGTTTCCTGCCTCACTCCCACTTCTGTGCATTTCAGAAATCCCTTCTAAACTTTCTGCCTTTCACCTTGTCATTCTGCCCCCTTGTTATTATCCCTTTAATAAAGGGTAGCAGTGCTCTCTGACCACCCTGCCCATAGCCCTCATAATCTTACACAGCTCTAACAGGTCCCTCCTCAGCTTCGCTGCTCTCTAAAGAAACCAACTCGAGCTCATGCAGCCTCCCTTCGTGACTGAAATGTAACATCTCAGACCATAAAATGTAGGTGCAGATTTAGGCCATTCAGCCCATTGAGTCTGCCTCACCTTTCAATCCTGGCTGATACATTTCTCAACCTCATTCTCCTGCCTTCTCCCCAGATCCCTTGATTCCTTACTAATCAAGAGCCTATCTCTGACTTAAATACACTCCGTGACTGGGCCTCCACAGCCCTCTGTGGCAGTGAGTTCCTCATTCCCCAGCCTCTAGTTGAAGAAATTCTTCCTCATCTCAGTTCTAAAGAATCATCCCTTCACCCTGGGGCTGTACCCTCAGGTCCCAGTCTCTCTCTGTACTGGGAACATCTTCTCCATGTCCACCCAAAGCAGGCCCCTCAGTATTCTGTAAGTTTCAATCAGATCCCCCATTATCCTTCTAAACTCCATCAAGTACAGACCCAGAGTCTTCAAGTGTTCCTCATATGACAAGCCCTTCATCGCGGGATTCATTTGTGTAAACCTCCTCTGAACCCCCTCCAATGTCAGCAACATCCCTTCCTTAAATATGGGCCCACAAATGCTCACAATATTCTGAATGGGGTCTGTCCACAGCCTTATCCAGCCTCAATAGTGCATCCCTGCTCTTGTATTCTCGCCCTCTCGAAATGAATGCTAACATTGTATTTGCCTTTCTAACTACCGACTACATGTTAACCTTATGAGAATCCTGAACTACGACATCCAAAATCTCTTTGTGCTTTAGATTTCTGAAGCCTTTTCCCAGTTAGAAAATAGTCTACGTTTCTACTCTTCCTACCAAAGTACATGACCTCTCCCTTTCCACGCTATATTCCATCTGCCAATTGTTTGCCCATTCTCCTATCCTGTCCAAGTCCTTCTGCAGCCTCCCTGCTTCTAGTTTAAATTTCTCCCGACAACACAAGCAAACCCACTCACAAGGATGTTAGTCCCTACTCGCCTTCAAAGGCTGGCCATCCTGTTTGTATAGGTCCCACCTTTTGGAGAAAGGGTCCGAGTGATCCAAAAATCTGAAACCCACCCTCCTGCACAAAACTCTTGAAGCCCACATTCATCTGGCCAAATCTCCTCAAAGGCTAACCACATGGAACTGTGTGCCGTTCACGGTGCAGCCACCCGGTGACATCGCTGATCCTGGTGCTAGGGAATGACGTCACGTCATCCTGGAGTCACGTCTGTGGCCACAGAAATGCCTGCCTGAATATAATGCTTTTATTTGGTTAGGCAGCAATGCTGAGGACCAGGTGATGGGGGATTAAGATGTGAGGGAGTGATTGGTTTCTTCCTGTTTCTCAGTTTCTAAACACTGAAAGGAGTTTGGCAGTAAAGCTGTCTTGTCTTTAATATTGTGTCATAATTGTAAGCCTTTGCAGTCTGTTCTCTGTTCTGGGTTTCCTTTCAGGAGGAAGAGGATGAGTACCAGCCTGAAAATGTCACCTTTGCACCAAAGGATGTGGTGGTGGTGGACTTCACATCAAAGGATGATCGCCATGGGCTTGGTTACAGTGGAATCGATCCCCGCAGGGCGTTGTTTGGGGCATCTAGACAGGACTCCAGTAACATCTTCAACACCGACTCGGACAGGACCAGCAGTCTGCTTGGCGATATTCAACCCAGCATGGGCAGAAAGCTGGGCATCAGCGGGCAGGTGAACAAGGAGCAAGATTGCCAGCAATGAGCTGAAGGAAATCCGGGCTGCTAAGGGAACCGGAACTGGAGAAGTGGCAAACTCTGTGCTGAAGGAATTTGGAGAGGGGGGCGGTGCCATGGCGAGGCTACTGAAAGATTTAAATAACTTGATGAAATTTTAAATATGAGGCATTAGTGAACTAGGAGCCAATGTGAGACTTGGGGTAGGCTTTGTGGGCCAAATGGCCTCTGGCTGCTCTGTACTGATTGTGAGGGCTAGGCAGCAGGTACAGGGGCGATGGGTTAGAGTTGGGGTGTGTTAGGACAGGTACCGGGGGGCGATGGGTTAGAGTTGGGGTGTGTTAGGACAGGTACCGGGGGGTGATGGGTTAGAGTTGGGGTGTGTTAGGGCAGGTACGGGGGGGGTGATGGGTTAGAGTTGGGGTGTGTTAGCGCAGGTACGGGGGGGGGCGGTGGGTTAGAGTTGGGGGTGTGTTAGCGCAGGTACGGGGGGGGTGATGGGTTAGAGTTGGGGTGTGTTAGCGCAGGTACGGGGGGGGGGCGCGGTGGGTTAGAGTTGGGGTGTGTTAGCGCAGGTACGGGGGGGTGATGGGTTAGAGTTGGGGTGTGTTAGGACAGGTACCGGGGGGTGATGGGTTAGAGTTGGGGTGTGTTAGCGCAGGTACGGGGGGGGGCGGTGGGTTAGAGTTGGGGTGTGTTAGGACAGGTACCGGGGGGGCGATGGGTTAGAGTTGGGGTGTGTTAGGACAGGTACCGGGGGGCGATGGGTTAGAGTTGGGGTGTGTTAGGACAGGTACCGGGGGGTGATGGGTTAGAGTTGGGGTGTGTTAGGACAGGTACCGGGGGGTGATGGGTTAGAGTTGGGGTGTGTTAGCGCAGGTACGGGGGGGGCGGTGGGTTAGAGTTGGGGTGTGTTAGGACAGGTACCGGGGGGGCGATGGGTTAGAGTTGGGGTGTGTTAGGACAGGTACCGGGGGGCGATGGGTTAGAGTTGGGGTGTGTTAGGACAGGTACCGGGGGGGCGATGGGTTAGAGTTGGGGTGTGTTAGGACAGGTACCGGGGGGGCGATGGGTTAGAGTTGGGGTGTGTTAGGACAGGTACCGGGGGGTGATGGGTTAGAGTTGGGGTGTGTTAGGACAGGTACCGGGGGGTGATGGGTTAGAGTTGGGGTGTGTTAGCGCAGGTACGGGGGGGGGCGGTGGGTTAGAGTTGGGGTGTGTTAGGACAGGTACCGGGGCGGCGGTGGGTTAGAGTTGGGGTGTGTTAGCGCAGGTACGGGGGGGGTGATGGGTTAGAGTTGGGATGTGTTAGCGCAGGTACGGGGGGGGGGGGTGATGGGTGAGAGTTGGGGTGTGTTAGCGCAGGTACGTGGGGGGGTGATGGGTGAGAGTTGGGGTGTGTTAGCGCAGGTACGGGGGGGGTGATGGGTGAGAGTTGGCGTGTGTTAGCGCAGGTACGGGGGGGGGGGGGGGGTTGATGGGTTAGAGTTGGGGTGTGTTAGCGCATTGCTGTGGAGTTTGTAGTTTGGAGAATATGCGGCTGCTTGAACATTGACAAGATAGTGTGACAGTGCCAGACTGAGAGTTTGAGTTAGGGGGTTACATGTGCCATGTGGATGGTGGGCAGCCTCTGGGGATTCAGGAGCTGAGTTCCTTGGTACAGAGTTCCCTGTCTTGGAGCTCCTGTTTCCCCAGTATTTGTATTGCTAGTTCAGTTCAGTTCAGTTTCTGCCCTGGAGGACCCCTCCGGATGTTCATAGTGATGTGTTGGTGATGGTGATGCCATTGAATGTCTGCGGATGGTGAGATGCTCTTTGTTGGCCATTGTTGTTGCCTGGATTTTGTGTGGCACCGGTGTTTGTTGCCACGCGTGTGCCCAAGCTTGCGTGTTGTTTGGGTCTGAGTGCATTTGGAACAAAAAGCCCTTTGAGGTTCAGTCTGTGAGAATTCCTGAGGAGAAAGATGGAGTTCGGGATGGAGATTCTGCTGGCGTCTAAAGACAATGTCTTTGTTATTTCTATTCTTTAATGAGAGAGAGTTTGCCTGTACCTTGTCAGTGCTGGGGGTGGGGCATGAAAGTGAAGACAGTGCAGGGCTTGGAAGAGGTGATTTATAACAATAACCTTCACGTCCTGAAGATTACCCAAAGGGTTTTATTAGTAATGAATTACTTTGGAGATCTGCTGCTCTAGAGCTGTACTGGTTTCAGGTTTGTAGGCATCGTGGAGACTCCTGTAAGTTCACATTAGACTAACTTGACAGAAGCTGGAGAAAGCACTTCATATTCACTTGGGGTGAGAGTGCTTGGAATGTCGGTTACACTGTGGGCAGGTTGGGCAGCAGGATGTCAGACTGACTGTGTTTTTTTAACTGCTTTAATAGGCATTCGGTGTGGGGGCCCTGGAGCAGGAGGATGATGATATCTATGCCAGGGATACACTGTCCCAGTATGACACTGTACTGAGAGAGGAGGAACCAGAGGATGCCCTGTATGGGTGGACTGCACCACAGCAATACAAGAACGCCAAAGGTGAGTGCTTGTCACACGGTGATGGGCAGCTCCCTGCAGGATGCTGCCAAGCTCAGGTTGACCTTGGAGAGGGTGAATTTCAATCCGACTTGTCTGTTCCAGGTTCGATTCCTCAGGCCGGATCTGTTGGGAAAATGTTGGCGGGCTTCTGCTTGGCTTCCAAGTCAGCTCAACCCAAGAAGGTAGGTGCCTTCTGTGTGACAGCCTCCCTTAACAAGCAAGCTGAGGGAAGTGGGGAAGGCCCGAACCAGGGTCACGCCACACAAACTAGTCCCTAACAAACCCAATCAGCATTCCAGAGAGAGAGTGCTGAGAATGTGGAACTCCGCTGTGCAGGTAGTGGCTGAGATGAACAAGCATTCATACATTCCAGGGTAGGCTGAATAAAGACACGGGAGCGACAGGGCTAGGGCCAAACAAGGGAAGGGGCAGATTGAATCGAGAGGGGAGAGGCTACTGTGGAGCATGATCCCCAAAATGGGGCAGTTGGGCTGAATGGCCTCTTTGTGTGTTGAGTGACTGACTGACATGGGACTAAGAGCCCCTGTTTCTGAGCTTCACTCTCTATGCATGGTTTCTGAAAGTACTGCCATTGCTCAGAGTTACCTCTGCGCCAATAGGCCAAATGTTTTCTTGTTCCAACACAATTGACCACTCAGTCAGTGGGTCACAGATTCTGTGTGATCTGGGAGGACCACTATCTGACAGCATTAGGGACAGGACTATGAGAGGAAGAGGTTGTGGTGAGGATCCCTCGACTTGGTTACTTTCTGCTTTGTGAGAAAACAAATCACGCATGCAACCCGACTGCCCCACCCTGTCTGCCTTACCCCCCCCCAGACTGCCCCATCCTGCCTGCCTTACCCCCCCAGACTGCCCCACCCTGCCTGCCTTACCCCCCACAGACTGCCCCACCCTGCCTGCCTTACCCCCCCAGACTGTCCTACCCTGCCTACCTTACCCCCCACAGGCTGCCCCACCCTGCCTGCCTTACCCCCCCCTAGACTGCCCCACCCTGTCTGCCTTACCCCCCCCCAGACTGCCCCACCCTGTCTGCCTTACCCCCCCAGACTGCCCCACCCTGTCTGCCTTACCCCCCCCCAGACTGCCCCACCCTGTCTGCCTTGCTCCCCGAGATAGCCCCATCCTGTCTCTCTTAGCAACCCCTCCCCCACCCAATCTGCCCTGTCCTGTTTGTCATTTCATAAGTTTGAGTAACTTCATTATTGAGCCAACCTGTTTAAGATCAACTCTAAACAAACAAATATTTGATTTATACAAGATTGGGGGGTGAGGAAAAACCATGGTAACAGTGAAATTTGCATAAATCCCTTGAATAAATTAATTACAAAAACCAATGCTGGTTTTCTACCTAAACATGATTCCCATCTGACCTGGAGTCCCGGGTGGTGGGGGTGAGGTGGGGTGAGGGGTGGGGGTGCAGATGTGTTCGGCCGCTGGCTATTCAGCCCCATCCAGCTGGTTTCCCATTCCCACTGGCACAGAGCCGATCTGTATTTCAGCCCCATTTACCCAGCCCAGTTCCTTCAGGGTATGAATACTCTCTGTAGCAGCCTATCAGATCCTTGTATTGTTTTAAACACCTTCAGCAGTTATGGGAGATCCTAGCAAATCCGCACTCTTCTTCAGGACCACCAGAACCTTCCTGGGATAAGCAGGCGCTGCCTCCCCTTCCCCCCCCCCTCCACCAGGTGGCACTAGCTCCCCTCTCCTAGGGGGCTCTCTTCCCTCCCCGAGGTCTGAGGTTGAAGAACCATCTGTTTTGTAGGAACAGACTTAAAATCCTTGGCAAGGTGATCAGGAGAGGATGGGAAATATTTTGACACAGTGAGCTATGATCTGGAATGAGTTGCTGAAAGAAAATTCAACAATGATTGTCAAAAGATCAAAACAAAGGCCCTTTGAAAAGGAGCAAGGAGGACAAAGGTAGTGAGCACATGGGAAGTGAATCAAACTGAGAAGGAAACTTGCACAGCAGCCTGACCCAGCAGCAAGCTGCCGCTTTTGCTGTCTGGTTTCAAGCGTCTCGGGACATTGGAGTTCATTCTAAGAAAAATAAACCAATAGTGAAGTTCAGAGCTGACCTTGGAGAAGCCTGTGTACGGGAGCTCACAGCACAGGAACCAGCTCAGTGCCTTTTTAAAGTGGAACCTCACTGTTTTCCTTCTGTAAATCTACGGGAGTGAGTAGAGTGGGTTTGTTCTTGATTATATGTTATTGAGATCTGTCTCAATTAAAGTTTTAAAAATATAAAAACATAGCTATGGAGTTAGCATGGAACAGTGCATTTAGAGCAGTAAGGCGGGGCTAATTTCTGGGTCTGTAGATTGCTCAGGTGGCCTGAAGTGTGATGTGCTCTTCCTGATGGATGCAGGAGATTAGGGAGAGTTTCCATGTTACTGATGGTGATGTCTGCAGGAAGTGTGTTTAGTTACGAATCCTATCAGACCATGTAGATCAGTTGGAATGGCAGTTAGAAGCAATAAAGACTTTACAGGAGCTAGGGATTTGAGGAATGGTAGGTGCAGGGAAGGAGATAAATCGAAGAGGCAGTCAGGGAGATGGCTGACCTCCAGCAAAGGTAGGAGAGGGGGCAGATAGTGCAGGAAGCTCCTGTGGCTATTTCCATCTCAAACAAGTATGCTGTTTTGGAAAATGTAGAGGGTGATGCACTCTTCAGAGGAATGTAGCACAAACAGCCAGGTGTCTGGTACTGAGACTGGCCCTAACGTAAAGCGGGATACCTTGTTCTAAGCGATTGACTGTGATAGGGGACTCTCTAGCCAGAGGCACAACACACGACTCTGTGGCCGACAGTGAGAAGTCAGAATGGTGTCTTTCCACCATCGTGCCAGGATCACAAATATCGCTGAGAGGATCCAAAATATTCTCAAAGGGGAGAGGGATCAGCGGGAGGACGTTGTTTACATTGGAGCTAATTACACAGGGAGAGCAAATGATGAGATTCTTAAGGGAAAATATAGGAAGTTAGGTAGGAATTTAAAAAGAAGGTCCTTGAGGGTAGTACTGTCTGGATTACTCCCAGTGCTACGAGCTAGTGAGGGCAGGAATAGGAGGACAGAGCAGATGAATGCATGGCTGAGGAGCTGGTGTATGGGAGAAGGATTCACAATTTTGGATCATTGGAAGTGACCTGTACAAGAAGGACGGATTGCACCTAAATTGGAAGGGGACTGATATACTGGCAGGGAGATTTGCTCGAGCTGCTTGGGAGGATTTAAACTTGGAAAGGTATGAGTGGGACATAGGGAAATATTGAGGAAAGAAATCAGTCTGAGACGGGTACAGTTGGGAAAGGCAGCGAGTCAAACAGGCAGGGCAGGCAGGGACAAAGCAGAGAACAAGGTCAATTAAACTGCATTTATTTCAATCCAAGCTGCTTAATAGGGAAGGCAGATGAACTCAGGGCGTGGTTAGGAACATGGGACTGGGATATCATCGCAATTACAGAAACATGGCTCAGGGATGGGCAGGACTGGCAGCTTAATGTTCCAGGATACAAATGCTACAGGAAGGATAGAAAGGGAGGCAAGACAGGTGGGGGTGTGGTGTTTTTGATAATGGATAGCGTTACAGCTGTGCTGAGGGAGGATATTCCCGGAAATACATCCAGGGAAGTTATTTGGGTGGAACTGAGAAATAAGAAACACATGATCACCTTATTAGGATGTTACTATAGACCCCTCAATAGTCAGCGGGAAATTGAGAAACAAATTTGTAAGGAGATCTCATTTATCTGTAAGAGTTTTAGGTTGATTATGAAAAATTAGGGTGATGAGATCTAAAAGTTGAAGTTCTAAATTGGAGAAAGGCCAATTTTGACGGTATCAGGTAAGAACCTTCAAAAGTTGATTGGGGGCAGATGTTCGCAGGTAAAGGGACAGCTGGAAAATGGGAAGCCTTCAGAAATGAGTTAATGAGAATCCAGAGAAAGTATATTCCTGTCAGGGTGAAAGGAAAGGCTGGTAGGTTTAGGGAATGCTGGATGACGAAAGAAATTGAGAATTTGGTTAAGAAAAAGAAAGAAGCATATGTCAGGTATAGACAGGATAGATCGAGGGAATCCTTAGAGTATAAAGGCAGTAGGAGTGTATTTAAGAGGAAATTCAGGAGGGCAAAAGCGGGACATGAGATAGCTTTGGCAAATAGAATTAAGGAGAATCCAAAGGGTTTTTACAAATACATTAAGGACAAAAGGGGAACGAGGGTGAGAATAGGGCCCCTCAAAGATCAGCAAGATGGCCTTTGTGTGGAGCCACAGGAGAGGGGGGAGATATTAAATGAGTATTCTGCATCAGTATTTACTGTGGAAAAGGATATGGAAGGTATAGACTGTGGGGAAATAGATGGTGACATCTTGCAAAATGTCCATATTACAGAGGAGGAAGTGCATAAAAGTGGATAAATCCCCAGGACCTGATCAGGTGTACCTAAGAACTCTGTGGGAAGCTAGAGAAGTGATTGTGGGGCCTCTTGCTGAGATATTTATATCATTGATAGTCACAGGTGAGGTGCTGGAAGACTGGAGGTTGGCAAACGTGGTGCCACTGTTTAAGAAAGATGGTATGGACAAGCCAGGGAACTATAGACCAGTGAGCCTGACCTGAGTGGTGGGCAAGTTGGAGGGAATCCTGAGGGACAGGATGTACATGTATTTGGAAAGGCAAGGACTGATTAGGGATAGTCAACATGGCTTTGTGCATGGGAAATCATGTCTCACAAACTTGATTGAGTTTTTTGAGGAAGTAACAAAGAGGATTGATGAGGGCAGAGCAGTAGATGGGATCTATATGGACTTCAGTAAGGCATTCGCCAAGGTTCCCCATGGGAGACTGATTAGCAAGGTTAGATCTCACGGAATACAGGGAGAACTAGCCATTTGGATACAGAACTGGCTCAAAGGTAGAAGACAGAGGGTGGTGGTGGAGGGTTGTTTTTCAGACTGGAGGTCTGTGACCAGTGGAGTGCCACAAGGATCGGTGCTGGGTCCTCTATTTTTTGTCATTTACATAAATGATTTGGATGCGAGCATAAGAGGGACAGTTAGTAAATTTGCAGATGACACCAAAATTGGAGGTGTAATGGACAGCGAAGAAGGTTACCTCAGATTACAACAGGATCTGGACCAGATGGGCCAATGGGCTGAGAAGTGGCAGATGGAGTTTAATTCAGCTAAATGCGAGGTGCTGCATTTTGGGAAAGCAAATCTTAGCAGGACTTATACACTTAATGGTAAGGTCCTAGGGAGTGTTGCTGAACAAAGAGATCTTGGAGTGGAGGTTCATAGCTCCTTGAAAGTAGAGTCACAGGTAGCTATGATAGTGAAGAAGGCGTTTGGTATGCTTTCCTTTATTGGTCAGAGTATTGAGTACAGGAGTTGGGAGGTCATGTTGCGGCTGTACAGGACATTGGTTAGACCACTGTTGGAATATTGCGTGCAATTCTGGTCTCCCTCCAAGAGGAAGGATATTATGAAACTTTAAAATATAAAGGACGTTGCCAGGGTTGGAGGGATTGAACTACAGGGAGAGGCTGTTTTCGCTGGAGCGTCGGAGGCTGAGGGATGACCTTATAGAGGTTTATAAAATCATGAGGGGCGTGGATAGGATAAATAGACAAAGTCTCTTCCCTGGGGTGGGGGAGTCCAGAACTATAGGGCATAGGTTGAGGGTGAGAGGGGAAAGATATAAAAAAGACCTAAGGGGCAACATTTTCATGCAGAGGGTGGTACGTGTGTGAATAAGTTGCCAGAGGAAGTGGTGGAGGCTGGTACAATTACAACATTTAAAAGGCATCTGGATGGGTATATGAATAGGAAGAGTTTGGAGCCGGGTGCTGGTAAATGGGACTGCGTTAGGTTGGGATATCTGGTCAGTGTAGATGAGTTGAACTGAAGGGTCTGTTTCCATGCTGTGCATCTCTCTGACCCTGTGACTCGAAAATGAATAAAAATTTGGAAAGGAAAACTTTCCTTGGCTAAGCAGAAGGAGCTGGTTGGAGTGGAGTTACTTGAATACTTCTTTTGAAGAGCTACCACAGGAAATGTGGGCTGAGTGGCCTCCTTTAGTCATGCAGGACAGAAGAGGCACTGAGACTGCTTCTGACGTAGCTTCGGTGCTGCATCATTGGAGAGTGGCTGCCATTTCCAGCACTGACCGCCCCAAAGTGGCAATCCATCTTTTCTGTGCACGGGATGTGGGTGCCTCTGGCTGGGCAGTATTATTGCTCCTCCCTATTGCCCAGAGGGTAGTGAAGAGTCAACCACACTGCTGTGGGTGTGGAGTCACGTGGAGGCCAGAGCAGGGGAGGGCGGCAGTTTCCTTCCCTGAAGGACTTGAGTGAATTAGGTGGGTTTTTTTCCTGACAATTGTGAATGGATTCATGGTCATCATTAGGCTCTGAATTCCTGAGTTCTACGGAATTCACATTTTGCTGTCTAGTGTAGTGAGATTTGAATCCAGGTCCCCAGAACATTAGTGTGGTCTCTAGAATAGCCGTCCAGTGATAAAACCTGAAGGCCATTGCCTTCCCCCTTCGCCCTCAGTGCACTGATTTAAGCTCAGGCCCCATTGTTCCAACAGAACAAGGGGATCTGTCTGTGTGTGTTTGTGTGCGCGCGCGTCCGTGTGTGTCTGTGTGTGTGTGTGTGTGTGTGAGTGTGCGCACGTGGGGGTGTGTCTGTGCATGTGAATCCGGGAGGAAGGCCTCCTCGGTCTAACACCTTGCCCGTTGTTATATGTGTCAGGTGTATGGCCCCCCTGACCTGCCGAGGGACTACAGGCCTGTTCATTACTTCCGACCAGTCGTGGTGCCCGGTACTGTCAGCACCATCGTGGCACAGGCACTTGAGGCATCGACTGGCCAGCATGGCACTGAGACAGGACCGAGAGGACGGCACCAGCTGAATGCAACACAGAGACGGCAACTGCTTGGAGAAACTGCTCTTCAAGGTATTGGAACGTCCAGCATCTGTACAGAGCACAGCACCGATACGCGGTGTCTGTATGCAGCGCAGCGCAGCAAGGGCACGCAGCGTCCGCACGCAGCGCCGAACTACTCTGCAGCAAGATTTAATTTTTGAGAGTTAACACTAAAAAGCAAAACTTAAAAACCCTGGCCCTTTCCAGCCTAAGAAGAAAGAACTTGCATTTCTGTAGCACCCTTCACAATTCTGGGACATCCCAAAACTCTTTGTAGCCAGTGAAGTGGTGACTGCTGTAATGTGGAAAACATAACAACCATAAGGTACAGGAGCAAAATTAGGCCATTCGGCTCATCAGGTCTGTTCAATCATAACTGATCTGTTTCTCCATCCCATTCTCCTGTCTTTTTGGTCCCCTTACTCATCAGAAAGTTATCTAGCTCAGTCTTAAATGCAGTCAGTGACTTGCTTCCATGGCCCTCTGTGGCAATGAGTTCCACAGATGGAGAGCTGCTCTGTCACTGTCACTCTCAGGTGGTTTGTCAAATCAGAGTAATGTCTGTCTTTGCCAGAAAATATAAAAGGTCACGGGACCATCGTTGGTGGAGGGAGTGGGTGTTTGTGCATGTGGTGCCAATCATGTGGGTTGCTTTGACCCGGAAGGTGTTGAGCTTCTTGAGTGTTGTTGGAGCTGCCCCCATCCAGGCAAGTGGGGAGTATTCCCTCACACTCCTGATGTGGAACACAGAATTCTGTGTCCTGGAAAACATTCATCCTTTAACATAACTAAGTCTTAATTACTTGGGCAATATCCTATTGCTGCTGTGGGATCCTGCTATGCAGAAACAGCCATGAAATAGGCGGGCACGCAGATCATGTTGAGGCAGGGAGGCTGCAGAAGGATTTGGACAATTTTGCAATAGAATGTCACAGCCTGTAGTTCGGGGGAACACAGAGTCTTTTGTCTCAGGTCAGAGCACTGAAATAATCTGCAGCCAAAGGCTGGATATAGGTTTAGGGAACAGGATCAGACAGTTGGTTTGTCGTGCTGCGTCGCAGAGGGTTGGCACTCAGCTTACAGTGGAGGGCCCTGTCATTCATCGCAGGAATATCTCCATGGCGTGTTGGCAATATTAACTTCTGCCCATTTGTTAGTTCAGGGTAGTTGTGGAAATGTGAAGTGATTCTTAACTCACACCAAATCTGTTATTGATCACTCTTACGCTCCCTGAACAACATTGAATCTTGGTCAATCAATACTTGCATTTTAAAAAATTCATCCATGTTTTCAGATCCCTATGGCATTGCTCCTGTTACTCTGTGAACTCAGAGTTTTAAAAAATCATTTATTGGGTGAAGGTGGAGCTGGCGAACTGAGCATTTGTTGTTCATCCTGAATTGTCCCGGAGAAGGTCATGATGAGCTAGTTTCTTGAACTATTGCAGTTCCTGGGTGTCAGGCACCCACAGAGATGTCACACTCAGACAGTGAAGGAGCGATACATTTCCACGTCAGTGAGTGGTTTGGAGGGGAACTTGCAGAGGTGCTGTTCCAGTGTATCTGCTACCTTTGCCCTTCTAGCTGATTGTTGTTGGTTTGGAAAGTACTGTCTGAGGATCTAATGTGAGTTTCTGCAGTGCATATTGTAAATGCTACACACTGCTGCTACTGAGCATCGTTGGTGGAGGGAGTGGGTGTTTGTGCATGTGGTGCCAATCATGTGGGTTGCTTTGACCCGGAAGGTGTTGAGCTTCTTGAGTGTTGTTGGAGCTGCCCCCATCCAGGCAAGTGGGGAGTATTCCCTCACACTCCTGACCTGTGCCTTGCTGCAGAATTCCTAGTCTGTAACCTGAGTCTCGATTAGAGTGGTGCTCTTTGCCTGACTGCTAACCTGCTCTTGTCTCCACCGTATTTATCACAGAATCACATTGAGTAATGCTGTAGGATGATGCCATTCAGCCCATCATGTCAGCATCAGCTCTCCAAATGAGTTAGTAGCATTCTTCTGCCTTTTCCTCAACCCTTTGCTTGTTTCAGAGTTACGCAGCAAAGAAACAGGCCCTTCAGCCCACCACACCTGTGCTGGCAAACAAACACTGATCTCACTTGGTCCACAGCTGACTGAAAGCCATTTTAAGTACTCAACCAGTCGCTGCATTCCTCACCCCCTCAGGTGATGTGTTCCATATAGCTGTCACCTTCTCAGATATCCTTAACCTCCTTGCTCCTCACCTTAAACCCTGTGCTTTCTGATCTTCAACATGTCTGCCATGGGGAAGAAAGTCTCATGATTTATTTTTTTCTCTATTTAAGCAACCCTCTTGAATGGATGGATTAGTTATGATATTCTAAAATTCCCTGGATTCTGGAGAGGTCCCAGTGGATATGAATACCAGCCAATGTGACACGCTCCTTCCAAACAAAGAGAGTAGGCAGAAAATGGGAATCTGTAGACCAGTTAGTTTGGTCTGTGTCGTGGGGGAGTTGCTGGAGTCAATCATAACTCAACACTTGGGGAAAATAAAACTCAATGCACCAATGACTGCATGGTTTTATGAAGGACAAATTGTGCTTGTTAACTTTGCAGGAGTTCTTTGAGGAGTTAAGCAGCAAGTGGATATTGGGGTCCAGTGGGTATTGGGGATCTGGTGGATGTGATATATTTAGAATTCTACAAGGCATTTGACAAGCTGCTGCATTAAAGTCTAATCTAGAAGGGGGTTAAGTGAGGAGTATTGACTTGGTCAGTGGATTGGCAGATTAATAGAAAGCTAACTGTTGGGATAAATGGGTCCTTCTCTGGATGGCAACTATAACTAGTGGTGTGTCACAAAGTTTAGTTCTTGGACCTCAGCTGTTTACAGTCTATATAAATAATTAGCCAGCTGGGATTGTGTAACAGCGCAATACTCACAGATGTGACTACAATAGTGGGAAAGCAGTCTGTAATGAGGACATAAAGATTTCCGGGTGGATATTGATAGGCTTGGAGAATGGGCCTGAGTCTGGCAGATGGAGTTTAATGTGGATAAGTGCAAAGCTGTCCATTTTGGCCAGAAAATAAAAGAGCAAATTATTTAAATGGAAGGAGCATTCAAAGTGCATCTATTCAGAGGGATCTGGGTGTTCTTGAACATGAATTGGAGAAAGTGCCTATTCAAGTGCAGCATCTATTTAGAAAGGCAAATGGAACCTTAGCGTTTCTTGCAAAAGGTCTTGGTCAGCATGGACTAGTTGGACCACAGGGTCTGTTACCATGCTGTGCCTATCAATGATTTGAAAGAAGTATTGTTACAATTATATAAGGTGTTGATGAAACCACACCTGGTGTATTGCGTTCAGTTTTAGTCTTGTTGCTTGAGGAAGAATGTGGTGGTACTGGAGGCAGTGCAGAGGAAGTTCACTGGATTGATTCCAGGAACGAAAGGGCTGTTGTACGAGGAGCAGTTGAATAACCTAGTTCAGAAGAATGAGGGAGATCGGGTTGAGGTATATAAAATGCTAATGGGGATTGGTAAAGTGAACGTTGAACAGCTTTTCCCCCTTTGGGGCAGTCTCAAACAAGAGGTCATCGATATAGAATGAGAGGAGATAGGTTCACGACTAAGATGAGGAGAAAGTACTTCTTTTCAGAGGGTTGTGAATCTGGAACTGCCCCAGAGTGCAGGCAAGGCAAAATCAATCAATAGATTCAAGAAAGAAATGGATATGTCTCTGATGAAAAGTGGAATAAAGGGCTGTGGGGAGCAGGCAGGAAAATTGAGTTGAAACTAGGATAAGATCAGCTATGTTCAAGTTAAATGGTGAAGCAGGCTTGAAGGACTGAATTGCCTACTCCAACTCCTAATTCCTATGTTCCTGAGAATGCTTCAATTGAACATCCGGGTAAAAAGTGAGGTCTGCAGATGCTGGAGATCACAGCTGAAAATGTGTTGCTGGTTAAAGCACAGCAGGTTAGGCAGCATCCAAGGAGCAGGATATTCGACGTTTCGGGCATAAGCCCTTCATCAGGAATGAGGAGAGTGTGCCAGCATTCCTGATGAAGGGCTTATGCCCGAAACGTCGAATTTCCTGCTCCTTGGATGCTGCCTAACCTGCTGTGCTTTAACCAGCAACACATTTTCAATTGAACCTCCGTCCACTGCACTTGCAGGTAGAGCGTTCCAGAGTTGAGTTCCTGGAATTCGGTTTCTGGTCAATCCTCAGGGTGTTGATAGGAGGGATTCAGTGTGAGTAATGTCATTGAATATTAAGAGCAATGATTAGATTCTCTGCTGTTGGAGATTGTCATTGCCAGGCAACTATGTAACCAGAATGCTGGTTGTCACCTGTCAGCCCAAACCCAGGTCTTGTTGCATTTGAACATGGTGCTGGACATTGTACAATCATTGGTGAATATTTTCCTATGTACCAGGTATGATTCCAATCACCTGGCCCCTGAGTTTGCCTCCTAATACCCATTGACTCCAGTTCTGACCTTCTGATGGAGACAAGGTCATTGATGAAGCAGCTGAAGATGGTTGGGTCGAGGTCACTCCCCTGAGGGACTCCTGCAGAGATGTCCTGGAGCTGAGATGAATGACCTCCAACAACCACCACCATCTTCCTATTTGCCAGGAATGATTCCGATTACCATAGTGTTTGCCCCCTGATACCCATTGATTCCTGCTTTGCCAGGGCTCCTTGATACCACACCCGGTCGAATGCAGCCTTGATGTCGAGGGCAGGGACTCTCCCCTCCCCTCTGGAATTCAGCTGTTTTGTCCATGTTTGACCCAAGGCTGGAATGAGGTCAGGAGCTGAGTGCCCCTGGGGGAACCCAAGCTTGGCCTTGGTGGAGCCCAACTGAGCAGGTTATTGCTGAGTAACATTGTTGAGATATTTGTGTTCATCAAATTCTGGCTTTCTGCATTCTCAGTTTTCCTGGCTCGATCATTGTTGGATGTGTCTTCAACTACCTGTGTCTTTTAAGACTCTTGTATTTTCCAAACAACACAATTCCATTCTCCTCCTTTAATTAAATTACTCATTAAAACCTTCTGCTTTACACAAGCTTTTGATTCACTTGGAGTGAGTGTGGCCTAGTGTTAAATGGTTAAGACCATGCTCCTGTGAAGCTGCCAGGGATGGTTTCCCCACTTAAAGGTGCTCCCTAAGTGAAGTACCTGCTGATTATCGTTGGAGAAGTGATGTTGATATAATTCTGTCATTAATGTCCTGGATGGTTTCTAGTGAAAGTGAGCAGTATTGGCTGCTTGTTTTAACAGGTCCTGGCTCAGTGTTTGAACTGCTCACAGTGAAAGACAAGGAGAGACTGCAGCAGGAGGCAATTTCCAGGAGGCTGCCTGTCCAGAGCCAGGCACCATCCTCTGGGAAACCCAGCGATTCCCAGCTTCCTGCACTTGGAGCAAGGCTGACAAGTTCGACTGAATTTAAACCCTTTCTAAAGAATCCAGAGAAGCAGAAGAGATATGAGGAATATGTGGAGAAGCTCAACTCAGGCCAAAGCAGTAAGTTACCCAAGATCAAGGTTGTATGTTTACAAGGCAAGTGAGGACTGCAGATGCTGGAAACCAGAGTTTAGATCAGTGTGGTGCTGGAAAAGCACAGCAGGTCAGGCAGCATCCGAGGAGCAGGAAAATCAACGTTTCAGGCAAGGGCTTTTGTCCAAAATGTCGGTTTTCCTGCTCCTCGGATGCTGCCTGACCTGCTGTGCTTTTCCAGCACCACTCTGATCTAAACACTTGTGTGTTTACAGTCTAGTCTGTTGTGCTTTGGTCTTCAGGGCCTTGTTATCCTTAACTTTCATTAGTCAGCCAACAGGCAACCTGAGACATCAACTCTGTTTTCATTTTGTAAATACTACCTGATTTGCTGAGTAGTTCCGGTATTTTGGTTTAAGTTCAGATTTCCAGCATCTGCAGTATTTTAGTTTTGTGACAATCTATTGCCTTTGTTTGAAAATTTTCAATTCAGCCCAAACAGAAATGTCTTCCCGTGGGGGAGACGTCGCACCTTTTCTGTGACATTACTCTTGAACAGCTCGTTTCAGAATGTAAGGTTTAGATGCTAGATATTGGACATTCACTCCAGTTGAAATAGTTTCTCTCTCAAAACAAAGTCTATTATCTCTCATCATTTTAAATGTCTTGCCGGGATCACCCCTTGATCGTCTTATTTAGGAGACTAGGAGTCGAGTCGATGTAACCAGCCCGCTAATTAAACCTGGTATTGATGGACCCTCTGCCCCCAGGTGCCCTGGCCAGCTGCTTGGACCCCAACATGACCGAGTGGGAGCGAGAGCGGGAGCAGGATGAGTTCAGTCGAGCAGCAATGCTGTATCGTTCCACCAGTGCCTCCCTGTCATCCCGTTTCACTCGGGCCACGGTTTCAGACGACACGGACAAAGTGGAAGTGCTTGAACAACAGGAGGTACAGTAATGCTGAGCCAGAGAGGGAACTGCACAGACACCGTTCGATGCCAGGAACGTGCTGCCGGGGAGATGGGAGATACAGATACAATAGCAGTGTTGAAGAGGCGTTTAGACAGACATGTGAGCGGGTAGAGACTTGAGAAATACAGACCACGTGCCAGCAATGGGATTACATCTGGGGCTGCACGGTGGCTCAGTGGTTAGCACTGCTGTCTCACAGCACCACAGACCCGGGTTTGATTCCACCTGTGGGTGACTATGCAAACTCCACACAAACATTCTCCACGTGTCTGTGTTAGTTTCCTCTGGGTGCTTCAGCCCAACAATGTGCAGGTTAGGAGGATTGGCCCTGTTACATTGCCCATAGGATCCAGAGATGTGCACATTAAATAGATTGGCCATTGGAAATGTAGGGTTATAGAGATGTGGTGGATTAGAGTGGATGGTCTTCAGAGGGCTAGTGTGGACTCTGGGCTGAATGACCTGCTTCCACACTTGTAGGGGTTCTATTGAAAATGGCATCATGGTTGGCACAGATGTATTGGGCCGGAGGGTTTGTTCCTGTGTGTACTGTTGGATGGAGGGTCAGGGATTGCAGGGACAGCCAAAAGTGGCCACATTGCACACATCTCTGGCATTGACTTAAAGAACGATGATTCATTATATTCCCTTCATTCCTGTGGATAGTGATTGTCTATGCTGTGTGTATGACTTGGCTCACAATCTGGCATATAGACGTGAGTGAATCCATTATGTACTGCCCTGAAGTGCCCAGACTCGGAGTGATTGGATTCTGCCCGTCAGCTCAGTCACAATCCGAGCAGAATTCAAATAATCAGGGAAAAAAAGACAAGGCAACCAAAAAGAGAATTCGGTCTCATCCCTATAGTATTCTACCCCCTCCCACAAACCACTGTTCTCCCCCCCCCACCGAAGACAGGCTTGTCTTGTATTTGAATGCCTTGTAGTGAGGATCTGATCCACCCAGTGATGACTCTCCTCTTCCTCAGAGTGACGTCAATGACCAAGAGGCTGCAGTCAAAATGAAGATGTTTGGTCGTCTCACCAGGGACAAGTTTGAATGGCATCCCGAGAAACTTCTCTGCAAACGATTCAATGTCCCTGATCCTTACCCTGGGTATGTACAGAATTATAATCAGTCCCTCACACTAGCACTTTGTCACAACTGGTTCAGGTAACTGCGAAGGACTCTCCTTCTCAGCCTTTCCCCTTGCCCTAGGTGAAGTGACTCTCTGGTTAAATCTCCACCAATGGTGCCCCCCTCTGCCCCTCTCCTCCCTGAGAGTAGCCCTATGGCAATGGTCGGGCTATGCCAATGCTACTGTGATGACCTGGGTAGGGTGTGCTGTTTGTTGTGTCCCACTGTTCCACAGCCATCACAAACTGTTTAATATAACTCCCAATGAGACCACCAAAGTGACCACTCTGCCTGACTGATTATTGTTCAGGTCTGAAGTGATTAATATCATGTTCCTTCAGTAACAGTAAAATAAAGATTTGGCTTTTAAAAAGATCTGTAAAAACAATTTCTAATTTATGCAACTTAGACTTTACTCCTTTGGAACCTTACACCCACAAACACATTTACAGTGAAGATAAACAAAAGACAAACAGATAACCTGTCTACCGGGCTGGAGAAAGGAAACAAATTTCCAGACCGTGCAAGTTCATTTCTTGCAATGTTGATATCCTGTTTTCTGTAGGTGATGGTTGTTCTTCGATCTAATGGTTGATCAGATGAACTTGGAATTCTGTCTTTCCTGGTTTCCTCAGTGGGGTTAGAGACAGAATGAAAGCGATGAATGTTTCTCGCTCTGCAATCTCTGGGTGTTTTCTGCACACTGCTGCTCTTGGCATTTTCAGCTTTACAATACCCTGCAGTTCAGCCAAACACAAGGCTGTTTTAAGCAGCATTTCCTTATCCCAAAACAATTCCCAAGGCTGCTCAATCTTGACTCCTTCCTCCTTCAGCTTCTAGAAAGCAGCATGGTATAGCTCAGATCAACATCAGGTTTGAATGGCCAAGCCCTGATCCTGTGTCTCCGAACGGGGAGCATTACCTCGATCCTGTATTGTCTGACTTCCTTCAGAGTGGGCTCAAATCGACAATCATTCCCTGCTCTGAGAAGGTTGATGAAATGGGATGAGGTGAATCCAGGGACCCTGGAGTTGCGTGTTGAATATGGATGTTGACACATTGCTGCACTGTCTCTGCCTCTGCCTGAATGAGCTGCTGCTGCTCTGGTCATTGCTCTGTTAACCCATACTGCCTCCTGGTGGCCACAGCTTGTTACTCTCCATCATTCTGCAGGTCCACAAAGTCTGGGCTGCTCAAGGTCAAGAGGGATAAATATTCGGTGTTCAACTTTTTAAATGTCCACACGGCTCCTGAACCCCGAAAAATGGAATCTAAAACGGAAACTATAAAACATACTAGTGAGTACCTATTATAAAATCAATGTGCGGTCTTTGAGCCTGTCCCTGGGTTAATGGATGTGTAATGTTGTCTCTGCTGTTTTGTGCAGGAGCTCTGAAACCTCCTGAATCCAGGAGACCATCTCGGTGGGACGTGTCGGCAGAGGATAAGGGGAAAGGTCTGATTGATCATACTTCCGGACTGGTTGGATCGGATTCGGCAGGCGAAACAAGTTTAACTCGGCACACGGAGAAAGAAGTCCAACAAGGCCCAGAAACTGAAACTGCAGAGCTGGTGGGTGCCCTGGGCAGTGGTGAGAATGTGCTCCCCGAGGGGATTTTCTGATAGCCAAAACAAGAACGTAGGTGCGGACTTGCGAATCCGGTTCATGTGGACTCCTAGAGATTATTGTATAGAAATATTGATAAGGATTGTTCAGAAAAGTCACCCATAACTCCAGTCGCACTCTGGTCTATATGTGACTCCAGCTGCAAATGTGTTGCTGGTCAAAGCACAGCAGGCCAGGCAGCATCTCAGGAATAGAGAATTCGACGTTTCGAGCATAAGCCCTTCATCAGGAATAAGAGAGAGAGAGCCAAGCAGGCTAAGATAAAAGATAGGGAGGAGGGACTAGGGGGAGGGGCGATGGAGGTGGGATAGGTGGAAGGAGGTCAAGGTGAGGGTGATAGGCCGGAGTGGGGTGGGGGCGGAGAGGTCAGGAAGAGGATTGCAGGTTAGGAGGGCGGTGCTGAGTTGAGGGAACCGACTGAGACAAGGTGGGGGGAGGGGAAATGAGGAAGCTGGAGAAATCTGAATTCATACCTTGTGGTTGGAGGGTTCCCAGGCGGAAGATGAGGCGCTCCTCCTCCAGCCGTCGTGTATGTGACTCCAGTCCCACTCTGATCCGGTCTGGTCTATATGTGACTCCAGTCCCACTCTGATCTGATCTGGTCTAGTCTGTATGTGACTCCAGTCACACTGATCTGGTCTGTATGTGACTCCAGTCCCACGCTGATCTGGTCTGGTCTATATGTGACTCCAGTCCCACTCTGGTCTGGTCTATATGTGACTCCAGTCCCACGCTGATCTGGTCAGGCTAACACTGTTGGCCACATTTCAGGCACAAACAATCCTTGGGCCTAGTTTGCACTCAGTGTTGTTTTATATTGGACAGCTACACTCAAACATGGTTTACCACCCCTGACACCATGCTGGCTGTCTCTTTTTATCTGTTTCTTTTATACTTCCAATGGTCTTCACTTTGGAAAAAGGCCAGATCTAAGAGAGTCAAACAAAAATACAACTGGTAATTTGGAGGGAGCTCCTTTACCCAGAGTGGGGAGAACATTCTACCTGGAGTGAATAACAATTGATACAGTGAACGAGGAGGGAATGAGACATGTGCGAAAGAACAGAATCAGATGATAGAGTAAGAGAGCCATTTTCCCTCTGTCTACCTTAAATAATCTTTTCAGAAACATTCCACTTTCCCCTCTTTTCCAAGGCAAACGGCCCCAGTTTCTCCAACCAAACCTGGCAGCTCCAATCCCCCCTCCATGCAACCAGTCTGTTAAATCAACTCTGCACTCTGAGAGACCTCCCTGTCCTTTGGAAAGCATGCTGACCAGAACTGGATGCAATACTGTGGCTGTGGATCCGTCCGAGTATTTGATTGGATAGCTGTTGAGTTTTGCTCCATCATTAAAGGTAATATTCTATCCTCCTTGCAGGAAGATGCTGAGGGGGAAGGAAAGCGGCCATCCATGGACTTGTTTAAAGCTATCTTCACCAGCTCATCTGAGGAGAAGTCGTCTTCTTCCTCCTCTGAAGAGGATGAAGGTGAGGACACCAGTGAAGTGGACCCTGCTGCTGGGGGACATGTTTCAGTCCAGTCTGGACCTCCTGACCCTCCAGCAGACCTTCAGCCAGGTTAGTTTGTTCAGCCCTCTTGATTGCAACCAAAGGGTTGAATGTAGCCAATGATGGTTCCTTCCGAATGACTCAATGCAACATTTATAGAGAGTAGCCATAGCAATACCTTGCAGACTCTTCCCTACAGGGCTGTGCTGAAGATAGACTTATGCCTGAAACGTCGATTCTCCTGCTCCTCGGATGCTGTCTGGCCTGCTGTGTTTTTCCAGCACCACATTTTTCAACTCTGGTCTCCAGCATCTGCAATTCTCACTTTCTCCTGTGCTGTGAGTGGTACATGAGCTTTACTGTAACCCTGTGCTGTTCCTGACCTGGGTGTGTTTAATGAGAGAGCGCTTTACTCTGTATCTAACCCCATGCTGTCTCTGTGCTGGCTATTGAGAGACAGTGTAGAAGAAGCTTTACTTTCTGTTTCAAGAACAGAGAGAGCTTTACCCGGCGCTATACCTGTCCTGGAAGTGTGTGATGGGGAATATTGTCACAGAAACTGTACTCTGTGTACACTATATGTACTGTTTTTGATTCTAATGATCAGTTCACCACCGTTTTATCTATTGCTCACGTGCAGAATTTCACCAGAGTGACAGTGAGGAGGTTTGCTCACAGCTGTTCTCCCAGTCTACTCTCTGGCCATTGGTGGGTGTTTTGACTGAAAGTGGTTTCTTGTTGTTTGCCTTTAGTGAAGGAACTTGATGGAAGACCACAGCCTGTGCAGTGCAGCCCAGAGTATCTGAAGGGCGGGGAAGAGTTCGGGCCCCAGCTCCCTCCAGCTCTCCGCTTTGGTGAGATACTAATCCCTCTCTTAATACTGTTGATACAGAGCAAGGCAGTTATCCTAAAGACTTCGTAAAACACTGGTTATGCCTTAGTTGTAGTGTGCATTTCGGGGCAATGTACAGTAATATGTTTTATGAGATAGTGCTGGTGAATCAGAAGGTTGTTTAAAGCATTGCCATTTGTGCTATGAGCAGGAATTGAATGAAAACATGTCTCTACATAACCTGCAACTTATTCAACCTGATGTCAAGGAAATGAGATTAGACTGGGAATCCCAAGGTCCCAACAAATACTCTGGGGCAATAACAGCTGGCGGAATTTAAATTCAGTTTAAAACAATCTGGTCTTGAATGGTGACCGTGAAACCACTTGGAAGGAACTCTGACCAGCACGTGACTCCAGACCCACAGCAATGTGGCTTTCTGGGCAATCAGGGATGGTCAATAAATGTATAACACTCACATCAGGTATAAAAACAAACAAAAGGAAAGGGAGGAACCATTGCCAATGGCGGGCAGGTCAGTGAGCAGACGGAAGGGAATTGGAATGAGGTTTATTGTCCCGTGTACTCGCGTTCCAAGGGAACGAGGGGACAGTGAGAGTGTACAATGTCAGCAATCTGGTGCCATCTTAGGGACAGAGTACCCAGGTACAGAACCTCAGTACAATAATTAGAGAAAATGAATAAAATGTTACAGTACGTTATAAATATACGTAGATAAGAGAATAAGAAAGGGAGCTAAAAAGACAGACAGTGCTGTCTTTCTGTAAGGGCTTCCACATGGGTCTGACTGGGCTCCATCAGTTCCCAATCAGTACCATCTCCCCCACCCTCCCTCCGTCCCATCTGATGACCACCTCCATTCCTTCTGACCCCTCCTCCCCACTGACACCCCCCCGTCCCTGCTGTCCTCCCACCCCCCCCACCCCGTCCCCGCTGTCCTCCCCCCTCTCCGCTGTCCTCCCCCTTCTCCCCTTCTCCCCTTCCCAAGTTACCGCTCTGCTCTGGGCCCACTGACCCCTGACCCTGCTACACTCCAGCTGACCCACTCCTCTCCATTCCCACTGACCCCTCTGGTTCCCGTTGGTAGAAGAAATTTAAACAAAGATGTGGGTGGCACGGTGGCACAGTGGTTAGCACTGCTGCCTCACAGCGCCAGAGACCCGGGTTCAATTCCCGACTCAGGTGACTCACTGTGTGGAGTTTGCACGTTCTCCCCGTGTCTGCGTGGGTTTCCTCCGGTTTCCGGTTTCCTCCCACAGTCCAAAGATGTGCGGGTCAGGTGAATTGGCCGTGCTAAATTGCCCGTAGTGTTAGGTAAGGGGTCAATGTAGGAGAATGGATCTGGGTGGATTGCGCTTTGGGGGGGTCAGTGTGGACTTGTTGGGCTGAAGGGCCTGTTTCCACACTGTAAGTAATCTAATTTAATCTAAAGATGGCAGTTAACTGTCAATCATCATTGCCTGGTGCAATCTCCATGTCAAGTTCTGTATCAATCAGAGTCCATTTATCTTATAATCAGCACCCTCCTGCAGTATAATGGGGATTTCCCTGAATATTGGTGTTTCCTGTGAAATGTCTTGATGAGCTAAAGATGAAAAGCTTTGACAGAACGTCCTTTATGTGGGCAGTGTCCAGTATGAGACATGCTCTCGGTGGATCACTGATGGACAGTGCGTTGTCACAGTACAGCAAAGATTCATAGAGTCTGCAGCAGCAAAAGCTCCTCTTCACCTGCACTGGGCCCTTAGCTGTCGATGTTCTAACATTTAAGTGGCTCATCCAAGTAAATGTTAAAGGTTGCGAGGTTTCCTGTCTCAACTCCCCTCCCAGACAGTACATTCCAGATTGACATCATCCTGTTCAAAGGTGTTTTCTTGAATTCTCTTCTGAGCCTCCTGTCTTTGATTGTAAAATGATGCAGCCTTTCAATTCACCCTGTCCACAATCCCCCATAATCTTACACCCCACTCAGCTGTTTCTGCTCCAAAGAAAACATCCTGAGCTTATCCAGCCTCTCTCCATCACTCAAATGTGACATCCTGGTGAATCTCCCCTGCAGCCCCTCCCTCCAGCGTAATCACATCCTTCCTATAGAGTTACAGTTTCCCAGCCGTGCCCTAACCAAAGTACTGTACCATTCCAACATAACCTCCCTGCTCTTATAATCTATGCCACAACTGATAAGGACTGGTGTCCTGTAAGCCTCCTTAATCACTCCTTTTTAATCTGCCATGCCACCTTCGGGGATCTGTGGTCACGTTCCCCGAGATCCCTCTGTTTGTCAGAGTTCCCTGTGCCCTGCCATTCATTGACTACTCGCTTTCTCATGTTTTGTTAAACTGAAGGTAACACCAAACTGCCACCTGATGACACTGTGGTTTCCCCGGTAACAAGATGCAAATGGCTAGAGGGAGGCAGCAGCGGGACAGCTCAGCCGAAAGGGAAACCGAGAAAGAAGCACAAAGACAGGAAGGAAAGGAAAGCGAGAAAGGAGAAGGTCAGTTCAGACGGTGTGAGAGACAAAGGAGCATGTGGAACCACATCAAAACACTCTGCACATAGGCTGCCTTGTTGCTTTGAGATGGTGTGTCAGGGTCTCACATTCCCACATTTCAGGAAATGCAGAGACTGCTCTACCTCACCATCCCACTGTGACTGTGCAATGCAGCATCAGGAACACTGGCCCAGTGTTAATAAGGTCTGCACTGAGGGGGTACTGCACTGTCAGACGGTCAGTGCTGAGGGAGCGCTGCACCGCAACAGAGGGTCAGCGCAGCACTGTGTCGGAGGGTCAGCGCAGAGGGAGCGCTGCGCAGTGTCGGGGGGTCAGCGCAGGGGGAGCACAGCGTCGTGTTGGAAGGTCAGCGCAGAGAGAGCGCCACGTCATGTCGGACGGTCAGTGCGGAGGGATTGCCTGTCCATTTACTACTTATGTGAGACTATGGAAATACTTTGAAAGCTTTCATTGGATGTGAGACAGTCTTTGGGACATCCTGAGTGAATTTTCCAGAAATGCAATTCTGTTGCTTCTTCTGCAGAAAAAGAAACACAAAAAACACAAACACAAACACGAACACAAATCCAAGCTGAGGGGCAGGAAGCTGAAGAATAACGACAGCAGCTCAGGGGACTCTGAATCTGAACAGAGTGACGGTGTGAGTGACCACACAAACCCCCAGTCTGATGCAAATCTGCTCATGCGGTGAGTATTAGAAACATAGATGGGGGAGGAGTCGGCCATATGACCCTTTGTGCTTACCTCATTTAAAGGAATAATAAAAAAAACAGTACAGCACAGGAACAGACCCTTTGGCCCATCAGCACCATGCCAACCTTTCCAAACTAAAACCTTTTGCCTCTACATAGTCAATATCCTTCTATACCCTGGCTGTTCCTGTACCTGTCAAGAATGCCTCTTAAACATTGGTATTGTATTCATCTCCATCTCCATCTCCTCTGGCAGTACATTCCAGGCACTTAACCACTCTCTGTGTAAAACACCTGCCTCTCATCTCCTGTAAATTTTCCCTGTTTTACCTTACACCTATGTCCCGTAGATATTGACATTTCTACGCTGGGAGAAAGACTCGGACTATCCATTCTATCCATGCCTCAATTTTGTAAGCTTCTGTCAAGTTGCTCCCTCATCCTCTGACATTCAAGTGAAAACAAACCAAGTTTGTCCAATATCTCCTCATTGCTAATACCTTCCAAATCAGGCAACATCCTGGTAAATATCTCTGTACCCTCTCCAAAGCCTCCACATCTTTCTGGTAGTGTGGCACCCAGAACTGTGGCTTAAATAAAGTCCTGTACAGCTACAACATGAGTCGCCAATTTTCATGCTGTATGCCCCGACCAATGAAGGTAAGGATGCAGTATGTCCTCCAGACTACCTTATCCTCTTGTGATGCTCCTTTCAGGGAACTGTGGGACCTGGATGCCCAGCTCCCTCTGTATGTTGCTGCTAAGGGACCTGCCATTTACTGTATACTCTCCTCCTACATTAGCCCTTCCAAAAAGCATCTCCTCACATTTGTTCAGATTAAACTCCATCACCCAAATCCTCCAGTCCCAGAGAACTGTAGAATAGGCAATAGCCAAAGTTTCCTCATCAAGACCATCAATAATACCCTCCTTAGAGGAGGAAAACAACAACAAACTGCCATTCCTAGATGTCACAGTTGAGCGAACAGCCAATGGGGAACTTCAAACCAGTGTCTACAGGAAAACAACACATACAGACCAAATACTGAACTACAGAAGCAATCACCCCAACATCCACAAATGAAGCTGCATTAGAACATTATTCCAATGAGCCACCACACACTGCAGCGCAGAAGGACTACGCAGAGCAGAGAAAAATCACCTGGACAGTGTATTCAAAAAGAATGGGTATCCAACGAACACAGTCCGGTGAATTCTCAGCAACAAACCCAAACAGCAGACAATATGTCCAGAAACCCTAACCACTCTCCCCTACATCAGACATTTCAGAAATGACTGCCAGACCATTGCCAGATTCCTTGGTATCACGGTAGCCCATCAACACACTAAAACAGCAGCTAATGAACATGAAAGACCCTATACAGACAATAAGCAAAACTAACGTCATTTACAAAATACCGTGCAAGGACTGTAACAAACACTACATTGGACAAACAGGCAGAAAACTAGCCACCAGGATACATGAACACCAACTAACCACAAAACGCAATGACCCACTCTCACTGGTATCCTTACTTACCCATAAGGAAGGACACCACTTCGACTGGGACATCACATCCATCCTAGAACAAGCCAAACAGAGACACACTTGAGAATTCCTAGAAGCATGGCATTCCAACTGGCATTCTATCAACAAACACATTGACTTGGATTCCATTTACCACCCCCTGAGAGAGAGAACAGAAAATGACCTCACCAACCCTAGGAGACCTAAACACACACAGAGGAAGTGGATCAAGCCACCAGTGCTTCATCCGGAGCCTCTCTGATGATGTTACCTGGTATGGTGACGAAACATCTGAAAATGAACATTCCAGTTCCATGAGCAAACCTGCTTCCTTTGTTATTCTTCTTCAGTGGAGCTCTTTTTCTCTCTGTCTCTGTCTCCCCCTCTGTCTCCGTTTCTCCAGTTTCCTAAACCTGATGGATGTCTCCTATTTCATTTTGAATAAGCTCTCAATTTCTCTTGTCTTCTACATTCCAAACTTCCTGCTGAACATTGCAGAATTAACCATCCCCCAGTTCAGTCCTTCAGGCCTACTCTTACCCTGATCTGGAACCTAATACTTATGGAATTATGGTTCCTAAAACACACTCCTAAGTCCAGCCCTACCCAGTCTGACCTTTCCGTGACCCCAGTTCTACTTCTATTTAATCTGACTTCCATGCAAGTCCAGTCCCAATCCGGCCCAGGCTGACCTTCCCATATCTCCTATCCCTCTCCTCGCTGGCCTGCCCGTCAGGTTACTCCAGGCCCACTCTAACATTAACTCTTATCGCCTTCTGTTGTGATGAAAAATAGTCATTGTTTCTCAATGATAATGGCCATTCAGTATCATCACTGTCAACTTTATCTCCTTGCTGCGTTCATCGTATCTATTTCTAACGCAATTAGATCACCTTGCTATCCACTATATAAAAGCATTCCTCCAAGATTGATTCTAACGTCCATCTTCTCAACCAGCAGTGGGGGTCTGAGTTCTACCATTCAGCCCCTTGAGCCTGCTCCCCTCAGTTGATGAGATTGTGGCTCATCTCCTACTTCAAATATATTCTTCCTTTTATCATATCCCTCATTCCCACGGTTTTCAAAAATCTACCCAGCTTTCTCAGCAGGTCTGGCAGTATCTGTGGAGAGAAACCAGAGTTAATGTTTTGAGTCCAGTGACACCTTCAGAACAGTTTTCTAAATTTTCTAACCTCCTTTCAATATTCTCATAAAGTGACCCTAACTTGCCATTTGCTTTGAAGCCTAATCTCTGTTTTCTGATCCACAGATTGAAAACGCTTCCATTGGTGAGACGGTGAGAAAGAGAAGCTGGTTAACCAGTCCCTCCTGCATCCACCATCACAGCACACTAGATCCAATCCTGTGATTGGCTGAAACCTTCTCTTATAATTTGTCGGGAACTGCCCAACAATAGGGAGGGAACCAGACCAGGAGCACTGACCCTGGGCAGCTTGGTTCAGTCCCTGTGACCCTGGGCAGCTTGGTTCAGTCCCTGTGACCCCCTGGGCAGCTTGGCTCAGTCCCTGTGACCCCCTGGGCAGCTTGGTTCAGTCCCTGGGCAGCTTGGTTCAGTCCCTGTGACCCCCTGGGCAGCTTGGTTCAGTCCCTGTGACCCCCTGGGCAGCTTGGTTCAGTCCCTGTGACCATCTACAGTTTTTATCATTTCATTTTTAACCAACTGTCAGGATGTCATACATTTTGTCCGAGCACCCTGGACAGCTATGGCTTTCTGTCTTAATACATCGTCCAGTCAAAGATACTGCACTTGTATTAGCTTTGTGCTGCAATGATGCCAATGTGGAAGTCACGGGGTTAATGCTAGATTGCTGGCCTCTCTATGCTAAATATTTAACCAGCCCAGAGGAACTGGAGAACAAACCTCACCATTGTCTTTTACTCATTCCCCCAGACTGTTTATTGTGAACCTCTGTGAATAGCCTGCAGATCATTCTGTGCTCGCTCACTGAGGCTGCTGGATCTGTTGTGGTATCTTCTATTTGTCAGAATTAATTCTGGGTGAATATTGTGATTGCACTCTGAAGTGTCAGAGGTACCCAGAGACCCAGGCCAGTCCAAGGCAGGGGTTAGTGGAGGGCACAGGGCGGTGCTGCAGTTTATGGAGGGTGTGTGGCTTGTCTCTGCTAAACTATCGATTCCGCACTGTCAAGGAACAAAGTGACGGTGCTGAGTCATTCCTCTGGCTCCCAACTCCTCCCAACATGGATACAGAAGGAGAAATTCTCCAGGGAATGAATTCAGAGCAACTGTGGCAGAACAGAAGCAGTCTCTACTTGTGTGGCCTGTGAGGTTGTGGGATCCTCTGTGTAAATTGATGATGGTGTTTTCCACCATACAACATTAACTACACTTCAAAAGTACATCACTGGTTGAAAAGCACTTGAGGATATTGAGATTATGAAAGGTGCTATTGAAATGAAACTTTCCAGAATGCTCATCAAAGAAATGAGGCTGCAACAGAGGAGGTTTAAATGAGTTGAGGATAATATAACTTGAGATAGAGTTCCGAACTGAACAAAAGAACTGGATTTCCTTTTGAAATGAGGTTCCATTTTGGCTGGACATAAACAATCTGTCATTGTTGCAAATGAATGTTTTGCTGTCAAAGTCTCTCAGGCACAGTTAATCTAATGTACAATGAATCAAGCTGTGACTGAGTTTGGATACAAGTTCAATTTTGTACAGTTTCATACTGTCATTAATAAAGTATTTATTAAACTTTTCCAGTTTGCTTTCATTCCGAACGGAGGGTGTGGTGGAATTACGCCAAGCAGCTACTGCTCTACTTGCACAAAGCGAAACATGTCCCAGACTCTGTCCTCACGGAGTCAGGCTGATCATGGGCTTGAGGTCCCAAAGAGCCTTGTGTTCCTATGGTGCATAGCTAGGGCAGTTGTAACCGGGGTTCAGGTAGCATCCAGCCACGAGAACTGCACTCAATAATCTGTATATCCTTATCTGACAATACGTTGATTTTAAAATTCTCATCCTTGTTTTATTTTAATTTCTCTGTCACATTGTCTCTGTATTTCTTAAATGCCCAGGTTTAAACCCAGGGGTCTGTTTGCAGCCTGTGTTCAGTTATTCCTGTCTAACTGGGTGTAACAGGCAGCAGTGAAAAGTGGCTGAGCAGAGGCTGATAGCTAAGTTTGGTACCCATAGGGAGGGCCTCAACCAGGACCTTCACAGTCACTTACACACATACACTCTCTCTCTCAGACACTCACAACCCCCCCATCCCAGACACACACACACTCTGCATGAATCCATGTAGGACTTTGTTAACTCCCGTTTTAGTTTAGAATCGGTCTAAACATTGTGGCACAGACAGGGAACACAGGGGGCTAACACCTTCAACATCTTATCTGCGCTGACACCAATTGTTACAGTTAATCTGAGAATGTAAGTTTTTAAAAAAAGGTTTTGTGATTTACTTGTGAAAGAAGTGAAACTATCATGGTCATTCTAACAGATGAAAGACTCAACAAGGTATTTTTCAATGTATAATTTCAGTTATATCACATTGTAAACCTCTGCTATAAATTCTGTTACGAATGAGCCCTCCACAACCACCTGCTGAAGGAGTGTTGCTCCGAAAGCTAGTGTTTCCAGTGAAACTTGCTGGCCTATAACCCGGTGTGGTGTGGTGCATAACGGGTGATAACTATGATGCGGAGACGCGGGTGTCAGACCGGGGTGGACGGGGTTTAAAGCCCATGGGGCGGTGTGATGTATAACGGTGGTAACTGTGATGTGGAGGCGGGGTGTGGGGGTGGTGCGGTGGCTGGGGTGTGTAACGGTGATAACTGTGATGTGGAGACGCAGTACAGGGTGTGGGGTTGGTACGGAGTGCAGTGTGGGGTGCGGGTGTGGTACGGGTATATAACTGTGACGTGGAGACGCGGTGTGGGGTCGGTGTGGTGTGCGGTGCGGTGGGTGGGGGTGTGGGGTAGGTGCGGGGTGTGGCGGGTGTGGGTGGAGTGGGTGTGTGGGGTCGGTGCGGTGTGGAGGTGGGGTGGGTGTGTGGGGTAGGTGCGGGGTGTGGGTGGGTGGGTGGGGTAGGTGGGGTGGGGATGTGGGGTAGGTGCGGGGTGTGGGTGGGTGGGGTAGGTGCGGGGTGGGTGTGCGTGGGGTGGGGATGTGGGGTAGGTGCAGGGTGTGGGTGGGTGGGTGGGGTAGGTGCGGGGTGGGTGGGGTAGGTGCGGGGTGGGTGTGGGGTGGGGTGGGGATGTGGGGTAGGTGCGGGGTGGGGTGGGTGTGTGGGTGGGGTGGGGATGTGGGGTAGGTGCGGGGTGGGGTGGGTGTGTGGGGTAGGGGTGGGTGTGGGTGGGGTAGGTGCAGGGTGTGGGTGGGTGGGGTAGGTGCGGGGTGGGTGCGGGGTGGGTGCGGGGTGGGTGCGGGGTGGGTGTGGGTGGGGTGGGGATGTGGGGTAGGTGCGGGGTGGGTGTGGGTGGGGTGGGTGTGTGGGGTAGGGGTGGGTGGGGTGGGTGTGTGGGGTAGGTGCGGGGTGGGTGTGGGTGGGTGCGGGGTGGGTGTGGGTGGGGTGGGGATGTGGGGTAGGTGCGGGGTGGGTGTGGGTGGGTGCGGGGTGGGTGTGTGGGGTTGGGGTGGGTGTGTGGGGTAGGTATGGGGTGGGTGGGGTGGGTCGGGTGTGGGTGTGGGGTGGGTGCGGGGTGGGGTGGGGCGGGTGTATAACTGTGGTGTGGAGACGGGGTGGGCGGGGTTTAAACCCGCCCCGCACCACGTGATGGTGTCACTACAATCACTAACTCCCGGAGCGCTGCTCCTTCATCACGTGACGGTGCAGAGACTGCCCCACCCCCTCAGGCTGGTCACGGGTCACGGCAGGGTCACGCTCACCTGAGCCCCGCCCCATGTTCCGCGTGTTCCTGTCTCCATGGTAACCGCTGGGGGGCGGGGCCGGGATGAGGGCCCGCGCTCGGAGCCCCGCAGCCCCGGAGCCGTGAGGCCCTCCTTGGGCGATGTTAATGAGGTGCCCCTCGGAGAGCGGGGCCCAGGCCCAGGGGGAGGCGGAGGGAGAGCCCCCCAGGGACCCGCTGGCGCTGGGTCACCCCAGGATCGGCAGGGCCCGGACCGAGGAGAGCGCCTGGGGGAACCAGAGCCTGGCCCAGGTACCGCCTGGGGTCAGGGGTCAGAGAGAGGCACAGGCCTGGGGTCAGGGGTCAGAGAGAGAGAGACAGGCCTGGCGTCAGGGGTCAGAGAGAGGGACAGGCCTGGGGTCAGAGAGAGGGACAGGTCAGGGGTCAGAGAGAGGGACAGGCCTGGGGTCAGAGAGAGGGACAGGTCAGGGGTCAGAGAGAGGGACAGGCCTGGGGTCAGGGGTCAGAGAGAGGGACAGGCCTGGGGTCAGGGGGGTGAGGGGTCAGAGAGAGGGACAGGCCTGGGGTCGGGGGGGAGGGTCAGAGAGTGTGGGGTGAAGCGGTCAGGGTGAGGAGGTCAGAGAAGGGTGTCGGGATTAGAGAGGGGTGTGAGGCTTGGGGGGTGATGGGTCGGAGATGAGGGGTCAGAGAGAGGGGTTGGGGGTCGCGGGGGTGAGGGGTCAGAAAGAGGGGGTTGGGGGTCGCGGGGGGTGAGGGGTCAGAGAGAGGGGGTTGGGGGGTCGCGGGGGATGAGGGCTCAGAGAGGTGCGTGAGGAGGTCAGAGAGAGGTACGTGAAGGGTCAAAGAGAGGGTGGTGGGGATCAGAGAGAGGGGTGTGAGGGTCGGGGGTGATGGGTCTGGGGGGTGAGGGGGCAGAGAGAGGGGGCTGGGGGGTCAGGGGGTGTAAGGGGTCAGAGAGAGGGGGCTGGGGGTTCAGGGGGTGTGAGGTGTCAGAGAGAGAGGGGGTGGGGGGTCGGGGGTGAGGGGTCAAAGAGAGGGGGTAGAGGGTCAGAGAGAGAGGTGCATGAGGAGGTCAGAGAGAGGGTGGTGGGGATCAGAGAGAGGGGTGTGAGGGTCGGGGGGGTGGGGGATCAGGGGGTGATGGGTCAGGGGGTGAGGAGTCAGAGAGAGGGGGATTGGGGGTCAGGGGGGATGAGGGGTCAGGGGAGATGAGGGGTCAGAGAGGGGGGTGGGGGGGTCAGGGGGGATGAGGGGTCAGAGAGAGGGGGGCGGGGGATGAGGGGTCAGAGAGGGGTAGAGGGTCAGAGAGAGGGGGGTGGGGGTCAGTGAGGGGTGTGAGGGTGGGGATGGGGTCAGAGAGAGGGTGTGAGGGTGCCATGGTGTATTAATATCTGTGCCTGTCTCTCTGCTCAGATCCCATTCCGGGTGATGACAGCCCATACCAATCAAGCCAGCTGCTGCAAATTCTGTTTCAGTGACAGCAGGTTTCTGACGTGTGCTTTTGATGGATGTGTCATTCTGTGGGTAAGCCTGTTCACAGTGCCCTTTCTAACCTGTCAGACATATATCACAGATTGTACTGGCAGTGCCTTATGCTTAACCTTCCACTAGCTGCAGTGAAACACGTTGTCTCATCATTTATCAAACTGTCATTTGTCAGATCTTGCTGTGTACATTCTGGCTATTGCATTTTCTTATATCATCAGTGTCTTTACTTCCAAAAGTTACTTAACTGGCTGGATGTGAGTTGGGGATGTCCTGAGTTTATGATCGTAGCTATATACAATCATAGAGTCATACAGCACGGAAACAGACCTTTCCGTCCAACTTGTCCATGCCAACCAGATATCCGAAATTAATCTCATCCATTTGCCAGCATTAGGCCAAATTCTATCTAAACCCTTCCTATTCATATACCAATCCAGGTACCTTTTAAATGTTACAATTTGTACCAGCCACTTCCTCTGGCAGCTTGTTCCAGATACCACCATCTGTGTGAAATTTTCAATCTTTCTCCTCTCACCTTAAACCTATGCCTTTGAGTTTTGACTCCCTCAACCCAGGGAAAATATCTTGTCTATTTGTCCTATCCTTCCCCTCATGATTTTATAAACTTCTATAAGGTCAGCCCTCAGCCTCCAATGCTCCAAGTGAAACAGCCCCAGCCTATTCAGCCTCTCCCTGTGAATTTAACATGGCAATCTCTCACTAAAACATATGGGTATAAGCCTGAAAAATAAAACAAATCAAATCAAGCTATCTAAATATAACACAGCTTGAAAGATACTGAAATACACAGCAAACCAAAATCCCATCCACTCTCCAACAACACAACTTTACAATTAATGAAAATCCAAAGGAATTTTCCTTCCCTGTCCAATCTATAAGTTTGACTTAATTGCTTTGTTTCAGATCCAGACCTATGGTCATAAACACACAAGTGTAAACAAAAGCCACGAGAACCGCAGATGCTGTAAATCAGAAACAAAAACAGAAATTGCTGGAAAAGCACAGCAGGTCTGGCAGCATCTGAGGAGAGAAGTCAGAGTTAACGTTTTGGCGTCCAGTGACCCTTCCTTAGAATTGATGGTAGCTAGGGAAGTGTTGGTTTATATGCAGGAGATAGGATGGGGGGAGGGGATAAGGAGTAAACAACAGGTAGGGATAGAGCCCAAAGAGAGAGAAGAGCAGTTGGACAGACAAAGCAGTCACTAATGGAGATCCCATCGGAGAGAGGAGCAGGACTTCTTCAAGGTGGGTATGCCTCGAAGAGATGTGGCAGTGAGTTAGATATTAAATAAACGAAAAGAACTGCAGATGCTGTAAGTGAGTGTAAACGAAGTTCCACACTCAATCCAAGGGTGTTTGCTGTCCCTGGTATGTGCAGCTTTCAGTGTCATGGCTGCAAAAAGACTGACCAATTGATTTTTAAACGCCTTAACAAAAGTTTAGCCAACACCCAGGCCACTAGTTTGAACTAAAGAGTCAGAATCATACAGCACAGAAAAGGGCCAACCAGGTTTCCGAAATGGAACCAGTCCCATTTGCTCGCATTTGGCCCATTTCCCTCTAAAACCTTTCCTATTCATATACCTGTCCAAATGTCTTTTAAATATTGTAATCATACCTGTCTCTACCACTGCCTTGACTCTGGTAGTTCATTCCATACACGCACCACCCTCTGTGAGGAAAAGCTGCCCCTCGGTTCCCTTTTAAATCTTCCCTTTTTCACCTTAAACCTATGCCCTTTGGTTTTGGACTCCCCTACTCTGGGGACAATACCTTGTCTATTTACCCTACCCATGATTTAATAAATCTCTATAAGATAATCCCCCAGCATCCTGCATCCCAGGATAAAAGATCTCAGCCTATTCAGCCTCCCTTTGTAACTTGAACCCTCCAGTCTCAGTAATATCCTTGTCAATCTTTTCTGTACCCTTTCCAGTTTAATACCATCCTTCCTGCGGAGGCGCGACCAGAATTGTATAAGCTATTCCAAATGTGACCTCACCAATGTCAAGTACAGCCGCAACATGACCTCCCAACTCCTGTACTCAATACTCTGATCAATAATTCAAGCGTGTTAAACATGTTTTTCACTATCCTGTCTACCTGTGATACCATGTACCCGAGCTCCTGGGTGTCGCTGTTTAACAACACCCCACATGGCCCTACCATTAACTATGTAAGTCCTGGCTTGGTTTGTCTTACCAAAATGGAACACCTCGCATTTCTCTAAATTAAACTCTAATTGCCATTCCTTTGTCCATTGACCCAATTGATCAAGATCCCTTTGTAATCTTAGATAACCTTCTTCACTGTCCACGATACCCCCAATTTTAGTGTCAGGCACAAATGTACTAACCACGGCTCTTATATTCTCATCCACATCATTTATAGAACTGAAAAACAGTGGACCTAGCACCGATCCTTGTGACACGCTGCTGGTCACAGGCCTTCAGTCTGTACAACAACCGCCTACCATCCCCTCTGCCCACTACTGTCAAGCCAGTTTTGTATCCAATGGCTAACTCTTTATGAATCCCATGTGATCTAAACTTAGTAATCAGTCAAGTCATGTGGAACCTTGTCAAAGGTCTTGGTAAAGCCTAGACAATTTCTTCCACTCTGCCTTCCTCTATCTCTTGATCGTGTCCTCAAAAAATTCCACCTCTCAAACATAATGACATTAATCACACAGCTTTCATTGTACAGCCTGACCGCCGTTCTTGAAAGGAGAAGGCGAGTGGTGACCTCACAGAGATCTTTAAAGTGATGAAAGGTTTTGATCGAGTTGATACTCGGGGAATGTTTTCTCTTGTGAGGAAGAGCACAATAAAAGACTAGATTAGAGCGGTGCTGGAAAAGCTCAGCAGGTCAAGCAGCATCTGAGGAGCAGGAAAATTGACTTTCGGGTAAAAAGCTTTTCATCAGGAATTCTGCTCCTCGGACGCTGCCTGACCTGCTGTGCATTTCCAGCACCACTCTCATCTTGACTCTAATCTCCAGCTTCTGCAGTATTCACTTCTGCCATAATAAGAGAGTGTCAATATCAAACAGTCACCGAAAAATCCAACCGGGGAATTCAGGAGAAGCCCAAGAGAAAAGAAGGAAGCACATTGTCAGGTATAGACAGGACAGATCGAGTGAATCCTTAGAAAAGTATACAGGCAGTCAGAGTATACTTAAGAGGGAAATCAGGAGGGCAAAAACGGGACATGAGATAGCTTTGGCAAATAGAATTAAGGAGAATCCAAAGGGTTTTTACTAATACATTAAGGACAAAAGGGTAACTAGGGAGAGAATAGGGCCCCTTAAAGATCAGCAAGGCGGCCTTTGTGTGGAGCTGCAGGAGATGTGGGAGATACTAAACGAGTATTTTGCATCAGTGTTTACTGTGGAGAAGGATGTGGAAGATATGGACTGTAGGGAAATAGATGGTGACATCTTGCAAAATATCCATATTGCAGAGGAGTAAGTGTTGGATGTCTTGAAACACACACAAGTGGATAAATCCCCAGGACCTGATCTGATGTCTCCTGGAACTCTGTGGGACGCTAGGGAAGTGATTGCTGGGCCTCTTACTGAGATATTTATATCATGGATAGTCACAGCTGAGGTGCCGGAAGACTGGAGGTTGGCTAACATGATGCCAGAAGGGTGGTAAGGACAAGCCAGGGAACTATAGGCCAGTGAGCCTGACGTCGGTGGTGGGCAAGTTGTTGGAGGGAATCCTGAGGGACAGGATTTACACATATTTGGAAAGGCAAGGACTGATTAGGGATTGTCAACATGGCTTTGTGCGTGGGAAATCATGTCTCACAAACTTGATTGAGTTTTTTGATGAAGTAACAAAGAGGATTGATGAGGACAGAGCAGTACATGTGATCTATATGGACATCAGTAAGGCGTACGAGAAGGTTCCCCATGGAGACTGATTAACAAGGTTAGATCTCATGGAATTCAGGGAGAACTAGCCATTTGAATACAGAACTGACTCAAAGGTAGAAGACAGAGGGTGGTGGTGGAGGGTTGTTTTTCAGACTGGAGGCCTGTGACCAGTGGAGTGCCACAAGGATCGGTGCTGGGTCCTCTACCTTTTGTCATTTACATAAATGATTTGGATGCGAGCATAAGAGGTCTCGTTAATAAGTTTGCAGATGACACCAAAATTGGAGGTGTAGTGGACAGCAAAGAGGGTTACATCAGTTTACAACAGGATTTTGATCAGGGCTGAGAAGTGGCAGATGGAGTTTAATTCAGATAAATGGGAGGTGCTGCATTTTGGGAAAGCAAATCTTAGCAGGACTTATACACTTAATGGTAAGGTCCTAGGGAGTGTTGCTGAACAAAGAGACCTTGGAGTGCAGGTTCATAGCTCCTTGAAAGTGGAGTTGCAGGTGGATAGGATAGTGAAGAAGGTGTTTGATGAGATCTCAAGATGGCGGTGACCCAGCAAGTCTGAGTCTATCGTGCTCCTCCCAAGACTTGGGCAAAGTGGGCCACCCGCCCCCACCACACTCACCAAATCATTTAAAATAGATTTTACTTAATGTAATTAGTTGCTCTGTACTAAATTTAAACAGTCTAGTCTTCTGTAAAAATGACCAAAGGGAAGGGAGCCGGCAGTTCTCAGCAGGCAGGAACCCCTCCCCCACCCTCCCCAGCTGCAGCAGAGGCGTCCGCAGCCCCCCCGGGGGGACTTACCTACGGTGGGGAGCCTTGAGGAAGTAATCTCCAAACTTGACGCAAAGATCGACGCCTTCATTGAAGAGTCCCGGAGCCAATGGGACTCATTCTCGGCCGCACTACAAAAACATGACCGAGACATCGAGGAAATCGAGCGCCAAGTCGGAGGGGCGGAGCTAAAGGCAGCGACCTCCGAGACTATAACAGGATTGGCCGTGGATTGGGTCCGGACACTCGGACAGCGAGTCCGGACCTTAGAGAATCACGAAAAATATTTGTTTGCTGGGCCTTCCCGAACGGGAAGAGGAAGGCCAGCTTACAGTGTTCCTCGGGCAGTGGCTTCCACAGCTTTTAAATCTGGAGGCTGGGTCAGGCCGGGTCAGGGTGGGATGGGCCGAGCGGCTCGCAGTGCACCGGCCCGGCTCGAACCAACGCCCCCACCTGGTCCTGTTCCAGCTCAAACCAGCCCCCCACCCGGTCCTGTTCCAACTCGAACCAGCCCCCCGCCCGGTCCTGTTCTGGCTGCAGAGCTACAAGGAGGGGCAGATGCTCTTGGAAGCTTCCAGAAATCTTGGGAAAGATCCCCAAGCCATGATTTATAAAGGAGCCAAGGTTATGTTATTTCAGGAATTCTCCCCAGCTTTGGTGTTTGACGAAGTGAAGAAGCTTTTAGGGGACTTAAACATCCAGTACTCCCTGCGCTACCCAGCGACGCTACCTTTTAGCCATGAAGGGTCCGTGTACAACTTTGGATCGCCGGAGAAAGCCAAGGAATTTCTGGACTCTCTTAGATAAGTTGTAAGAGTTCATTGATGTTGTTTTGCCCTCCCCCTATCCCGGTTTACCCCCTTTTTTTTCCTTTCATTAGCATACCGTTTAGTACTGGTTGGGAGAGGATATGATGGGCTTTTGGAAAGGAAGTGATGCCCCCTGGGAGCAAAGGGGAAAATCTCCGTTTAAATATGTTGTTTTTTATTTAGAAAGTTTTTTATTATATTGATGTGAGTCTATTAAAGAGCCTTTATTTTTGAGAATTTTATATGCTCTTTGTTCGGGATGTTTTGGATAGGGTTTCTTCTCTCGAGGGGTCTCAGACTTGCCCGGTGATTATGGTTAATCAGTCGGTTAAATGGTGCACCTGGAATGTCAAGGGGAGTAATTCACCAATCAAAAGGAAGAGAATATTATCAAACCTCAAGAAAGAAAGGGTTGATATAGCTCTCCTACAGGAGACACACTTATTGGATAAAGAACACTTGAAATTACGATTGGGAAGAGATTATTTTCCATCCTCTCTCTCTGTGCAAGGAAAAATATTTTGGTAAACTGGGTGGCTGAGGGGCCTCATGGACTTTCGAATTGGCACAGAATAATTATGGAATATATTCCCCCTGACTTCCTTACAAATATGGTGTTCCAAAAAACCGAATTATTCCATAAAATATGGCAGCCCTTCTTGAATTACACAAAGAAGGCATTTGGTATGCTTTCCTTTATTGGTCAGAGTATTGAGTCCAGGAGTTGGGAGGTCATGTTGCGGCTGTACAGGACATTGGTTAGGCCACTGTTGGAATATTGCGTGCAATTCTGGTCTCCTTCCTATGGGAAAGATGTTGTGAAACTTGAAAGGGCTCAGAAAAGATTTACAAGGATGTTACCAGGGTTGGAGGATTTAACAAAGAGCAAAATAACTTACAGCCTTGGAACAGGCCCTTCGGCCCTCCAAGCTTGTGCCGATCTAAATCCACTGTCTAAACCTGTCGCCCAATTCCTAAGCACCTGTATCCCTCTGCTCCCCACCTACTCAGGCATCTGTCCAGATGCATCTTAAATGAATCTACCAGTTAAAGGGAGCTATAGGGAGAAGTTGAATAGGCTGGGGCTGTTTTCCCTGGAGTGTCGAAGGCTGAGGGGTGACTTTATAGAGGTTTATAAAATCATGAGGGGTGTGGATAGGATAAATAGACAAAGTTTCTTCCCTGGGGTGGGGGAGTCCAGAACTAGAGGGCATAGGCTTAGGGTGAGAGGGGAAAGAGGGTGCAGAGGGTGGTACGTGTATGGAATGAGCTGCCAGAGGAAGTGGTGGAGGCTGGTACAATTACAACATTCAAAAGGCATTTGGATGGGTATATGAATAAGAAGGGTTTGGAGGGATATGGGCCGGGTGCTGGCAGGTGGGACTAGATTGGGTTGGGATATCTGGTCGGCATGGACGTGTTGGACCGAAGGGTCTGTTTCCATGCTGTACATCTCTATGACTCTTTCTACAAACAGGTGAGGAGGTGGAACTCAGTCCCTCTGGGATTGAGTGAGGCGAACAGGAGAGATGTATTTTGTAGGGATTGGAATGGGGTCAGCCAGCTGAACCTTATAGAACATGAGTTCCCTGATTGGGGCTGTTAATCTGGCTGACAGATAAAAAGGGGATAGCATTGCTCCTACCAGACCTTGCTTGTGAGTGGTCCCTTGGCCACATGGTGTTTTTCCTGGCGGTAGAAATATTGAATAACATTATTTACACACACACACACACACACACACACACACACACACTCTGTGGGGAATACTAAGCAGCAAAAATAAAACAAAAAGGGGAGTGTTAGAGATACTGACACGCTGGGACCTGATTGTATGAGGCCGTACTGTAGTCAAGGACTGTCCATGTGTAAATGAAGGGTGATTTCGTGATGAGATACCAGCCTCTGAGAAGTTCTTTCACATTTAATGGGAGTTTTAGAGAGAAAGGAAAAGGGTTGTGATGAGTTTCAGAGGCAGAATGATGTGTGGAAACTTGACCGGAGTATATGGTTAGTACGACCTGGTGAGGCCAAATGGCTTGTATCCTTTCTGTACGTACTGTATAATCCCACGAGTCTGTTTCAATTCACCTCGTTATGAATTAATGATTTTTGAGTCTATTTAAAAATGTTAAAGCTGTTGACTCCGGGTTGAAGGAGGAATGTATTTTCCATCGTTGGAATTGTGCAAACTGCTCAGAGTGTTTTTCGTTTGTTCCCTGCCAGGATCTATTAAGTGGAACTACTGTCTCTGAATTTCGGCTTCAATCCACTCCGCTCACTGAGTGTTGCATCAGTTACAACAACCAAAGGTGATCTCTCAACTATTTCTGATTTCAAAACCACTATCAATAAACCCTTTCACTGCAGAGCGAGTGAGAGACCTTAACTTTGGTGCAACTGGCAGTTTAATTCTAAAAACAGATCCGCTGTCAACTGGGAGTTGTGGGATCTTGCTGTGTGCAAATTAGCTGCAATGAGATAGTGATCATACATAAGACCATCTAGCAGCAGAAATAGATCATTTGGCCCATCAAGTTTGCTTCACATTTCAATGAGATCATGGCTGGTCTGATTAACTTCAGCTCCACTTTCCTGCCTTGTTCCCTTAGTAAAAAGTGAGGTCTGCAGATGCTGGAGATCAGAGCTGAAAATGTGTTGCTGGTTAAAGCACAGCAGATTAGGCAGCATCCAAGGAACAGGAAATCCGACGTTTCGGGCCAGAGCCCTCCATCAGGAATGAGGAGAGTGTGCCATTCTTAGCGTGCCTGGCACCCTCTCCTCATTCCTGATGAAGGGCTCTGGCCCGAAACGTCGAATTTCCTGTTCCTTGGATGCTGCCTAACCTGCTGTGCTTTAACCAGCAACACATTTTCAGCTGCCTTGTTCCCCTGCCTGGTTCCCCTGCCTGGTTCCCCTGCCTTGTTCCCTTGCCTGATTGAAGTGAAGACATTTCAGAGTCTAGTATTTGAGGGTCTCGTGGTGCAGTGGAAGTAAGTCACTGGATCCAGATTAAAGTCCCACCAAATATGCAAAAGCAACTCTGATAATGTGGATTTGAAAGTATCTACAAAAGCTAGTCTTCCTCTTTCTAAAAGTAATTGTTTTGGACTGCAAGTTATGACTATCTCACTCTGACAAAGAGCATTTATATCCACCATTCATAGCTGTAAACAGGGCTGCAGAGTAGGTTTGACTTGCTGGTAGTGGGATTGTAAATCAGCTCAAGCTCGGCAGTCCTGCCCCATCCAGTGGTGAATGGTGGTGGACAATTAAACAGCTCCCTGGAGGAGGAGGCACCACAAATATCCCCATCCTCAATGATGGAGGAGCCCAGCACATCACATCAGGGCAAAAGATAAGGCTGAAGAATTTGCAGCAACCTTCAACCAGAAATGTCAAGTGAATGATTCATCTTGGCATCCTTCAGTGGTTCCCAGCATTAAAGACAGCAGTCTTCAGCCAGTTCAGTTGACTCCATGTGAAATGAAGAAAAGGTTGGAAGTACAGGATACTGCAAAGACTCTGGGCTCTGACAACGTAAGGCCATTCAGTGTTTGGATGCTGCCTGAACTGCTGTGCTCTTCCAGCACCACTAATCCAGAATCTGGTTTCCAGCATCTGCAGTCACTGTTTTTACCTCATTCAGTCTATTGAGTCTGTTCTGCCATTTCACTCATGGCTGATATTTTTCTAAGGTCCATTCTCCTGCCTTCTCTGTGTAACCCTTGAAAAAATTCTTTCTCATCTCTGTCCCTTTACTCTGAGGTTGTGCCCTCGGGTCCTCCTCTCTCCTACCAAATGAAACATCTTCTCCGCATCCACTCTATCCAGGCCTCTCAGTATACTGTAAATTTCAGATTCCCCCCTCATCCTTCTGAACTTCATCAAGTACAGATCCTGGGTTTTTAACTGCCCCTCATATGACAAGCCCTTCACCCCCAGGATCATTCCTGTAAAATATGAACTCTTGTCCTGTTTAGTAGTCTCAGCATCTTGTCAAAATTTGGAGGTGCCGTTGTTGGACTGGCGTGTACAAAGTTAAAAATCACACAACACCAGGTTATAGTCCAACAGGTTTAATTGGAAGCACACTAGCTTTCAGAGCGCCGCTCCTCCATCAGGTGATAGTGGAGGGCTCGATCGTAACACAGAATTTATAGCAAAAATTTGCAGTGTGATATAACTGAAATTATACATTGAAAAATTGATTGTTAAGCCTTTCATCTGTTAGAATACAGTGATGGTTTCACTTCTTTCATGTGTAAATCACAAAACCTTTTTTTAAAAGTTGCATTCTCGGGTTAGCTGCTAACAATGGTGATAGCTAGACAATATGTTGAAGGTGTTGGCCCCCTGTGTTCTCTGTCTATGACCTGATGTTTAGATTGATTCTAATCTAAAACGTGAGATAACACAGTTTTTGTTCTGTTCGCTGAGCTGGGAATTTGTGTTGCAGACGTTTTGTCCCCTGTCTAGGTGACATCCTCAGTGCTTGGGAGCCTCCTGTGAAATGCTTCTGTGATCTTTCCTCCAGCATTTATAGTGATTTGTATCTGCTGGTTCTGGTTGTCAGTTCCAGCTGTCTGCTGCTGTGGCCGGTATATTGGGTCCAGGTCAATGTGCTTATTGATTGAATCTGTGGATGAGTGCCATGCCTCTAGGAATTCCCTGGCTGTTCTCTGTTTGGCTTGTCCTATAATAGTAGTGTTGTCCCAGTTGAATTCATGTTGCTTGTCATCTGTGTGTGTGGCTACTAAGGATAGCTGGTCGTGTCGTTTCGTGGCTAGTTGGTGTTCATGGATGCGGATCGTTAACTGTCTTCCTGTTTGTCCTATGTAGTGTTTTGTGCAGTCCTTGCATGGGATTTTAGGAGAAAGTGAGGACTGCAGATGCTGGAGATCAGAGCTGAAAATGTGTTGCTGGAAAACGCAGCAGGTCAGGCAGCATCCAAGGAGCAGGAGAGTCTACATTTTGGGCATGAGCCCTTCTTCAGGAATTCCTGAAGAAGGGCTCATGCCTGAAACGTCGACTCTCCTGCTCCTTGCATGGGATTTTGTACACTACGTTGGTTTTGCTCATGCTGGGTATCGGGTCCTTCGTTTTGGTGAGTTGTTGTCTGAGAGTGGCTGTTGGTTTGTGTGCTGTTATGAGTCCTAGTGGTCGCAGCAGTCTGACTGTCAGTTCAGAAATGCTCCTGATGTATGGTAGTGTGGCTAGTCCTTTGGGTTGCGGCATGTCCTCGTTCTGTTGTCTTTCCCTTAGGCATCTGTTGATGAAATTGCGGGGGTATCCGTTTTTGGCGAATATATTGTATAGGTGTTCTTCCTCTTTTTGCAGTTCTGGTGTCCCGTAGTGTGTTGTGGCTCTTTTGAATAGTGTCTTGATGCAACTTCTTTTGTATGTGTTGGGGTGGTTGCTTTCGTAGTTCAGGACTTGGTCTGTGTGTGTGGCTTTCCTGTATGCCTTTGTGGTGAATTCTCCGTTCGGTGTTCTCTGTACCATCACGTCTAGGAATGGGAGTTGGTTGTCCTTTTCTTCCTCTCTAGTGAATCGGATTCCTGTGAGTGTGGCATTGATGATCCAGTGTGTGTTCTCTATTTCTGTGTTTTTAATGTTTACAAAGGTGTCATCAGCATATCTGACCCAGAGTTTGGGTTGAATTTGCGGTAAGACTGTTTGTTCTAGTCTTTGCATTACCGCTTCTGCTATGAGTCCAGAGATAGGTGAGCCCATGGGTGTGCCGTTGATTTGTTCATATATCTGGTTGTTGAATGTGAAGTGTGTTGTGAGGCACAGGTCCAGTAGTTTGAGTATGCTGTCTTTGTTGATAGGTTCAACGTCCTGTTGTCTGTTCTGTATGTCCAGCAGGTTGGCTATTGTTTCTCTGGCTAGGGTTTTGTCGATAGAGGTGAACAGTGCTGTTACATCGAATGAGGCCATGGTTTCTTCCTTGTCTATGTGTATATTTCTGATGATGTCCAAGAATTCCTGTGTTGATTGTATAGACTGTCTGGATCTGCTGATCAGGTGTTTCAGTTTCTGCTGTAGTTCTTTAGCCAGTTTGTGTGATGGTGTCCCTGGTAGTGATACTATGGGTCTGAGTGGGATGTCTGGTTTGTGCACTTTAGGTAGCCCATAGAATCTGGGGGTGTTGCTGCTTTCCGGTTTCATTCTTTGTAGGTCAAACCTGGTTATCTGTCCGTATTTTTGTAGGTTCCTCAGTGTGTTGTTTATCCTATTGGTGAGCTTGGGCTGGGGTCAAACTCCCTCTTTTGGTAGGTGTCGGTATCTGCAAGTAGTTGCGCTTTTTGGATGTAGTCTGCTTTGTCCAGTATGACTATCATTCTGCCTTTGTCTGCTGGTAGTATGATTATGTATTTATCATTTCTTAGTGATTTTAATGCTTCCCTCTCCTTGGTGTTGAGGTTGTGTGTTTGTCTTTTCCTTGTTATCAGAGGTACGATACTTTGACTCACTGTTTGTTGTGTCTCTTCTGTCAGTCCATTGTTTCTGAGTGTGCATTCTAGTGCTGCTAGGAAGTCTGCTGTCTTGGCATCTAGAGGTATGGCACTCATCCACAGATTCAATCAATAAGCACATTGACCTAGACCCAATATACCGGCCACTGCAGTGGACAGCTGGAACTGACAACCGGAAGTGGCAGATTCAAACCACTACAATGCCGGAGGAAAGATCACAGAAGCGCTTCACAAGAGGCTCCCAAGCACTGAGGATGTCACCTAGACAGGGGACGAAATGTCTGCAACACAAATTCCCAGCTCAGCGAGCACCCGAGCTACAAATCTTTTCACAAACTTTGAATAAGAGTTTTGCATAAATTCATGCAGTTGTTGAGCTCAGAGTTCTACATGAATGTATGCAGTTATTGAGCAAAGTGCAATGTAACTCTGCAAGTACAAATTCACCCCACAAAATATATGTGTGCATGTGGGTCTTTGTCTGTCAGTGTGTGTGTCTGTCTGGGGTGGGGGTTGTGAGTGTGAGAATGTGTGTGTGTGTGTGTGTGTGTGTGTGTGTAATGAGTGCAGAGTGTCTTACGTCTGTGAGGGGGTGCATGTGTGAGCGTGGGAGTGTGTGTGTCCATGCACACAGACACCCGCACACACCCTTATAAACACACAGGAGAAAGTGAGGTCTGCAGATGCTGGAGATCAGAGCTGAAAATGTGTTGCTGGAAAAGCGCAGCAGGTCAGGCAGCATCCAAGGAGCAGGAGAATCGACGTTTCGGGCATAAGCCCTTCTTCAGGAATGAGGAAAGTGTGTTTATACATCATTTATTGCATCCGCTGCACCCGATGTGGCCTCCTCTATACTGGGGAGACAGGCCGCCTACTTGCGGAACGTTTCAGAGAACACCTCTGGGACACCCGGACCAACCAACCAACCCAACCACCCCGTGGCTCAACACTTCAACTCCCCCTCCCACTCCACCAAGGACATGCAGGTCCTTGGACTCCTCCATCACCAGACCATAGCAACACGACGGTTGGAGGAGGAGCGCCTCATCTTCCGCCTAGGAACCCTCCAACCACAAGGGATGAATTCAGATTTTTCCAGTTTCCTCATTTCCCCTCCCCCCACCTTGTCTCAGTCAAATCCCTCGGACTCAGCACCGCCCTCCTAACCTGCAATCCTCTTCCTGACCTCTCCGCCCCCACCCCACTCCGGCCTATCACCGTCACCTTGACCTCCTTCCACCTATCACATCTCCATCGCCCCTCCCCCAAGTCCCTCCTCCCTACCTTTTATCTTAGCCTGCTGGACACACTTTCCTCATTCCTGAAGAAGGGCTCATGCCCGAAACGTCGACTCTCCTGCTCCTTGGATGCTGCCTGACCTGCTGCGCTTCTCCAGCAACACATTTTCAGCTCTTATAGACACACACACTCCCACACTCTCACATGTACCCCATCACAGACTTAAGACACTCTGCACTCACTACACACACACACACACACACACACACACTCAACCCCCACCCCAGACAGACACAAACACACACAGACAGACAAAGACCCACATGCACACATATATTTTGTGGAGTGAATTTATACTTGCAGAGTTACATTGCATTTTGTTCAAAAACTGCATACATTCATGTAGAACTCTGAACTCAAAAACTGCATGAATTTATGTAAAACTCTGTTATCTCACTTTTTAGATTAGAATCAATCTAAACATCAGGTCATAGACAGAGAACACATCTAAACAGACAATCAATTTTTCAATGTATAATTTCAGTTACATCACACTGTAAATTTTTGCTATAAATCCTGTGTTATGATCGAGCCCTCCACTATCACCTGATGAAGGAGCGTCGCTCTGAAAGCTAGTGCTTCCAATTAAACCTGTTGGACTATAACCTGGTGTTGTGTGATTTTCATCTTGTTAAAGGCCTTCTGGAAATCCATGTAGATCACGTCCATTGGCTCTCCTTTGTCTAACTTATTCGCTACCTCGTCAAAGAATGCTGACAGATTAGTAAGGCCTGACTTTCCAGTCCCATTTAACCATGCATTTCCAAGTACTCCCCAATCTCACCCTTCAGACTCTCAAATCTTTTCGACCATGGCGGTCTGCCTCCCTCCCTTCTTAAATATTCCAGCGCTCGTACTGAAGACGTGTGCTCCAGAACTTGCCTCTCCCTGAACCAAGCTGTTCCAGTACAGTTACAACACTGGCATCTACCCGATAATGAGAACAACTGCCCAGGTATGTCCTGTACATAAAAAGCAGCACAAATCCAAACCGGCCAATTACCGTTCCATCGGTCTTCTCTCCATCCTCAGTACAGTGATGGAAGGGCTCATCACCAGGGCTATCAGGCAGCACCTGCTCAGCAATAACCTGCTCAGTGACACCCAGTTTGGGTTCCTCCAGGGTCACTCAGCTCCTGACCCCATTCCAGCCTTGGGTCAAACATGGACAAAGGAGCTGAATTCCAGAGGGGAGGGGAGAGGGACAGCCCTTGACATCAAGGCTGCATTCGACCGAGTGTGGCATCAAGGAACTCAGGCAAAACTGGAATCAGAGGGTATCGGGGACAAACTCTCTGGTGGTTGGAGTCACACATGACACATAGGGAGATGGTTGTGCTTGTTGGAGGTCAGTCATCTCAGCTCCAGGACATCTCTGCAGGAGTTCCTCAGGCTATTGTCCTAGACCCACCTGAGCTTATCTGTTTCTTCAACAACCTTCTCTCAATCATAAGGTCCGAAGTGGGTGGTAGGGGTGAGGGATGAGAGGTGCAGTGTGGTTGGAAGCAAGAGCATGTGCTGCAGCTCTGAGTGGAATCCTCTTCCGAGTGTCCAGTCTGTCAGTTCCTTGGTGACAGGTGGAAATATTGGCCAGAGGTGTCCCCACTCAGGTGTGAACTCTGGCAGAGGGGGAGAAGGGTTGGGGTTTGGATTGGGGGCACACCATCACCCCACCAAATGAAGTACTCTTCCTGTCTCCCTCCTCCCTTCCAGTAGCCTTCCATGCCACCTGCAGGAGCAGAGGTTTCTTCACAATCTGTATACTCGCTTTGGACTGGTATCAGTGTGTAGTCTGTAACTCAGCCTCACCCTCTTCCTTTGTTTGAACCTACAGAATTTTTACCACCTCATGGGACAAATCATTGAAAGCATGGGACGTCGAAACTGGAAAAGTTTTGGTAGGTGTTTATTCAGAATGCATCTCAATGGTGACGCTCAGTTAATGCTGGGCATGTGTGTATGTGAGGAATTTGGTGGTGAAGAGATGTATCTGCACCTGTCAGGAGGATTGTGTGGGAATGGTTGTATGAGTGACTGTCAATAAATAGTAGAGGGACAGGAAAGATTATCATTTACCGATTTTTACAACATCTTCTCCTATATTTCTATGAGCTCAGAGAAATTGGAGGGGCACTAATGTCCTGGACAGGAGATTTGCTAGACGACTTTGGGGTGGTTTAAACTGGTTTGGTAGGGGGATGGGAACCAAGGCTACGGATCAGAGGAGAGGGTAGTTGTTGAATGGGCAGAAATAGAATGCAGAGAGTCCGTCAGAAAGGATACACAGTTGAGAGGGCAAAGGGATGGGTTAAAGTGTTTCTGTTTCAGTGTAAGGAGTGTCAGGAATAAGAGTGATAACTTAGAGTGTGGATCAGTACTCGGAACTATGATGTAGTGGCCATAACAGAGACGTGGATTTCACAGGAGCAGGAATGGTTGGTGGATTTTCCAGGGTTTAGATCATTTAAAAATAACAGGGAAGGGGGTAAGAGGGGGAGGAGCATTGTGAATTAGAGAGTGCATCACAGCTGCAGAAAAGGAGGTTGCTGAGGAGGTTTTGTCTACTGAGTCAGTATGGGTGGGAGTCAGTAACAGGAAAGGAGCGGTCACTTTATTGGGTGTTTTCTATAGACCCCCCCCCCCCCCAGAGAGATGGAAGAACAGATTGGACAGCAGATCTTGGAAAGGTGCAGATGTAACAGAGTTGTTGTTGTTATGGGTGACTTCAACTTCCCCGATATTGATTGGAACCCCCTCAGTGCAGATGGGTCTGGATGGAGCCGATTTTGTCAGGTGTGTCCAGGAAGGATTCCTGACTCAGGGTGTAGATATGCCGACTGGGGGGAGGCCAGATTGGATTTGGTGCTGCACAACGAACCTGGCCAGGTGTCAGACCTCTTGGTGGGAGAGCATTTCAGTGACAGTGACAACTGCCTCACCTTTACCACAGCCATGGAGAGGGATAGGAACAAACTTTGGAAAGGTAGGTAATTGGGGGAGGGGAAATTATACGTCCATTAGACAGGAGCTGTGGGGTATAAACTGGGAACAATTGTCCTTCGGAAAATGCGCAACAGAAATGTGGAAGCTGTTTAAGGAGCACTTGTTGCGAGTGTTGGATCAATTCAAAGCACGTCACTGTGCCTCGGTACACATGACAATAAATTCAATTCAATTCAATTCAGCTTTGTCCCACTGAGACAGGCAAGGAATGGGAAGGTGAAGGAGCCTTGGATGACAAAAGAAGAGGAGCTTCTCATCAGGAGGAAGAAGGAAGCTTACTTAAGGTTGGGGAAGCAAGGATCTGGCACAGCTTTAGAGGGTTACAGGGTAGCTAGGAAAGAACCCAAAAGTGGACTGAGGAGAGCTAGGTGGGGGCATGAGAAAGCCTTGGTGAGAAAGATTAGGGAAAACCCGAAGGTGTTCTACACTTACATGAGGAATAAGAGAATGACCAGAGGGAGGCTAGGGCTGATCAGGGATAGTGGAGGGAACTTGTGTCTGGGGTTTGAAACAGTGGGGGAGGCCTCAGTGAGTCTTTTGCTTCAGTCTTCACTAGGGAGAGGGACCTTGTTGATAGTGAGAACACCGTGGACCAGGTTAATAAGCTTGAACAGATTGATGTTAAGGAAGTGCATGTGCTGGAAACTTTGGGAAGCATCAAGATAGATAAGTCCCCAGGGTTGGACCAGACGTATCCAAGGTTACTGGATTAGAGTGGTGCTCTATTCCTGATAGAGCCCTCTATTCCTGTTGAAGGGTTTTTGCCCGAAATGTCGATTTTCCTGCTCGATGCTGCCTGACCTGCTGTGCTTTTCCAGCACCACTCTGATCCAGACTCGGATTTCCAGCATCTGCAATCCTCGTTTTTACCTATATCCAAGGTTACTACGGGAAGTGATGAATGAGATTGTTGCGCCTCTGGCTTTGATCTTTGCATCCTCACTCTCCATGGGAGGAGGACCGGATAATTGGAGGGAGGTGAATGTTGTTCCTTTGTTCAAGAAAGGGAATAGGGAATTACAGACCAGTCAGTCTTACGTCTGTGGTAAGCAAGGTACTGGAAAGCATTCTGAGAGATTTATGACAATCTGGAAAAACACAGCGTGATTAGAGATAGTCAGCATGGCTTTGAGAGGGGCAGGTCGTGCCTCACAAACCTGATTGAGTTCTTTGTGGATGGGACAAACAAGCAGTGGATGTGGTATATGTGGATTTCAGTAAGACATCTGATAAGGTTCCCCACGGTAGGCTCATTCAGAAAGTTCGGAGGTATGGGATACAGGGATATTTGGCTGTCTGGAAACAGAATTGGCTGGCCGAAATAAGACGGCGAGTGATAGTGGATGGAAAGTATTCCACCTGGAGGTCAGTGGTGTCCCGCACGGATCTGTCCTTGGGCCTCTGCTCTTTGTAGATTTTATAAATGACTTGGATGAAGAAGTGGAAGGGTGGGTTAGTAAGTTGCCGATGACACAAGGGTCAGTGGTATTGGAGATAGTGTGGAGGGCTGTTGCAGGCTACAACAAGTCATCGACAGGATGTAGAGCTGGGCTGAGAAGTGACAGGTGGAGTTCAACCTGGATAAATGTAAAGTGATTCATTTTGGAAGATCAAATTTGAATGCAGAATACAGGGTTAAAGACCGGATTCTGGCAGTGTCCAACCCTGGGGACTTATCTGTCTTGATGCTTCCCAGAATTTCCAGCACATCCATCTCCTTAACATCAATCTTTTCAAGCCTATTAACCTGGTCCACAGTGTTCTCACTATCAACAAGGTCCCTGTCTCTAGTGAATACTGAAGCAGTGTGGAGGAACAGCAGAAACTTGAGTCCATGTACATAAATCCCTCAAAGTTGCCACCCAAATTGATAGAGTTGTTAAGAAGGTGTCTGGTGTTTTGGCTTTCTTAAATGGGAGATTGAGTTTAAGAGCCGCGAGGTTTTGCTGCAGCTCTATAAAACTCTGGTTAGACCACACTTGGAATATTGTGTCCAGTTCTGATCACCTCACTATAGGAAGGATGTAGATGCTTTAGAGAGGGTGCAGAGGGGATTTACCAGGATGCTGTCGGGACTGGAGGGCATGTCTTGTGCAGAGAGGTGGAGTAAGCTGGGGCTTTTCACTCTGGGGCGAAGAAGGAAGAGAGGTGATTTGTTAGAGGTGTACAAGGTAATGAGAGGCAGAGACAGAGTGGATAGGCAGAGACTTTTTCCCAGATCAGAAATAACTATCACAATGGGGCATAATTTTAAGGTGATTGAAGGAAGGTTTAGGGGAGATGTCAGAGGTAGGTTTTTTACCCAGAGAGTGCTGGGTGTGTGGAATGCACTGCCAGCGGTGGGAGTAGAGTCAGGGACATTAGGGACATTTAAGCAACTGCTGGACAAGCCCATGGACGGCAGTAAATTGAGGGGTGTGTAGGTTAGGGTAATCTTAGATTAAAATAAATGCTCAGCACAACATCATGGGCCGAACTGTGCTGTACTGCTCTATGTTCTATAAATCTTGTGTCGATGCACATTTCTGCACATCTTCCTGTTATCAGGGCTCCTTGTCAGACATTTTGTTAACATTTCTCACTGAAGTTGCCAGCGATCCATTCAGGGGTTGGATTCCCAGGCTGTTGTACCGATGGTGACTGCTGTTATTAGTGAACTCTGCCGTTACTGGCAGGACCACTTGGGTTCACTGCAGGAAGATTCACCCCCACCATCCTGGGTATGCAGCGGTTGTCTTATCAGCAAACAGGTTTGGACTCTACTCACTGAAATTTAAAAGAATGAGAGGTGAAAGATTGGGGATTCTGAAGGGGTTTGACTGGATAAATGCAGGGAGAATATTTCTCCTTGTGGGAGAGCCTGGGATCAGGGGGCATAATCTTAGAATAAAGGGGGGGCACCAATTTCATGCTGAGATGAGGAAGAATTTCCCCTCACAGATGGTAGGGTGCCTTTGGAACTCCTTGCCACAGGGAACTGTGGGGGTAGAGTTGTTGTGTATATTTAAGGCCGAGGTAGATTCTTGCTCAGTAGGGAGATCAAAGGACAGGAGGAATGTTGGATCATCCATGGTTCTACTGAATGGTGTAACGGGCTCAAGGGGCCAAATGGCCTACTCCTGTTCCTATTTCCTATGTCTTACGATCTGAAATGGTGTCACCCCCTGTCAACATTACCAGCTTATGTAACACACAATTCCTATATTTGGAGCACACAGCCCCATTGGAGGAACCCAGTCATCACTTGGGGATAGATCGAGAGGAAGTTGCTCAAAGGCCCAACGTGATCTTTACCTGAAACCCCAACAGCTGCCTCCTGACTTGTGTTCAGCAAGCTTTCTCAGCTCGAGGAATTTATAATAACTTCTGCTACTGCCGTCTTTCTGGAATGCCTCTGGAATGTTTTGTGGACATGTAGTTGTGGAGTGTTCCTGTATTTGGAGGTGGGTGGGGGGATTTTGCAGCTTCAGGGAGGATGTGGGATTGAGTGACCAGGCCACACACAGGCTGCATCCGGTAGGTGGGCAGCAGTGACACTGCCTCTGGCCCTGCTGCCTGACAGGAAGCTGGCATAGAGCCCTCTGCCCAGTTAGAGCCAACCTTCGTCATAGCGCCCTGATGGTGACAGGGCAGTCAGTGCATCCTGCAACTACAACGTGACAGACCAATTGGGATCCTCTGCAGCAGAAGACGTCTATAACCCTGTGAACTAACACAAAAGCCCCACCCCCATCCTGTTCCCTGCACTGGCCACAATCCACTCCTCACTCGCCTCGTGCTGCTCCCACTGGAATCTGTCCTGAAAGTGAGTGCAGTGCTAGTGTCTGAGCTGGAGGCTGTAAGGGTCAGCACCAAATGATGGACCCTGTCTGTCAATGCAGTGCTGCTTTTCCCTCTCACTCCCTACCCCCCACCTCCCCAACCACCAGCGTCAATATCCCCCCTCCTGCTGCCACTGGGGCAGCTGACTGGGTAGGGGCCAGTTCCTCGGGATCTCTAAGCAGGAACTTGGGTTGGAATGAGGGAAGAGAGTGCGGAGGGCCTGATGATGGGGCGGGGAGAAGGAGGAGTGTAAGGGAAGCTGGTCGTGGCTAGACAGCAGCATGAGGGTGAGCTGGAAGCTGGCAAGGTGCATTGTGCAACACCATACTGTCATCCGCAATGATCTCTGTGAGGCCAGAGAGCACACGTTCCAGCAGAATCATGGGGGGGCTGGGAGCCAGCGGGTCCACGAGATGCAGGTCTCTCCTAGTGGCCCCACTGTTGTATGTCACCTTATCAGGCAGGGAGAGGGCAGTATGTCAGTAATGATTCACTCTGTGTTTGGGTGATGGGACTGTCATGGCTGAGTACGGAAGGAGATGGAGAGATAGGTGTGAGGCTGACAGCATTTGACCATGAGGGAGGGTGAGGTGGAGTGTGGACTGAGATCTGAGTGTCAGGAGTGAGGAGATGAGGGTGTGGGCAGTGAGTGAGCGGGGATTAGAGGTGAATGGGGTATTTGGGAGTGACTGAAATGGATGGCGGTGATTGGGATGTATGAGAGTAGACGGAGAATAGCAGAGTGAGCACAGTTTATGGGGCTGAGTAGGAGATATGGAGCCAAGTGAGGCATATTGGAGTAGGAGGGATGCTGTGGGGTGGCAGGGGTATGTATGGGGTAAGAGAGGTGAATGAGAGTGGGGAATGTGGAGGTAAGAGAGATTTATGTGTGAGTGAGTATATGGGGGAAAGGAGGGTATGTTGGGTAAATGGGGCTGTGTTGGGTTTATCGGGTTGAGAAAATCAATCCACTTACTGCTAGGGGATTGACAGAACAGTGGGTTCACTAAAGAGCCAGTCCAGGCACAATGGGCAGAATAGCCTCTATTGTTCTTTAACTGCTTGAACAGCTTCTCTCTCCCCTATTAGTGGTCTGTGGTTCACACGCGACCATTGACCTGCTGCGATGTGTCTCTCGATGGGAAGTACATTGTGACTGGGAGTGATATTGACAATGCTGTTTATGTCAGAGCCACTGAAACTGGGGAGAGCATCGCAAACCTGCAAGGTAAGCGTCACGGTCAGCACCAGCCTGGAGGACGGGCCCTGGATAGGATGGGCACCAGGGCTCTTGGTGAAGGAGGGCATAGCTGGGGAGGGAACAGTAAACGTCTTGGAAAGGGAGACAGTATCTTCCAAAACTGTCACCGTTAACCACTTACAAGGACAGGGTCAGCAGAGCAGCAGCACCTTCTCAAGGGGCAATTAGGAATGGACAATAAATACGGGAGCAGCCAGCAATGCCCTAATCCATGAATGAATAAAAGAACATGGAGGAATTTGAATGTAGGGGAGAGAGGAGGGCAATGGTGGTGGAATGGAGGGTGAAGAGAATGGTAAGGGGAGTGGGAGTAGATCATGGAGGAGAATAGTGAGTCAGATCAAGTGGGTGTGCAGTGGGAGGAGTGTGTGGGAATTCCCTAACCTCCTTCATCCACTCGCTCTCTCTCCTATTCCTCTCCCCACCTTCCTTCACCAATGACATTCCTCCCCAGCACCATCGCCGGGCTCTCTAGGGGTGAGTGATGTAGGAGGGGCATCTGCAGTGAGTTTATGGATTACTGAGGGAGGATTGGAGCTGGACGCTGAGGGATGATTGGAGCTGGACGCTGAGGGAGGATTGGAGCTGGAAGCGGAGGGAGGATTGTAGCTGGACACTGAGAGAGGATTGGAGCTGGACGCTGAGTGAGGATTATAGCTGGACGCTGAGGGAGGATTGGAGCTGGACGCTGAGGGAGGATTGGAGCTGGACGCTGAGGGAGGATTGTAGCTGGATGCTGAGGGAGGATTGGAGCTGGACGCGGTGGGAGGATTGGAGCTGGACGCTGAGGGAGGATTGGAACTGGACGCTGAGGGAGGATTGGAGCTGGACGCTGAGGGAGGATTGGAGCTGGACGCTGAGGGAGGATTGGAACTGGACGCTGAGGGAGGATTGGAGCTGGACGCTGAGGGAGGGTTTTAGCTGGACGCTGAGGGAGGATTGTAGCTGGACGCTGAGGGAGGATTGGAGCTGGACGCTGAGGGAGGATTGGAGCTGGACGCTGAGGGAGGATTGGAGCTGGACGCGGAGGGAGGATTGGAGCTGGACGCTGAGGGAGGGTTTTAGCTGGACGCTGAGGGAGGATTGTAGCTGGATGCTGAGGGAGGATTGGAGCTGGATGCTGAGGGAGGATTGGAGCTGGACGCTGAGGGAGGATTGGAACTGGACGCTGAGGGAGGATTGGAGCTGGACGCGGAGGGAGGATTGGAGCTGGACGCTGAGGCAGGATTGGAGGTGGACACAGGGAGGATTGGAGCTGGACGCTGAGGCAGGATTGGAGGTGGACACTGAGGGAGGATTGGAGCTGGACGCGGAGGGAGGATTGGAGCTGGACGCTGAGGGAGGATTGGAGCTGGACGCTGAGGGAGGATTGGAGCTGGACGCTGAGGGAGGATTGGAACTGGACGCTGAGGGAGGATTGTAGCTGGACGCGGAGGGAGGATTGGAGCTGGACGCGGTGGGAGGACTGTAGCTGGACGCGGAGGGAGGATTGTAGCTGGACGCGGAGGGAGGATTGTAGCTGGACGCGGAGGGAGGATTGGAGCTGGACGCTGAGGGAGGATTGGAGCTGGACGCTGAGGGAGGGTTTTAGCTGGACGCTGAGGGAGGATTGTAGCTGGACGCTGAGGGAGGATTGGAGCTGGACGCGGAGGGAGGATTGGAGCTGGACGCTGAGGGAGGATTGGACCTGGACGCTGAGGGAGGATTGGAGCTGGACGCTGAGGGAGGATTGGAGCTGGACGCGGAGGGAGGATTGTATCTGGACGCTGAGGGAGGATTGGAGCTGGACGCGGAGGGAGGATTGTAGCTGGACGCGGAGGGAGGATTGTAGCTGGACGCGGAGGGAGGATTGGAGCTGGACGCTGAGGGAGGATTGGAGCTGGACGCTGAGGGAGGGTTTTAGCTGGACGCTGAGGGAGGATTGTAGCTGGACGCTGAGGGAGGATTGGAACTGGACGCGGAGGGAGGATTGGAGCAGGACGCTGAATGAGGATTGTATCTGGACGCGGAGGGAGGATTGTATCTGGACGCTGAGGGAGGATTGTATCTGGACGCTGAGGGAGGATTGTATCTGGACGCGGAGGGAGGATTGGAGCTGGACGCTGAGCGAGGATTGGAGCTGGACGCTGAGTGAGGATTGTATCTGGACGCGGAGGGAGGATTGGAGCTGGACGCGGAGGGAGGATTGGAGCTGGACGCGGAGGGAGGATTGGAGCTGGACGCTGAGGGAGGATTGGAGCTGGACGCTGAGGGAGGATTGTATCTGGACGCGGAGGGAGGATTGGAGCTGGACGCTGAGGGAGGATTGGAGCTGGACGCTGAGTGAGGATTGTATCTGGACGCGGAGGGAGGATTGTATCTGGACGCTGAGGGAGGATTGTATCTGGACGCGGAGGGAGGATTGTAGCTGGACGCGGAGGGAGGATTGTAGCTGGACGCTGAGGGAGGATTGGAGCTGGACGCTGAGGGAGGGTTTTAGCTGGACGCTGAGGGAGGATTGTAGCTGGACGCTGAGGGAGGATTGGAACTGGACGCGGAGGGAGGATTGGAGCAGGACGCTGAATGAGGATTGTATCTGGACGCGGAGGGAGGATTGTATCTGGACGCTGAGGGAGGATTGTATCTGGACGCTGAGGGAGGATTGTATCTGGACGCGGAGGGAGGATTGGAGCTGGACGCTGAGGGAGGATTGGAACTGGACGCTGAGGGAGGATTGGAGCTGGACGCTGAGGGAGGGTTTTAGCTGGACGCTGAGGGAGGATTGTAGCTGGACGCTGAGGGAGGATTGTAGCTGGACTCTGAGGGAGGATTGGAGCTGGACGCTGAGGGAGGATTGGAGCTGGACGCTGAGGGAGGGTTTTAGCTGGACGCTGAGGGAGGATTGTAGCTGGACGCTGAGGGAGGATTGTAGCTGGACGCTGAGGGAGGATTGGAGCTGGACGCTGAGGGAGGATTGGAGCTGGACGCGGAGGGAGGATTGGAGCTGGACGCTGAGGGAGGGTTTTAGCTGGACGCTGAGGGAGGATTGTAGCTGGATGCTGAGGGAGGATTGGAGCTGGATGCTGAGGGAGGATTGGAGCTGGACGCTGAGGGAGGATTGGAACTGGACGCTGAGGGAGGATTGGAGCTGGACGCGGATGGAGGATTGGAGCTGGACGCTGAGGCAGGATTGGAGGTGGACACGGAGGATTGGAGCTGGACGCTGAGGCAGGATTGGAGGTGGACACTGAGGGAGGATTGGAGCTGGACGCGGAGGGAGGATTGGAGCTGGACGCGGAGGGAGGATTGGAGCTGGACGCTGAGGGAGGATTGGAGCTGGACGCTGAGGGAGGATTGGAACTGGACGCTGAGGGAGGATTGTAGCTGGACGCGGAGGGAGGATTGGAGCTGGACGCGGTGGGAGGATTGTAGCTGGACGCGGAGGGAGGATTGTAGCTGGACGCGGAGGGAGGATTGTAGCTGGACGCGGAGGGAGGATTGGAGCTGGACGCGGAGGGAGGATTGGAGCTGGACGCTGAGGGAGGATTTTAGCTGGACGCTGAGGGAGGGTTTTAGCTGGACGCTGAGGGAGGATTGGAGCTGGACGCGGAGGGAGGATTGGAGCTGGACGCTGAGGGAGGATTGTATCTGGACGCTGAGGGAGGATTGGAGCTGGACGCGGAGGGAGGATTGTAGCTGGACGCGGAGGGAGGATTGTAGCTGGACGCGGAGGGAGGATTGGAGCTGGACGCTGAGGGAGGATTGGAGCTGGACGCTGAGGGAGGGTTTTAGCTGGACGCTGAGGGAGGATTGTAGCTGGACGCTGAGGGAGGATTGGAACTGGACGCGGAGGGAGGATTGGAGCAGGACGCTGAATGAGGATTGTATCTGGACGCGAAGGGAGGATTGTATCTGGACGCTGAGGGAGGATTGTATCTGGACGCGGAGGGAGGATTGGAGCTGGACGCTGAGGGAGGATTGGAACTGGACGCTGAGGGAGGATTGGAGCTGGACGCTGAGGGAGGGTTTTAGCTGGACGCTGAGGGAGGATTGTAGCTGGACGCTGAGGGAGGATTGGAACTGGACGCGGAGGGAGGATTGGAGCAGGACGCTGAATGAGGATTGTATCTGGACGCGGAGGGAGGATTGTATCTGGACGCTGAGGGAGGATTGTATCTGGACGCTGAGGGAGGATTGTATCTGGACGCGGAGGGAGGATTGGAGCTGGACGCTGAGGGAGGATTGGAGCTGGACGCTGAGTGAGGATTGTATCTGGACGCGGAGGGAGGATTGGAGCTGGACGCTGAGGGAGGATTGGAGCTGGACGCGGAGGGAGGATTGGAGCTGGACGCTGAGGGAGGATTGGAGCTGGACGCTGAGGGAGGATTGTATCTGGACGCGGAGGGAGGATTGGAGCTGGACGCTGAGGGAGGATTGGAGCTGGACGCTGAGTGAGGATTGTATCTGGACGCGGAGGGAGGATTGTATCTGGACGCTGAGGGAGGATTGTATCTGGACGCGGAGGGAGGATTGTAGCTGGACGCGGAGGGAGGATTGTAGCTGGACGCTGAGGGAGGATTGGAGCTGGACGCTGAGGGAGGGTTTTAGCTGGACGCTGAGGGAGGATTGTAGCTGGACGCTGAGGGAGGATTGGAACTGGACGCGGAGGGAGGATTGGAGCAGGACGCTGAATGAGGATTGTATCTGGACGCGGAGGGAGGATTGTATCTGGACGCTGAGGGAGGATTGTATCTGGACGCTGAGGGAGGATTGTATCTGGACGCGGAGGGAGGATTGGAGCTGGACGCTGAGGGAGGATTGGAACTGGACGCTGAGGGAGGATTTTATCTGGACGCGGAGGGAGGATTGGAGCTGGACGCTGAGGGAGGATTGTAGCTGGACGCTGAGGGAGGATTGTAGCTGGACGCTGAGGGAGGATTGGAGCTGGACGCTGAGGGAGGGTTTTAGCTGGACGCTGAGGGAGGATTGTAGCTGGACGCTGAGGGAGGATTGTAGCTGGACGCTGAGGGAGGATTGGAGCTGGACGCTGAGGGAGGATTGGAGCTGGACGCGGAGGGAGGATTGGAGCTGGACGCTGAGGGAGGGTTTTAGCTGGACGCTGAGGGAGGATTGTAGCTGGATGCTGAGGGAGGATTGGAGCTGGATGCTGAGGGAGGATTGGAGCTGGACGCTGAGGGAGGATTGGAACTGGACGCTGAGGGAGGATTGGAGCTGGACGCGGATGGAGGATTGGAGCTGGACGCTGAGGCAGGATTGGAGGTGGACACGGAGGATTGGAGCTGGACGCTGAGGCAGGATTGGAGGTGGACACTGAGGGAGGATTGGAGCTGGACGCGGAGGGAGGATTGGAGCTGGACGCGGAGGGAGGATTGGAGCTGGACGCTGAGGGAGGATTGGAGCTGGACGCTGAGGGAGGATTGGAGCTGGACGCTGAGGGAGGATTGGAACTGGACGCTGAGGGAGGATTGTAGCTGGACGCGGAGGGAGGATTGGAGCTGGACGCGGTGGGAGGATTGTAGCTGGACGCGGAGGGAGGATTGTAGCTGGACGCGGAGGGAGGATTGTAGCTGGACGCGGAGGGAGGATTGGAGCTGGACGCTGAGGGAGGATTGGAGCTGGACGCTGAGGGAGGATTGGAACTGGACGCTGAGGGAGGATTGGAGCTGGACGCGGAGGGAGGATTGGAGCTGGACGCTGAGGCAGGATTGGAGGTGGACACAGGGAGGATTGGAGCTGGACGCTGAGGCAGGATTGGAGGTGGACACTGAGGGAGGATTGGAGCTGGACGCGGAGGGAGGATTGGAGCTGGACGCGGAGGGAGGATTGGAGCTGGACGCTGAGGGAGGATTGGAGCTGGACGCTGAGGGAGGATTGGAGCTGGACGCTGAGGGAGGATTGGAGCTGGACGCTGAGGGAGGATTGTAGCTGGACGCGGAGGGAGGATTGGAGCTGGACGCGGTGGGAGGATTGTAGCTGGACGCGGAGGGAGGATTGTAGCTGGACGCGGAGGGAGGATTGTAGCTGGACGCGGAGGGAGGATTGGAGCTGGACGCTGAGGGAGGATTGGAGCTGGACGCTGAGGGAGGGTTTTAGCTGGACGCTGAGGGAGGATTGTAGCTGGACGCTGAGGGAGGATTGGAGCTGGACGCGGAGGGAGGATTGGAGCTGGACGCTTAGGGAGGATTGGACCTGGACGCTGAGGGAGGGTTTTAGCTGGACGCTGAGGGAGGATTGGAGCTGGACGCTGAGGGAGGATTGGAGCTGGACGCGGAGGGAGGATTGGAGCTGGACGCTGAGGGAGGATTGTATCTGGACGCTGAGGGAGGATTGGAGCTGGACGCGGAGGGAGGATTGGAGCTGGACGCGGAGGGAGGATTGTAGCTGGACGCGGAGGGAGGATTGGAGCTGGACGCTGAGGGAGGGTTTTAGCTGGACGCTGAGGGAGGATTGTAGCTGGACGCTGAGGGAGGATTGGAACTGGACGCGGAGGGAGGATTGGAGCAGGACGCTGAATGAGGATTGTATCTGGACGCGGAGGGAGGATTGTATCTGGACGCTGAGGGAGGATTGTATCTGGACGCTGAGGGAGGATTGTATCTGGACGCGGAGGGAGGATTGGAGCTGGACGCTGAGGGAGGATTGGAGCTGGACGCTGAGTGAGGATTGTATCTGGACGCGGAGGGAGGATTGGAGCTGGACGCTGAGGGAGGATTGGAGCTGGACGCTGAGGGAGGATTGTAGCTGGACGCTGAGGGAGGATTGGAACTTGACGCTGAGGGAGGATTGTAGCTGGACGCTGAGGGAGGATTGGAACTGGACGCTGAGGGAGGATTGTAGCTGGATGTTGAGGGAGGATTGGAACTGGACACAGAGAGGATTGGAGCTGGACGCTGAGGGAGGATTGTATCTGGACACTGAGGGATGATTGGAACTGGACGCTGAGGGAGGATTGGAGCTGGACGCTGAGGGAGGATTGGAACTGGACGCTGAGGGAGGATTGTAGCTGGACGCTGAGGGAGGATTGTAGCTGGATGTTGAGGGAGGATTGGAACTGGACACTGAGGGATGATTGGAACTGGACGCTGAGGGAGGATTGGAGCTGGACGCTGAGGGAGGATTGGAGCTGGACGCGGTGGGAGGATTGGAGCTGGACGCTGAGGGAGGATTGGAGCTGGATGCTGAGGGAGGATTGGAGCTGGACGCTGAGGGAGGATTGTATCTGGACGTGGAGGGAGGATTGGAGCTGGACGCTGAGGGAGGATTGTAGCTGGACGCTGAGGGAGGATTGAAACTGGACACAGAGAGGATTGGAGCTGGACGCTGAGGGAGGATTGTTGCTGGACGCTGAGGGAGGATTGGAACTGGACACTGAGGGTGGATTGGAACTGGACACAGAGAGGATTGGAGCTGGACGCTGAGGGAGGATTGTATCTGGACGCTGAGGGAGGATTGGAGCTGGACGCTGAGGGAGGATTGGAGCTGGACGCTGAGGGAGGATTGGAACTGGACACTGAGGGAGGATTGGAACTGGACGCTGAGGGATGATTGTATCTGGACGCTGAGGGAGGATTGTATCTGGACGCTGAGGGAGGATTGGAGCTGGACGCTGAGGGAGGATTGGAGCTGAACGCTGAGGGAGGATTGGAGCTGGACGCTGAGGGAGGATTGGAGCTGGACGCTGAGGGAGGATTGGAACTGGACGCTGAGGGATGATTGTATCTGGACGCTGAGGGAGGATTGGAGCTGGACGCTGAGGGAGGATTGGAGCTGGACGCTGAGGCAGGATTGGAGCTGGACGCTGAGTGAGGATTGGAGCTGGACGCTGAGGGAGGATTGGAGCTGGACGCTGAGGGAGGATTGGAGCTGGACACTGAGGGAGGATTGTAGCTGGACGCTGAGGGAGGATTGTTTCTGCACACTGAGGGATGATTGTATCTGGACGCTGAGGGAGGATTGGAGCTGGACGCTGAGGGAGGATTGGAGCTGGACGCTGAGGGAGGATTGGAGCTGGACGCTGAGGCAGGATTGGAGCTGGATGCTGAGTGAGGATTGGAACTGGACGCTGAGTGAGGATTGGAGCTGGACGCTGAGTGAGGATTGGAACTGGACGCTGAGTGAGGATTGTTTCTGGACGCTGAGGGAAGATTGTAGCTGGACGCTGAGGGAGGATTTGAACTGGATGCTGAGGGACGATTGTAGCTGGATGCGAAGGAAGCATCGTAACTGGACGCTGAGTGCGGATTGTAGCTGGGCACTGACTGAAGGAGAATTGTACCTGGACATTGACTGAGTGTGGATTGGAGCTGGACACTGAGTGAGGGAGGTTTGTAATTACTGACTGAGTGCAGATTGTAATTATTCTCTGCCTGGTTCTCCCAGAACAGCACCGCAGCACTGTGACAAGCTGCTGTTTCCATCCAGATGGACAGAGATTGGCATCGACATCCTGTGACGGGACAGCCCGAATCTGGGACATGTCAGTGAAGAGAACAACCATGACGTTGAGGAAGTACGGAGATAACTTTACATTGGAGTTTTAACTGGGAAGGGGCTGAAAATATTGCAGCAGGTTCATTAGATCATTTCTATGCTGAAGGATAGAATTGAAGGATGGGGAAGGCTGAAGTAACCTTCAACCTTGGTTAGTCAACACCTTGACCAGTAGATGCTCTGGAAAAGCTGCATAAAAATATGTAATGGGATGATAGGGGACATACTCCTGTGCCTTAGTGTCAATTTAATGTTTTGTTATTGCTCCAGCGAAGCCTAGCGACACATCCATTCAGGTTGTTGATATAGTTATCAGGAAAAGCTGAAGAAATGAATGTATTTTCACTCCCTCCCAGGCACAGGAACGTGGTGTCAGATTGCTGCTTCAGCCAGACTGGTAACGTACTGTGCACAGCCTCCTGGGACAGGTCGCTGCTGGTGTGGGACATCACTGTGGGCGATTTCCGATCCCGGGGCCCACAGAGTCTCAGTGATGGTCACCAGGGTTGCATCAGTTCCTGTATGATCTCCAACGATGGTGAGCACATTCAATAAACAAGGCTAGTCATGTGCCTACACTCTACAGTGTCACAAACAGCTTTTCAACTCAATGTTCAGTCAAAGCAATCAGCAATTAGTGACAAAAGAAGACCACAGTCTCATCTGATCTCACTCTTACCCTCTACAGACCCTGATAGTGCTGCACTCCCTCAGCACCGACCCTCCGACAGTGCGGCAGTCCCTCAGCACTGACCCTCCGATAGTGCGGCACTCCCTCAGCGCTGATCCTCCAACAGTGCAGCATTCCCTCAGCACTGACCCTCCGACAGTGCCCACTCCCTCAGCACTGACCCTCCGACAGTGCGGCACTCCCTCAGCGCTGACCCTCTGACAGTGCGGCACTCCCTTGGTATTGAGTGTGTGTTGTGCTCAGGCCTGTCAAATGGGGTTTGAGCTGAATATCCTGAAGTTGTGGCTGTGTGTGCGACTCCCTGAGCCTTAGCTGCCCCTACGTTGCTCTCCTTCACTGTCCTGTGTTCTTGTTCACTAGCAACGCTGATTGTAGCTGGCTCTTACGACCAAACCATATCGATATGGGACACAGCCGGACTGTACAGGAAACTGGTTTTAAAGGTTAGTTAAACTTCATATTGGAGTAAACGCATTGGGACATAACTATTCCCTATCCCTGTGAGCCGCGAGCATCTGCGACAGGCTGTTGGGATGGTAGTGTTTAGGGAGAGATATTTCTGGGTTGTGGGGAGAAAGGAGGTGAAGGTGATCAGGCATCAGGGAGAGGGGCAGGTTGGAGTGTGGACATTGGAGGTTAGTGGCGAGTGAGGAGGCAGCAATGGCTTAGTGGTATTATTGCTGGATTATTAATCCAGAAACACAGCTAATGTTCTGGGGACCCGAGTTTGAACCTCGCCACAGCAGGTGGTGGAACTTGAATTCAATAAAACAAATCTGGAATTAATAATCTACTGATTGCCAGGAACCCACTGTCAATTGTCAGAAAAACTCATCTGGTTCAGTATTGTCCTTTCGGGAAGGAAATCTGTCATCGTGGACTTCACCAGTTTCCTCATCCCCCGCCCCCCAACCTTCCAGCTCAGCGCTGTTCCCATGACCTGTCCTACCTGCCAATCTCCCTTCCCACCTATCCACTCCACCCTCCCCCTGACCTATCACCTCCATCCCCCACCCCCATTCACCCATTTGTACTCTTGGCTACCTTCCCCCCCAGCCCCATGTATCTCTCCACCCTGGAGGCTCCTTGCCTTTATTCCTGATGAGGGGCTTTTGCACGAAACATCGATTTTCCTGCTCCTCGGATGCTGCCTGACCTGCTGTGCTTTTCCAGCATCACTCTAATCTAAACTCTGGTTTCCAGTATCTACAGTCCTCCCTTTTGCCTAATCTGCCATCACCACCTGGTCTGGCCTCCATGTGACTCCAGACCCACAGCAATGTGGGTGACTCTCAGCTGCCCTCTGAGACGGCTTAACAAGCCAGTTGTACCAATTGTTTCAAAGCCTCAAAGAAATGAAACTGAACAGATCACTCGGCATGGACATAGGTACCAGAAAAGACAACGGCAGAAACAGCCCTGCCAACCCTGCAGGGCCCTCCTCACTAACATCTGGGGGCTGGTGCCAACATTGGGAGAGCTGTCTCACAGACTAGTCAAGGAACACCCCGACACGGTCACACTCACAGAATCATACCTTGCAGACAACATCTCAGACCCCACCATCACCATCCCTGGATATGCCACGTCCCACCAGCAGGACAGACCCAGCAGGGGAAGGGACTGCACAGTGGGATTCAGTCAGGAGGGAGTTGCCCTGGGAGTCCTCAACATTGACTCCAGTCTCATGGCTTCAGGTTAAACAGGGGCAAGGAAATCCTCTGCTGATTACCCCGTACCATCGTCTCTTGGCTGATGAATCGTTCCCCCTCCATGTTGAACAACACTTGGAGGAAGCCCTGAGGGTGGCAAGGCCACAGAATGTCCTCGGGGTGGGGGGTTTCACTGTCCACCACCAAGAGTGGCTCAGCAGCAGTATCACTGATCAAGCTGGTCAGATCCTAAAGGACATGGCTGCTAGGCTGGGTCTGCGGCTGGTGGGGAGGGAACCAAGAGGGAAAATCATGTTTGACCTCATCCTTACCAATCTGCCGGCTGCAGATACATCTGTCCATGACAGTATCAGTAAGAGTGACCATTGCACAGTCCATGTGGAGATTTCACATTGAGAGTGCCCTCCATCGTGTTGTGTGGCACTATCACCGTGCTAAATGGGACAGACTTCAAACAGATCTAGCAACTCAACACTGGGCATCCATGAGATGCTGTGGGCCATCAACAGCAGCAGAGCTGTACTCCAGCACAATCTGTAACCTCATGGCCCGGCATATCCCCCACTCACCCATTACCATCAAGCCAGGGCATCAACCCTGGTTCAGTGGAGAGTGCAGGAGGGCATACCAGGAGCAGCACCAGGCGTACCTGAAGATGAGGTGTCAACCTGGCGACAACACCAAACAGGAACTACTTGCCATACAGTATAAGCAGCAAGTGATAGACAGAACTAACGATCCCACAAACATCGGATCAGATCTAAGCTCTACAGTCCTGCCAAATGCAGTTGTGAACGATGATGGATGATTAAACAACTCCCTGGAGGAGAAGGCTCCACACATATCCCCATTGTCAATGATGGGGGAGCCCAGCACATCAGGGCAAAAGGTCAGGCTGAAGCACTCGCAGCAGTCTGCAGCAAGAAGGCCCAAGTGGGTGATCTGGGGCTCCTCCAGTGGTCCCAATATTTCTGATACCAGTCTTCAACCAATTCAATTCACTCCATGTGACATCAAGAAATGGTTGGAGATGTTGGAGACTGCAAAGGCTATGGGCGCTGACAACATTCTGGCAATAGTACTGAAGACTTGCCACTTCCCTAGTCAAACTGTTCCAGTACAGTTACAACACTGATATCTACCCGGCGATGTGGAAAGTTGCCCAGGTATGTCCTGTACATAAAAAGCAGGACAAATCCAACCCGGCCAATTACCGCCCCAGCAGTCTCCTCTCGATCCTCAGTACAGTGATGGAAGGGGTCATCAACAGTGCCATCGAGCAACACCTGCTTAGCAATAACCTGCTCGCAAGGTTTGTAGCTCAGGTTGAGGTTTAGGGTGTAGGTTTGCTCGCTGAGCTGTAGGTTTGATATCCAGACGTTTCATTACCTGGCTAGGTAACATCATCAGTGGGAACCTCCAAGTGAAGTGAAGCTGTTGTCTCCTGCTTTCTATTTATAGCTGCAGCACAGACGAACTTCGGAAAATAGAGGAGAACCACTTATACAACGGATACAAGATGAACGGATACTCAAAAAACACAGTGCGCAGATTCCTCAAGAACAAACACAGCCAGAAACCCTAACCACCTTACCATACATCAAAGAAGTATCAGAAATGACAGCCAGACTACTAAAACTCCTCGGAATCCTAGTAGCACACAAACCCACCAACACTCTCAAACAAAAACTTAAAAGACCCAGTACAAACCACGGACAAAACCAACATCATCTACAAAATTCCATGCAAGGACTGCCACAAACACTACGTAGGACAAACAGGAAGAAAGTTAGCCACCAGGATACACGAACACCAGCTAGCCACAAAAAGACACCACCCTCTCTCCCTCGTAGCCCTACACACGGAGGGAAAAAAACACCATTTCGACTGGGACAACATCTATCCTGGGACAGGCTAAGCAAAGACATGCCAGAGAATTCCTCGAGGCCTGGCACTCCAACCACAACGCCATAAACAAACACACAAATCTAGACACCACCTATCAACCCCTCAGAAAACAAACAGGAAATGACATCACCACAAACCCCAGGAACCCCATCCAGGGGAAAGATATAAATAGAAAGCAGGAGACAACAGCTTCACTTCACTTGGAGGTCGCCACTGATGATGTTACCGAGCCAGGTAATGAAATGTCTGGATATCAAACCTACAGCTCAGCGAGCAAACCTACACCCTAATAACCTGCTCAGTGACATCCCGTTTAGGTTCCCCCAGGGCCACTCAGCTCCTGACCTCATTACAGCCTTGGTTCAAAGGAGCTGAATTCCAGAGGGGAGGGGAGAGTGACAACCCTTGACATCGAGGCTGCATTCAACCGTGTGGCACCAAGGAGCCCTGGCAAAACTGGAATCAGTGGGTATCAGGGGGCAAACTGTCCGCTGGCTGGAGTCATACCTGACACACAGGAAGATGATTGTGGTTGTGGAGGGTCAGTCATCTCAGCTCCAGGACATCTCTGAAGTTCCTCAGGATAGTGTCCTAGACCCAACCATCTTTAGCTGCTTCATCAATGACCTTCCCTCCATCATAAGGTCAGAAGTGAGAATCTTCACTAATGAATCTACAATATTCAACAACATTTGTGATTCCTCAGATACTGAAACAGCCCATGTTCAAATGCAACAAGATCTGGACAATATCCAGGCTTGGGCCGACAAGTGGCAAGTAACATTCACACCACACAAACGCCAGGCAATGACCATCACCAATGAGATACACTCTAACCACCAACCCTTGACATTCAGTGGTATTACCATCACTGAATTCCTCACTGTCCTGGGGGTTATCCTTGACCAGAAACTCAACTGGATTCACCACATAAACACAGTGGCTACAACAGCAGGTCTGAGATTTGGACTACTGCTTCGAATAACTTGCTTCCTGACTCCCCAAAGCCTGTCCATCATCTACAAGGGGCAGGTCAGGAGTGGGATGGAACACTCCCCACTTGCCCCTGGATGGGGGCAGCTCCAACAACACTCAAGAAGCTCAACACCATCCAGGACAAAGTAGCCGCTTGATTGGCACCACATCTACAAACACCCCCTCCCTCCCCCACCCACACTCAGTAACAGCAGTGTGTACCATCCCCACCCTCCCCACCCACACTCAGTAACAGCAGTGTGTACCATCCCCTCCCTCCCCCACCCACACTCAGTAACAGCAGTGTGTACCATCCCCTCCCTCCCCCACCCACACTCAGTAACAGCAGTGTGTACCATCTACAAGATGCACTGCAGAAATTCACCAAAGATCCTCAGGCAGCACCTTCCAAACTCACGATCGCTTCCATCTCGAAGGACAAGGGGCAGCAGTTACATCGGAACACCACCCCCTGCAAGTTCCCCACCAAGCCCCTCACCATCCTGACTTGGAAATATATCGGCGTTCCTTCACTGTTCCTGGGTCAAAATCCCGGGATTCCCTCCCTAAGGGCATTGTGGGTCTACCCACAGCAGGTGGACTGCAGCAGGTCAAGAAGGCAGCTCACCCCCACCTTCTAAAGCAGGCAACGGGACGGGTAATAAATACTGGAGTAAAAAGTGAGGTCTGCAGATGCTGGAGATCAGAGCTGAAAATGTGTTGCTGGTTAAAGCACAGCAGGTCAGGCAGCATCCAAGGAACAGGAAATTCGACGTGATTCATTCATTCCTGATGAAGGGCTCTGGCCCAAAACGTCAAATTTCCTGTTCCTTGGATGCTGCCTAACCTGCTGTGCTTTAACCAGCAACACATTTTCAGTAATAAATACTGGACCCAGCCAGAGACACCCACATCCCACAGGTGAATAAAAAATTAGGCGTTCTGTGTAACTCCAAGTTACTTAACTGCCCTCAACTGACCAAGCAAGGCCCTCAATTCAAGGGCAGTTAGGGATGGACGACAAAAGCTAGCCCAGCCAATGACACCCACATGAAAACAAATGCGATAATTTTCAATGAATCAAGAAATATGGAAATACAAAAATTGAGGAATGCGGATTCTCGGTTTACAGGTGAATTGTACAGAATTTCCAGCACAAAGCTGGGTTCTGCTTTACATAAACATTCACTGACCCTCCCTCAACATCTGCCTGTTCACTTCAGACACTGTGGTACTTCAGATCTGTGTTCACTGGGGAAGACACAAGCAATCTCCCTGAGGTAACAGTGGCTGAAGGACCTGCACTTAAGGGAATTTATATTTTGCCAGGAATTGGTGTTGGAGAGACTGTTAGGTCTGAAGGTTGATAAGTCCCCGGGGCCTGATGGTCTACATCCCAGGGTACTGAAGGAGGTGGCTCGAGAAATCGTGGATGTGTTGGTGATTATTTTCCAGAGTTCGATAGATTCAGGATCAGTTCCTGCGGATTGGAGGGTGGCTAATGTTGTACCACTTTTTAAGAAAGGTGGGAGAGAGAAAGCAGGAAATGATAGACCAGTTAGTCTGACCTCAGTGGTGGGAAAGATACTGAAAGACATCTGTATAGCAGTAACAGGATAGGTCAGAGTCAGCATGGATTTATGAAGGGGAAATCATGCTTGACTAATCTTCTGGAATTTTTTGAGGATGTAACTCTGAAGATGGACGAGGGAGATCCAGTGGATGTAGTGACCCTGGACTTTCAGAAAGCCTTTGATAAAGTCCCACACAGGAGGTTAGTGAGCAAAATTAGGGCGCATGGTATTGGGGGCAAAGTACTAACTTGGATTGAAAGTTGGTTGGCTGATAGGAAACAAAGAGTAGTGATAAATGGCTCCCTTTCAGAATGGCAGGCAGTGACCAGTGGGATACCGCAGGGATCAGTGCTGGGACCGCAGCTTTTTACAATATATGTTAATGATATAGACGATGGTATTAATAGTAACATTAGCAAATTTCTGATGATACAAAGCTGGGTGGCAGGGTGAAATGTGATGAGGATGTTAGGAGATTACAGGGTGACCTGGACAGGTTAGGTGAGTGGACAGATGCATGGCAGATGCAGTTTAATGTGGATAAATGTGTGGTTATCCACTTTGGTGGCAAGAACAGGAAGGCAGATTACTACCTAAATGGAGTCAAGTTAGGTGAAGGGGCAGTACAATGAGATCTAGGTGTTCTTGTACGGCAGTCAATGAAAGCAAGCATGCAGGTACAGCAGGTAGTGAAGAAAGCTAATAGCATGCTGGCCTTCATAACAAGAGGAATTGATTATAGAAGCAAAGAGGTTCTTTTGCAGCTGTACAGGGCCCTGGTGTGTCCCCACCTGGAATATTGTGTACAGTTCTGGTCTCTAAATTTGAGGAAAGACATTCTGGCTATTGAGGGAATGCAGCGTAGGTTCACGAGGTCAATTCCTGAAATGGTGGGACTATCTTATGTTGGAAGACTGGAGCGACTGGCCTTGTATACCCTTGAGTTTAGAAGACTGAGAGGGGATCTGATTGAGACATATAAGATTATTAAAGGATTGGACACTCTGGAGGCAGGAAACATGTTTCCGCTGATGGGTGAGTGCCGAACCAGAGGAAACAGCTTAAAAATACGGGGTAGACCATTTAGGACAGAGATGAGGAGAAACGTCTTCACCCAGAGAGTGGTGGGTGTGTGGAATGCTCTGCCCCAGAGGGCAGTGGAGGCCCAGTCTCTGGATTCGTTTAAGAAAGAGTTGGATAGAACTCTCAAGGATAGTGGAATCAAGGGTTATGGAGATAAGGCAGGAACAGTATACTGATTAAGGATGATCAGCGATGATCATATTGAATGGCGGTGCAGGCTCGAAGGGCAGAATGGCCTACTCCTGCACCTATTGTCTATTGTTCCTCTTTCCTTCCTATGTTTGAGACTTTAAAGGCTGTGCCTAATTCTTGGTTTCTCTCTCTCTCTCTCTGTTTTGAGGAAAGACCAGTCTCGCTGTCTGAGAAACTACAACAATTTAAAACATTTATTCACAGAATGTAGACACCGCTGAAGGGTTAGCACTGATTGCCTGTCCCTAACTACCCCACTTTCTTGATGTCCCACTGGCAACAACCAACAATAATAATATGTACTTATATAGCACATTACACATCCCTGAATATCAAACAAAGCTTGACATTTTGATTTCAAATCCCTCCAAGAACATACCCTCTGCCATCTCTTTAATCTCCTCCAGCTGCTCAACACCAAATATCTGTATTCACTCTCTCTACTCTGTTATGCAGCCCTGATTTAACACTGCATCATTGGTGGCAGGACCTCTCACTAAACCTGGAATTTCTTCAGTTAGCCTTTCCTGTCTCCCCCACCTTTAAGAGATACCTTTAACCTTGCAGTTTTGATTGAGTGTTTGGTCCTTAGCTTAGTGTCAGGTGAGAGCGGTCCCACCCACACCCAACAGTGGGGAGGCACTGGAGGGGAATGGAGTGCTCGATGGTATCAGTGATTGCAGGCAAGTCACACAGGGTGTCATTATGAGTTTGATATGAGCTGTTTCTATGCTGTGGTAGGTCTGATGTGATGTGATAGGAGGCAGAGTCGATGGGCTGAAGGGCCTTCTTCCCCTACCTCTTATGAGTCTGAAATCAGATTGGAGGCAATTCCGGGAGAAGTAATCATCCGAGAATGAGCGGAGTAGGTAATTACCACAGGGTGTGGTGGAAGCGCTTGTTCTCGGTACGTTTAAGGTGAAGCTGAGTAAACCCAGGATGGAGAAAGGACTCGAAGCAGATGTTGAAAACTGAGATGAAGAGGGTCTAGGAGGAGTATAAGCACCAGTAGGATATATTTGGGCTGAATGGCCTGTTCTCATAGTGTAAAACTCTAGAAAGGAAGCATCAATGTGGTCCTAGGGGAAAAGAGCTCTGGGGCAATTAGATGTTAATTTGCTGATGTTTAGCTGATTGGTTCCTCTCTCACTGTCCCTGTCTACCTCTCACCAGGATCACCAGGACTGGGTACTGGATGTTGCTATCTCCTCCAACAACAAGTGGATTCTTTCTGCGTGTAAGGTACAAGTGTTATCTATGATCATTTATAATACACTCATCCACAGGGTACAATGCAGCAATTCACAAAGGTCCCAGGAGCATCACATTCCAAACCCACGATCTCTAAATCAAAAACAATAACAACTTATATTTATCTAGTGCCTCCAATAAAATGTCCCATGGCATGTTGCATGAGGAGATTATAAAACAGGAGCTGACCTTGAGCCAGGAAGGAGACGCTGGGACATTGGCCAGCAGCTTGTTGAAAAGGCAGACAATAGGTGCAGGAGTAGGCCATTCTGCCCTTCGAGCCTGCACCGCCATTCAATATGATCATGGCTGATCATCCTTAATCAGTATCCTGTTCCTGCCTTATCTCCATAACCCTTGATTCCACTATCCTTGAGAGCTCTATCCAACTCTTTCTTGAAAGTATCCCGAGGCTGGACCTCCACTGCCCTCTGGGGCAGAGCATTCAACACAACCACCACTGTCTTAAAGGTGCAGACATGTTTGGAGGAAAATTCAGAGCTGAGAGACTTAAAGGCATGGCAGCCAATGATGGAATGATTAAATTCAGGAATATTCAAGAGAGTAGAATCGGAGGAGAGGTGAGGAAGAGTGGTGGGATGCAGGAGATTACAGACAGCACAAGGGCTACGGCAGTACAAGAAGACAGCTCACTACCATCTTGTCAAGGGGCAGTTAGGGATGGGCAATAAATTCTGGCCCAGCCAACAATGTTCACATCTCGTGAGCAAAGAAAGAGGAAGATAGGAAAGAGTGAGGCCTTGGAGGGATTTAAAAACAGACCACATGGGATGATAAGGGGAGTGGGACTTGCTGTAAGCTCAGACACTGGCGGAAAAGTTGTAATAATTCCAAGTTCAGGGAGGGTTGAATGTGGGAGACCAGCAAGGAGGGTGTTGGAATAATGGAGTCTGCAGGTTTTCAGCAGCAGATAATCTGCATCACTGAGTGGGAAAAGGTAACAGGTACATGGGAATACCAGCCCCTGCCACATTCCCCTCCAGGCTCTAGCTCCCAGACTTACAGGTGCCATTTCTAAGTTTTTACCTATTCCTTTCTTTCTAGGATTCTACTGTGCGTTTGTGGGACATTGAGAAAATAGAACAGATACCAGTCGTCAAAGCTGCGTGGAGGGAGCACGGGGAGAGAGTTGTCAAGGTTTGATGGTCCAACCTGTTTTCTGCTTAGACCAGGAGATGGGAAGAGGGGTGGTCCCTTCCTAAGTGCAGTCAGTTGAATTGCTGGCGGGGCTTTGACAGCACATGCGCAAATCCCAGCATCTCTCATTCACTTTCACCCTTTATCCTGCCATCTGGTCTGGGCAGGTAAGGCTTCTAATAAATAGTCTCAATTTCCTCAAAGTAGAAGCAAAAACACCACCCCCCCCCCAAAAAAAAAACAAGATCCCACGGCTAAACACAGATCGAGAGCGGTGATAAAACATCGCCCACAACCCTGGGCTTTACAAACAGAGACACAGACTTTGCTTACCCCTCACATCCTGCTTCCTTTCAGAGTATTGTATCAACTTCTAGGCAGGGCATTTCAGAGGGTGTCGAAGCGTTGCAGAGGGATGCAGGAGAGATTTACCAGAATGTTATCAGGGTCAAGGAGCTTCCATCACCACTGAGAGCCTGAAGAGGCCAGAGAGTAATTCTCTTTCAAGCAGAGAAGCTGTGCAAACTTCTGACGGATTTGGACAGAGTTAATGAGGAGAAAGTGTCTGGAGTAGGAGGAGGTTGAGGGACCAGAGGAGAGAGAGATTTCAGGTGAAAGGAGGAGGGGAGGGGAGGAAATTCTTTTTAACACAGTCACTTGTCATGATCTGGGAAAGCACTGAGTTGAAATGACAGATTCATCCTTTCAACACAAATTGCTGAGTAAATATTAGTCTGTGTCTGTGTTTGATCAGTATATTTACAGATGATATGAAAATGAGTGATGTGGTTAATAGTGAGGAGGAAAGCCTAGGACCACAGGCTGCTCAGATGGACTGAATAGTGGCAAATGGAATTTAATCCTGGAACTTGTGAGATGATACATTTGAGCAGACTAACAAGGCAAGGGAGCTGACAGTCAATGGTAGGAGCCTGGGAAGCACAGAGGGTCACCGGGGTCTCGGCAGCAGGACAGGTAGATAAAGCAGTTAAAAAGGCATACAGAATACTTGCCTTTATTAGTCAAGGCATTGAATATAAGAGCAGGGGGGTTATAATGGAGCTGTATATAAGATTGATTTAGGTGACAGCTGGAGTACTGTGTGTAGTTCTGGTCGCTGCACTGTAGGAATACTGTGCTGGAGGGGCTGCAGAGGAGATACACCAGGATGTGGGAATGAAGGCACAATACAGTCTCGAATGAATCTTCTCCATAATGATTCAGGTGCACAAAGTTCTGAGGGGCACAGACAGCTAGATAGGAAAAATTCTTTTCCCCTTAGTAGAGGGTTCAATAACCAAAGGGTACAATGTGAAAGTAGAGAGCGGACATTTCAAGAAGATTTGAGGGAATAAATTTCCATCCAGAGAGTTGAGGCTATCTGGAACTTACCACCTAAGATGGTGGAGGAAGTGAGAACCCTCAAGAACTATAAACACTCAAATCGCCTCGGGATACAAGGCTGTGGGCCAGGGGCTGGGAAATGGGATTGGAATTGATGGATGTTTGATGTCTGACACAAACATACTGCGCTTCTGTGCTATAAAACACTCTGATTCTGTGTGTGCGCGCGTGTAGATGTGCACGCGTGAGTGTGTGTGCATGTGGGTGTATGTGTGCATGGGTGTGTACGTGTGCATATTTTGAATCTAGCTGAATGAGTGTTCCTGTAAGTGCAGGTACCTGTCACTGGTTGTGTGTGCCTGAGTGGATGTACCTGTTAGTGAGTGTGTGCCTTCCTGATGAATGTGGCAGTGTGTGTACCCAGGTATGGGTGTTCATGTCCATGTCCTTTGCTCTGTCTCCTGCTAATGTTTCTCATCTTCTTCTCAGTGTACTCATTGTGAGAAACCGTTCTCAAGGTGCCATGATGACAGCTCAGAGAACCTGACCATCTGTGTGTTCTGCCGTTTGTCAGCATCACCACGGAGCTCTCTGCGCACAGTCCCCAGCATCCCCAGCATCCCCACTGTCCCTAGTGTGCCCAGCAGCCCCAGTGTGTCCGCTGTCCCCAGCCTGCCCAGCCTCTCAGAGTCAGCACCAAAACAGTGATCCCAGGAAGGTCACCCTGCTCGTTAACGTTGCTGCCTCATTCATTCCACCCCGCACCTGTCAGCTGTACTTCCAGAATACAGAATCCCAAAGGACGTTCAGCGCTGGAGTCAGTGTCTCACTTTCCTGACTGATATTTTAAATGTGTAATTTCCACCCTGAATAAACTCCCTGCTGCTGGAATTTGCTGCAGTAATCCCCAAGGAATCTGGACCTTTCCATGAGGCTGGAAAGTTTGTGCTGCTGCCTCTTGACCCTGAGCTCATTCCCCGACATTTCACAGACACCGCCGTGCTATTCTGTTTGCTTCGCTGGACTCTTGAGTACCCTTCAGTACCCTCCACCTCCTTACCCCTCCCCCATGTCACTCAATCCCTTCATCCTGAAATCACCAGGCAGCAGATCCCAAATCCATCTGCTCATCCACCGGTCTCCTACTCAAATCTGAGGTGAGGGAAATGAACCCCAGTCTAATATGAGAAGGATTTCAGGGTTACAGCTGATCACACTGAGAACATTTCTCTTTCTTTCTGGCAGTTGGGATTGGCAATTCTAATTTGTCTCAATTTGATCTAATTTTAAAAATCTCTTTTTGTGAATATTTTTCATTTTGCTGTTCATCAACTCATTTAAAGATGTTTATCATTTTGTTGTCAAAATGTAATCTGCTTCAGTCTTACAAATGAAATAATAAAATCTCTGTGGTTATAATCGCTCTCAATTTCAACTCTATATTTCTCAATATTGTGGTTTAATTTTTCAGTTTCCCATACAGTCCTGGATTTGATCTGGCACTGGTGAATCTGATCAGTAATAGGCAATCCCCTTAAACAAGCACCAAACTATCACAGAGCATTACCTTCACACCAAGACAATGACAAAGCTGCAACAATTCTGGAGCCAGACTTGGAAAAGTCCACATCACAAGGAGGAGGCCATTCAGCCCATTATCGCTAATCTGTCAGAAGGAAAATCCTGCATTTTTCCAACAATATCCGGCTGTCTATCAGTCTAAGGGAACCAGGATAAGCTCTGACAGAAACAATGGAACAGAGGAGCGAGGGGAAGTGTAAAAAGAGGCCAGAGTCGGGTGGTGGAGTGGGAACCTATGAAAAAGAGAGAGAGGTCTTGGGTCGCCTCAAAGATCAGGAGAAGGTTTTAAGTGTAACGCGATTAGAGATTATGTGGATGTGCCGGTGTTGGACTGGGGTGGACAAAGTTAAAAATTGCCCAACACCAGGATATAGTCCAACAGGTTTATTTGGAAGCACGAGTTTTCGGAGCGCTGCTCCTTCGTCAGGTAATAAAACATCTGAAGCTGCTCCACAGGAGCGTAGTGCAGACACAATCTAACCCCCTGAGCCATATCCGAAAAAATTAGGGCAGGAGTGACCAAAACCTTGGTCCAATGTGTGACTACGGAGAATCAGACAAATTTATGAAATTTGACAAATGTAAGCTGTGGGATAGCAGAATGGATACCCCGTATTTGGATGTTTACAGGTATTCAGTAAAGGTACCCAAAGACTCTTGGTGTTGAGAGAGTGCTATATTAACTTGGAAAGAGGATTGGTTAGATCATGGGAAACAGCAAGTTGGGATAACCAGGGGATTTTGATGTTGTCAAGCTGTTAATCGTGAAGGAGAAAGTGAGGACTGCAGATGTTGGAGATCAGAGTCGAGAGAGTAGTGCTGGAAAAGCACAACCAGTCAGGCAGCGTCCGAGGAGCAGGCAAATCGACGTTTTGGACATAAGCCCTTCATCAGGAACCTGTGTACTTTTTGTTCTGAGGAAGGGTCACTGGACCCAAAATGTTAACTCTGATTTCTCTCCACAGATGCTGCCAGACCTGCTGAGTTTTTCCAGCAATTTCTGTTTTTGTTTCTGATTTCCAGCTTTCAGTTTTCAGTAAGTTTGTAGAGGTACCAATGGGACATCACTTCCATAAGATGTACCAGCAGAAATAGGGCATTCCAGCACTCAGGTATCCTCTGCCTTTTCCCAATAACCCTTGATTCCTTTATGATTAAAAATCTGTCTATTTCAGCCTTGAACATACTGAACAGTGCAGCCTCGCCCAGCTCTCTGCAGGGAAGAGTTGCACAGATTCACTACCCTCTGAAAAGAAATTCCAGCTCTGTTTCTAATGTGAGATCCTCTTATTCTGAGAGTGTACCATGTGGTCCCAGACAAGAAAACACCCTCTCCACATTGGCAATTAATTATCCCAGGATAGCGATGCTTCAGGTGGGATAGAGAGGGAGGTAAAAGGGTGGAGGAGTTGCACTACTGGTCAGTGAGGGTATCCCAGCTGTGCTGAAGGAGGGCACAATGGAGGACTCGAGCGTGAGGCAATATGGGCAGAGCTCAGAAATAGGAAGAGAGCGGTAACAATGTTGGGGCTGTTCTACAGACCACCCAACACCGAACAGGAGATAGAGGGACAAATATGTAAACAGATTACAGAAAGATATGGGAGCAACAGGGTGGTGGTGATAGGACATTTTAATTTTCCCAACATTGACTGGGATTCACTGAGTGTTAGAGGTCTGGATGGAGCAGAATTTATAAGGAGCATCCAGGAGGGTTTTCTAGAGCAGTATATAAATAGTCCAACTATCCACACTGGACCTGGTGTTGGGGAATGAACCCTATCAGGAGGTTGAAGTTTCAGTGGGGGGATTACTTTGGGAATAGTGATCACAATTCCATAAGTTTTAGAATACTCATGGACAAAGATGAGAGTGGTCCAAAAGGAAGAGCGTTAAATTGGGGGGAGGCCAACTTTTCCAAAATTTGGCAGGAGTTGGGGAACGTGGATTGGGAGGAACTGTTTGAAGGGAAATCCACATTCGATAAGCGGGAGGTTTTTAAAGAGAGATTTGTTAGAGTTCAGGAGAAATAGGTTCCTGTGAAAATGAGGGATAGAAATGGTGAGATTAGGGAATCATAAATGACAGGTGAAATTGTGAGACTGGCTAAGAGGAAAAAGGATGCAGACATAAGATCTAAGGGACTAAAATCAGGTGAAGCTTTGGAAATGTAGGTCCAACCTGAAACGAGGAATTAAGAGGGCTAAAAGGGGTCATGAGATATTCTTAGCGAGCAGGGTTAAGGAAAACCTCAAAGCCTTTTATTCATATATAAGGAGCAAGAGAGTAATGAGGGAAAGGGGTGGTCCACTCAAGGACAAAGGGGTAAAGTTATCTGTGGAGTTTCCTCTACCTCGGGGAGACAGGACGCCTTCTTGCGAATCATTTCAGAAAACATCCCCGCGACACCTACACCCACCAACCCCACCACCCCTTGGCTGAACACTTCAACTCCCCCTCCCACTCCATCAAGGACATGCAGTTCCCGGGCCTTCTCCACCACCAAACCATTACCACCTGATACCACATATTCCGCCTTGGGACCCTGCAACCACAAGGGATAAATGTGGATTTCAACAGCGTCCTCATTTCCCTTCTCCCCCCACATTATCCCAGTCCCAAGCCTCCAACTCAGCACTGCCCTCCACACCCGTCATTCACTTCCCCCCGACCTATCACCTTCTCCCTCACCATCATCCACCTATCGCTTTCCCAGCTACCTCCCCCCCGCCCCACCCCCGCCCCTCTCCTACTTATCTCTCAGCCTCGACCCACAAGCCTCATTCCTGATGAATGGCTTATGCCCAACATCGATTCCCCTGCTCCCCGGATGCTGCCTGACCTGCTGTGCTTTTCCAGCACCACACTCCCGACTCTGATCTCCAGCATCTGCAGTCCTCACTTTCTCCTGAAATTATCCCAGGTTACTGAGGGAAGTGAGAGAGGAAATAGCTGGGATTTTAACAGATATCTTTGCAGCATCCTTGAAAATGGAGTAGGTCCCAAAGGACTGGAGAATTGCTAATGTTGTCCCCTTGTTTAAGAAGGGCAGCAGGGATAATCCAAGTAATTACAGACCCATGAGCCTGACATCTGTGATAGGGAAGCTACTGGAGAAGATAGTAAGGGATAGGATATATACCCATTTGGAAGAAAAAGGGGTCATCAGTGATAGGCAGCATGGTTTTGTGCAGGGAAGGTCATGTCATACAAACCTATTAGATTTCTTTGAAGAGGTGACAAAGTTGATTGATGAGGGAAGGGATGTAGATGCCATATACATGGACTTTATTTAGTAAGGCATTTGATAAGGTTCCCCATGATGGGCTGATAAAGAAGATGAAGTTGCATGGGGTCCAGGGTGTTCCAGCTAGATGGATAGAGAACTGGTTGGGCAGCAGGAGACAGAGTAGCAGGGAAAGGGAGCTTCTCAAAATGGAGACCTGTGTCCAGTGATGTTCCACCACTGTTTTTTGTGATATAGATAAATGATTTGGGGAAAGGTGTAGGTTGCCTCATTAGCAAGTTTGCAGATGACACTAAGATTGATGGAGTAGCGAGAGTGAAGGGGACTGTTGGAGAATACAGCAGAATATAAATATATTGGAGAATTAGGCAGAGAAATGGCAGATGGAGTTCAATCTGGACAAATGCGAGGTGATGCATTTTGGAAGATGCAATTCCAGAATGAACTATACAGTAAATGGAAAAGTCCTGGGGAAAATTGATGTACAGAGAGATCTGGGTATTCAGGTCCATTGTGCTCTGAATGTAGCAATGCAGGTCAGTGGAGTGGTCGAGAAGGACGGGGTATTGAGTACAAGAGCTGGCAGGTCATGTTACACTTATATTAGACTTTGGTTCGGCCACATTTGGAATACTGTGTACAGTTCTGGTCACCACATTACCAAAAGGATGTGGATGCTTTGGAGAGGATGCAGAGAAGGTTCACCAGGATGTTGCTGAAAATGTGTTGCTGGTTAAAGCACCGCAGGTTAGGCAGCATCCAAGGAACAGGAAATTCGACGTTTCGGGCCACAGCCCTTCATCAGGACTGGTATGGAGGGTGTTAGCTATGAAGAGAGGTTGAGTAGATTAGGATTATTTTCATTGGAAAGATGGAGGTTGAGGGGGGACCTGATTGAAGTTTACAAAATCATGAGAGGTATAGACAGGGTGGATAGCAAGAAACCTTTTCCAAGAGTGGGGGACTCAATTATTAGGGGTCATGCGTTCAAAGTGAGAGGGGAGAAGTTTAAGGGAGATATGTGTGGAAGGTTTTTCATGCAGTGGGTGGTGGGTGCCTGGAATGCGTTGCCAGTGGAGGTGATAAAGGTGGGAACGATACCATCATATAAGATGGATCTCGGCAGATACATGAATGGGCAGGGAGCAGAGGGATACAGATCCTTAGAAAATAGGCAACAGGCTTAGATAGAGGATCTGGATCGGCACAGGCTTGGAGGGCCGAATGGCCTGTTCCTGTGCTGTAATGTTCTTTGTTCCCCTGTCCAGACCCCTAAAAATCTTGAAAGTTTCAGTAAGGTTGCCTTGTGTTCTTCTAAATTCCAATAAGAACAGGCCCAAACTACTCAACTCTCCTCATAAAACAGTCCCTCCCTCCCAGCATCAGCCTTATGGGCCCTGTCTGAAAACTGACCACAGTATCCCAGCTGTGGACTGACTTGTGTCTTGGACTGTTTTAGCAGAACCTCCCCCCTCTTATATTCCATCCCATTTGATTGTGACCATAACTCAAGTTATGTCACCACACTGTAGGGAGGATGCACTCGAGCGGGTACGGGAGAGATTGATCAGGATGCTGCCTGGGATGGAGTGATTCAGACATGAAGGGAGTTGTGATAGGCTGAGGTTGTTTTCCTTACAACAGAAAGCTGAGGGGGACCAGTTTGAAGTGTACAAGATTGAGGGGCATCGAGATGGTAGATAGGAAGGGGCTTTTACTCTTATTAGAGGGGTCAATAATCAAGAGGCACAGTTTTAAGATACTGAGCAGGAGGTTTAGAGGTGATTTACAGAAACTGTCTTCACTCAAGTACTCACTGACTAAACAGGGGATCGAGGTGAGAACACGTAAGACATTAACAACTATTTACATGAGCATTTGAAATGCCAGAGGACACTAGGCTATGGGCCAAGTGCTGGGAAATGGGATTAGAATAGATCATGCTGGATGACTGACACAAACACAATGAACTGAACAGCCTCTTTGCAAGCTTTCTTACCCCATGACTGAAGGTGGTAGATGAAATATCATGTGAAGAAATTTGAGATTATTCACTTTATCAGTAAGGGTAGCAAACACTTTATTAAATGGTGTAAAAATTGAAATTGTTTCGAGAGATTTTATGCTACATACAACGTTAGCATGCAATTACAGCAACTACATAGGAAGACAAATGATGTGTTGGCCTTTATTGCACTTGGAAGTGGGGTACAGGAATGAAGTCTTGCTACAATTGTACCAAGTTTTAATAAGACCAGGTCTGTGTGCAGGCTTAGCCTCCACGTCTAAGCAAGGACACTTGTACGTTGGACAAGTCCAGAGAAGATTGATTGATTCCTTGAGTGTGAGAGTTATCCTCTGAGGAAATATTGGGTGGAATTCCTTTATATTCCCTGGAGTTTAAAAGAGTAAAAGGTAATCTAATTAAACAGATAAGGAAACTTGATAACATTGAACAGGTGAGAGCTTTCTACTCCCTTGGGTGGAGAGTCTAGATCAGAACTTCCCAAACGCTTTCAAACTGCAATCCATTTCAGATCTTAAAAATTATCGTGATCCCTCTGAGCACTGTGGGAGTGAGGGCCTGGTTCAGCAGGATTACTGTCACTTGGTCTGAACTCCACAGCATTCAACATTGACTTGGCAATCCACTTTGGTCACAAAAACATGAAAGCAGATGATTCTCTGAATGGGGGCAGTTTAGGAAAAGGTGAGGGTGCGATGAGACCTGGGTGTCCTGGTGGAACAGCCACTGAAGGTTGACATCCAGGTGGAGTGGGCCGTGAGGAAAGCTAATGGCACACTGGCCTTGATAGTGAGAGGATCGGGGTAAGGCCTTGCTGCAGATGTCCAGGGCCTTGGGGAGGCCACACCTTGAGGATTGTGGGTAGTTTTGGCCTCCCAATCTGAGGAAGGACATTCTTGCCATTGAGGGAGTCCAGCAAAGATTCACCAGACTGATTCCCGGGATGGCAGGATCGACATAGGAGGAAAGACTGGATCAACTGGGCTTGTACTCGCTGGGATTTAGAAGGATGAAGAGGATCTTTGGACAGGATAGATGCAGGAGTAATGTTCCCGATGTTGGGGAAGTCCAGAACTACAGGTCACAGTCTGAGAATAAGGGGTAAGTCATTCAGGACTGAGATGAGGAAGAACTTAGTCATAGAGATGTACAGCAGGGAAATAGGCGCTCCCTGTTGACCAGATATCCCAACCTAATCTAGTCCCATTTGCCAGCATTTGGCCCATATCCCTCTAAATCCTTCTGATTAGGTTAGGTACCCTACTATATGGAAACAGGCCCTTCAGCCCAACAAGTCCACACCGACCCTCTAAACAGTAACCCACCCGGACCCACCCCCATTCCCCTACCTTATATCAACCCATGACTAATGCACCTAACAGTACGGGCAATTTAGCATGCCCAATTCACCTGACCTGCACGTCTTTGGACTGTGGGAGGAAACCGGAGCACCTGGAGGAAACCCACGCAGACACAGGGAAAATGTGCAAACTCCACACAAACAATTGCCCAAGGCAGGAATCAAACCCGGGTCCCTGGTGCTGTGAGGCAGCAGTGCTAACCATTGAGACACCGTGCTGCCCATAAATCCCTCCTATTCATATACCCATCCAGATGACTTTTAAATGTTGCAATTGTACCAGCCTCCAACGCTTCCACTGGCAGCTCATTCCATACACGTGAAAACATTGCTCCTTAGGTTCCTTTTATATCTTTCCCCTCTCACCCTAAACCTATGCCCTCTAGTTCTGGACTCCCCCACCCCAGGGAAAAGACTTTGCCTATTTATCCTTTCCATGCCCCTCATGATTTTATAAACCTCTATAAGGTCACCCCTCAGCCTCCAACGCTCCACAGAAAACAGCCCTGGCCTATTCAGCCTCTCCCTATAGCTTAATAAACACTCCAACCCTCGCAACATCCTTGCAAACCTTTTCTAAGTCCTTTCAAGTTTCACAACATCTTTCCAATAGGAAGGAGACCAGAATTGCACAAAATATTCGAACAGTGGCCTAACCAATGTCCTGTACAGCCGCAACATGTCCTCCCAACCCCTGTACTCAATACTCTGACCAATAAAGGAAACCATACCAAACACCTTCTTCACTATCCTATCAACCTGTGACTCCACTTTCAAGGAGCTATGAACTTGCACTCCAAGGTCTCTCTGTTCAGCAACGCTCCCTAGGACCTTACCATTAAGTGTATAAGTCCTGCTTAGATTTGCTTTCCCAAAATGCAGCACCTCGCATTTATCTGAATTAAACTCCATCTGCCACTTCTCAGCCCATTGGCCCATTTGGTCAAAATCCCATTGTAATTTGAGGTAACCCTCTTCGCTGTCCACTACACCTCCAATTTTGGTGTCATCTGCAAACTTACTAACTGTACCTCCTATGTTCACATTGTCATTATGTAAATGACGACAAGTAGTGGACCCAGCACCAATCCTTGTGACACTCCAATGATCACAGGCCTCCAGTCTGAAAAATAACCCTCCACCACCACCCTCTGTCTTCTACATTTGAGCCAGTTCTGTATCCAAATGGCTAGTTCTCCCTGTATTCCGTGAGATCTAACCTTGCTAACCAGTCTCCCATGAGGAACCTTGTCGAATGCCTGACTGAAGTCCATATAGATCACATCTACTGCTCTGCCCTCATCAATCTTCTGCTACTTTTTCAAAAAACTCAATCAAGTTTGTGAGACATGATTTCCCATGCACAAACTATCCCTAATCAGTCCTTGCCTTTCCAAATACATGTACATCCTGTCCCTCATGATTCCCTCCAACAACTTGCCCACCACCGACGGCAGGCTCACTGGTCTATAGTTCCCTGACTTGTCCTTACCATCTTCCTTAAACAGTGGCACCACGTTAGCCAACCTCCAGTCTTCCGGCACCTCACCTGTGACTATCGATGATATAAATATCTCAGCAAGAGGCCCAACAATCACTTCCCTAGCTTCCCACAGAGTTCTAGGTTACACCTGATCAGATTCTGGGGATTTATCCACTTTCATGTGTTTCAAGACATACAGCACTTCCTCCTCTGTAATATGGACATTTTGCACCATTTATTTCCCCATATTCTGTACCTTCCATGTGCATCTGCACAGTAAATGCTGATGCAAAATACTCAAATGGTATCTCTCCACTTAGAGAGTTGTGAGCCTGTTGAATTCTCTCTCACAGGAAGTTGTTGGGGCCAGATCATTAGATAGATTCAAGGGGGACTGGATAAGGTCCTTGTGGCTAAAGGGATCAATGGGTACAGGAGGGGAAGAGGATGGGAATGGGATACTGAGATTGCAGGATCAGCAATGATCGTAATGAATGGTGGGGCAGGCTCGAAGGGCAGAATGGCCTACTCCTGCAGCTATTTTCTATGGTTCTATGTATCTCACAAACATTGAGCTTACAAATCAGCTTGAGCCTCAGGATAAGGAGTCAGCCATTTAGGGATAAGGGGAGAGTTTTTTTTCACCCAATCTTTGAGAGAAGGGAACATTTTCAAAATATACTGATGGCACTAAACGTGGAAGAATTGTAATCTGTGAGGAGGACAGTGTGGAATTCCAAAAGGATGTTGACAAGTTGGTGGAGTGGGTGGATAGGTGGCTAGTGAAATTCAATGCTGAGAAGTGTGAGGTGATGCACTTTGGCAGGTAGAATATTGAAAGATAATATAAATAGGGGGTAAATTCTAAAGTGGTGCAGAAGCAGTGAGAGCTGAGTGTATATGTGCACAGATTGTCGGCGTTGGACTGAGAGGGAGAGTGAGAGCTGAGTGTATATGTGCACAGATTGTCGGCGTTGGACTGAGAGGTAGAGTGAGAGCTGAGTGTATATGTGCACAGATTGTCGGCGTTGGACTGAGAGGTAGAGTGAGAGCTGAGTGTATATGTGCACAGATTGTCGGCGTTGGACTGAGAGGTAGAGTGAGAGCTGAGTGTATATGTGCACAGATTGTCGGCGTTGGACTGAGAGGTAGAGTGAGAGCTGAGTGTATATGTGCACAGATTGTCGGCGTTGGACTGAGAGGTAGAGTGAGAGCTGAGTGTATATGTGCACAGATTGTCGGCGTTGGAATGAGAGGTAGAGTGAGAGCTGAGTGTACATGTGCACAGATTGTCGGCGTTGGAATGAGAGGTAGAGTGAGAGCTGAGTGTACATGTGCACAGATTGTCGGCGTTGGAATGAGAGGTAGAGTGAGAGCTGAGTGTATATGTGCACAGATTGTCGGCGTTGGAATGAGAGGTAGAGTGAGAGCTGAGTGTATATGTGCACAGATTGTCGGCGTTGGACTGAGAGGTAGAGTGAGAGCTGAGTGTATATGTGCACAGATTGTCGGCGTTGGACTGAGAGGTAGAGTGAGAGCTGAGTGTATATGTGCACAGATTGTCGGCGTTGGACTGAGAGGTAGAGTGAGAGCTGAGTGTATATGTGCACAGATTGTCGGCGTTGGAATGAGAGGTAGAGTGAGAGCTGAGTGTATATGTGCACAGATTGTCGGCGTTGGAATGAGAGGTAGAGTGAGAGCTGAGTGTATATGTGCACAGATTGTCGGCGTTGGAATGAGAGGTAGAGTGAGAGCTGAGTGTATATGTGCACAGATTGTCGGCGTTGGACTGAGAGGTAGAGTGAGAGCTGAGTGTATATGTGCACAGATTGTCGGCGTTGGACTGAGAGGTAGAGTGAGAGCTGAGTGTATATGTGCACAGATTGTCGGCGTTGGACTGAGAGGTAGAGTGAGAGCTGAGTGTATATGTGCACAGATTGTCGGCGTTGGACTGAGAGGTAGAGTGAGAGCTGAGTGTATATGTGCACAGATTGTCGGCGTTGGAATGAGAGGTTGAGTGAGAGCTGAGTGTATATGTGCACAGATTGTCGGCGTTGGACTGAGAGGTAGAGTGAGAGCTGAGTGTATATGTGCACAGATTGTCGGCGTTGGAATGAGAGGTAGAGTGAGAGCTGAGTGTATATGTGCACAGATTGTCGGCGTTGGAATGAGAGGTAGAGTGAGAGCTGAGTGTATATGTGCACAGATTGTCGGCGTTGGAATGAGAGGTGGAGTGAGAGCTGAGTGTATATGTGCACAGATTGTCGGCGTTGGAATGAGAGGTAGAGTGAGAGCTGAGTGTATATGTGCACAGATTGTCGGCGTTGGACTGAGAGGTAGAGTGAGAGCTGAGTGTATATGTGCACAGATTGTCGGCGTTGGACTGAGAGGTAGAGTGAGAGCTGAGTGTATATGTGCACAGATTGACGGCGTTGGAATGAGAGGTAGAGTGAGAGCTGAGTGTATATGTGCACAGATTGTCGGCGTTGGACTGAGAGGTAGAGTGAGAGCTGAGTGTATATGTGCACAGATTGTCGGCGTTGGACTGAGAGGTAGAGTGAGAGCGGAGTGTATATGTGCACAGATTGTCGGCGTTGGACTGAGAGGTAGAGTGAGAGCTGAGTGTATATGTGCACAGATTGTCGGCGTTGGAATGAGAGGTTGAGTGAGAGCTGAGTGTATATGTGCACAGATTGTCGGCGTTGGACTGAGAGGTAGAGTGAGAGCTGAGTGTATATGTGCACAGATTGTCGGCGTTGGAATGAGAGGTAGAGTGAGAGCTGAGTGTATATGTGCACAGATTGTCGGCGTTGGAATGAGAGGTAGAGTGAGAGCTGAGTGTATATGTGCACAGATTGTCGGCGTTGGAATGAGAGGTGGAGTGAGAGCTGAGTGTATATGTGCACAGATTGTCGGCGTTGGAATGAGAGGTAGAGTGAGAGCTGAGTGTATATGTGCACAGATTGTCGGCGTTGGACTGAGAGGTAGAGTGAGAGCTGAGTGTATATGTGCACAGATTGTCGGCGTTGGACTGAGAGGTAGAGTGAGAGCTGAGTGTATATGTGCACAGATTGTCGGCGTTGGACTGAGAGGTAGAGTGAGAGCTGAGTGTATATGTGCACAGATTGTCGGCGTTGGACTGAGAGGTAGAGTGAGAGCTGAGTGTATATGTGCACAGATTGTCGGCGTTGGAATGAGAGGTAGAGTGAGAGCTGAGTGTATATGTGCACAGATTGTCGGCGTTGGAATGAGAGGTAGAGTGAGAGCTGAGTGTATATGTGCACAGATTGTCGGCGTTGGAATGAGAGGTAGAGTGAGAGCTGAGTGTATATGTGCACAGATTGTCGGCGTTGGAATGAGAGGTAGAGTGAGAGCTGAGTGTATATGTGCACAGATTGTCGGCGTTGGACTGAGAGGTAGAGTGAGAGCTGAGTGTATATGTGCACAGATTGTCGGCGTTGGACTGAGAGGTAGAGTGAGAGCTGAGTGTATATGTGCACAGATTGTCGGCGTTGGACTGAGAGGTAGAGTGAGAGCTGAGTGTATATGTGCACAGATTGTCGGCGTTGGAATGAGAGGTAGAGTGAGAGCTGAGTGTATATGTGCACAGATTGTCGGCGTTGGAATGAGAGGTAGAGTGAGAGCTGAGTGTATATGTGCACAGATTGTCGGCGTTGGAATGAGAGGTAGAGTGAGAGCTGAGTGTATATGTGCACAGATTGTCGGCGTTGGACTGAGAGGTAGAGTGAGAGCTGAGTGTATATGTGCACAGATTGTCGGCGTTGGACTGAGAGGTAGAGTGAGAGCTGAGTGTATATGTGCACAGATTGTCGGCGTTGGACTGAGAGGTAGAGTGAGAGCTGAGTGTATATGTGCACAGATTGTCGGCGTTGGACTGAGAGGTAGAGTGAGAGCTGAGTGTATATGTGCACAGATTGTCGGCGTTGGAATGAGAGGTAGAGTGAGAGCTGAGTGTATATGTGCACAGATTGTCGGCGTTGGAATGAGAGGTAGAGTGAGAGCTGAGTGTATATGTGCACAGATTGTCGGCGTTGGAATGAGAGGTAGAGTGAGAGCTGAGTGTATATGTGCACAGATTGTCGGCGTTGGAATGAGAGGTAGAGTGAGAGCTGAGTGTATATGTGCACAGATTGTCGGCGTTGGAATGAGAGGTAGAGTGAGAGCTGAGTGTATATGTGCACAGATTGTCGGCGTTGGACTGAGAGGTAGAGTGAGAGCTGAGTGTATATGTGCACAGATTGTCGGCGTTGGACTGAGAGGTAGAGTGAGAGCTGAGTGTATATGTGCACAGATTGTCGGCGTTGGAATGAGAGGTAGAGTGAGAGCTGAGTGTATATGTGCACAGATTGTCGGCGTTGGAATGAGAGGTAGAGTGAGAGCTGAGTGTATATGTGCACAGATTGTCGGCGTTGGAATGAGAGGTAGAGTGAGAGCTGAGTGTATATGTGCACAGATTGTCGGCGTTGGAATGAGAGGTAGAGTGAGAGCTGAGTGTATATGTGCACAGATTGTCGGCGTTGGAATGAGAGGTAGAGTGAGAGCTGAGTGTATATGTGCACAGATTGTCGGCGTTGGAATGAGAGGTAGAGTGAGAGCTGAGTGTATATGTGCACAGATTGTCGGCGTTGGACTGAGAGGTAGAGTGAGAGCTGAGTGTATATGTGCACAGATTGTCGGCGTTGGACTGAGAGGTAGAGTGAGAGCTGAGTGTATATGTGCACAGATTGTCGGCGTTGGACTGAGAGGTAGAGTGAGAGCTGAGTGTATATGTGCACAGATTGTCGGCGTTGGACTGAGAGGTAGAGTGAGAGCTGAGTGTATATGTGCACAGATTGTCGGCGTTGGACTGAGAGGTAGAGTGAGAGCTGAGTGTATATGTGCACAGATTGTCGGCGTTGGACTGAGAGGTAGAGTGAGAGCTGAGTGTATATGTGCACAGATTGTCGGCGTTGGACTGAGAGGTAGAGTGAGAGCTGAGTGTATATGTGCACAGATTGTCGGCGTTGGACTGAGAGGTAGAGTGAGAGCTGAGTGTATATGTGCACAGATTGTCGGCGTTGGACTGAGAGGTAGAGTGAGAGCTGAGTGTATATGTGCACAGATTGTCGGCGTTGGAATGAGAGGTAAAGAGGACTGGGGCAGGCACCGTGGCCAAATAGCCACCTATTGCTCTGTAACAATTCTGTGATTTAAAGGCTTGTGAATCTTTTAAATGATCAAACATATTTAAGTTAGAGATTCATGGAAAACTGAGGAATCAATGACTCTGATGCTGAGTGAGTGGAGTGTGGGGGAGTTGAAATCTGAGTATGATGGCAGGCTGGAGAAGCTGCTCGTGTTTCTGCTGTTGTTATGGGACAGAGTTGGGGATGTTGTGGGGGGGGGGAGGTACAACAGGCGAGGGTGTAGATGGGCCAAATGTCTTGATTTTCTTAGAGCCATTTTACAAGGTTTCATCTGGGATGACCAACCCATTGGCCCATTCCCATTATCTCTGTGTGCCATTCACCCTCTATTGCTGCCCCCCACTATTACCCTTTCCAATATCTCCTCCGCCTCCCCCCATACCTATTACCCTTCCCCATTACCCCACCCCATTACCCTGTCCCCATTGCCCACCCTTAGACCACAATCCCTCACCCCTCACCCCAATCCCTCACCCCTTACCCCAATCCCTCATCCTTTACCCCATTCCCTTATCCCAATCCCTCACCCCCTACCCAATCCCTTACCCCAACCCCTCACCCCAATCCCTCACCCTTTACCCCAATCCCTTACCCCAATCCCTCACCCTTTACCCCATTCCCTCACCCCTTACCCCAACCCCTCACCCCAATCCCTCACTTTTTACCCATTCCTTCACCCCAATCCCTCACCCCTCACCCCAATCCCTCACCCCTCACCCCAATCCCTCACCCCAATCCCTCACCCCTCACCCCAATCCCTCACCCTTTACCCCAATCCCTCACCCTTTACCCCATTCCTTTACCCCAATCCCTCACCCCTCACCCCAATCCCTTACCCCAATCCCTCACCCCCTACCCCAATCCCTCACCCTTTACCCCAATCCCTTACCCCAATCCCTCACCCTTTACCCCATTCCCTCACCCCCTACCCCAATCCCTCACCCTTTACCCCAACCCCTCACCCCAATCCCTCACTTTTTACCCCATTTCCCGCCATGCGGTTGTGCGCAGGCGCGCTGTCAGTATTTTCCTGTGAATGTACCAGCGGCAGTGCGCAGGCGCACTGGGTCTAAAAGCGCCGATTCCGGAGCAGTGCTCGGCGGCGCCGTGGCTTAGTTGGTTAAAGCGCCTGTCTAGTAAACAGGAGATCCTGGGTTCGAATCCCAGCGGTGCCTTTTTACCCACAGACTGGCCCCTGCTCTACCCTCACAATCCTTTTACACTCAGGCACCTCTGTGTTCAATCAATTCATCTCTGGCTCAGATTGTGAGAAACATCTTGCATTTCAACAGCATGGAGCACAACTTCACAAGGTCCCAGTGCAGCCTAGAGCCCAGATTATGCTCACTGTCACATACAGCATTCAGAAACTGGAGTCATAGAGTCACAGCTGAAAATGTGTTGCTGGAAAAGCACAGCAGGTCAGGCAGCATCCAAGGGGCAGGACGTTTCGGGCATGAACCCTTCATCAGGCTTATGCCCGAAACGTCGATTCTCCTGCCCCTTGGATGCTGCCTGACCTGCTGCGCTTTTCCAGCAACACATTTTCAGCTATGATCTCCAGCATCTGCAGACCTCACTTTCTCCTCATAGAGTCATAGACCTGTACAGCAAGGAAACAGACCCTTCGGTCCAACCCGTCCACTAACCAGATATCCCAAATTTATCTCGTCCCATTTGCCAGCACCCGGTCCAAATCCCTCCAAACTCTTGCTAGGAGCAAACATCCCCAGCCTTTCCCTCCTTCCCTGGTAGCTGTCTGAGGCTGAACTAAACTGTCTTATTTATCCTTGAGGCAAATGTCTTATGAGACTCACACCATCACTAATCCATCTAATTCCACACCATCATCCAACTCCACTCTCAGCTCAACAGCTGCTGAAACCCTCCCCATGTCTCCATCCCTTTGGACATAGAGTCGTAGAGATGTACAGCACGGAAACAGACCCTTCAGTCCAACCTGTCCATGCCGACCAGATATTCCAACCCAATCTAGTCCCACCTGCCAGCACCTGGCCCATATCCCTCCAAACCCTTTCTATTCATATACCCATCCAAATGCCTCTTAAATGTTGCAATCGTACCAGCCTCCACCACTTCCTCTGACAGCTCATTCCATACACGTACCACCCTCTGTGTGAAAACGTTGCCCCTTAGGTCTCTTTTATATCTTTCCCCTCTCACCCTAAACCTATGCCCTCTAGTTCTGGACTCCCTGACCCCAGGGAAAAGATTTTGTCTATTTACTCTATCCATGCCCCTCATCATTTTGTAAACCTCTATAAGGTCACCCCTCAGCCTCCGACGCTCCAGGGAAAACAGCCCCAGCCTGTTCAGCCTCTCCCTGTAGCTCAAACCCTCCAACCCTGGCAACATCCTTGTAAATCTTTTCTGAATCCTTTCAAGTTTCACAACATTTTTCTGACAGGGAGGAGACCAGAATTTCATGCAATATTCCAACAGTGGCCTAACCAATGTCCTGTACAGCTGCAACATGACCTCCCAACTCCTGTACTCAATATTCTGACCAATAAAGGAGAGCATACCAAACGCCTTCTTCACTATCCTATCTACCTGCAACTCCACTTTCAAGGAGCTATGAACCTCCACTCCAAGGTCTCTTTGTTCAGCAACACTCCCTAGGACCTTACCATTAAGTGTATAAGTCCTGCTAAGATTTGCTTTCCCAAAATGCAGCACCTCGCATTTATCTGAAATAAACTCCATCTGCCACTTCTCAGCTCATTGGCCCATCTGATCAAGATCCCGTTGTAATCTGAGGTAACCCTCTTCACTGTCCACTACACCTCCAATTTTGGTGTTATCTGCAAACTTACTAACTGTGCCTCTTATGCTCGCATCCAAATCATTTACATAAATGACAAAAAGTAGAGGACCCAGCACTGATCCTTGTGGCACTCCACTGGTCACAGGCCTCCAGTCTGAAAAACAGCCCTTCACCACCACCCTCTATCTTCTACCTTTGAGCCAGTTCTGTATCCAAATGTCTAGTTCTCCCTGTATTCCATGAGATCTAACCTTGCTAATCAGTCTCCCATGGGGCATGCTCTTGGCTGGTTCTGCTGTCTGTGCATTGGTTTCAGAGGGTTGATTCCACTCTGCTGTCAACCCTCTGATCACTCCCCCACGTTGACACCCACACCCACACCCACAGGTTTTAAAATTCCAATTGTTGTTTTAAAGTCCCACATGTTCTTCTCCCTTCTATGCTCTGTAATCTCCTTGCATCTTAACCCGGCCCGAACCCCCAGTCCTTGTCTCTGTGTTGCTCAGACTAGATGGAAACAAAGCCAGGGATCAGATTTTGTTCCCAGAAACAGCAGTGGAAACAGAATCAACAATAAATGTTGTATCAAACAAGAAAGAAAGGAGAATGAAGCAGGTCGGCTGCAGAGGCAGGATCAGCTGGGTTTAACATTACCAGCACTTTCCACCCTGTAACCGGTGTCACTGTCACTCATCATTGGGCCAATCCCTAATTGATTCCCATTGTCAAAGCATTGTCACCTCATTGAATGGCATAAAGGAGAGAGGGATCTCATTGAATCAAACAAACACCGATGGACAGGCTGGAGGCATCTAGAACAAGCGATCACAGTCTCCGGATACTCAGTTTCCTGATGAAGGGCTTGTGCTCGAAACGTCGAATTCTCTATTCCTGAGATGCTGCCTAACCTGCTGTGCTTTGACCAGCAACACATTTGCAGCTGCCCATTTCTTCACTCAGTGAATCTGTGGAGGCCAAGTCGCTGAATATATTCAACAAATAAATAGATTGATTCCTCGAGGCTAAAGGTGCCATGAGGTTTGGGAAGAGAGCAGGAGGATGGCGTTCAGGTAGAGACTCAGCCATGATCATGTTGAATGGCAGTCTGAGCTCAATGGGTCTTCTTTCTTCTGCTTCTACATTCTATGTTTCCAAATCAAAATGATGATTCATTGCCAAGTGCACAGGACAACTGGGGACGGTCAATGGGACTTTGTGCTAGTGGTGCCCAAACACAAGAGTAAGGGGCGGGTGGTGTAAATTGTACAAAGTAAGGTCCAGTGTCTTCATGTTTGGGTAGTGGGGTTGAGATGCTGCCTGGCCTGCTGTGCTTTGACCAGCAACACATTTGCAGTAGTGGGGTTGCAGGCCAGGGTGTAAACTGCCCAGGGTGCCTTTGATAGGTCCAGGCTGTGGGAAAATAAAACTTGGAAATGCTCAGAGTGGTCTGAACTGAAGTTACATTATGAGATGCACAAATCAAGATGTTGAGGGCTGATTTGATGTAATTGTTATGTTCCTCTTTCAAGTTATGTCCTTGTCTCTGGAGATGGAGCACAAAGTGTCTAGCGCTATGTTTGATACCTTTTGCCACTGATGTACACAGCAGGGCCGAGACTGTATCAGTCCTGAAAATTAGGGTTGAATGGTGTAGAGATTGTAATGAGATCAGCCGGGTAGATTGCATAGAATGTGAGTTCCCCAATTGGGGCTGTTAATCGGATCCAATCAGGAAGCCCTGACTGACAGATATAAACATGGGTTCTCACCTTGTGTCTCTCACTGTGTCTCACACCTGCACACACACAACATGGGTGCTTGTGTGGCGGGGGGCAAATAAATAAATAAATATAAGAACAGGAGGGTCAGACGTCATGTTCACTCTGAGAGCTAAAAAAAAGGAGTATCAGGGAAAAAAATGGGTACTTAGACAGCATTGCCCTTTGAGGTGAAGGGCACGGCTTGTCACTGGCCACTTGGGTATTGCTTTTCTTCCTGGAGGTGGAAATTGAATCAAGATTCGTGCACCTTGTATCTCTCACTGTGTCTCACACCCGCACACACACAACACCCTGGGTGCTGGGGATGAAAATAAGCATTACTGAAGTTAGGCATTAATGTGTGTGTGTGTGTGTGTGTATGGGGGGGGGAGTGGGGAATCAAATAAAAAAAAACAAGAACGTCAGAGGTTATATTAAAAAATACAAAGAAAAAAAATTGGGGTGTAAAAAAAGAGAAAACAATAATCATTGGCTCTGCTCACTTTGGGGAGCAGGTCAAGGTCTCCCCATGTGTAAATACAGCATGATTTGGTGATGGGATACCGGCCTCTGTGGAGTCATTTCAAATACAAATTTGATATGTTTTCTTTAAAGATTTGGTTTTGAGCACAGTGCACTTTTAAGGGAATTTCATTAATCTTAAAGTTTTCACTGTCAGCAGTGAGGGCAATTCTTGTTTCTCTTGACGAGAGAAGATTGAGTGTGAGATATCGGGAGCCTTTAAAGTTCTGAAATGTTTTGATTGAGTGGGTAGAGAAAGAGTGTTTCCCGTTGTGGGGGAGAGCAGAAACAAGACACTGTCACAATGACCCAGATATCTAATGAGGAATTTAGCAGATGTTTCACTACCAGGAGGGCTTGGGTGTTTATAGTATTGATAGTTAAAGCAATATGAGATATCCTGAGGTTGTGAAAAAAGGTAAAAAGAAACAAAAACATGGAAATGACGGATCTGGTCTGAATTTGTCTTGTGCATCTTGGTACATAAATCCACTTCAAACCAAGTTCAACAAGAACCACCTGATGAAGGAGCGTCGCTCCGAAAGCTAGTGCTTCCAATTAAACCTGTTGGACTATAACCTGGTGTGGTGTGATTTTTAACTTTGTCCACCCCAGTCCAACACCGGCATCTCCACATCATAAGTTTTTTTCTGGCATTAGAATTGTTGCAAGATTTTATTCTTTCAGTTTTGGTCCTCAAGTTGGATAATGAAATGAAGAGAGTGCTGATAAAGAAGAACAAGAGTAGAACAGAACAGAATAATAATTTATTGTCAATTGTACTTTTATTTTAAAAAGATGAAAATTGTTTAAGTCGCTGAACTCTGGCGCCTGTATTAATTACAGAAATCATATATTTTTTAAAAAATTAAGACAAAGTCCATGTTTATTCATGAGTTCCTGGGTGGTCGTGGCTGGAGTGGAGCACGAAGGGCAGTATTGACTGGATGGGCTGAATAACCCTGAACACACACAGACAGTCAACATGGATACCTTTATCAAAGATGGCGGACTTCAATTTATATCAAGTGGAATTTCCCATGAGGCTTAGCTGAACTGCGATGACTGGAGGAAAACTGGCGGCCGGGAGTACGCAGCCGCAGTTGCAGGGAAGCCAGCGGCCGTGAGTACGCAGCCGCAGTTGCAGGGGAGCCAGCGGCCGGGAGTACGCAGCCGCAGTTGCAGGGAAGCCCCCGGCCATGAGTACGCAGCCGCAGTTGCAGGGAAGCCAGCGGCCGTGAGTACGCAGCCGCAGTTGCAGGGAAGCCAGCGGCCGTGAGTACGCAGCCGCAGTTGCAGGGAAGCCAGCGGCCGTGAGTACGCAGCCGCAGTTGCAGAAGAGCCGCCATGTTGCTGTCAGAGCGGAGTGGGCCTGCGGCCTCAGGCGGGTTTTGAATCGACACCGAGAGAGAAGCGGCTCGAGCTGGGACCGGGACCGGCAGCGGAGGACATTCCGACTCCTCCGTCACCATGAGGTGGGCAGAGGCGCAGCGGCCAGGCGGACACCGCGGCGACAATGTGAGGGAACCGAGGCGGTGAAGATGGCGGCGGAGCGGCGGGAGGTCCCCCTGATGGGAGGCTTCATCCTCGGTGAGGCACCCGGGGGGGTGGGGGAGAGACCCGGGGTGGTGGGGGGGGGGGGGGGGGGGGGGGGAGAGGGACCCCGGGGGAGGGGGACGGGGACGGGGACGGGGACGGGGACCCGGGGGGGAGGGGAGGAGGAGGAGGAGGAGGAGGAGAGGGAGGGAGGGAAACTCCGGGGGGTAGAGACCCGGGGGAGAAGAGGGGGAGAGGTGGGATCCCGGGGCGGGGAATCCGGGGTGCGGGGCATGGGGAGGACCTGGGGATGTGACAGATGGATCTGGGAGACCCAGGGGTCCCATGGAGGAGATGTGGTGATCCTGGGTGAGTGATTTGGGGGGGTGGGGATGTTGGGGAAGGGCTGAGACACTTCCTGCTGCAGGGACTGTGGTTGTGGTCGTGATCTCAATGGGATCTGAATGAGTTTGGTGATGGGCTAGAGGACCATGTCCTGTTAATAGATTGACAATGGCACAAGGATAGGAAGCACTGGGAGCAGAGAGAGATTGGTCTGAATCGTGAAGCTAAAATGATGGACAGCTGAAAACAACAAGGAAGAGAGAGAGATTTAGTGATCCAGGTACATAATTCATCAAAATGTTATGAACAGTGACAGAAAATACTGAAGTGCTGGTGTTGGATCAGGATGGACAAGGTGAAACATGGCATAACACCAGATTGTAGTCCAACAGGAAAAAAGTGAAGACTGAAGATGCTGGCGATCAGAGTCGAGAGTGTGGTGCTGGAAAAGCACAGCAGGTCAGGCAGTATCCGAGGAACAGGTAAATCGACCTTTCGGGCATAAGTCCTTCATCAGGCATTCCTGAGGAAACATCTATTCCCCTGCTCCTCAGATGCTGCCTGACCTGCTGTACTTTTCCAGCACCACAAGTTTATTAGGAAGTATTAGCTTCCAGAGTGCTGCTCCTCCGCCAGGCAAGATCATACCACACAGAATTTATAGTAAACTCCAGGAAACTCCGTTTGTCCTTGACTGTTGTCAAAGTCAATGTTATATATTAACTCAGTATGATCTGTTAATCTCTCCACCTCCCATATTAATTCGGGAATGTTGGGTGAGCTCACAATCAGATCAGCCAATGATTTTCCTCAGTGGAGCAGCAGGCTTGTTGGGCTGAATGACCATCAGCTCCTAGTTTGGATTTTGAAGGAGTGACTCTGGGGTATATTGTGCATTTCTCATACTGTAGCAGCCGCCTCTTTCAAGAGGCTATCACTGATGAGACCCAGCAACAGGTGGCCTGTGGCAGCTCAGCCCTCTGCAAATCTTAGTGCTGTCATTGAAGCCAGCTGCCCCATTACTGAGGTGAAATTCCAGCAAAATGAACTACGATGGATTGGACACAGTGTCCAGAAGGTGGGCAGTAACCCCCCCCCCCTGTCAGGTCCCAATCCCTCAACCCTAAGTGACCAGTCTTCCAAGGATGGCACAAGAAAGTGCTGACACTTTGAAGTTCATCATGAAGCCCAGCAGCATTGACAGTAATAATTAGGAGGAGCTTGCAATCAATTATTCAAAACAGTAACCTACATCAAGTTATGAGTCAGAACCTTTTTCATGATGAGGCACAACTCCAGTATTTCGGTAGTGCAGCATTGTCAGACAGTCAGTACTGAGAGAGTGTGGCCGTGTTGGAATTATCTTTTGGATGAGACATTAAAATGAGGCTACTTCTGGGCTCTTGTGTTTAAATAAAACATTCCAGGGTATTACTTTGAATAAGAACAAGGGAAATGAGCTTCTATATGATATTAATCAGGATCCCACCAGCTGCACATCATCACGGCTTGGAACTAACTCAGTGTTGGTCAGAATTTGAGAACTCCTTTTCTGCCAGCACTGTGGTTGCCTATAAACCACCTGGACTGCGGCAGCTCACCACCACCTGATCCAGGCTGATAAGGGATGGGCAATAATTGCTGTACTTTTATTTTGGGTTTTTTTTTTCTTTTTTTTTCTCTTAAAAAAATTATCCCCCACACTACCGCCTAATTGCAATAGTGCTTCCTGATGAAGGGCTTATGCTCGAAACGTCGAATTCTCTATTCCTGAGATGCTGCCTAACCTGCTGTGCTTTGACCAGCAACACATTTGCAGCTTAGTTTTTACCCCAGCACCCATGTTGTGTGTGTACAGGTGTGAGACGCAGTGAGAGACACAAAAGTGTACAAATCTTTATTCAATTTCCACCACCAGGAAAAATAAGAAAACACCCGAATAATTGCTGTACTAACCCATGACATCTACTCCCTGGGGATAATTAAATCAATTTAGAGCAGATGAGCAGCTAATTGTTGGGCCTGTTTGTTTGAGAGTGTTTCTTTATTTAACTGGAAGCAATGTTGATAGACTGTGCCTACACTTATATTGTTTGTTGCTGATGAAATATTAATGGATTTAAAATTTAGGGTGTTAGGGACAGAAGATGCTTTCTATTTTTAATCAATGTTTATGTTTATTGAAGCCTTAACTAAAAGGTTGAATTATTCCATCATGAAAAAAATGAAATGATGTGCTAATGGAAACATGTTTGGGGTTGGAATTTGTAAATGTGGTTGTGAAACTGCTTTTGAATTTGCCTAGATGTGTAATATATACTTGGAGTAGTTTAATGATTTCTGGACCCAATGGATTGAGAACAACGTGTTGACTGAGCTGATGTTGTGTGCGTGGATTTTTGTTTGATTATATTGTGACATGAATACTCCCTGTGTATTTAAATGTTTTGATTGTTCAGTGTGTTTCAGTTTGCTGTGTATTAATTGGTTGTTGATTTGATGTTGAGAGGCAATGGACTAGATTTGACTCTCAAACCATGACCACCATGACTGAAAGATTCTGCTTTTGCACTCTCAGATACAGTTCTGATTTTCTGTCAGGGCTCTTTTTTCGCTATTACTGAAAGAAAATGAACGTTGCCTTGAAAGAATCAAGGAATAGACTATCACAGCACAGGAGGAAGCTATGGTGGATCAGAATGCCTATGTTGACTCTTTGAGTTATTGAAAAAATATCACTTCCCTCAAACTGCTCAATTTTTTCCTTTTTAAGTATTTATTCAGGTGCTTTTTAAAAACTATTCATAAATCTACAAGGCACAACTCAGGAGTGTGTGGAGTATTCCCCGTTAGCCTGGATGGGTGCAGCTCCAACAACTCAATAAGCCTGACACCATCCAAGACCAAGTAGCCTGGTTGATTGGCACCACGTCCACAAGCATCCCCTCCCTCCACCATTGATGCTCAGTAGCAGCGATGTGGACTATCCACAAGATGCACTGCGGAAATTCACCAAATATGCATAGCACCTTCCGAGCTGTCACTGGGATCACTTTTATCCAGAAGGACAAGAGCAGCAGAGACATGGCACACTACCACCTAAAAGTTCCCCTCCAAGCCACTCACCACCCTGGCTTGGAAATATATCACCGTTTCATCAGTGTTGCTGAGTCAAAATCCTGAAATTCCCTCCCTAAGGGCATTACGATGAAGCACAATGACTGCAGCTGTTCAAAAAAACCAGCTCAGCATCACTATCTAAAGGGCAACTGGGGAGGGCAATAGATGTTGATCCAGCCAGTGATCCCCACATCCATGACTGAGTTTTAGGAAAAAGTACTTCCAATGCACTTTCAGGCAGTGCATTCCAGGTCACAATATAACACTGCAAAAAAAACAAACTCCTACCTCCCCTGGTAGCAGTTTGCACAACTGCAGGATGACCAAAAGCATCTGTTCCTGAAGTTGTGCATTTGAAACTTTGGAGGAGCCTTTACAACCCCTCAAACATCTTCTCTGCTTTAGTTTGTTCATTCCTCATCTATACTGTAGCTGTCATTTCTTTGATTCTGTTACCTGTACTGAACACAAGTTTTATCAATCATATCTTTGAAATGTTTAACTCCAATAAGATTGAATAAGATGTTTGGGTGATGGGGATGTCGAGGGAGATACAAGTCTGCATTTTCACTCCCCTGAGGATTCTGACATTACTGGATGTCTTTTATGAATTTTTTTTTGTAAATATCTTTATTAGCAAATTTTTTTAACATTATAAACATATAAATTATTGAAAAATACAATCAATAACAAATATCAATATAATGAAAAAATACAAGTTACAATACAACTACTGTCTACTATCTACTAACCTACCCTCTAATACCAAACAAACCCTAACACTGTGCAAAGCAACACCAAAAAAACGAAAGTAAACAAAAATAAACCAAAAAAAAATACAGAACAGCTCTCCTCGGCGCAAAGCTCCCAAACAAGGAAACAGGAGCATTGTATATAAACCCGTATTAACTCAGGAGTCCCCCCCACCTCCAGGGCCCAGGGCTTAACAAATCTAACCATCCTGGTTAAACAAACGCCATAGTTAAGAGAACTGACAAATCTATATCCAAATAACTCGCATAGGGCTGCCCTGTCTTATAAAAATGGTCTGTTGTGTGGTGCACCGTGTTTGTAAAATGGTCCACGGCAAAGTGCTCCATAATTAATGTCTGCCATCCCAGCAAGCCCAGCGGGTTCTCAGACACCCAATTCATCAGAATGATCTCTCATGCACAGTATGCAAGAATATTAAATAGTTTCTTCCCATGCCCGTCTAAAGATGGTAAATTCGATAGACCTAAGAGGAGAGATATCGGGTCTACTTTGACTTCAGTCCTCAATCCCCTCCCTATCTCTCCCACCACAGCGCTCCAATAAACACCGAGCCTGTGGCATGTCCAGAAGCAATGGGTAAGAGTACCTACACTTATTTTACATTTGGGGCACACTGAAGGTGCCCCTTTTTTAAACTTGGCCAGACGGTCTGGTGCCAGATGAGCCCTGTGCAGAACTTTTAACTGCGTAGCACACGTCCTGTTACAGATTGAGATCTTACGAGTATTCTCCCATATGTTCTCCCATGTTTCAGAAGAGATCTCCACTCCCAGCTCTTGCTCCCAGGCCTCACACAACCGGTTAATATCCTGCCAGGCCCTGCCACCCAACAGGCAATAGAGGGCCTGTGGAATGTAGCAACAACCTCTCTGGATCGGGCTTGTAGGGCTCAGTGAGAAGTGTAGTCTTCTGGATGGAATCCCTAACCTGAAAAAAACAGAAGAGGTCTCTGCTGGGCAATACGTATTTGCAGCTCAGTTACTCAAAAGACACCATCACTCCCCCCCCGCCCCAAACAAGTCTCCCAAACTAGAAACTCCTCTCGCTGCCCATAGTCTGAACCCTGAGTCCATCACCCCTGTTCAGAACCCTGGCATGCCAACTATAGGTGTATGTGGCAAAGTCTTGGATAAACAATCTTCACTCTGACACATCACCCTCCATGCCTTGACTGTACTAATGACAATGGGGTTCCGGCAGTGGTCCATAACTGTCCTCATCTTATCCATGAACAACAGGATGGCAGAAATTAGTTATGGAGCACATTCCCTTGGACTTTTTTACAAACATGGTGCACCACACAACAGACAAGAGGGCACTTTGCCTGGGAGGCCTCAATATCCAGCCATATTGAGTTTGGATCGTTACCTACCCAATCACAGACCAAGGACAGCAGGGAACTCAATTGATACCTCCTGGTGCCTGGGAAATCAACTCCTCCCCTCCCTGAGGCAACTGCAATTTAGTAAGTTTGATGAGGGGCTTCCCACGATGCCAGACAAAGGAACCAAACCACCCCATAAGCTTCCGCAGCGTTGACCTGGGAAACATTATCGGGAGCATACGCATGGGATAAAGGAAACTAGAACATTCATCTTAATGAAAGATATTCGGCCCAGCCGTGAAATTGGAAGAGCCTCCCATCTCTGGAGATCTCGCCGAATATTGTCGAGCAAGTGAGCAAAGTTAGTCCGAAATTACAGATCAAACTTGGGGGTAATAAAAATGCCTAGGTACCGGAACCCTGCCCGTGACCCTTAAAAGGGAACTTAGGGCCACCTTCAACTTCTGGCACATCCTTAAGGTTCCCCAAAGGCATAGCCTCCAATTTTGCAAAGTTCACCTTATTTCCTGAAATAGCCCCAAATGAATTGACACATTGTATCAAATGGGGTGCGGAGGTCATCGGGTTCGATAAAAACAGAAGGACATCATCCGCATTCAGTGTAATCTTGTGTGCCCTCGATCCCACTTCCGGAGCGGTTATGTGGATGTTCTGACGAATGGCCGCTGCCAGCGGCTCTATCACCAACATAAATAACAACGGTGAGAGGGGGCAGCCTTGCCGACTACCCCTACCATTCCTAAAATTCCCAGAGTTCACCCCGTTGGTGATGACTGCGGCCAGGGGGTGGTGGTATAAAACCTCCACCCACCTCGCAAAGACTCCACCCAACCCAAACTATTCTAAGACATAAAAAAGATACGGCCATTCCACTCGGTCAAATACTTTGTCTGCATCTAAGGAAATCACTAACCCCTGAATCGATCGTTGCTGACAAACTTGGACCACATTCAGTAACCTTCTAATATTATTACAGGATCTACGGTCCCTTATAAAGCCTGTCTGGTCCTCTTTAATAATATGGGGCAACACCCTTTCCAATCTCAGCGTCACGATCTTGGACAGACTCTAAAAATCTGAATGTAATAGAGAGATGGGCTTGTATGAAGCACAATCCTCAGGAACCTTCCCCTCCTTAAGAATTGAGGAAATATTAGCTTCTCTCAAAGATGGTGGTAGGCGTTCATGCATATAGGAGCGATTGTACATCTCCAACATCGACCCTGACAGAATCCCTATAAACTCCTTATAAAACTCACCCGGGAGACTATCAGGGCCAGGCGCTTTCCCACTCTGAAGTTGCCTAGCTGCCTCCTGTATTTCCTGAACTGTCAAGGGGGCATTAAGGAGAGAAGCCTGTCCCAAAGTTACCCCTGGGAGGTCCAAGTTCTTAAAAAGGTCTCCATTTTAGCACTCCTGTCCTCAACCTTCAGACCGATACAATTCAGAGTAAAAGCTCTGAAAAGCCTCATTAATCTTTTTAGCATCGTATGTAAGGACCCCGGCGCTGTCTCTGATTGCAGTTATGGATTGGGGAGCACGCTTTTTCCTAGTCAGGTACGCTAAATACTTCCCTGGCCTATCCCCATATTCGAACAGCCCCTGTCTAGCAAAAGCAAGTTCTTTCTTTGCGTTCTGTGTCAGTATTGAATTCAAGGCAGCCTAAAGGGCCGTGATCCACTGTAGCTTAGTCACCGAAGACCGTGCAAAATGTGCTGCCTCTGCGGCTTTTAACTGCGTCTCAAGTAGACGCTGCTGTTCCTACTTCTGTCATTTCCGGCTAGCTGAATGGGAAATAGCTAATCCCCTAGCAAAGGCCTTAGCAGTCAACCATAGCATGGACGGATTAGTACCCGTGCCTGAGTTGATAGTCAAGAATTCCTGAAACTCCTTCAAAAGGTATTCCACAAATTTGGAATCCTTATGGAGAAAAGAGTTCAAACACCAATGTCGCAAACCTAACCCTTCACTCTTGGCCTTAACCTCCAAATATACCGCCGCGTGATCAGAGATAGCTATATTCCCAATTTTACAACCCATAATCGAATCCAGAAGGGCCGAGGGAGCCAGAAAGAAGTCAATCCTCGTGTGACATTTATGTGGGTTCGAAAAGAAGGTGAAGTCCCTGCTGGTAGGGTGAAGACATCTCCAAATATCCACCAGCCCCAACTCCTCGCATAAGTCAAACCACCTGCTTGGCCTGCGAAGAAATAGTTGGGGGCCCACAAGGCATCCTGCCCACTGTCGGATCCATAAGACAATTAAAATTCCCCCCCATAATAATGTGCCGTGTTCCAAAAATACTCAACTTAGAGAAAGCACTCATCAAAAATTTGAGGGGATGTGCCGGAGAACATTAGACATTTAAAATGCCATATTCCTCCCCATGTATCAAGGCTTTAAATATCCCAAACCGTCCCTGCTCATCCTTTCACCTGCTCTAATAATGTGAACGGAAGATTTTTCTGGATAAGTACTGCCACTCCCCTACTTTTAGTAGTAAAGGATGAAAAGAATACCCGGTCATAACCTCCCCTGTTGTAATTTCAGGTGTTCCCCATCATCAAGATGGGTTTCTTGCAACAAACCAATATCAACCCTTTCTCTCTCAAGGCTAGAAAGCACTTTTTTCCTTTTAACAGGCAAATGACTTTCCTTAATGTTCCAGGTGCACCATTTAATAAGACACTTAGCCATATCCCCTTTCAGAAGCCCTTGAACCTCCTCGGAGGGAGAACCCTGCTTACAAAGTGCCGAGCATAAGTAAATGAAGACTCGTAGAGTCGAAGAACTATATACACAAGAACTACTCTATCATAACTATAAACAATTATTACTACCAAAAAACTACAAAGAAAACCAATTATAGAACCTTGAATGGAAGACTCTTCCCCTGCCCATAGGGGGCACTCCCCCTACCCATCCCCTCCTTCACAGCTCCTTCAAACCCGGACTGTGCCCCCAGCCTTAGGCCAGAAAAAAAAACAAGGAGCTGATCCTTAACTGAAAAGACCAAGTCAGGATGAGCCCTCCACACATCCCTGGCTTCATGTCACCCCGACTTGTGACTAAAAGAGAAGCAAAACAAACAAAAACAAGGGGGAGAGACAACAAAGAACATCCACAAAATTTCCCATCAGAAAATCCAGTAATTTTTAAAAAAAGGAGCAACTTACTCCAAGGTCTTTTCCCCCCTTTCCAAAAAGGAGAAAGAAAGGAATAAAAAAAAGGAAGGGAAAACATGGGGAAAGCTAGAAAAGAGAACAAACATTAACCATGTTCTTCAGGCCAATCTGTTTATTTTAAATTATCTACGAAGTTTGTAGCCTTATCCGCCGAGTCAAATGTATAGACCGAGTCCTCGTGGCTGAAATGAAGTACTGCGGGGTAGCTCATGGAGTACTGGATGCCCGGGTTCCTCAGCCTCTTTTTAACTTCATCGAAGGACTTCCTCTTTCAAATTACAGCTGCTGAAAAATCCTGGAAAAACATGATTTTTGACCCCTTGTACAGCAGCGCCTGTGGATCTTTTCCCAGTAATCTGGAAGCTTCTATGACTTTTTGCTTGTCCTTATATGAATGGCAGTGCACTAGGATGGGCAGGGATGCTGCACCGGCCCTGACCTGTGCACTGTAACCCGATACGCCCTTTCAGTCTGACGCCTGCTGGACTCGATGTGAAGGCCCAAAAACTTCAGCAGCCAGTTTTCCCCACCTTCAGGGAGCCCGACAGTTCGGAGATTTATCCTCCGACCTCGATTTTCGAGGTTGTCGATATGGTCTCGCAAGGCCCGCACCTCTCGCTTCAGCACCTGGATCCAACTGGATGAGGACTCCATTGCAGCTTCCGAGGCCTTAGTTTGACCCTCTACCTCCTCCAGCCTCTCCCCGAGGCCCTGGATCTCCTGCTCATGCTTCTGCAGCTTGGATGTGATAGATTGGACCTGGGCACGAATCTCCCCACGGATCTCCTCAATCGCAGCCCCAACTTTGAAGATAAGTCTCTCCATCGCTGCAGCCAATTCCTGTGAGTCTGTCAGGTCCCCAAGGGGCTCAGGAGAGGCTGCTGCTGCTGCTGTCTCTGGTGTGGTAGGTGCTGCAGGGGAGTGTCCTCCCTACTGCTGTTTGTTTGCTCCTTTTCCCTTTGGCATCCTTCCCACTCCCAAATATTAACAAATGTGTTCTGTAAGTTTTTAAACTAATAATTCCACCACATACATTGGCCAGGGATGGCAAAAAACACCGGTATACCTTGGCTGTTAGGCAGAGCTGTCCACAGCAGTTCTACAGAATCACCGCCATCTTGCTGAGTCCCATCTGAAATGTTTAAGGTTTTTACATCTTGTTCCTGACTGTACCATCAAAGCAAAACATTCACAGTCTCCACAGATGCTGCCAGACCTGCTGGGTTTATCCAGTACTTCCAGTCTTTATTTGAGACTCCCAGCATCCATCATAATTTGCTTTTCTTGAAGGGAATAGCTTACTTTACCCCATTTTACCACTTTAAATATCAAAATGAAATCATCTTTAATCTTCTATATTTAAATGAATACATGATGGAGATGAGGAAACTCTTCTTTCCAAAGGTTGAGTGTGTGTGAAATTCTCTTGCCCAGAGAGTGGTGGAGATAGGATCCTTAAATATTTGTAAGGTAGAGGTGGATAGATTCTCAACTAACAGGAGTCAAACGCTGTAGGAGGAGGGTGAAAATGTGGAATTGAGGCCATAACCAGATTAGCTCTGATCTTATCGAAATGCTGGACAGAGTGAAGGCATCGATGACCTACCCCTGCTCTTAGTTTGGATGTTTGTTCAAACCTAGACTATGTAATCTGTCCTTATTATGTAAACCTTTCGACCCCAAGATCATTCTGTGAATCTGTGTTGTACACAATCTAATGCCAAGAGATCAGGAATTAAACAGTATTCAGTTTAACCAGGGGCTACTATTGCTGGAATATGAATCCCTCACCTTCGTGTTCCCTAAGATAAAGGTTAACATTCTGTAAATCCAAAAAAAATCCATTTCAGCCTCTCACATGTTACTGACTGGATTAAGATCGGCACTTGTGCTTAATACTGAGCCTCAAAGAATGTATGTCACACGATGCAAAAGCAGATATCAAGACAAAGGTGGAGCTGTCAGGACAGGTGATTGAAATGTTTATCATAGGTGAAGGGTTGTGGTTCATAAAGGAGAGGAAGAAATAAGCAGCTTTTGGGAAGGAATTTCAGAGCTGAGCTGGCTGAATGCACAGCCAGTAGCTTGAAGAGGAATCTCTGAGGGAACTCCAATTGCATTGCTGCAACCTACACAGGATGCAGCATTGGTGTATTAAAGGGATGAAGTGGGAGTTTACACAGTGTGAGTGGCAGAGCAGAGCACCTGCTTGTAATAGTGTGGTTTACTGCCTCTGGAGTACTGTGTACAGTGCTAGCCACTGGAGTAAATGGAAGGATGTTCATGTGTTGTAAGCAGTTCAAAGGCTTACCATGATATGGAGTTGTCGGTGTTGGACTGGGATGGGCAAAGTCAGAAGTCACACTCGCCAGGTTATAGTCCAAAAGATTTATTTGAAATCACAAGCTTTCAAAGCACTGCTCCTTTGTCAAGTGGTGAGAGAGAAGCACACAGGCACAGAATCTATAGGCAGAGAGATCAAAAGACCATACAAATGGTGTGAGTGGACTGTCGTATAATAAATCTCTGCAGGTGATCAAAAATACCAGAGGTTTACTTAGACTTGGAATGAGCAGATTAACTTGTGAGGAAAAGCTGGACAGTCTGTAGTGTGTAGACTGTAAGAGGTGATTTAATTTTGTTAACTGGCTTACTTTGTTTTGTCTCTGCAGCTTGTTCATTCTTTTTGGGAGACGTGGAATGTTCCGGAATGGGTAAGAGTAATTTCCTCCAAGTATGTAATACTCAAGGTAGGAGGGCGGGCACATTCTCCTCTGAAAGTAAAACCAATCACAGAGTTGATCAATTAGAGAAACAGGGCAAGGCAGAATCTTTGAGGAGTTATTCCTCAAATCAGAGATCTGGTGTCTCCTCTGCAGACAGCTCCAGCTCCACCAATCTCTGATTCGCTCTTCCCTACTCTCGTCACTGCTTGAGAAAAAGAGTCAATGACAGCAATGATCTGAGAGGGAAGCTGGGATTGGAGGAGCTGAGCTGGCTGCTTCCTAAGCATGAGGAGATTTTATTGAGATTGGAGTAAGTTCTGGGAAGTGGTTGCTCAGCCTACCCAAGTGAGGTGACTGCCTGTTGTGGCAGTGCCCATGTCCCAGCCAGTTGGCTGGGCTGGCTCTGAATTTCAGCCAGGCTGGTCACCATGATGTTTTGAATTTTGCTATAACGCTTTGAAACTAGAGTGAACGCATTGTTTGTTTTGTCCCCTACTTTTAGCGTAAAAACATGAGTGAGCTTGATGATTATGCATTTTACATATATATATATATATATATAAAAAAGGATTCTGCTGCAATCACACATTTATTTTCTCCATATACAAATTGTTTCACATCAACAAGTCTCCATCTTACATTCCTTTTGGGATTTAATTTAAAATCCAATCTTAATCCTGAACTTTAATTTATTTCATTCCCTAAATTGCCTTGCGCCAAATATTTATTTTGATAAATGTTTAGAATATGTATGCATACAGTCTTTGCTATTTGTGCTTTTGTGATTCTAAAATAGAAATCCCTAAGACAATTTAACATAAATACTGAAGATATTGTTGCTGCATGAGTGCATCATTGAATGGAAGAGCTAGTGAGAATGAAGACAGCGCTTCTGAAAACCAAAAAAACTAGTTCTTAACAATATCTCACATAATTAAATAATATGTTGAAGCATTGTCCATGTCGAGAGGCTGATAAGCAAATACAGGTAATAAGGCCAGTGGAGGCTGAAAGAAATAATGAAGAGGACACCTAGAACAAGACTACTCTCTGGTTAGCTAACCCTGAATGGTTAGGCAGGTTTGGAGACAGAAGAATGAACAGACCTGGCAAGGTTACACACCAAATTTTAAAGAGGTTTGTAGGGAATACTAGGGTGAACAACATTAACCATACTTGATGTGGATGTAACAGAATCCTCTCCTATAAAACATCTTTATCACTTAGGTCTTAAGAATCAGACCCAGGTGAAAACAGGAATCCAATCAATATTGGAAAAGCTGCTGAATTGAATCCAGTCAACGCAGCTGGAATTCCCTGGTTGTGTTAGTGCCTAAGTCTGATGTGTCAACCACGTTCTGTATCAACAACAGTAAAGTCGACATCCAGTCCCTGTACACCTCCATCCACCATGACCAGGGCCTCCAAGCCCTCCGTTTCTTCCTCTCCCGACGTCCCCACCAGTACCCTTCCACTGACACGCTCATTCGATTGGCTGAACTGGTCCTCACCCTCAACAGTTTCTCTTTCAAATCCTCACACTTCCTCCAGATGAAACGGGTAGCCATGGGCCCCAGCTATGCCTGTCTCTTTGTCGGCTACGTAGAATAGTCCAACCTCCGTAGTTACACCAGTACCACTCCCCACCTCTTCCTCCGCTACATTGATGACTGCATTGGTGCCATCTCGCATAAACTGCCTCATCCGCCAACATTTCTGCCACCTCCAAACGGACCCCACCACCAGGGATATATTTCCCTCCCCACCCCTTTCTGCAAAGACCGTTTCCTCTGTGACTACCTGGTCAGGTCCATGCCCCCACAACTCACTCTCCCACCGCAGGAATTGCAAAACCTGCGTCCACACCTCCTCCCTCACCTCCATCCAAGGCCCCAAAGGAGCCTTCCACATCCATCAAAGTTTTACCTGCACATCCACCAATATCATTTATTGTATCCGTTGCTCCCGATGTGGTCTCCTCTACATTGGGGAGACTGGATGCCTCCTAACAGAGCGCTTTAGAGAACATCTCTGGGACACTCACACCAATCAACCCTACTGCCCCGTGGCCAAACATTTCAATTCCCCCTCCCACTCTGCCGAAGACTTGCAGGTCCTGGGTCTCCTCCGCTGTCACTCCCTCATCACCCGACGTTTGGAGGAAGAACGCCTCATCTTCTGCCTCGGAACACTTCAACCCCAGGGCATCAATGTGGACTTCGCCAGTTTCCTTATTTCTCCTCCCCCCCACCTTACCCCAGTTCCCACCTTACCCCAGTTCCAACCTTCCAGCTCAGCACCATCCTCATGACCTGTCCTACCTGCCAATCTCCCTTCCCACCTATCCGCTCTACCCTCCTCTCCAACCTATCACCTTTACCCCTTCCTCCATCCACCTATTGCACTCTCAGCTACCTCCCCACAAGCCCCACCCCCTCCCATTTATCTCTTCACTCCCGTGGCTCCCTGCCTCATTCCTGATGAAGGGCTCTTGCCCGAAACATCGATTTTCCTGCTCCTCAGATGCTGCCTGACCGGCTGTACTTTTCCAGCACCACTCTAATCTTGGCAGTAATGAGGGCAGATTCATACTGATTCCCTCACTTGGAAGGCTGCATTGGTAATGCTAGATTTCTTATCAAAATGGATTTGTTAAAAGAATATTTAATACCTGAGCTGAAGACATATCAGCCTCTAAAACTAGACAGTCTTTTACAAAATCAGACAATGCCATTTGGTCTGAAAAGTGTTCCAGCAACTTTTTAGAGCCTGATTATCCAATTGGCACCCTGTGTGCCTTATTTCCTAGTTTATCTTGATGACGTATTGGTATCTCTCTCTCACTGCACCCCCCAGGTCATCTCCTCTGCACAGAAACTCTTCAGCCACCTATCCCACCTCCATCGCCCCTCCCCCAAGTCCCTCCTCCCTACCTTTTATCTTAGCCTGCTTGGCTACTCTCTCTCATTCCTGATGAAGGGCTTATGCTCGAAACGTCGAATTCCCTGTTCCTGAGATGCTGCCTGGCCTGCTGTGCTTTGACCAGCAACACATTTTCAGCTGTGATCTCCAGCATCTGCAGACCTCATTTTTTACTCGACGTATTGGTATGCTGTGACACTCGGGAGAGTGATTTGAAAGAAATGAGAACTTCATTTAGGCAACTGCATTTGACTGATTTGGTGATAAACCTTGCCAAAGGTAAATTTGCATTGGCATGACTAACCTACCTAGGGCACAAACAGTATGACAGGCCAAGTGCTGCCAAGAACAGCCAGGTGCAAGTGTCACCCTGTTTCCCTATCCCTGGATCAGTCAAAGCAAACACTCAGAGGCACGGTATGGCTTTCCCTCCTTCATCTTTATTTCAGGCCCTGGAGGCGGAGAAAACGATCGCCCATGTGCACAGGGACACAAGTTCATGGTCTTCTCTTGAACAGCAGATTCTTAAGGAATTATATAGTCACTTACAGAGAGCAGCTTCCAAATAAGGCAACCTCTATTGATTGGGTGAATGTTACAATCAGTGAGCATCAGCAGTAATGATGAAGCCATCTGTTCTTAGCCTTGTTAACTGGCTTCACATAATGAAAGCTTTTTCAACTTGTTAAATAGCTTTACATAAGGAATGCTTTTCCACCTCTCAACCCACTACCCTTGCCTCCAGTGCCTCATTGTTTATTGCAAGTTCTTATCTGATCTAAGTCAAGCTAGCTGAGCCTTTGTCTCACACAACTCAAACCTTAACTCTTTCCTTACCTGCTCATACCTTATAGACTTTCTCACAAGTATTAGTGCTGTTCTGTATCCCAGAAACTAAACAGGGATGCATTGAGACCATTGGGGATGTGTGACTTTGATTGTAAGTTTGTACCAAATGTCAGCACTATAGTGGCTCTATCGATGGATTTGTTAAGAGGCCATAGAGTCCTACAACAAGGAAACGGACCCTTTGGTCCAACCAGTCTATAGTCCCACTTGCCTGCTTCTGGTCCATATATCCCGCTAAACATTTTCTATTTATGTACTTATCCAAATAATGTATTTGTACCCACATTCCCCACTTCCTCTGGAAGTTCATTCCACATTTGAACCACCCTCCGGGTAAAAACGTTTCCCCATATTTTTAAATCTCTCACCTTAAAAATGTACCCCCTAGTCTTGAAATCCCCTATCATAAGGAAAAGATAACTACCATTATCTATTTATACCCTTCATTATTTTATAAATTTCTATAAGGTCACGTCTCAACCTCCTACTCTTCAATGAAAAAGTCCCAGCCTTTCCTTATAACTCAAGCCTTCCATACCTGGCAACATCCTGGTAAATCTCTCCTGAACCATCTCCAGCTTGATAATATCCTTCCTATAACTGGGTGACCAGAACGAGACACAATATTCCAGAAGAGACCTCCCCAACCTTCTGTACAACCACAATGAAATTTCCCAGCTCCTATACTCAGAGGACTGAGCAAAGGCAAGCATACTAAACACTTTTTTAACCACCCTGACTATATGTGTCGAAAATTCTACATAGCCATGGAGAAGGAGAGAAGCAGGCACAATGGGAGGATATTTAATTGGGGAAAAGGAAACTATGATGCTATCAGACATGAGTTGAGAAGCATGGACTGGGAGCAATTGTTCCATGGAAAGGGCATGTGGAGACTGTTCCTTAAACAAACAGTTGTTGCGAGTGATGCATAAATGTGTTCCTCTGAGACAGGCAAGAAGGGGTAAGATAAAGGAACCTTGGATGACGAAAGTGGAGGAGCTTCTCTTCAAAAGAAAGAAGGCAGCTTACATAAGATGGAGGAAGCGAGGGTCTTGCTCAGCTCGAGAGGATTACAGGCAGGCGAGGAAGGAGCTCAAAAATGGTCTGAGGAGAGCCAGGAGGGGGCACGAGAAAGGCTTGGCAGGAAGGATTAGGGAGAATCCAAAGGCATTTTACACTTATGTGAGGAATAAGAGAATGATCAAGGAAAGAGTAGGGCTGATCAGGGATAGCATAGAGAACTTGTATATAGATTCTGAGGAGGTAGGGGAAGCCCAAAATGAGTGTTTTGCTTCTGTCTTTACTAAAGAAAAGGACCTTGTAGTGAATGAAACCATTGAGGAGCGGGTAAGCATGCTGAATGGATAGAGATTGAGGAAGCTGGTGTGCTGTAAATTTTGACAAACATTAAGATTGACAAGTCGCCAGGGCCAGACCAGATTTGTCCTCGGCTGCTTTGGGAAGCGAGAAATGTGATTGCTTCGCCACTTGCAAAGATCTTTGCATCCTCTCTCTCCACTGGAGTCGTACCTGAGGACTGGAGGGAGGCAAATGTAAATCCTCTCTTCAAGAAAGGAAATAGGGAAATCCCCGGCAATTACAGGCCAGTAAGTCTCACGTCTGTCGTCTGCAAGGTGTTAGAAAGGATTCTGAGGGATAGGATTTATGACCATCTGGAAGAGCATGGCTTGATTAAATGCAGTCAGCACGGCTTTGTGAGGGGCAGGTCATGCCTCACATTGAGTTCTTTGAGAATGTGACTAGACAAGTTGATGAGGGTCGAGCTGTGGATGTGGTGTATATGGACTTCAGCAAGGCATTTGATAAGGTTCCCCATGGTAGGCTCATTCAGAAGGTCAGGAGGAATGGGATACAGGGAAATTTAGCTGTCTGGATCCAGAATTGGCTGGCCAACAGAAGACAGCGAGTGGTAGTAGAAGGAAAATATTCTGCCAGGAAGTCAGTGGTGTGTGGTGTTCCACAGGGCTCTGTCCTTGGGCCTCTACTGTTTGTAATTTTTATTAATGACTTAGATGAGGGGATTGAAGGATGGGTCAGCAAGTTTGCAGACGACACAAAGATTGGAGGTGTCGTTGACAGTATAGAGGGCTGTTGTAGGCTGCAGCGGGACATTGACAGGATGCAGAGATGGGCTGAGAGGTGGCAGATGGAGTTCAACCTGGATAAATGCGAGGTGATGCATTTTGGAAGGTCAAACTTGAAATTTGAATACAGGATTAATGACAAGATTCTTGGCAGTGTGGAGGAACAGAGGGATCTTGGTGTGCAGGTACATAGATCCCTTAAAATGGCCACCCAAGTGGACAGGGTTGTTGAGAAAGCATATGGTGTTTTGGCTTTCATTAACAGGGGGATTGAGTTTAAGAGCCATGAGATCTTGTTGCAGCTCTATAAAACTTTGGTTAGACCACAGTTGGAATACTGTGTCCAGTTCTGGTCGCCCTATTATAGGAAAGATGTGGATGCTTTGGAGATGGTTCAGAGGAGGTTTACCAGGATGCTGCCTGGACTGGAGGGCTTATCTTATGAAGAGAGGTTGACTGAGTTCGGAATTTTTTCATTGGAGTAAAGGAGGAGGAGAGGGGACCTAATGGAGGTATACAAGATAATGAGAGGCATAGATAGAGTCGATAGCCAGAGACTATTTCCCAGGGCAGAAATGGCTAACACCAGGGGTCATAGTTTTAAGCTGGTTGGAGGAAAGTATAGAGGGGATGTCAGAGGCGGGTTTTTACACAGAGAGTTGTGAGAGCATGGAATGTGTAGCCAGCAGCAATTGTGGAAGTGAGGTCATTGGGGACATTTAAGAGACTGCTGGACATGCATCTCGTCACAGAAATGTGCGGGTTCGTACATTAAGTTTACCTTACATGAGGATCAATGGTTGGCACAACATCGTGGGCTGAAGGGCCTGTTCTGTGCTGTACTGTTCTATGTTCTAATTCTATACCTGAACTCCTGGGTCTCTCTGTTCCATAATCCTGCCCAAGGCCCTGCCATTAATTGTATAAGCCTTACCTTGTTTATTGTTGCAAAAGAAAACTGAGGTCGTGTGGTCTTGGAAGTGCCAGGTGTCTTTTGAGAAGGTCAAAGCCATTTTAACCAATGAACTAATTTGAAGGATGGTGAGGAACAGGTTTAGTTTCAAATACTATGGAAATATCTAGAGGTTTTTTATAAGAGGTTATTAAAAGTTCACTGGACATTGTCGATTTGTTTTAGTGATGGCTTCTGGTGGCTCAGTGGTGAGCACTGCAGCCTCCCAGCACCAGGGACCCAGGTTTAATGTCTGCATTAGGCTACTGGGTATATGGATAGGAAGGGTTTAGAGGGATATGGGTTGGATGCTGGCAGGTGGGACTAGATTGGGTTGGGATATCTGATTGGCACGGACGGGTTGGACCGAAGGGTCTGTTTCCGTGCCGTACATCTCTATGACTCTACTGCCTGAAGTGCTGGATGTCTTGAAATGCATCAAGGTGAATAAATCCCCAGGACCCGAAGAGGTGTACCCTAGAACTCTGTGGGAAGCTAGGCAAGTGATTGCTGGGCCTCTTGCTGAGATATTTGTATCATTGATAGTCAGTGTGGGTTTCCTCTGGGTGCTCCGGTTTCTTCTCACAATCCAAAGATTAGATTAGATTAGATTACTTACAGTGTGGAAACAGGCCCTTCGGCCCAACAAGTCCACACTGACCCGCCGAAGCGCAACCCACCCATACATTTACCCCTTACCTAACACTACGGGCAATTTAGCATGGCCAATTCACCTGACCCGCACATCTTTGGACTGTGGGAGGAAACCGGAGCACCCGGAGGAAACCCACGCAGGCACGGGGAAAACGTGCAAACTCCACACAGTCATTCGCCTGAGTTGGGAATTGAACCCGGGTCTCAGGCGCTGTGAGGCAGCAGATGTGCAGGTCAGGTGAATTGGCCGTAGTGGTAGGTGTGTTAGTCAGGGGAAAGTATAGGGTAGGGAAATGGATCTGGGGAGGTTACTCTTCGGAGGGCCGGTTTGGACTTGTTGGGCCGAAGGGCCTGTTTCCATACTGTAGGTAATCTAATCTAAACTTCTGTAAATTACACAGTTGGTGATAGCTCGTTGCTTTGTTTTGACCACTGCTGCCGCTGCTTTACTTTTTGAATCGTGACTGACTTTTCATTTCTGAGAACCAAGCCCACGTGTTGAGTTCAGGGTGGGAAGTATTTATTTCCACAAATTGTACAGTGCAAAAAGAGGTCATTTGACCTATCATGTCTGCACCGGCTCTCCAATTCTTTTGCCTTCTCTTTCTCTGTTACCACATCTTCCCTCCTAATCTCTCTCACGAAATGGAGACAGCTAATAATTTCAGAATGAGATTGGATGTTCACTTGAAGAAAAATAACTTTCGAGGCTCCACGAATGCAACTAGAGAATGGGACTGTCTGGACTGTTTGTATGGGTGGGCCCAATGGCCGAATTGTCTCTTGTACTTTGACAATATATCTTTGGGCCTCTGCTTCACTGTAGCATCAGAGTAATGCATTGGTCTGTCACTGCAGCCCTCATTCAGAGTGCATCTGGCATGACCACTGCAATGAAGATCTATCACTGACTAATCAGTTTATAAGTCAGCCTATTAGGGATCCTGCAGATTTCTCACTGTACCAAGGGCATGTGAATGAAGCTGTCTAATGAGGTTGGGCTGAGCCAGGTTAAGTCTGACTGTTTCCTGAACTAGTTGCATCGATCAAACCATTCTGCTCAACCTACTGAACTACCTAACCTGCACACCTTTGGACCGTTGGAGGAAACTGGACCACCCAGAGGAAACCAAAAGAGACACATGAAAAATGTGTAAATTCCATACAGACTGTTGCCAGAGGCTAGAATTGAACCCAGGACCTTTGCACTCTTGAGCTAGCTGTGCTAACCACTGAGCCACGGTGCCTCCCCAAAGGCATCACAATTTTCATGAAAAAAAAAGGTTCTAACCATTTATGTGAAATTTGTGGCTCACTCATGCTACTGATGTATTTCTGAAGCAGTTAGCTGTGTTATCTGAAAATTCAACATTAAAAAAATGTGGAAATGTAAAACTGAGGTCAGTTATTGTTCATTGCACTGAGCGGGGAGAGGGCTGACAATTTTATTTTCTCCATGTTGCAATGGTTGATCTCAATGTGCACATTTCCTTTTTCCCTGTTCTTTCAGCCGCCTGCCATGGGAGGCTGGAGCCACACAAAGAGCAACGTGGAGTTATCTACAGCCCCTCCTGGCCCATGAATTATCCTCCATCTATGAATTGCAGCTGGTACATCCAGGGGGACTATGGAGACCTCATAACCATCAGGTACTGGGCCTGAGTTTTCAGTTTGACAGCGTGCTTTGCAGCAACTTGCCTTCCTGATTAGTAAGTAACTTGGTGAGCAGGACACTGTCCTCTCTCCCATTAGGTACACTTGCCAGTGTAGCACAGTTAGTGAGGGAGCTCCCAGATAGGTCCTTTTAGGATATGATTATGGTTGGTTTCACTGTAGGGTTCATGGGGTTGCTTCTGATCACCATTGACTAACTGAAATGTGCATTGTTTCATCGTTTGTGTGCAATACCATGGTGGGTATGGTTTTCGGTACATTCAGGGAAAAGATGCTTGAGTTAAGTCAGGAGGGTTAGCACAAAGAGGCAGTTAATCAGTCCAGTCTGAGTCGTGTTCAGTAAAGAGTCGTATTGGATTTGAAGTGTTAACTCTGTTTCTCTCTCTACAGATACTGTCAGGCTTGCTAAGTTTCTCCAGCATTCTCTGGATTTGTTTCAGATCTCCAGCATTATTATCATAGGTGGGGAATATCTGGTGCAGAGTGGGAGTTACTCAGTTGTGGGATTTATCCAGCATGAGGCTGACTTTCTTTCTCTCAATTTTCCAGCTTTCAGAATTTTGACCTAGAGAATTCTCACAAATGTACGGTGGACTGGCTGATGGTTGGACCAGCCCCAAAGCGAGAGGAATACAGAATGTGTGGCTCATACACCCCCCAACCCTTCATCTCCACCAGAGACCATGCGTGGATCTTCTTTCATTCCGATCCGACTAGCTCAGGGCGCTCTCGGGGATTCCGATTGTCCTATATCCGAGGTGTGCCTGATAAACCCACTGGTTGTATTGTGTTGGTGGGAGGATGACTGCTGATATAAGGGTTAATGGGTGGATTAAAAAGAAAGATTTCCACTTGTGAAAAAGCCCACGACAGGGGCCATAATTACAAGATATTCCGTAATAAAACTTTCCACACAGAGTGATTACCACATGGAAATTATGAACACAAGATGAGGTTAAGGTAAATATTGTTGCATTTTAGACAAGCTAGATAAACAGAAGGGAGAAAGCCATAGAAAAACATGCTAAGTGTGATGAAAACTCATTAATGGTTGGAAATTTGGGTTCTAAAGTGGAAGAAAATGTGAAGGATGACTTGTTTTCTTTTAAGAAGGTCAGAAAGTCACTTTGAGCAGAGGTAAACACAGCATTTCCAAGAAATTATGAATTTAGGTCAAGATCCAGGAAGGGATTTGTGCAGTCATTGATAAAATGTAGATCTATCAAAGCCAGGTCTCTGTCTAGGGTTGGAGTTATCCACTTTCCCCATGAACAGGATTGTTGAAATGAGGCTGGGAAGAAGGGAGGGCCTGTTCAGCAAGACTCACTTGTTCCTGTGCTGCACACTGTGTTGCTGCAGTGCCTGAGGTTGTGATCTTTTACTGTTCACACAGGGAGACTGACTCAGAGCAGCTGCAAGCCGGATGAATTCCTGTGTGGGAATGGGAAATGTATCCTGAGCACGTGGAGATGTAATGATATGGATGAATGTGGAGATAACTCTGATGAGCAGGATTGTCAGCTCCCTCCGACCATGCCACATACAAGCCAGTGTTCAACTAGAACTTTCCATTGCCTGGTTAATGATGTCCCCCAGTGCCTCTCGCTGAAAGTTCGGTGCGATGGCAGCGTGGATTGTGACCAGGGGACGGATGAGGAAAATTGTCCTGATACCAGCTGTGGCAAGAGAATGGGCAATTTCTATGGTTCGTTTGCTTCACCTGACTACTTCCGGTCGCAGCAAGACCGGGCACAGTCGGACTGTATGTGGGTGGTGGACACTCAGGACAGCAGGCACATTGTGCTGCAACTGAACCTACAGTTGGGCTACAATGATAAGGTGCATGTGTATGATGGAGCAAGCAGGCAGCAGGGCAGACTGCTTCAGGCATTGTCGTTCCGTAATAATCGGCACACTGTCACCATTGAGTCCTCACAAGGTCAAATCACCGTCTTCTACCATACTGACCCTGGCAGCACAGGCCATGGTTTCAATGCCACATACCAGGTGAAAGGCTACTGCCTTCCACAAGAGCACCCTTGTGGGAATGATGGGGGCTGTTTTGCAGACACTCAGCGCTGTGATGGTTGGTGGCACTGTCCGAATGGCAAGGATGAGGAGAACTGTGCTGCCTGCCAAAAGGATGAATATCCATGTGGGGGCACCAGTGGCATGTGCTACCCGCTGGCAGACCGCTGTAACAACCAGAAGAACTGCCCTGATGGCGCTGATGAGAAAAACTGCTTCTCCTGCCAGCCCGGGAATTTTCACTGTGGTACCAAGATCTGCATCTTTGAGCAGTGGCGATGTGATGGCCAGGAGGATTGCCAGGATGGCAGTGATGAGCAGAACTGCCTGGTGGTGGTGCCAAGGAAAGTGATCACAGCTGCCTTGATTGGAAGCCTGATATGTGGCCTCCTGCTGGTCATTGCCTTGGGCTGTGCTTTCAAGCTGTACTCCCTCAGGACCCGCGAATACAGGTACCATAGCCAGAGCTGTACATCTCCATCACAGTCACACACGCTGTTGGGTTTCAGTAAAAAATAAACTCAACAAAGTTTTAAATGAAGAATATTCACTATTACTAATTTGTAAGATTACGCTAGATCAGAGCAAGGGAGCTTTTACTACGAGGGCTGAGGGCCCTCATTATGATCTTTTTTCAAAATATCTGCTCCCACAACATGGATAAACTTTGTTGAAAAATCACTCTGCTCCCACTTGGTCCTGATTCACCAGCATGGTGCTACTCCAGGACTGACTGTCTGAGAGTGTGGCTGACCCTGCAACAGTGCAGCGTCCCCTCAGGGCTGACCCTCTGACAGTGCGGCGCTCCCTCAGCGCTGACCCTCCGACAGTGCGGCGCTCCCTCAGCGCTGACCCTCCGACAGTGCGGCGCCCCCTCAGCGCTGACCCTCCGACAGTGCGGCGCCCCCTCAGCGCTGACCCTCCGACAGTGCGGCGCCCCCTCAGCGCTGACCCTCCGACAGTGCGGCGCCCCCTCAGCGCTGACCCTCCGACAGTGCGGCGCCCCCTCAGCGCTGACCCTCCGACAGTGCGGCGCCCCCTCAGCGCTGACCCTCCGACAGTGCGGCGCCCCCTCAGCGCTGACCCTCCGACAGTGCGGCGCCCCCTCAGCGCTGACCCTCCGACAGTGCGGCGCCCCCTCAGCGCTGACCCTCCGACAGTGCGGCGCCCCCTCAGCGCTGACCCTCCGACAGTGCGGCGTCCCCTCAGCGCTGACCCTCCGACAGTGCGGCGCCCCCTCAGCGCTGACCGTCTGTCATGTAGTAACTGCATCATCAACTATGGTATCAGTTGGGATTATGTAGATCTGAGTTCGGTGTTTTTGAATTTATATTGTTCTGAACCACAATGTTTCCTTTTACAGATCAGGTTTCCTTTTTTGTTTTAGAGCTTTTGACACCCCCATGACCCGGCTGGAGGCAGACTTTGTGCAACGTGAGGCTCCCCCATCATATGGCCAGCTGATTGCCCAGGGACTCATCCCACCTGTCGATGACTTCCCTGTCTACAACCCAGCTCAGGTAACCCCTCAGCTCAACTAACTGTCAGCTCTTCAGGAAGGAAGGTAAAGCTCCGTGTTGTAGGGAGCGAATTCAGTTTCCTAGGATCCAGGATCTAGAAGGTACAGGTGGTGGAGGGGCAAGAGGAAGCTACCAATTCAGTTCAAGAGCAAGAGGGTACATTTGAGGAAGTGATGCCTGGGTGGCAGATGGGCTCGAACGGTTACTGGGTCAGTGTGAAGAAGCGCAATTAGCTCCTTGCAGTTGTTGGAAGTGAAGGTGGACGGGATAAGGGCGAGTGCTTTACAAAGATGTTATGTAACGGAAAACTGTAGTTTGGCCAATTATTTCATTTCAGGGTTATCCTAGAACAGTGAGTAGTTTCAACAAGGCGTGGGTCTCCATAATGCTTTCTGGGGTCTCTCCACATCGGCTGGGAGATGTCTAAACCAGTTGTCCACCATATCTGTTCAGGTTGCATGGAACCCAGAGGATTTATTTTAGTGATGTTGATTGAGAGATAAATGTTAGTGAAGACATTGGGGAAAGTAGAGCCACTAAATATCTTGCATTCACCCAGGAGGCTGAATGTCTCAGTTGAAAGACTAAGCTTGTGTGTGAAGCCTTGTCAGGGTGGGGATGTAAATAAGGGGTCTATGGAGCTGTCCTCCCTGATGGGTCATTACTCCGAATGGAGTGGGACTGTTTTGTATGTTCTGGAATCTGCAGGCTTCAGTGTCAATTGAAGATGCCAGGCCAGATTCTGTGAAGCTTCTAAGCTGTTTTTCTCTGTTTTCAGGCCTCTGTCCTGCAGAACTTACGCTCAGCTATGAGACGCCAAATTCGTCGCCACGCTACACGCAGGATGTCCTCTCGTGGACGCCTCAACAGGATTTGGAGCAGGTTCTTCCAGAGACCCAGGGGCTGGGGGCTTATACCTCTGCTCACCCCCACCTCTGCCTCAAATGCTCCATCTTGTCATCTGGGTCAGAGTGAGACAGTGCGGAACTGCCAACAAGAGGAGAGCCGGCGGAGCTGTGTGCAGCCTCGAGAGGAGCCTGACTCAGAGACAGATACAGAGACCGAGCGGCCAGTTGGTGAAACTTCGCGGATCACAACAGATGCCTTGATGTTAGAAAACTCAGTGCCAAAAGCGTCTTCGTCACCCAGCTCCGATAGTCAGACAGAGCTACAGACCCCGTGCTTGCTGCACTCTTCAAGCTCTGAGGAGACTTGTAGTGCTGACTTTGACTTTCCTCTCAGGCAGTCATCACGAAGCAGCTGTAGCAGAGGTGTGCGTATCCGCGACCCCCTGTCTGGCACTCTGGAGTGGAGCTTTAGCAGCCGCCGACACCGTTTTCGCCCTGGCTCTCGCACTGTGTCCATGAGGTCTGGGGGAGGCAGGGCCAGGAGCTCGATTACCATGAATATAACCGTGCTGGGGAGAAATTACTTCTCAGCAGAATCCGACCATCCCCAAGATCCCAGGCAGCAGGGTTTCACCTCGGTTCCTCCTACATGCAGGAGTCAGTGCTGCAGTTGCCCAGAATCTGTGATAGAAAGACCATGCTCCCTATCAATGCCTCACCACAAACACATCTGTGCAGAGAGCCCATCCCCAGACCCTTCCTTCCGGAACCCCTTCCGTCAGTCAGACTCCAGGAGTGATGAGCCAGCCCTGCTTGATTGCTAAGAACCATCCCCTTATCTCCACACTGATATTTTCAATGGGGAACGCTTTCTGATATTTTTATTGCTACAGTATTTTTAAAACCGTTGTTTCCCTCTCCAACAACCAAAAAAAAAGGAGAACCACATATCACTGAAGCTGCTTTTGAATGTAATGCGTTATCATGGGGATTGTGCTGGATTCAGCAGCAAGTCCTTAATTGGAACACCAGTTGCATTTACAATCACCTGACATTTGTTGTGTCGTCAATGTTATTTAAAGCATTTAGCCATTGTATGGTTTAATACGTGGCTGTAAATGTTGATGAGACTTTGAAATGTCCTATTTATACAGTCAAACCCATCATTCCTGAAGAGTGCCAATGAATCTCAGGAGTTGACATGAATACACAGCAATATGATTCTCACCACTGCAGATGGTATCTTGGTTTTGTTCTGTAATACCTGCTTCCAGGAAATAGTCAGAGGTTACTTCAGAATCTCCATGCAAAATTCCGGATGACCTCTCACCGTCATAACCATTCTAGACTATTAACAGACAGGTTTGAGGCGGTGATTTGTTGACGGACTGATTATTGCAACAGTCTTTAAGTTTCTGTTGAACCCTCTGGCTTCTCTATACATTTTATCTTAAGTTTATCTATCTGTTGCTTTCTGACTCTGTCTTTCTCTGCCTTCCCAGTCTGCATCTGTCTCTCTATAGTTTATTTCACTGGATTTGCTCTTCCCTGTCCTGTTTCCTCTCTGTCTGGAGTTTAACTGTAGTTTTCTTTCTCTCTCAATTCTCCAAACTCTTCCCTTCTGTCTTTTCATTCTCTCTCTCTTCTCGCTGCCCTCTCTTTCCTTCGTCTCTCCCTTGATACTTATTTTCTTTTTCTCCTCTGTCCCCTCTCTCTGCACTGTAAATTCCCTGTGTCCAGTGTGGGCCATTGACCACTCTTTATCTGTGGTTTCTCATTGTCACTGTTCAATTATTTTTGCTTCTTTTCCTTGTGATTATCCTTTGACTCAATGAAAACTTTGGGATAGAGCTGCTAAATGTGGAAACCAAGCAAAATATCGAATAGCAATCCTGTTTTATGATAGCTTGTACAAGAAGGGGAGCTCGGTTAAAACATGCGATGATGCAGGGGCCTAAAGTGTGTTCCTCAATGAAAGTGCCCACATGGAAACTGCTCCCTGGAATAAGTAATGTGCTGTCTGTGGGAGGGTAGGGATGGATCAAGATCTATTCTGTCATTGGATTACCAACTTGTACTGTGATTCAGGTCTACTTCCTGATGCTGAGATTTACACAAATGTCCACTGTACATTTCTACCAAAATGTTAGAGCTGTGCAGGCACATACCTTCACATTAAAATACTTTATCTTCAGTCAAGCTCCTATGAGCAATGTGCTCTGTGGGGTGAATGCATTGTCGTTTGGATTGAATTATGCAAGAATGTCACCATGTCAAATTGAATTATGAAAACAACTACTGATTGCATGGTTGATTCACTCCATGTAATGACAAGCTGTGTTTGGAAAGAGCAATTTCATCTTAAAAAAAAACTGTGTGCAGTCACGAGGGTCCATTTATTGCTGTACAGCAGCAGTCCTGGTAGGATGTCACTGTATAACACTGGGGTACAGTACAGGTGGGGACCGATCTGTCCCTGTATAACACTGGGGTACAATACAGGTGGGGACAGATCTGTCCCTGTATAACACTGGGGTACAGTACTGGTGGGGACAGATCTGTCCCTGTATAACACTGGGGTGCAGTACAGGTGGGGACTGGTCTGTCACTGTATAACACTGGGGTACAGTACTGGTGGGGTCAGGTCTGTTCCTGTGACACCTGGGTGCAGTACTGGTGGGGTCAGGTCTGTTCCTGTGACACCTGGGTGCAGTACTGGTGGGGACCGGTCTGTCAGTATATAACACTGGGGTGCAGTACTGGTGGGGACAGGTCTGTTCCTGTGACACCTGGGTGCAGTACTGGTGGGCACCGATCTGTCAGTATATAACACTAGGGTGCAGTACTGATGGGGACAGGTCTGTTCCTGTGACACCTGGGTGCAGTACTGGTGGGCACCGATCTGTCAGTATATAACACTAGGGTGCAGTACTGATGGGGACTGGTCTGACACTATAACACTGGGGGACAGTACTGGTGGAGACTGGTCACCATGTAACACTGGAGTATAGTTGTGGTGGGGTCTGGTCTGTCACTGTATAACACTGGGGTGCAGTACTGGTGGGGACAGGTCTGTCACTATATAACACGGGTACCGTACTGGTGGGGACAGGTTTTTCGCTGTATAATACTGGGGTACAGTACTGGTGGAGACTGGTCTGACACTATAACACTGGGGTGCACTACTGGTGGGGACTGGTCTGTCATCGTATAACACTGGGGGACAGCTCTGTCATTGTATATAACACTGGGTGAGGACAGGTCTGTCCTGTATAGCACTGGGGTACAGTACTGGTGGGGAACAGGTCTGTCCCTCTATAACACTGGGGTGCAGTACTGGTGGGGACAGGTCTGACACTGTATAACACTGGGCTACAGTACTGGTGGGGAACAGGTCTGTCCCTCTATAACACTGGGGTGCAGTACTGGTGGGGACTGGTCTGTCATCGTATAACACTGGGGACAGCTCTGTCATTGTATATAACACTGGGTGAGGACAGGTCTGTCCTGTATAGCACTGGGGTACAGTACTGGTGGGTGCAGGTCTGTCCCTGTGTGACACTGATGTATAGTGCTGGTGGGTACAGGTCTGTCACTGTATGTAACAGTGGGGTACAGTAATGATAGGGACAGATATGTCCCTGTATAACTGGGGTACAGTACTGGTGGGGACTGGTCTGACCCTGTATAACACTGGGGGATAGTACTGGTGGGGAAAGGTCTGTCCCTGTGACACTGGGGTGCAGTCATGGTGGGGACAGATCTGTCAGTGTATAACACTGGGGTACAGTACTGGTGGGGACAGGTCTGACACTGTATAACACTGGGGTGCAGTACTGGTGGGGACTGGTCTGACACTGTATAACACTGGGGTACAGTACTGGTGGGGAACAGGTCTGTCCCTCTATAACACTGGGGTGCAGTACTGGTGGGGACAGGTCTGTCACTGTATAACACTGGGGTACAGTACTGGTGGGGACAGGTCTGACACTGTATAACAGTGGGGTACAGTACTGGTGGGGAACAGGTCTGTCGATGTATAATACTGGGGTGCAGTACTGGTGGGGACAGGTCAGTCAGTGTATAACACTGGGGTTCAGTACTGGTGGGGACAGGTCTAACACTGTATAACACTGGGGTACAGTACTGGTGGGGAACAGGTCTGTCGATGTATAACACTGGGGTGCAGTACTGGTGGGGACAGGTCAGTCAGTGTATAACACTGGGGTACAGTACTGGTGGGGAACAGGTCTGTCCCTCTATAACACTGGGGTGCAGTACTGGTGGGGACAGGTCTGTCACTGTATAACAGTGGGGTACAGTACTGGTGGGGAACAGGTCTGTCCCTCTATAACACGGGTGCAGTACTGGTGGGGACAGGTCTGTCACTGTATAACACTGGGGTACAGTACTGGTGGGGACAGGTCTGTCACTGTATAACACTGGGGTACAGTACTGGTGGGGACAGGTCTGACACTGTATAACACTGGGGTACAGTACTGGTGGGGACAGGTCAGTCAGTGTATAACACTGGGGTACAGTACTGGTGGGGACAGGTCTGACACTGTATAACAGTGAAGTACAGTACTGGTGGGGACAGGTCTGACACTGTATAACGGGGGGTACAGTACTGGTGGGGAACAGGTCTGTCGATGTATAACACTGGGGTACAGTACTGGTGGGGAACAGGTCTGTCGATGTATAACAGTGGGGTACAGTACTGGTGGGGACAGGTCTGTCACTGTATAACAGTGGGGTACAGTGGTGGGGAACAGGTCTGTCGCTGTATAACACTGGGGTGCAGTACTGGTGGGGATAGGTTGGGGTACAGTACTGGTAGGGACTGGTCTGTCACCATGTGACACCAAGGTACAGTACTAGTCTCTCTCTGTATAACACGGGTGCAGTACTGGTGGGGACAAGTCTGTACCTGTGAGACACTAGGGTCCAGTACTGGTGGGGACCGGTCTGTCACCGTATAACATTGGGGTATAGTACTGTCTGTCACCATGTAACACTGGGGTGCAGTACTGGTGCAGACAGGTCTGTCACTGTATAACACCGGGGTACAGTACTGGTGGGGGCAGGTCTGTCACTGTATTACACGGGTGCAGTACTGGTGGGTCCAGGTCTGTCACTGTATAACACTGGGGTATAGTACTGTCTGTCACCGTATAACACTGGGGTGCAGACAGGTCTGTCACCGTATAACACTGGGGTGCAGTACTGTTGGAGAGAGGTCTGATGCCGTATAACACTGTGGTATAGTACTGGTGTGGACAGATATGTCCCTGTATAACAGTGGGATACAGAACTGATGGGGACAGGTCTGTCCCTCTATAACACTGGGATACAGTACTGGTGGGGACAGGTCTGACACTGTATAACACTGGGGTGCAGTACTGGTGGGGACTGGTCTGACACTGTATAACACTGGGGTACAGTACTGGTGGGGACAGGTCTGTCACTGTATAACACTGGGGTACAGTACTGGTGGGGACAGGTCTGACACTGTATAACAGTGGGGTACAGTACTGGTGGGGAACAGGTCTGTCGATGTATAACACTGGGGTGCAGTACTGGTGGGGACAGGTCAGTCAGTGTATAACACTGGGGTTCAGTACTGGTGGGGACAGGTCTAACACTGTATAACACTGGGGTACAGTACTGGTGGGGAACAGGTCTGTCGATGTATAACACTGGGGTGCAGTACTGGTGGGGAACAGGTCTGTCGATGTATAACACTGGGGTGCAGTACTGATGGGGACAGGTCAGTCAGTGTATAACACTGGGGTGCAGTACTGGTGGGGACAGGTCTGACACTGTATAACACTGGGGTACAGAACTGGTGGGGACTGGTCTGACACTGTATAACACTGGGGTACAGTACTGGTGGGGACAGGTCTGTCACTGTATAACACTGGGGTACAGTACTGGTGGGGACAGGTCTGACACTGTATAACAGTGGGGTACAGTACTGGTGGGGAACAGGTCTGTCGATGTATAACACTGGGGTGCAGTACTGGTGGGGACAGGTCAGTCAGTGTATAACACTGGGGTTCAGTACTGGTGGGGACAGGTCTAACACTGTATAACACTGGGGTACAGTACTGGTGGGGAACAGGTCTGTCGATGTATAACACTGGGGTGCAGTACTGGTGGGGAACAGGTCTGTCGATGTATAACACTGGGGTGCAGTACTGGTGGGGACAGGTCAGTCAGTGTATAACACTGGGGTGCAGTACTGGTGGGGACAGGTCTGACACTGTATAACACTGGGGTACAGAACTGGTGGGGACAGGTCTGACACTGTATAACACTGGGGTGCAGTACTGGTGGGGACAGGTCTGACACTGTATAACACTGGGGTACAGTACTGGTGGGGACAGGTCTGTCACTGTATAACACTGGAGTATAGTTGTGGTGGGGTCTGGTCTGTCACTGTATAACACTGGGGTGCAGTACTGGTGGGGACAGGTCTGTCACTATATAACACGGGTACCGTACTGGTGGGGACAGGTTTTTCGCTGTATAATACTGGGGTACAGTACTGGTGGAGACTGGTCTGACACTATAACACTGGGGTGCACTACTGGTGGGGACTGGTCTGTCATCGTATAACACTGGGGGACAGCTCTGTCATTGTATATAACACTGGGTGAGGACAGGTCTGTCCTGTATAGCACTGGGGTACAGTACTGGTGGGTGCAGGTCTGTCCCTGTGTGACACTGATGTATAGTGCTGGTGGGTACAGGTCTGTCACTGTATGTAACAGTGGGGTACAGTAATGATAGGGACAGATATGTCCCTGTATAACTGGGGTACAGTACTGGTGGGGACTGGTCTGACCCTGTATAACACTGGGGGATAGTACTGGTGGGGAAAGGTCTGTCCCTGTGACACTGGGGTGCAGTCATGGTGGGGACAGATCTGTCAGTGTATAACACTGGGGTACAGTACTGGTGGGGACAGGTCTGACACTGTATAACACTGGGGTGCAGTACTGGTGGGGACTGGTCTGACACTGTATAACACTGGGGTACAGTACTGGTGGGGAACAGGTCTGTCCCTCTATAACACTGGGGTGCATTACTGGTGGGGACAGGTCTGTCACTGTATAACACTGGGGTACAGTACTGGTGGGGACAGGTCTGACACTGTATAACAGTGGGGTACAGTACTGGTGGGGAACAGGTCTGTCGATGTATAATACTGGGGTGCAGTACTAGTGGGGACAGGTCAGTCAGTGTATAACACTGGGGTACAGTACTGGTGGGGACAGGTCTGACACTGTATAACAGTGGGGTACAGTACTGGTGGGGAACAGGTCTGTCGATGTATACTAGTGGGGACAGGTCAGTCAGTGTATAACACTGGGGTACAGTACTGGTGGGGAACAGGTCTGTCGGTGTATAACACTGGGGTGCAGTACTGGTGGGGACAGGTCAGTCAGTGTATAACACTGGGGTACAGTACTGGTGGGGACAGGTCTAACACTGTATAACACTGGGGTACAGTACTGGTGGGGACAGGTCTGACACTGTATAACACTGGGGTACAGTACTGGTTGGGGACAGGTCTGACACTGTATAACACTGGGGTACAGTACTGGTGGGGAACAGGTCTGTCGATGTATAACACTGGGGTGCAGTACTGGTGGGGACAGGTCTGTCACTGTATAACACTGGGGTGCAGTACTGGTGGGGACAGGTCTGTCACTGTATAACACTGGGGTACAGTACTGGTGGGGACAGGTCTGTCACTGTATAACACTGGGGTACAGTACTGATGGGGACAGGTCTGACACTGTATAACAGTGGGGTACAGTACTGGTGGGGAACAGGTCTGTCGATGTATAACACTGGGGTGCAGTACTAGTGGGGACAGGTCAGTCAGTGTATAACACTGGGGTACAGTACTGGTGGGGACAGGTCTAACACTGTATAACAGTGGGGTACAGTACTGGTGGGGAACAGGTCTGTCGATGTATAACACTGGGGTGCAGTACTGGTGGGGACAGGTCAGTCAGTGTATAACACTGGGGTACAGTACTGGTGGGGAACAGGTCTGTCGATGTATAACACTGGTGTGCAGTACTAGTGGGGACAGGTCAGTCACTGTATAACACTGGGGTACAGTACTGGTGGGGACAGGTCTGACACTGTATAACACTGGGGTACAGTACTGGTGGGGAAAGGTCAGTCAGTGTATAACACTGGGGTACAATACTGGTGGGGACAGGTCTGACACTGTATAACAGTGGGGTACAGTACTGGTGGGGACAGGTCTGACACTGTATAACAGTGGGGTACAGTACTGGTGGGGAACAGGTCTGTCGATGTATAACACTGGGGTACAGTACTGGTGGGGAACAGGTCTGTCGATGTATAACACTGGGGTACAGTACTGGTGGGGAACAGGTCTGTCGATGTATAACAGTGGGGTACAGTACTGGTGGGGACAGGTCTGTCACTGTATAACAGTGGGGTACAGTGCTGGTGGGGATAGGTTGGGGTACAGTACTGGTGGGGACTGGTCTGTCACCATGTGACACCAAGGTACAGTACTAGTCTCTCTCTGTATAACACGGGTGCAGTACTGGTGGGGACAAGTCTGTACCTGTGAGACACTAGGGTCCAGTACTGGTGGGGACCGGTCTGTCACCGTATAACATTGGGGTATAGTACTGTCTGTCACCATATAACACTGGGGTGCAGTACTGGTGCAGACAGGTCTGTCACCGTATAACACCGGGGTACAGTACTGGTGGGGACAGATCTGTCACTGTATAACACGGGTGCAGTACTGGTGGGTCCAGGTCTGTCACTGTATAACACTGGGGTATAGTACTGTCTGTCACCGTATAACACTGGGGTGCAGTACTGGTGCAGACAGGTCTGTCACCGTATAACACTGGGGTGCAGTACTGTTGGAGAGAGGTCTGATGCCGTATAACACTGTAGTACAGTACTGGTGTGGACAGATATGTCCCTGTATAACAGTGGGGTACAGAACTGATGGGGACAGGTCTGTTACTGTATAACACTGGGATACAGTACTGGTGGGGACAGGTCTGTTACTGTATAACACTGGGATACAGTACTGGTGGGGACAGGTCTGTCACTCTAAGACTTGGGTATTGTATTGGTGGGGATGGGGGTGTTCCTGTATAAAATTAGGGTACTGTTCTGGTGGGTAAGTATGACTCTATTTAATAGTGGGCTGCAGTAGTGCTGAAGGCAGTTGTGTGTCTGTATAAGTGTGGCACTCCCTGTGCACTGACCCTTTGACAGAATGGCATACCCTCTGTAATACACTGCACGTGTCAGGCTGGATCTTGTGCTGAAATCACTAAAATAATACTTGAATCCACAAATCTTTCTGTCGTTTTGATGTGGAGACTCCTGTTGAGCCTAACTGGTGTCGGAGCAGGGTGAAGGGCTAGCTGTGTGAGTGGCACTTGTGGAGAATGCAGTTATGTTTCACCCTTGGTTGTAAATTTGCGATTTCTCAATTGTTCAATACATGTGGACTTTTCCGGAACTTTTCACAAAAGGAGACATGGTGCGCCTTGAGTGTAACAGGTTCATTAAAATTCATTTTAAAAATCCATGTTGTTATGAGGAAAGGAATAAACTTCATGAACAAAAATGGAAGCACTTCAAGGTGTCAAATCAAAAGCTGTCCTCAAAGTCACGCTGCTTCATGATTAGTGTCAATCCTGCCCACCCCCTGGTGAAAGGAGCTGATGGCTCTGGTTGTTTGGGGCATCAGCATTTCATTCTGAGCCTGTTCCTCGTCCTTGGCACAATCAGCAGGGCGTAGTGTAAGGACAGGGGCATGAACTGAGGACAGAAGTCTGCCAGTATGATCATGAAGCCTGTTCTTCCTGCCCTTCCAACCCGGTATTTTTTGGGAATTCCTCATGAGAGAAATTCCCACTGGCCGTAATGCTGGGAAGAGCTGGATTCAGGAACACTACGTGTGGCAAAACGACACCAGCTGGCAGCCTTTGGGCTAAATACAGATCAGGGCTGGCACTGCAGCCTTAGTAGATAATCCGGATCACTGGCTCAGAGTGAATGCGGTTCGCTGGGTTAGAGATAGTCCCCCACCCAGTGAACAGACTCTGGTTTGCTGGGTCAGGGATAATCCGGGTACCCAGCTTAAAGTGAGTCCGGAATGCCGGCTCAGAGTGTGTTTGGATCGCTGGGTCAGGGCTAATTTGAATCGCTGGCTCAGAGCGAGTCCAGATCGTTGGGTCAGGGTTAGTCCGCATCACTGATTCAGAGTGAATCTGGTTCGCTGGGTCAGGGGTAATCCAGATTAGCAGCTCAGAGTGAGTCCTGATCACCAGGTCAGGGATAGTTCAGATCACTGGGTCAGGGATAATCCAGATCGCCGGCTCAGAGTGAGTCAGATCACTGGGTCAGGGATAATCCAGATCACTGGGTCAGAGTGAGTCAGATCATTGGATCAGGGATAATCCAGATTGCTTCGTCAGAGCTAATGTAGATTACTTGATGATGGCTGATCTGGATCACTCGGTCAGAGTTTATCTGCATTACTAGGTCAGAGCTAATCTGAATTATTGGATCGGGGGCTAATCTGGATTACTTGGGTTAGGGCTGGTAATGTGAGAGCTCCCACGATGAGAGACCACAAAGGTGGAGATGATATAGAATAAACAGCCATGAGCACTGGAGTGTTTAGAGGGTCAGGGGAAGTTGGGGGTAGAGACTAGGATACATGGAGAATTAACATACAGTTAATTAACAGTGCACCAAGTTTGTATATTCCTGGTTACTGACACTGGAAAGGTAGCTGAGTTTGAACTGAATTGGTTACTCCATAAGGTGAACAGTAATTGAAGCTCCGATCAGGTCCGTCACTCAGGCAGAGGGCAGATTGTATCGATCCCAATCCCAGTCAGTCGGATCTGCTCCATTTGGGATCATGCTCCAGCTTTCTTCAGGTGGTTAGATAGACTTTCCATAAGATCTACTGAACTCTATCACTTTATCCAAAACAGAAAATATCAGAACTTCTCCCTTTGCCAGACTTTTTTTTTTCTTTTTGTTTTTTTTGGCAAAACCTTTCCCACTCTCCTCGTTGGTCACAGCTTGGTGAACAGTGGTTGGTACAGTTCTGAGGCACAGTCAAAGCTCAGGATGAGCTACACATCCCGGCATTTTCTGTTTGTGTTCAAGGTGGGAGGCTGGCCATTCTCTTCTGGAGTCTCCTCTTGTGGGAAAACCACAAAACAGAATTTCTGTCCATAATGCGTAACAGATTCTGAAAGAGAAGAGGACATCAGCTGGGTGGCTGTATAGTAAATAGGAACAGTTCCATACTCTCCTGCCTAAAGAAACTACCTGTCCGTATCCACCATGAGACTTCTACACATCTCAGGGGTTTTCTAAATTCTACCTCTCCTCAAAGGATAGCCCTCACTATCCCTGAAAGTGGTGGAGCAATCGGTACAGCATTCCTCAAAGACCAAACGGTGAGGACTGAAACTGCGCAGAGTTTTCCAGGCATGGTTTATACAAAATCCTACTTAGTTAGAGCACAACTCCTCAGAATAAAAGCCAACTGTGTTCAAGGTCATGGGTGTACACGGGAAGAACTGGGAGGCTGACCATTTCTCATCAGCATGGGTCAAATATCAGACTGAGTTGGACCACAGCTTTTGTAGAAATCTTCCATTATTTCCCCGTTCCTGTTATTGCCTTAATGAAGGATTTGGTTTGGGTGGGTAGGGAATCCGCATTATCTGATGGGGACTAATGCAGTACAAGGGGCTGGGGAAGGGAATGAAACCAAGGCACTTCACTCACTGATACAAGGGGCAACAGGAAACCTTTCAGTCACACAAGCCTGTTCCCTCATTGAATTAGACTGTAGTAGCTATGCACCTTCCTGACTTGCCTTAGCTCCATTTCCCTTATTCTATAAAAATCAGTCAAAAAGAAGAGAAAAACACTGTGGATGCTGGAAATCTGCAATAAAAACACGAAAAGGAGAAATCTATCAATCTCAAAATTTCAATTAAATTCAGCCCGTCCTATCAGTGGATCCTTAAATTCCTTTCTCTCACTTATTTAGCCAGCTTCCCCCTAAATACAATGTGTACTTATCCCCTCAACAACTTCCGGTTCTCTCTGTGTTTCTCTTGAATTCCTGATTGGAAATATTACTAACTGTTGCACATTTATATATTTATGGTTCTAGTACTGGTTGCAAGTGGAAACATCCTGTCTGCATCTACATCACAAAACTCTTCATCATCATAAAGACATTTATGAAATCATCTCTCATTTCCAGAATGAAAGAGCCTATATGTTGAATTGAAAGGAGGAAAAATCATTCCTGACAGGTAGAGCCTCTCCGTTCAGCTATCATTCAGTTTTTATTGCACCTGTTTCAAGTTCATTCATGGGACATTGGTGTCTCTGGTTAGACCAGTCATTATTGCCCAGAGGGCATTCAGAAGCAACACGTTGCTGTGGGTCTGGAGTTACATGTCGGCCAGACCAGGGGAGGCAGATGCCTTTTGGGTTACCAGCCCAGTGACATTACCATTACTCCACTGCCATTGTATTCAGGGCTGGTCATACTATACAAACCAGGTCATAGTTTCAAATTGATTAAGGATTGGTTATAAAAAGAGAATGGAAAATAGCGTAGGGCAGTCGACGTGGTATACTTGGACTTCGGTAAAGCCTTTGAAAATGCAGAGACGTGATTGAGGGTGATTTAGCAGTTTGGATTAGAAACTGGCTTTCTGTAAGAAGACAGCAAGTGATGGTTGATGGAAAATATTCACCTGGAGTCCGGTTACTAGTGGTGTGCCACAAGGATCTGTTTTGGGACCCACTGCTGTTTGTCATTTTTATAAATGACTTAGACGCAGGCATAGGTGGATGGGCTAGTAAATTTGCAGGTGACACTAAAGTCGGTGGAGTAGGGGACAGTGTGGAAGAATGTTACAGGTTGCAGGGGGACTTGGATAAACTGCAGAATTGGGCTGAGAGGTGGCAAATGGAGTTCAATGCAGCTAAATGTGAGGTGATTCACTTTGGGAAGAATAACAGGAAGGCAGAGTACTGGGTCAATGGAAAGATTGTTGGTAGTGTGGATGTGCAGAAGGACCTTGGAGGTCAGATGCATAGATCCCTGAAAGTTGCCACCCAGGTGGATAGTGCTGTGAGGGATTGAGTTCTGGAACCGCAATATCATGCTGCAACTATACAAAACGCTGGTGTGGCTACACATGGAATATTGTGTACAGTTCTGGTCACCCCATTACAGGAAGGATGTGGAAGCATTGGAAAAGGTGCAGAGGAGATTTACCCGGATGTTGCCTGGTCTGGAGGGAAGGTCTTATGAGGAAAGGCTGAGAGACTTGGGTCTGTTCTCATCGAAAAGAAGGCGGCTAAGGGGGGATTTGATAGAGACATATAAGATGGTCAGAGGATTAGATAGGGTAGACAGTGAGAGTCTTTTTCCTAGGATGCTGACGTCAGCGTTTTTGAGGGGGCATAACTACAGATTGGGGGGGTGATAAGAGTTAAGACAGATGTCAGAGTGCCCTACCTGCCAATGTAGTTAACTCAGCCACATTAGGGAGATTTAAATAATAGTTACATAAGTTCATGGATGATTTTGGGATAGTGTAGGGGGGTGAGCTGAGAAAAGTCCACAGGTCAGTGCAATATCGAGGGCCGAAGGGCCTGTTCTGCATTGGATTGTTCTATGTTCTAATATGAACAAAAGGGTCATTTACATGTTTGAGGCTGTGATGAGTGAGGTCACAGCAAGGATCAGTGCTAGGACCTCCGTGCTGTTGTAGTCCAGGTGTGAACTAAAGCCAGACTGATCCCTGCACCTGGGAAATGCTTTTTATTTAACATGAAGTATTCTCACCCAAGCTGATTTAAAGCCTTTCTGCCACTGATAACATACATCATAATTTCTCTCACTCTCCAGTTTTACCAACATCTACAAACTGACTAAGGTTCCAGTTCACATAATTTTCTGCTCCAGTCTCACCAATCACATCATTGAAATACTTTGGCTTCTTGCTCCATTGGATTCCAAGCAGATAAACGGGAACACCGGTCAATATGATGATGAGGGCAGTGCCACACACCACAGGCTCAGAGTAGAAACTGAAGACCAACAGGAAGGCCCAAAACAGCAGGTAAGCAACTGGGAACAGAAGGTTTACCTACAGCAAGAAGAACACAGACTGAAGTCAGTACAGAGGGTCACTGCAGCTTAACAGAGCGAGAGAGAGCTTTGTGGAGTCAGACGATAATATGTTTATACAGTGCTGGCCCAAGATACACTTTGGTATTGAGCCATATCAGGAGGTGTTAGGGCAGGACCTGGAAAGGAGATACTGTGGGCTTTAAGGGAGAGGATGGGGAACTAGGAAGGAACTGCAGAGCTCAGAACCTCACACACTTTGGGGTGGGACAGTAGAGACTGGGAACGTTCAAGAATTAGACAAGTTCAGAGAATTCAGCAATTGGTGAGGCTGGAGGAGGTAGCAGATGGGAGAGGGTTAGGTCCATGTTTAGTGTTAAACTCCAGATGTTGCTACACTGCAGGCTCACTGTAGCTCTGTGGGTAAACTAAACTGAACGTTCAAATACAGGATAGGAACATTTTGGACAAGCTTAAGTGTATGGGATTAGTTTGGGGGTTGATACAGGGCTATGAGAAGGAACAGAGCAGTGGGATTAGTTCAGGATTTGATACTGGGCTGGGGGAAAGTGGGGCAATGGGATTAAATTTGGAATTTGATACAGGACTATGGGGAGCAGTTGTGGATTTCTGGCATGCAGAGGGATCTTGGTGTCCTGGTGTGTGAATCAGGTTGAATGTCAGCACAGGATAGGAATGTGCAGTTATCAGATCAGTTGTGATCGTATTGAATGGGTGTAGCATGCGGGCCTACTCCTGCTCTTTAGTTCATGCATTTGTGAGTGTTAGCTACACAGTGAGGCACAGAGCCAGCACCAGCAGTAGATCCAAACTTTCATGGAGAATTGTCTTCACTCAGATTTTCCTCTTTGATCAGTTAGCCCCTGGGAAACTAACACAGGATGGGCTGAATGGCCTCAGTTGTGCTGTGGCTGGAGCTGGGCTGAACAGGTAGGTTGGCAGGTTTAGTGTGCTGGAAAAGAACATGTTAGAAACTGAGGCAGGAGACACAATTCTGATCCAGTGAGATACTGGGAGATGACGGGGTGGGGCAGAAAGATGAGAGAGAAAGAAAAATGAATGAGAATCGAGAGGTGTGAAGTGGAAAATACCAGAGCACATGTCCCTCACCTACCTTAATGGGTCGAGAAATGTTGGGCTTTCTCCAGCGAAGGATGAGAAGTGCAGTCACAGTAACCCCATAACACAAATAGTTAATGAACACCACATAATTGATGAGAGTGTAAATATCCGCAATGATCAGCATCAACAAGGAAGTGGCACACTATAGGGTTAATCAGAGAAACAATATGAACACCAGAGATAGACTAGACACTATAGACCCAGTCCTGCAGCACTGACCCTGCGACAGCGCAGCACTCCTTCAGCACTGACCCTCCGACAGTGCGGCACTCCCTCAGCACTGACCATCCGACAGTGCGGTGCTCCCTCAGCACTGACCCTCCGATAGCGCGGCACTTCCTCAGCACTGACCCTCCGACAGTGCGGCACTCCCTCAGCGCTGACCCTCCGACAGTGCCATGTCCCCTTAGTATTGACCCTCCAACAGTTTGGCGCTCCTCCAGCACTGACCCTCCGACAATGCGGCGCTCCCTCAGCACTGACCCTCCGACAGTGCGACGCTCCCTCAGCACTGACCTTCCGACAGTGCGGCGCTCCCTCAGCACTGACCTTCCGACAGTGCGGCGCTCCCTCAGCACTGACCCTCTGACAGTGCCATGTCCCCTTAGTATTGACCCTCCGACAGTGTGGCGCTCCTCCAGCTCTGACCCTCTGACAGTGCGGCACTCCCTCAGCACTGACTCTCTGACAGTGCGGCACTTCCTCAGCACTGACCCTCCGACAGTGCGGCACTGCCTCAGCACTGACCCTCCTACATTGCAGTGCTCCAACAGTGCAGCCCTCCTTCAGTACTGACCCTCCGACAGTCTGGTACTCCCTCAGCACTGACCATGCGACAGTGCGGCGCTCCCTCAGCACTGACCCTCCGACAGTGCGGCGCTCCCTCAGCACTGACCCTCTGACAGTGCGGCATTCCCTCAACACTGACCCTCTGACAGTGCGGTGCTATGTCAGTGTTAGTGTATTTGCCTGAATTATCAGCTTGTGTCAGTCTTTCGATCGCAATCCTTGACTCTGAGCAAACAGCACAACGTACTGACCTACACCTGAAAGTTTGCTTGTGATCTGAGGGTGCTGTGGGTTATTGTGTTTGTCAGCTTGAGTCTGACAGGGTTTGGGTACAGTTGGAGGTTTAGATTTGCCTGTTGCTGAGGAACATGATCCTTACCGAGCAGAGAAGAGCTGGGATGGGAGTGCAGCGTTTCATGTGAATCATTGCGAGCAGGCTTGGTAAGTGACCCTCACGGGCCCCTGCGTAACACAGTCTGAAAAACAAAACCCCAGTCAAACACAGGACAGGAATAGTACAGGGTTAGGTACAGAGTAAAGCTCCCTCTACACTGTCCCCTATCAAACACTCCCAGGAAAGGAATTGTACAGGGTTAAATACACAGAAAAGCTTCCTCTACACTGTTCCCATCGAACACTCCCAAGACGCTTATGAAAGATATAAAGTAGCCCATTTGATTGGCACCACATCTACAGGCATCCACTCCACAGGCATCCACTCCCTCCACCCCAACACTCAGTAGCAGCGGTGTGTGTACTATCTACAAGATGCACTGCAGAAATTCACCAAAGATCCTCAGACAGCATCTTCCAAACGCACCACCACTTTAAGTCAAAAAGTGTGGTGCTGGAAAAGCATCCAAAGAGCAGGAGAGTCAACGTTTCCAGAATAAGCTCTTCACTACAACTACCTGAGCTCTGAAATATTCATACTTGTATTTAAAGAAAGCAGGAAGTTGGGATTTGGGCTCAGTACAAGAATAAGGAGGTTGGGCAACACTTATACAGGGTGATGGTGAGAGCACCCCTGAAATACTGTCCGCATTGAAGGGATGATTGGAGGGGAGACAGTGAAGCTTCTGGAATGTAGAAGAGGGAGGAGTGATCTCATTGAGACCTACAAGGTTCTGACAGGGTTTAAAGGTCAGAACTGAGTGGCTCAGTGTACCCAGGAGGTCCCAGATATTGGGCTGATCATTTCAGACTGACAGGAGGAGAGCTGTCTTCCCTCAGTGCACCGTGAATGTTTGTAATGCTCTGTCCCAGGCAGTTGTGGATGCTGCATCACTGAATATTTTTAAGGCTGCAATCTTGGGGAATCGTGAGATGACGGGAGAGGACGGGAAAGTGGAACTGAAGGCTCGGATCAGCCTGGATTGTACTGAGAGGAGAGGTGATGGCCTAGGGGTATTATCTCTAAGTTATGAACCCAGCAACTTGCTAATGTTCAGGAAACCTGGCTTCAATTCAATAAATATCTAGAATTAAGAGTCGAATGATGACCGTGAATCCATTGCTGAGTATTAGGAAAAGCCCACCTGGTTCACTGATCACCTTTAGGGAAGGAAACTGCCCCCATGACCTGGTATGGCTGATGTGTGGCTCCACAGCCACATCAAATGGGGTTGGCTCTTAGCTGTAAGGGGATGGACAATAAATGCTGGCCATTATTGGTGCCCAGCTCCTGTGAATTAACAAAGTAAAATGGTGGAGCAGACTCGAAGAGCCAAATGGCTTATTCCTGCTCCGATTTGCTCTGTGTAGGAAGGTGGAGGCAGTGACTGTGGAGGGGTGAGTATACATGGCAACCCTGTTCTAAGCTGCCATTGAGCTGGCCAAGTTGGATATAATCCAGGAGATCGTGTCGCCTGACCCCACCTTGTTCCTATTCTCCTGCCATTGGTCTATCCTCATACCTGAGCTGAAAATGTGTTGCTGGAAAAGCGCAGGAGGTCAGGCAGCATCCAAGGAGCAGGAAATTCAATGTTTCGGGCATAAGCCCTTCATCAGGAATGAAGAAGGGCTTATGCCCGTAACGTCGAATTTCCTGTTCCTTGGATGCTGCCTGACCTCCTGCGCTTTTCCAGCAACACATTTTCAGCTCTGATCTCCAGCATCTGCAGACCTCACTTTCTCCTATTCTCATACCGCCCAGTGTTCCACCAGCCACTGTCATTGAATTGGATGATAAGAAGTTTGTATTTTGCCCATCAAATGGATGGTCTTTGTCAGGATGTAAAAGCTCAGAGGCACAGACGCCTCAGTAACCCACAGCACCATTTCCCCTCAGCACCCTCATCCCAGTAACCAGCCAGAAACTCCGCTTCAGAACAGGCCTGGGCTTGGGAACCCAGGAGCCAGCACCGGGTCCGGACTGGAGAGACCTGGAGGAGGTGAATAGGTATCCGTTGATTCCTCCAAAGGTTGACAGAGCAACAGAGAATGGCATGATCCACGGCATCGATCCCAACAGTTTCTCACCAAAGGTCTGGCAGAACAAAAAGAAGGTTTATATAGCAACTTTCACAGCCCCAGGGATGTCCCAGAATGTATCACAACCAATTGAACAGTTTGTTGAAATGTAACCATTGAGAAAGAAAACTGTTGCTGCACACTTTGTAAAGAAGGATCCTGACCCTCTTGGCAAGCATTGTGCCAAGGACTGTTTATACAAGCAATGAAGCTTAGGTTGCACATAGACCATAGTGGGCAGCACGGTGGCACAGTGGTTAATTCCCGCCTCAGGTGACTGACTGTGTGGAGTTTGTACATTCTCCCTGCGTGGGTTTCCTCCGGGTGCTCCGGTTTCCTCCCACAGTCCAAAGATGTGCGAGTAGGTGAATTGGCCATGCTAAATTGCCCGTAGTGTTAGGTAAGGGGTAAATGTAGGGGAATGGGTCTGGGTGGGTTGCTCTTCGGAGGGTCGGTGTGGATTTGTTGGGCCGAAGGGCCTGTTTCCAAACTGCAAGTAATCTAATCTAAAAAAAAATTCTAGCGCTGTACAGGCCCTTCGGCCCTCGATGTTGCACTGACCTGTGAAACCAATCTGAAGCCCATCTAACCTACACTATTCCATTCTCGTCCATATGCCTGTCCAGTGACCATTTAAATGCCATTAAAGCCGGCGAGTCTACTCCTGTTGCAGGCAGTGCATTCCCCAGCCCTACTACTCTCTGAGTAAAGAAATTATCCTGACATCTGTCCTATATCTATCACTCCTCAATTTAAAGCTATGTCCCCTCATGCTAGCCATCACCATCCGAGGTTAAAAGGCTCTCACTGTCCAATCTATTGTAGATGTCTCAATTAAGTCACCTCTCAACTTTCTTCTCTCTAATGAAAACAGCCTCAAGTCCCTCCATACCAGGCAGCATCATAGTAAGTCTCCTCTGAACCCTTTCCAGAGCTTCCACATCCTTCCTATAACGAGGTGACCAGAACTATATGCAACACGCCAAATGTGGCCGCACCAGAGTTTATACAGCTGCAACGTGATCTCATGGCTCTGAAACTCAATCCCTCTACCAATAAAGGCTAACACACCATATGCCTTCTTAACAACCCTATCAGCCTGGGTGGCAACTTTCAAGGATTTATGTACCCAGACACCAAGATCTCTCTGCTCATCTACACTACCAAGAATCTTACCATTAGCCAGTACTCTGCATTCCTGTTACTCCTTCCAAAGTGAATTACCTCATACTTTTCTACATTAAACTCCATTTGTCACCTCTCAGCCCATCTCTGCATCTTATCTATGTCCGTCTGTAACTTACAACAACCTTCATCACTACCCACAACTCCACCAACTTGTCATCTGCAAATTTACTAACCCATCCTTCTACGCCTTCATTCAGGTCATTTATAAAAATGACAAACAGTAGTGACCCCAAAACCAATCCTTGCAGTACACCACTGGTAACTGAGCTCCAGGATGAACATTTCCCATCAACCCCCACCCTCTGTCTTCTTTCAGTTAGCCAATTTCTGATCCAAACCACTAAATCACCCTCAATCCCATGCCTCCGTATTTTGTGCAATAGCCTACCGTGGGGAACCTTATCAAACGCCTTACTGAAATCCATATACACCACATCAACCACTTACCCTCATCCACCTGTTTGGTCACCATCTCAAATAACTCAATAAGGTTTGTGAGGCACGACCTACCCTTCACAAAACCGTGCTGACTATCCCTAATCAACTTATTCCTCTCTAAATGATTATAAATCCTCTCTTTTACAACCCTTTCCAAAACTTTACCCACAACCTAAGGCTCACAGGTCTATAATTACCAGGGTTGTCTCTACTCTCCTGGAGCAAGGGAATATTTGCTATCCTCCACTCCCCTGGTATTATTCCGTAGACAATGACAACACAAAGATCAAAGCCAAAGGCTCTGCAATCTCCTCCCTGACAGATGGACTGGAGCCCGAGGCTGTATAGATGGAGCTTTGGTTGGCACAAGACGTTGATTGGTCTGTGGACTCGTGACTAGTTGTTGATGGCAAGGCGTTTTGCCTGCTGATAACCATTTGATTGGTTCTCACGTATCTGATAGCTTGGGTACAGGAACAAGGTCTCCACCAGCACAGGATCTGCCTCTCTCTTCTCTGCAGTAAATGCCACTTTAAATCTGAGGAAACCCAGATAATCCCTCCTTCAGCTGCTGCTGCAAGCTGTGGCTTTTAATCGATAAATCAGAAACCTTCTGTGAGTGAGTGAGCCACCCTGTGCCTCCTACAAACCAGTGAACGTATTCAGAAAAATAAAAAAAAACGAACAATCAACAATAACCAGCTCAGCGGCTGTTGAGAACAAAGTTTCCTGAAGTGATTTCTCACGTACTGCCTGTCAGTGTTGTTTTTACCCTGTCTAAGTTTATCTGAGTGTGTGTAAGGGAGAGTCTATAAAGGAGTTACAATTTGATTTGTAGTGTTCTATGCTGATGATTTATAACTGTTTACCTTTAGCTAGAATCTAATTACTCAGAATCATAGAATCCCTACAGAGTGGAAACAGATTATTTGGCCCATCAAGTCTGTGCTATCCCAGACCTTGTTCCTCGTTCAAGAAAGGATCAAGACAAAAGATGGAAAATTATAGACCAATTAGCCTAACATCGGTTGTTGGTAAAATTCTAGAATCCATCATTAAGGATGAGGTTTCTAAATTCTTGGAAGAACAGAGTCTGGTTAGAACAAGTCAACATGGATTTAGTAAGGGGAGGTCGTGTCTGACAAACCTGTTGGAATGCTTTGAAGAGGTGACAAGTAGGTTACACCAGGGAAACCCAGTGGATGTGGACTATCTAGACTTCCAAAAGGCCTTTGATAAGGTGCCACACGGGAGGCTGCTGAGCAAGGTGAGGGCCCATGGTATTCGAGGTGAGCTACTGGGATGGATTGAGGATTGGCTGTCTGACAGAAGGCAGAGAGTTGGGATAAAAGGTTCTTTTTTGGAATGGCAGCCGGTGACGAGCGGTGTCCCACAGGGTTCAGTGTTGGGGCCACAGCTGTTCACGTTATATATTAATGATCTGGATGAAGGGACTGGGGGCATTCTAGCGAGGTTTGCTGATGATACGAAGTTAGGTGGACAGGCAGGTAGTACTGAGGAAGTGGGGAGGCTACAGAAGGATCTAGACAGTTTGGGAGAGTGGTCCAGGAAATGGTTGATGGAATTCAACGTGAGTAAATGCGAGGTCTTGCACTTCGGAAAAAAGAATAAAAGCATAGACTACTTTCTAAACGGTGAGAAAATTCATAAAGCCAAGTACAAAGGGATCTGGGAGTGCTAGTCGAAGATTCTCTAAAGGTAAACATGCAGGTTGAGTCCGTGATTAAGAAAGCGAATGCAATATTGTCATTTATCTCAAGAGTGTTGGAATATAAAAGCACCGTTGTGCTACTGAGACTTTATAAAGCTCTGGTTAGGCCCCATTTGGAGTACTGTGTCCAGTTTTGATCCCCACACCTCAGGAAGGACATACTGGCACTGGAACGTGTCCAGCGGGGATTCACACGGACGATCCCTGGAATGGCAGGTCTAACATACGAGGAACGGCTGAGGATCCTGGGATTGTATTCATTGGAGTTTAGAAGATTAATGGGGAGACTTAATAGAAACTTACAAGATAATACATGGCTTGGAAAGGGTGGACGCTAGGAAATTGTTTCCGTTAGGCGAGGAGATTAGGACCGTGGACACAGCCTTAGAATTAGAGGGGGTAAATTCAGAACAAAAATGCGGAGACATTTCTTTAGCCAGAGAGTGGTGGGCCTGTGGAATTCATTGCCGCAGAGTGCAGTGGAGGCTGGGACGCTAAATGTCTTCAAGGCAGAGATTGATAAATTCTTGATGTCACGAGGAATTAAGGGCTACGGGGAGAATGCTGGTAAGTGGAGTTGAAATGCCCATCAGCCATGATTGAATGGCAGAGTGGACTCGATGGGCCGAATGGCCTTACTTCCACTCCTATGTCTTATGGTCTTATAGACCCACCCTGTTAAACTATCACTGAAATTTCCCTGGCCAATCCACCTAACCTGCAGATCTTTGGATTGTGGGAGGAAACGCACACAGACACGGAGAGAATATGCACACAGAATTGGCTGGCTCATAGAAGACAGAGGGTGGTGGTAGATACAAAGTATTCAGCCTGGAGCTCGGTGACTAGTGCTGTTCCTCAGGGATCTGTTCTGGGACCTCTGCTCTTTGTGACTTTTGTAAATGACTTGGATGAGGAAGTGGGAGGGTGGGGTAGTAAGTTTGCCGATGACACGAAGGTTGGTGGAGTGGTGGATCGTGGGGAGGGCTGTGTATGTTGCAACTGGACATTGACAGGATGCAGAGCTGGGCTGAGAAGTGGCAGATGGAGTTTAACCTGGAAAAGGGTGAAGTGATTCATTTTGGAAAATTAAATTTGAATGCAGAATACAGGATAAAGGCAGGATTCCTGGCAGTGCAGAGGAACAGAGGGATCTTGGGGTCCATGTCCATAGATCCCTCAAAGTTGCCACCCAGGTTGATAGGTTGTTATGGAGGCATATGGTGTGTTGGCTTGCATTAGCGGAGTGATTGAGTTTAAGAGCCACAAGGTTATGCTATAGCTCTATTGAGCCCTGGCTAGACCACACTTGGAATCTTGTGTTCAGTTCTGGTCGCCTCATGGTAGGAAGAATGTGGAAACTTTAGAGAGGGTGCAGAGGAGATTTACCAGGATGCTGCCTGGACTGGAGGGCATGTCTTATGAAGCAAACCTGAGGGAGCCAGGGCTTTCTCACTGGAACAAAAAAGGATGAGAGGTGACTTGATAACGGTGTACAAGATGATGAGGCATAGATGCAGTGAATAGTCAGAGACTTTTTCCCAGGGTGGAAATGTCTATCATGAGGGAGCATAAGTTTTAAGGTGATTGGAGGAAGGTTTAGGTGAGATGTCAGAGGTGGGTTCTTTACCCAGAGAGTGGTGGGCGCCTGGAATGCACTGTCAGCGGTGGGAGTAGAATCAGAGACATTTAAGTGACTCTTGGATAGGCACGTGTAAGTTAGTGCAATGAAAGATATGTAGGCAAGTCTGATCTTAGAGTAGGATAGAAGGTCAGCACAACATCGAGGGCCGAAGGGCCCGTACTGTGCTGTGTTGTCCTATGTTCCACAGACAGTTGCCCCAGGGTGGGATCGAACCTGGGTCTCTGGCACTGTGAGGCATCAGTGCTAACCACTGAGCCACCGTACTACTCCTGCTATCCAAAAAATAATGATTCTTATTCAGTACAGAAACTTGGTCTCTGCTTTCTGTCATGTTGGATCTGAAAATTAGGTAAATTGGGAAATTTAAAAATCATTAACTTTGTAGAGACTAAAATGCACCAGTACGACCACTTGCAGGGCCACACTTCACTCTGGTTAATTCTTAATAACTAACTTCAGCATTTATTAGCATGTGTAATTTGTGTCCATGATGGTATCGTGTATGTTTGTGACAACCCCTGGAATAGTGGAACTTGATTCCCAGGGCACTAGCACAATGATACATCACAAAGCTTGGAGCTCTCCGTGGTAGGATTTGAAACAGAGGCGACAAGAATTTGGCTGGGGTTTTGGTAAACGTCAGGTGAAGGGAACGGCAGGTTCAGACATGCTACTGGAACAAGCAAAGCATTTCCTGCAGGTGGCAAAGCTGTCCCTGATCATCTTCAATGGTCTTTTAAAACCAGATGGATTAACTTGGTTAGTATTGCCAGAAAGATGGAGATTATGGAGGTATTAAAGTGACATTGTAGTCAAGCATTTTAGATAGTGAAACTTTAAGGTCAGGTGATATTTAATTGATATTAAAGTCCTTGAACTTGAGCATAAGGAAAGAATTTTTAAAAAACTGGCAATGGAACACTAAAGGGAAGAAAAAGAGAAGGAAAGAGCAGACAAAGTTCAAGAGGAATAGAAACAAAGAAAGGAAATGAGAAAATTAGAATCAGGAATACAAGAGAGGACTGAAGTGAGGCAAGCTGAGTTTAAGCTTAAATGAGGGAATTGAAACAGGAGATGTGACATGCTGATGCAGACTCTGGTGAGTAGGTGGGGAGTTGTCATTTCCAGTCCAGCCAGAGGATCTTTCAACTTGTACAGCTCTACCGAAATTGGAGCAAAAGGATGTGGAGACATTCTTCGTGTCATTTGAGAAAATTGTTTGGCAAATGAATGTGGCAAATGCGGAGTGGACATTGCTGTTGTAGAGCAAGGTGACAAGTAAAGCACAGGATATTTATGCTGCACTGTCTGAGGAGATTTCTTGGGATTATGACGTAGCGAAGAAATCTATACGGCGTGTATATCAGTCAGTGACTGGGGCGTATACATAACGTTTCCAAAATGTAAGGGAACAGTCAGGTAAATGTACATTAAAGTCAGAAGGGATAAACAAAGTAATTTTGAGAGGTGGATAAGAAGCTGATTGCACACAGGAAGCTGTCAGTGAGATCATTCTCTCAGAGGAATTTAAAAATTCACTACTTGCCGTGTTAAGACGCCGTGCTGAGGATCAGCGAGTTCTAGCTGCAAGTCAGGCAGCTACAATGGTGCTCCCTTTCTGACGTTTTATTTCCTTGTGTTTCAATGCTAATGAGCAACACAGAAAGCTCTGACTTCACCTGTCTTGTTAGCAGTGTTTAGAAATTTTCTTCCTCACACACTCATCCAATTCCATAAATCCAGTCCTTGCGTCATTACCCAATGGGAATAGCATCTTTTTGTCTCCCCAATCCAAACCTCTCATTCTCTTGTGCACTGCTATCTGATCTCCCTCCAACCTCCTGTGTTCCAGGGAGAGTAACCCCAGCTTCTCCAAACTCACCCTCTCACTAAAACCCCTCAGCCCTGGATCCATGATAAATCTCCTCTGCACCATCTCAAGGAGATTCACAGCCTTCCTAAAGTCCAGCAATCTCAACTGGCTGCAATGTTCCAACTGGGACCTAACCAGAGGTTTAGAAAGGTGCAGGGTGATGGTGCAAATTTAACTGGGGCCAGGAATCCAGGACATGAGTACAAATCCAAGCACAGCAGCTGAGGCCATTGAGATTCAATGGTTAAATATGGTATTGAAAGCTAGTCTTTCAGTAACAGTGATTATTCAGTGACAGATTGCCCTGGTACCACTCTGGGTCAAAAATGCCCTTTTGGGAAGGCAATGTACTTCCTGACCCGGTCTGTCTCACGTGTGAGCACAGACCCACAGCAATGCGGTTGACATTGTGCAGCCTCGAACTGGGCCAACAGTTAACAATCAGGGAGGGGTAATAAATTTCCTTTGCAAGGTGCTCTCTGATTGGCTCCAGGGTGTGGGTAGACCTGAAATCACCAATCCTTCTGATAATAAATGGAACTTGAGGAGCTCCTCACGATCAAGAGGGAAATCCTTGCTCTGTCCTCACTTGGTAACCTTGTGGGAAATCCCCAGAAAACTCAAACAGTTGGCTCCACTTACCACAGCGACCGCTCCAGAGTGCAGCAACTCCTGGGGGCTCATCGCTGTGACATACGCCACATTGGAGAACACATACACAAACGTCACCAGGGGGATGGAGATGAAGATGGCCCGAGGAATATTCCTAAAAAGAAGAATGGAAAACAGTTCAGAATAACAACATCTGGAACATCAGGAATCCAGAATGTGGTTTCAGCAGGTTTCGGACAGTCTCAGTGAGCAGGTGAGAACATCGAACAATCCAGCGCAGAACAGACCTTTCAGCCCTCGATATTGCGCCAACCTGTGGACTTTTCTCAGCTCATCCCTCTACACTATCCCAAAATCATCCATGAAGTTATCTAACAATTGTTTCAATCTCCCTAATGTGGCTGAGTTGACTACATTAGCAGGTAGGGCATTCCACGCCCTTACCACTCTCTGAGTAAAGAACCAGCCTCTGACATCTGTCTTAAATCTATCACCCTTCAATTTGTAGTTATGCCCTCTTGTTCAATCTGAAGTCATCATCCTAGGAAAAAGACTCTCACTGTCTACCCTATCTAATCCTCTGACCATCTTGTATGTCTCTATCAAATCCCCTCTTAGCCTTCTTCTTTGCAATGAGAACAAACCCAAGTCTCTCAGCCTTTCCTCATAAGACCTTCCCTCCAGACCAGGCACCATCCACGGAAATATCCTCTGCACCTTTCCCAATGCTCCCACATCCTTCCTGTAATGGCGTGACCGGAACGGTGTACAATATTCCCATCCGGCCCAGGGGACTTGTTTTGCATAACTGCAGCATGATATTGTGGTTCCAGAACTCAATCTCCTACCAATAAAACCTAACACACCGTATGCCTTCTTCACAGCGCTATCCACCTGGGTGGCAACTTTCAGGGATCTATGCACCTGGATCCCTCCGCACATCCACACTACTAAGAATCTTTCCATTGACCCAGTACTCTGCCTTCCTGTTATTCTTCCCAAAGTGCATCACCTCACATTTAGCTGCATTGAACTCCATTTGCCACCTCTCAGCCTAATTTTGCAGTTTATCCAAGTCCCCCTGCAACCTGTAACATTCTTCCACACTGTCCACTACTCCACCGACTTTAGTATCATCTGCAAATTTACTAATCCATCCACCTATACCTGCGTCTAAGTAATTTATAAAAGTGACAAACAGCAGTGGTCCCAAAACAGGTCCTTGTGCCACACCACTAGTAACCGGACTCCAGGCTGAATATTTTCCATCAACCACCACTCACTGCCTTCTTCCAGAAAGCCAGTTTCTAATCCAAACTGCTAAATCACTTTCAATCCCGTGTCTCTGCATTTTCTCCAACAGCCTACCATGTGGAACCTTATCAAAGGCTTCACTGAAGTCCATGTATATCACTTCAACTGCCCTACCCTCATCTACATGCTTGGTCACCTTCTCAAAAACTCAAAAAACGCCCTGCCCTTGACGAAACCATGTTGACTATCTGAAATCAAATTGTTGCTTGCTAGATGATTATAAATCTTATCTCTTATAATCCTTTCCCACAACAGAAGTAAGGCTCACTGGTCTATAATTACCTGGGTCATCTCTACTGCCCTTCTTGAACAATGGCACATTTGCAATCCTCCAGTCCTCAGGTACTAAACCTGTAGACAATGACGACTCAAATATCAAAGCCAAAGGCTCCGCTATTTCCTCCCTAGCTTCCCAGAGAATCCTTGGATAAATCCCATCCGGCCCTGGGGACTTGTCTACTTTCACTCCTTCTAGAATTGATAACACCTCTTCGTAACTAACCTCGATCCTTTCAAGTCTAATATCTCATACCTCATTCTTCTCCTCTACAATATTCTCCTTTTCTTGAGTGAAAACCGATGAGAAATGTTCATTTAGCACCTCGCCGATCTCCACAGGGTCCACACTCAACTTCCCACTTCTGTCTTTGACTGGCCCTTTCCTACCCAAATCATCCTTTTATTCCTCACATACCTATAGAAAGCTTTCGGTTTCTCCTTTATTCTATTTGCTGAAGACTGCTCATGTCCTCTCCTTGCTCTTCTTAACTCTCTCTTTAAATCCTTCCGAGCTGATCTGTAACTCTCCATTGCCTCTGAACCATCTTGCCTCATCAACACACAAGCCTCCTTTTTCTTAACAAGAGATGCAATTTCTTTCATAAACCACGGTTCCCTTACCTCATCACTTCCTCCCTGCCTGACAGGGACATATCTATCAAGGACACGCAATATCTGTTCCTTAAACCAGCTCCACATTTCCATTGTCTGCATCCCCTGCATTTTGCTACCCCATTCTATGCATCCTAATTCTTGCCTAATCGCATTATAATTGCTCTTCCCCCATGGCATGTACCTAACCCTTTCCATCGATAAACTAAACGTAACTGAATTATGGTCACTCTCTCCAAATTGCTCACCTACACTAAATCTGACACTTGGCCTGGTTCATTAACCAGCACCAAATCTAATGAGGCCTTCCCTCTTGTCGGCCCTTCGACATACTGTGTCAGGAAACCCTCCTGCACACATTGGACATTGGTAGCACGTGGAATATAATGTGGGAACAAGAGCGGTGGGAGAACCCAGCCGTGCAGAGTACTTCCTTCATGGAAGATGTAGACGTATGAAGAGTAGGTGCAAAACTAGGTGGAAAGCCAGGTTGAGAGGGGGATCCATTGAGTTTACAATGGGAGGTTATTGTGGGCAGGTAAACGAAGAGCAGCTCAGCAGGAATGTGTGCTGTGGGGGGAATGTTTCCTGCTTGATTTGGACAGGAGAAGTTATTTTACTGAGAGGGATGTGAACCTTTGGAATTCTGTGGAGGCTCAGTCGTTAAGTCTGTGTATGGTGGAGATTGATTCCCAATGGGATAGAGGGCAATGGGGATGGGCTGTGTAAAAGGGATTGAAGTGTTCAATCAGCTGCGATGGTATTGAATGTGGGATTGGCTTGATGGGCGGAATGGCCTGGGTACACTCACAGTGCTGTTCAGGAGGGAGTTCCAGTCATATCTAATCCATCCTCAGTGCCCAGGCACTTGTGTGAAAGCGGAGAGAGCCCTGTATCCTGGCAGTACCTGCGTGGGTCAACCAGCTCCTCTGTCACATAGTTGAGGAAGTTCCAGCCGCTGTAGGAGAACGAGCCCTGGAGGAAGGCAAGAGCAATGTGACCAACTCCAGGAGCTGTCTGACTGTCAAAGGCGTTGCTGGGCTTTAGGAATTCATAATGACCTGGGGAAAGAGAGAATTCAGTCTGTGGGGTCTGGACACGGCACAGATTCGTAGCCAATTATACACTGGAACACCCAGACGATACAGTAAGGAACATGAATTTAGATAGCATCTTTCACACCCACACGTTGTCCCAACATGTGTTTCAGACAATGAGGTTCTGTTCCAGCCACTCAGCCAACAGCATAAAAAACACATTTTCCAGCTTCTTTCAATTTTGAACAAGCATCTGTTCTGAAGGACTCAAAACATTAATTCTGTTTATCTCCATAGATGTTGTCAGACCTGCTGAGTTTCTCCAGGAATTTCTGTTTGTAAATAGTTTTAAATGTTATCTCAGTGATGATGATGGAAACATGGCGGCTAACTTACCCACAGGAAGTCCCATAGTCACCAATTGACAAATGACTGGGTAGTCTGTCATTGTGATGTTGATTGAGGGCTAGGGTGACTGCGAAAGCTACTTGCATCTTCTTCATTGCTCTGAGTTTGGGATCCTGTCTGTCTGACAGGGTTAAGAAGGCAAATGGGATGCTTGTCTTCATCAGTCATGGCATAGATTGTAAACTTAGGGAGGTTACTCTTATTCTTTTTCTCACACACACCTTCACACAGAACAGACAGGCACACATACATTCACACACAGCAAACAGACAGACAGACACAGACAGACAGACAAACAGACACACACATGTTTAGACAGACGTGCATAGACATATACACACATACACACACACACACACACACACACACACACACACACACACACTGGGGGTAATTCTGCCTTTAGGGAAGATAGTTAATGGTGAGTAAAATTCTCAATTATATTTCTTTATTGTCCGTATACTCGAGTACAGGAGTATAGCAAAAAGTTTACAATCTCGCCAAACACAGGTACCATTTCCTTGTCCCTTTCCATATCTCTGAACCTTTTAATGAATAAGAATTGAGTGATTATGTCCGAGCGATTCCTGTTGTTGTTCACAGCGTGTTGGAGCTGTGTATGTTCCCTACACTCCAGAGGGTGCCATCTCAATTACCCTTCCCTGTTTATCTTATCTAGGTTTATTTTTCAATCAAAGAGCTTTTATTTCACCATGGACATGTTTAACCCAAATAAAAATAAGCCTTCCATTATTCTCCACATCTACAATTTACTATTTACAGTCTTCTCACATTCAAGACCATAAGACCATAAGACATAGGAGTGGAAGTAAGGCCATTCGGCCCATCGAGTCCACTCCACCATTCAATCATGGCTGATGGGCATTTCAACTCCACGTACCTGCAATCTCCCCGTAGCCCTTAATTCCTCGAGACATCAAGAATTTATCAATCTCGGCCTTGAAGTCATTTAGCGTCCCGGCCTCCACTGCACTCTGCGGCAATGAATTCCACAGGCCCACCACTCTCTGGCTGAAGAAATGTCTCCACATTTCTGTTCTGAATTTACCCCCTCTAATTCTAAGGCTGTGTCCACGGGTCCTAGTCTCCTCACCTAACGGAAACAATTTCCTAGTGTTCACCCTTTCCAAGCCATGTATTATCTTGTAAATTTCTATTAAGTCTCCCCTTAATCTTCTAAACTCCAATGAATACAATCCCAGGATCCTCAGCCGTTCCTCGTTTGTTAGACCTACCATTCCAGGGATCATCCGTGTGAATCTCCGCTGGACACGTTCCAGTGCCAGTATGTCCTTCCTGAGGTGTGGAGACCAAAACTGGACACAGTACTCCAAATGGGGCCTAACCAGAGCTTTATAAAGTCTCAGTAGCACAACGGTGCTTTTATATTCCAACCCTCTTGAGATAAATGACAACATTGCATTCGCTTTCTTAATCACGGACTCAACCTGCATGTTTACCTTGAGAGAATCCTCGACTAGCACTCCCAGATCCCTTTGTACTTTGGCTTTACGAATTTTCTCACCGTTTAGAAAGTAGTCTATGCTTGTATTCTTTTTTCCAAAGTGCAAGACCTCGCATTTGCTCACGTTGAATTCCATCAGCCATTTCCTGGACCACTCTCCCAAACTGTCTAGATCCTTCTGTAGCCTCCCCACTTCCTCAGTACTACCTGCCTGTCCACCTAACTTCGTATCATCAGCAAACTTCGCTAGAATGCCCTCATTCAAGATCATGCCCTTATATTTAAAGCTGAACAGGCATAAAGCTGGAAGAACACAGCAAGCCAGGCAGCACCAGGAGGCAACAAAGCCAACACCCCGGGTACAACCCCCCTTTGAAGAAACGTCGGCCCTGCCACGCTCCCCCCCCCCAGCTGCGCCCCCCCCCCCCAGCTGCCTGCCCGTCTACTTGGATACCAGCATGTGCAGTATTTTTGTCTCTTACATTTAAAGCTAACCACATTTTTGTCCAGCACAAATTTTAAATAAAAGCATGTATGATTTGTAACCCAGCTGGTTTGATCGTGTAAAGTGCTAGCCAGCACGACTGCATTCTGAAAAGGCCGACCTAACTGGAACTCGATCTTATCCCGTTTTATTCTGAGCAGTTCCATTCAGTCTGTTGTCAAACTCATTCCTTGCCACAGGATTTCCCCTCAGGGCTCATTCTCAGTCCAGCAACACTTAAACTGTTGTGGTTCTGTTCGCCGAGCTGGGAATTGGTGTTGCAGACGTTTCGTCCCCTGTCTAGGTGACATCCACAGTGCTTGGGAGCCTCCTGTGAAGCGCTTCTGTGATCTTTCCTCCGGCATTTGTAGTGGTTTGAATCTGCCGCTTCCGGTTGTCAGTTCCAGCTGTCCGCTGCAGTGGCCGGTATATAGGGTCCAGGTTGACGTGCTTATTGATTTCTGAACTGACAGCCAGACTACTGCGACCACTAGGACTCATAACAGCACACAAACCAACAGCCACTCTCAGACAACAACTCACCAGGACAAAGGACCCGATACCCAGCATGAGTAAAACCAATGTAGTGTACAAAATCCCATGCAAGGACTGCACAAAACACTACATAGGACAAACAGGAAGACAGCTAACGATCCGCATCCATGAACACCAACTAGCTACAAAATGGCACGACCAGCTATCCTTAGTAGCCACACACTCAGATGACAAGCAACATGAGTTCGACTGGGACAACACTACTATTATAGGACAAGCCAAACAGAGAATAGCCAGGGAATTCCTAGAGGCATGGCACTCACCCACAGATTCAATCAATAAGCACATCGACCTGGACCCAATATACCAGCCACTGCAGCGGACAGCTGGAACTGACAACTGGAAGCGGCAGATTCAAATCACCATAAATGCCGGAGGAAAGATCACAGAAGGGCTTCACAGGAGGCTCCCAAGCACTGAGGATGTCATTTAGACAGGGGACGAAACGTCTGCAACATAAATTCCCAGCTTGGCGAACAGAACCACAACAACGAGCACCCGAGCTACAAATCTTCTCCCAAACTTTGGACACTTAAACTTTCACACTTTTATCCTTGTTCTCCCATCATTCACAGTCCCACCTCTCTAACTCTGAAACCCCTTCCCGAAACCGCATAACTTCCTTAAGAGTCTCCTTCACAGTTACCCCACTGGCCAAATGGTTGGTCATTGGCCCAGTATTGTTCGTGGAGAAAGTGAGGACTGCAGATGCTGGAGACCAGAGTTGAAAAATGTGGTGCTGGAAAAACACAGCAGGCCAGGCAGCATCTGAGGAGCAGGAGAATTGACGTTTCGGGCATAAGCCCTTCAGTATTGTTTGTGGTTGGATCATATGATTGTCTTAAGTGGGTTCTAGGAAAGCACTTGGGTTCATTGATTACACAAGAGGCACTATATAAATGCAGGATATTGTTATGGATTACGAGCTATAAATTCCACAGTGTGGATGCAGCAGAGACAGAGAGGGATCAGGAAGGGAGCTTTGTGGTAAACCAAGGAGTGATGTCTCACCTACCTTTACAGATCTGCACGAAGCCCATCACGATGATGAGTCCAAGGGCGAGGAGCTTGCCGGCGGTGAAGAGGTCCTGGACACGGGTAACCCACCGCACACGGAAACAGTTCACCCAGGTCAGCAGCACTGTGGGAACACCAACACAATGAGGCACTTTACAAACATTGTCTTTCCCAATCCCACTTACCTCCAGGTAAATGTGACTCTGTACTGAGCCTAGACGTCCTGTCACCATGCTGGGGAACATCATCAGTGAGCCTCTGGTGAAGCACTGGTGCTCTGTCCCACTTTCTGTTTGTGTGCCTGGGTCTGTTACGTGGGTGTTATCATTTCCATGTTTTTTCTCAGAGGTTGGTAAATGGGATCCAAATTGCTGTGTTTATTCATGGAATTTTCCAGTCTGAATGCCAGGCCTCTAGGAATTCCTGTGTGTGTCTCTGTTTAGCCTGTCCTAGGATGGATGTGTTGTCCCAGTCAAAGTGGTGTCCTTTTTTGCCTGTGTGTAACGATACTAGTGAGAGTGGGTCGTGTCGTTCAGTGGCTAGTTGGTGTTGGTGTATCCTGGTGTCTAGTTTCCTGCCTATTTGTCCGATGTAGTGTTTGTACAGTCCTTGCATGGCATTTTGTAAATGGCATTCGTTTTGCTGGTTGTTGGTCCTTTAGGTCCATCAGTCGCTGTTTCAGTGGGTTGGTAGGTTCATGGGTTACCATGATGGTAAGGGACCGGAGTAGTCTGGTCGTCATCTCCGAGATGTCTTTGATGTCTGGTAGTATGGCTAGAGTTTCTGGGCGGTGTTGTGCCTCCCTGTTTGGGTTTGATGTTTAAGAATCGGTGGACTGTGTTTATCGGGTACCCATTCTCCTTGAATACGCTGGATAGGTATTTTTCTTCTGCTGCTCATAGTTCCTGGGGGCTGCCATGCAAGGACTGTCCAAACACTACATCAGACAAATAGGCAGGAAACTAGACACCAGGATACACCAACACCAACTAGCCACCGACCGACATGACCCACTCTCACTAGTATTGTTACACACAGGCAAAAAAGGACACCACTTCGACTGGGACAATACATCCATCCTAGGACAGGCTAAACAGAGACACACGCGGGAATTCCTAGAGGCCTGGCATTCAAACCGGAATTCCATCAATAAACACAACAATTTGAATCCCATTTACCAACCTCTGAGAAAAAAACATGGAAATGATAACACCCACTGTAATAGACCCAGGCACACAAACAGAAAGTGAGACAGAACACCAGTGCTTCACCAGAGGCTCACTGATGATGTTCCCCAGCATAGTGCCGAAACGTCTGAAAACAAACCTGCCAGCTCAGTGAGCAAACATACAACCTGAACCTCAACCTGAGCCACAAATCTTCTCAAAAATCGCATTGTTGAGTGAGCATTACTCTGTAATTAATCTCATTCTGTCCCTATCAGAAACAGACCCTTCGGTCCAATCCATCCATGCTAACCAGATATCCCAACCCAATCTAGTCCCACCTGCCAGCACCTGGCCCATATCCCTCCAAACCCTTCCTATTCATATACCCATCCAGGTGCCTTTTAAATGCTGTGGAGATACTGGATTGGACTGGGACGGACAAGGTCAAAAATCAAACACCGGGTTATAGTCCAACAGGTTTATTTGAAATTGCTAGCTTTTGGAGCGCTGCTCCTTTGTTAGGCATTTAAATGTTCATTCCATACATGTACCACCCTCTGCGTGAAAAAGTTGCCCCTTAGGTCTCTTTTATATCTTTCCCCTCTCACCCTAAACCTACGCCCTCTAGTTCTGGATTCCCCCACCCCAGGGAAAAGATTTTGCCTATTTACCCTATCCATGCCCCTCATAATTTTATAAACCTCTATAAGGTCACCCCTCAGCCTCCGACGCTCCAGGGAAAACAGCCCCAGCCTGTTCAGCCTCTCCCTGTAGCTCAGATCCTCCAACCCTGGCAACATCCTTGTAAATCTTTCCTGAACCCTTTCAAGTTTCACAACATCCTTCCGACAGCACAAGGCAGGGGGAGCTGTTTCTATAAGAACTTTCCAAAACGGAACCAGTTGGATACTTGAAGACGAGAAACTGCAGAGGTAGCAATAAGGCCAAGGGAATGAGATTAATCATATCGCTTTTCTAAAACAGCTGTCAAAGGATTAATGGGCAGAATGGTCTCGATCCTGCTGCATTATTTTATAGATTTGGTATTAAATCTTCTCCCTCCCTGTACATCTTGGCTGCGAAGACAATCACAAATTAATCAGGCACAATCCTAACATTCACACAGGCCGTCCCCCCTTGGTCTAACACCAGCATTCATTGTAAACCAACTTGGCCATCACAGTCAGATGAAGACAGTTACAGAGCGACTGCGGAGAGAGTGATTGCACTGCCAACACTCCAGAGACCAGGGGACTGACAGGATTTCCAACCAGCTGGGGCTGCCCAGCAAACCACTAAAAGCAAATGCAGCAAAGTCACCAGGATACTTAACAACACGAGGACTGTCTCACAGCAGCAGGGAGCCAGGTTCGATTCCAGCCTCAGGCAATTGCCTGTTTGTACATTCTCCCCGTGTCTGCATGAGTTTCCTCCAGATACTCCAGTTTCCTCCCACAGTCTAAAGATGTTCAGGTTGGGGTGGATTGGGAGCTGTGTTAAATTACCCACAGTAATGGCCAAGGGAACGGGGGTGGGGGGGTCGATGCTGTTCAGAGGTCAGTGCAGACTCAATGAGCAGGGGAGTGGGTGATTGGGACAGTGAGTGACCGTGGGCAGTGGCTGACTGGGGAATGGGTGACCGGGACAGGGAGTGACCAGGGGAATGGGTGACCGTGGCAGTGGGTGACTGGGGGAGAGAGTGACCGGGTGAGAGAGTGACCGGGTGAGAGAGTGACCGGGGGGAGGGAGTGACCGGGGGGAGGGGGGGGGGGTGACCGGGGGGAGGGAGTGACCGGGGGGAGGGGGTGACCGGGGGGAATGGGTGACCGGGGGGAGAGGGTGCCTTCGATATGGTGAACGCCCATACTTACGAAGGCAGACAGCAGCTAGGAGTCTTGATGCGATGTAAGGGGGCACACAGGCAGGGAACACTGGCTGCAGAACATAACTGGAGAAGGTCAACGCCATCACGGTTTGTGTGGTCGGATTTATGACCAGCAGGGCACTCCACAGGACCAGGAACCTGGGGAAAGGGGAGGCATGAGATTGGCACCATCACAATGCAACAACACTGCGAGGGACAGTACAATGCAGCAACACTGGGAGGGGACAGTACAATACAGCAACACTGGGAGGGGACAGTACAATACAACAACACTGAGAGGGGACAGTACAATGCAGCAACACTGAGAGGGGACAGTACAATGCAGCAACACTGAGAGGGGACAGTACAATACAACAAGACTCAGAGGGGACAGTACAATGCAGCAACACTGAGAGGGGACAGTACAATGCAGCAACACTGAGAGGGGACAGCACAATGCAGCAACACTGGTGCCACTGTTTAAGATGGGCTCTAAAGGCAAGCAAGGGAACTATAGACCGGTGAGCCTGACCTTGGTGGTGAGCAGGTTGTTGGAGGAAATCCTGAGGGACAGGATGTAGACAATAGACAGTAGGTGCAGGAGTAGGCCATTCTGCCCTTCAAGCCTGCACCGCCATTCAATATGATCATGGCTGATCATCCTTAATCAGTATCCTGTTCCTGCCTTATCTCCATAACCCTTGATTCCACAATCCTTGAGAGCTCTATCCAACTCTTTCTTAAATGAATCCAGAGACTGGGCCTCCACTGCCCTCTGGGGCAGAGCATTCCACACAGCCACCACTCTCTGGGTGAAGAAGTTTCTCCTCATCTCTGTCCTAAATGGCCTACCCCTTATTTTTAAGCTGTGTCCTCTGGTTCGGCACTCACCCATCAGCGGAAACATGTTTCCTGCCTCCAAAGTGTCCAATCCTTTAATAATCTTATATGTCTCAATCAGATTCCCTCTCAGTCTTCTAAACTCAAGGGTATACAAGCCCAGTCGCTCCAGTCTTTAAGTGTAAGGTAGTCCCACCATTCCAGGAATTGACCTCGTGAACCTACGCTGCACTCCCTCAATAGCCAGAATGTCTTTCCTCAAATTTGGAGACCAGAACTGCACACAGTACTCCAGGTGTGGTCTCACCAGGGCCCTGTACAGCTGCAGAAGAACCTCTTTGCTTCTATACTCAATCCCTCTTGTTACGAAGGCCAGCATGCTATTAGCCTTCTTCACTACCTGCTGTACCTGCATGCTTACCTTCATTGACTGGTGTACAAGAACACCCAGATCTCTCTGTACTGCCCCTTTACCTAAATTGATTCCATTTAGGTAGTAATCTGCCTTCCTGTTCTTGCCACCAAAGTGGATAACCATATATTTATCCACATTAAACTGCATCTGCCATGCATCTGACCACTCACCTAACCTGTCCAGGTCACCCTGCAATCTCCTAACATCCTCATCACATTTCACCCTGCCACCCAGCTTTGTGTCATCAGCAAATTTGCTAATGTTACTATTAATACCATCGTCTATATCATTAACTTATATTGTAAAAGCTGCGGTCCCAGCACTGATCCCTGCGGTACCCCACTGGTCACTGCCTGCCATTCCGAAAGGGAGCCGTTTATCACTACTCTTTGTTTCCTATCAGCCAACCAACTTTCAGTCCAAGTTAGTACTTTGCCCCCAATACCATGTGCCCTAATTTTGCTCACTAACCTCCTATGTGGGACTTTATCAAAAGCTTTCTGAAAGTCCAGGTACACTACATCTACTGGATCTCCCTTGTCCATCTTCAGAGTTACATCCTCAAAAAATTCAAGAAGATTAGTCAAGCACGATTTCCCCTTCATAAATCCATGCTGACTCTGACCTATCCTGTTACTACTATCCAGATGTGCCGTAATCTCATCCTTTATAATAGACTCCAGCATCTTTCCCACCACTGAGGTCAGACTAACTGGTCTATAATTTCCTGCTTTCTCTCTCCCACCTTTCTTAAAAAGTGGTACAACATTAGCCATCCTCCAATCCGATCCCGAATCTATCAAACTCTGGAAAATAATCACCAACGCATCCACGATTTCCCGAGCCACCTCCTTCAGTACCCTGGGATGTAGACCATCAGGCCCCGGGGACTTATCAACCTTCAGACCTAACAGTCTCTCCAACACCAATTCCTGGCAAATATAAATTCCCTTCAGTTCAGATCCTTCAGCCACAGTTACCTCAGGGAGATTGCTTGTGTCTTCCCCAGTGAACACAGATCTGAAGTACCAATTCAATTCTTCTGCCATTTCTTTGTTCCCCGTAATATATTCCCCTGTTTCTGTCTTCAAGGGCCCAATTTTAGTCTTAACCATTTTTTTCCCTTTCACATACCTAAAACAAGCCTTTACTATCCTCCTTTACATTTTTGGCCAGTTTACCTTTGTACCTCATTTTTTCTCTGCGTATTTCCTTCTTAGTAATCCTCTGTTGTTCTTTAAAAGCTTCCCAGTCCTCCATTTCCCCACTTATCTTTGCTATGTTATACTTTTTCTCTTTTAACTTTATATGTTTCTTAACTTCCCTCGTCAGCCACGGCCACCCCTGCCTCCTCCTGGGATCTTTCTTCCTGTTTGGAATGAACTGATCCTGCATCTTCTGCATTATACCCAGAAATATCTGCCATTGTTCCTCCACTGTCATCCCTGCTAAGATATTGCACCATTGAACTTTGGCCAGCTCCTCCCTCATAGCTCCATAGTTCCCTTTATTCAACTGAAATATTGTCAGTTCCGACTGTACCCTCTCCCTCTCAAATTGCAGATTGAAGCTTATTATTATGGTCACTACTTCCCAATGGCTCCTTCACTTCGAGGTCCCTGATCAATTCTGGTTTGTTGCACAATACCAGATCCAGAATTGCTTTCTCCCTGTTCGGCTCCAGCACCAGCTGTTCTAAGAATCCATCTCTGAGGCACTCCACAAAGTCTCTTTCTTGAGGTCCAATACCATCCTGATTCTCCCAGTCTACCTGCATGTTGAAATACCCCATAACAACTGTAGTAATATCTTTGCGACAGGCCAATTTCAGCTCCTGATTTAACTTACATCCAACATCCATACTACTGTTTGGGGGCCTGTAGATAACTCCCGAGAGGGTCTTTTTACCCTTAGTATTTCTCAGCTCTATCCACACTGACTCTACATCCCCCGACTCTAGGTCCCCCCGCGCAAGGGACTGAATATCCTCCCTTACCAACATGGCCACCCCACCCCCTCTGCCCGTCAGTCTGTCCTTACGATAGCACGTGTAGCCTTGAATATTCATTTCCCAGGCCCTGTCCACTTGAAGCCACGTCTCAGTTATCCCCACAATATCGTATCTGCCAATTTCCAAAAGAGCCTCAAGCTCATCTATCTTATTTCTAAAACTTCATGCATTCATGTATAGTATTTTTAATTTGTTACTGCCCTCATCCTTCCCATCAACTCCTATTTCACTCAACCTTACAGCATGATCCCTTTCTGAGGTTTCTGCCTCATTGATACAGTTGTCTTTCTTGACTTCCCATGTTCTAACTTTCCCTTTAATTTCCTTCTTAAACATCGAGTTTGCTCCCCCCCACCCCACCCTTTACTTAGTTTAAACGTAGCTGTGTTGCAGTAGCAAACCTGCCTGCCAGAATGCTGGTCCCTAACCTATTAAGGTGCAAACCGTCTCTCTTGTAGAATTTATGCTTTCCACAAAACATACCCCAGTGATCCAAGAAATTAAATCCTTGCTTCCTGCACCAGATCCCCAACCACACGTTCAAGTCCATTATCTCCCTGTTTCTGGCCTCAACAGCCTGAGGAACTGGAAGCAAACCGGAGATAACCACCCTGGACATCCTGCTTTTCAGCCTTCTTCCTAGTTCTCCGAAGTCCAAGGCAAGGACGGATTAGGGATAGTCAACATGGCTTTGTGCGTGGGAAATCATGTCTCACAAACTTGATTGAGTATTTTGAAGAAGTAACAAGGAGGATTGATGAGGCAGAGCAGTAGATGTGATCTATATGGACTTCAGTAAGGCATTCGACAAGGTTCCCCATGGGAGACTGGTTAGCAAGGTTAGATCTCACGGAATACAGGGAGAACTAGCCATTTGGATACAGAACTGGCTCCAAGGTAGAAGACAGAGGGTGGTGGTGGAGGGTTGTTTTTCAGACTGGAGGCCTGTGACCGGTGGAGTGCCACAAGGATCGGTGCTGGGTCCTTTACTTTTTTTCATTTACATAAATGATTTGGATGCGAGCAGACTAGGTACAGTCAGTAAGTTTGCAGATGACACCAACATTGGAGGTGTAGTGGACAGTGAAGAGGGGTCTCTCTGTTTACAACAGGACATGAACCAGATGGGCCAATGGGCTGAGAAGTGGCAGATGGAGTTTAATTCAGATAAATGCGAGGTGCTGCATTTTGGGAAAGCAAATCTTAGCAGGACTTATACACTTCATGGTAAGGTCCTAGGGAGTGTTGCTGAACAAAGAGACCTTGGAGTGCAGGTTCATAGCTCCTTGAAAGTGGAGTCGCAGGTAGATAGGATAGTGAAGAAGGTGTTTGGTATGTTTTCCTTTATTGGTCAGAGTATTGAGTTCAGGAGTTGGGAGGTCATGTTGTGGCTGTACAGGACATTGGTTAGGCCACTGTTGGAATATTGCGTGAAATTCTGGTCTCCTTCCTATTGGAAAGGTGTTGTGAACCTTGAAAAGGGTTCAGAAGAGATTTACAAGGAGGTTGCCAGGGTTGGAGGATTTGAGCTACAGGGAGAGGCTGAACAGGCTGGGGCTGTTTTCCCTGGAACGTCGGAGGCTGAGGGGTGACCTGATAGAGGTTTACAAAATTATGAGGGGCATGGATAGGATAAATAGACAAAGTCCTTGGGGTGGGTGAGTCCAGAACTAGAGGGCATAGAGGGGAAAGACGTAAGAGAAACCGAACCTTTTCATGCAGAGGGTGGTACGTGTATGGAATGAACTGCCAGAGGAAGTGGTAGAGGCTGGTACAATTGCAAAATTTAAGAGGCATTTGGATGGGTATATGAATAGGAAGGCTTTCGAGGGACATGGGCCGCGTGCTGGCAGGTGGATCTAGATTGGGTTGGGATATCTGGTCGGCATGGACAGGTTGGACCGAAGGGTCTGTTTCTATGCTATACATTTCTATGGCTCTATGATTCTGAAACACTGAGAGGGGACACCACAATACAGGAACACTGAAAAGGGACGGCATAACACAGCAAGAGAAGGGACATGACAATACAACATCACAGAGGGGACAGCAGAATACAACAACAATGAGAGGGGACAGTACAATGCAGCAACACTGAGAGGGAACAGTACAATGCAACAACACAGAGAGGGGACAGTACAATACAGCAACACTGAGAGGGAACAGTACAATACAACAAGACTGAGAGGGGACAGTACAATGCAGCAACACTGAGAGGGGACAGCGCAATGCAGCAACACAGAGAGGGGACAGTACAATGCAGCAACACTGAGAGGGGACAGCACAATACAGCAACACTGAGAGGAGACAGCACAATGCAGCAACACTGAGAGGGGACAGTACAATACAACAACACAGAGGATACAGTACAATACAACAACACTGAGAGGGGACAGCACAATACAACACAGGGGGGACAGCACAATGCAGCAACACTGAGAGGGGACAGTACAATACAACAACACTGAGAGGGAACAGTACAATACAACAAGACTGAGAGGGGACAGTACAATGCAGCAACACTGAGAGGGGACAGCGCAATGCAGCAACACAGAGAGGGGACAGTACAATGCAGCAACACTGAGAGGGGACAGCACAATACAGCAACACTGAGAGGGGACAGCACAATGCAGCAACACTGAGAGGGGACAGTACAATACAACAACACAGAGGATACAGTACAATACAACAACACTGAGAGGGGACAGCACAATACAACACAGGGGGGACAGCACAATGCAGCAACACTGAGAGGGGACAGTACAATACAACAACACTGAGAGGGGACAGTACAATGCTGCAACACTGAGAGGGGACAGTACAATACAACAACACTGAGAGGGGACAGCGCAATGCAGCAACACAGAGAGGGGACAGTACAATGCAGCAACACTGAGAGGGGACAGTACAATACAATACAACAACACTGAGAGGGGACAGCACAATGCAGCAACACTGAGAGGGGACAGTACGATACAACAACACTGAGAGGGGACAGCACAATGCAGCAACACTGAGAGGGGACAGCACAATGCAGCAACACAGAGGATACAGTACAATACAACAACACTGAGAGGGGACAGCACAATACAACACAGGGGGGACAGTACAATGCAGCAACACTGAGAGGGGACAGTACAATACAACAACACAGAGGATACAGTACAATACAACAACACTGAGAGGGGACAGCACAATGCAGCAACACTGAGAGGGGACAGTACAATACAACAACACTGAGAGGGGACAGCACAATGCAGCAACACTGAGAGGGGACAGTACAATACAACAACACTGAGAGGGGACAGCACAATGCAGCAACACTGAGAGGGGACAGCACAATGCAGCAACACAGAGGATACAGTACAATACAACAACACTGAGAGGGGACAGCACAATACAACACAGGGGGGACAGCACAATGCAGCAACACTGAGAGGGGACAGTACAATACAACAACACTGAGTGGGGACAGCACAATACAACAACACTGAGAGTGGACTGTACAATGCAGCAACACTGAGAGGGTCAGTACAATACAACAACACTGAGGGGGGACAGTACAATACAACAACACTGACTGGGGACACTACAATGCAGCAACACAGAGAGGGGACAGCACAATACAACAATACTGAGAGGGGACAGTACATTGCAACAACACAGAGAGGGGACAGTACAATGCAGCAACACTGAGAGGGGACAGCACAATACAACAGCACTGCGAGGAGACAGTACAATGCAACCAAAGTCTCCCTGATGAACAGCCGATCAGTCTACCTTGTGGTGCCACTGTGATGCACTATGTCGCGGTTCCGCTTCGTCAAACATTGAACATTGACCTCTCAGCCACCTCCCCGAACAGCTGAGGTGATGAATCGTTACCCGTCCACGTTGAACAACATTGGAGGAAGCACTGAGGGTGGCAAGGCCACAGAATGTCCTCTAAGCAGCAGTGAGGGGGACAGATAGGAGCTTCTGTGGGAATGAGAGAGACTCACGGTTGGTGTGTTGCCTCCCAGGTGCCAGGGTTCGTGATGTCTCTGAGCGTGGTTTCAGGCCCTTGCGCGGGAGGGAGGGCAGCCCCAAGTCAAGGCCCACATCGGCACCAACGACATCGGGAGGATGGAAGGTGGGGATTTATGACAGAAATTCAGGGAGCTCGGGTGAAGCTTAGAGCGAGAACAAACAGAGTTGTTATCTCTGGTCTGCTGCCTGTGCTCTGTGCTCGTCAGGCAACAAACAGGGAGAGAGTGGAGCTGAACACGTGGCTGCAGGGATGGTGCAGGAGGGAGGGTTTCAGGTATATGGATAATTGGGGCTCATTCTGGGGAAGGTGGGACCTCTCTAAACAGCATGGTCTTCATCTGAACCAGAGGGGTACCAATATCCTGGACAGGGTGGAATTTGCTAATGCTCTTTTGAGGGGGGTGGAGGTTTACACTAAAGCAGCAGGGGGATGGGAACCTGAGTTCTAGTGTGGAGGAGGTTGAGGCTAGTGAGGTCAGGGATAGGTTTACAAGGTCATGAGAGAGCACCGGCAATCAGGATGTTGGTTTGAAATGTGTGTAGAACATAGAACATAGAACATAGAAGGATACAGCGCAGTACAGGCCCTTCGGCCCTCGATGTTGCGCCGACCGAGTCCTACCTAACCTATACTAGCCCAATAACTTCCAAATGCCTATCCAATGCCCGCTTAAATGAACATAAAGAAGGAGAGTTCACCACTGATACGGGCAGGGCATTCCATGAACTCACAACCCGCTGTGTGAAGAATCTACCCCTAACATCTGTCCTATACCTACCACCCCTTAATTTAAAGCTATGTCCCCTAGTAACACCTGACTCCATTAGCGGTAAAAGGTTCTTAGTATCTACCCTATCTAAACCCCTAATCATCTTATACACTTCTATCAGATCTCCCCTAAACCTTCTCTTCTCCAATGAGAACAGCCCCAAGTGCCTCAGCCTTTCCTCATAAGATTTTCCTACCATTCCAGGCAACATCCTGGTAAACCTCCTCTGCACTCGTTCTAAAGCTTCCACATCCTTCCTATAGTATGGCGACCAACTTCAATGCCAGGAGCCATAAGGTGGGTGAACTTGCAGCGTGGGTTGGTACCTGGGAATTTCGATGTTGTGGCCATTTCAGAGACAGGGCTAGAGCAGGGACAGGAATGGTTGTTGCAGGTTCCGGGATTTAAATATTTCAGCAAGAACAGAGAAGATTGTAAAAGAGGGGGGATGTGATATTATTAATCAAGGGTAGTATTACAGCAGCTGAGAGAATGTTTGAGGACTCATCCACTGAGGTAGTATGGGCTGAGGTTAGAAACAAGAAAAAAAGAGGTCACCCTGTTGGGAGTTTTCTATAGGCCTCTGAATTGCTCCAGGGATGTAGAGGAAAGGAAAGATGATTCTCGATAGGAGCAGGAGTAACAGGGTAGTTGTAATGGGGGACTTTAAGTTCCCCAGTATTGACTGGGAATACAATAATTCAAGTAGTTTAGATGGGTCAGTGTTTGTTCAATGTGTGCAGGAGGGTTTTCTGACACAGTATGTAGACAGGCCAACAAGGGGTGAGGGGCTGAAATGTTGATTTTCCTGCTCATCGGATGCTGCCTGACCTGCTTCGCTTTTCCAACACCACTCTAATCTCGACTCTAGGGATAGGTATATACCGCAGGGAAAGAGGTATAACTGGGGAAAAGGCAATTATGATGCAATTAGGCAAGATTTAGGATGCATAGGATAGGAAAGGAAATAGTAGGGGATGGGCACAGTTGAAATGTGCAGCTTATTCAAGGAACAGCTAGTTCAAGTCCTTGATAAGTATATACCTATCAGGCAGGGAAGGTAGATGTTGTGAAACTTGAAAGGATTCAGAAAAGATTTACAAGGATATTGCCAGGGTTGGGGGATTTGAGCTACAGGGAGAGGCTGGACAGGCTGGGGCTGTTTTCCCTGGAGCATCAGAGGCTGAGGGGTGACCTTATAACAGGTTTATAAAATCATGAGGGGCATGGATAGGGATAAACAGGCAAAGTTTTTTCCCTGGGGTGGGGGAGCCCAGAACTAGAGGGCATAGGTTTAGGGTGAGAGGGGAAAGATATAAAAGAGACCTAAGGGGCAACTTTTTCATGCAGAGGGTGGTACGTGTATGGAATGAGCTGCCAGAGGATGTGGTGGAGGCTGGTACAATTGCAACATTTAAAAGGCATCTGGATGGGTATATGAATAGGAAGGGTTTGGAGGGATATGGGCCGGGTGCTGGCAGGTGGGACTAGATTGGGTTGGGATATCTGGTCGGTATGGACGGGTTGGACCGAAGGGTCTGTTTCCATGCTGTACAGCTCTATGACTCAGTGACTAAGTTGAAGCTGTTGTCAAGAGGAAGAGGAAGGCTTATGTGAGGATGAGGAGTGAAGGCTCAGTTAGGGGGTTTGAGAGTTATAAGTTAGCAAGAAAAGGTCTAAAGAGAGAGCTAAGAAGAGCCAGGAGGGGATAATGAGAAGTTGTTGGCGGGTAGGATCAAGGAAAACCCTAAGGCCTGCTATAGGTATATCAGGAATAAAAGAATGACTAGAGTAAGATCAGAGCCAATCAAAGATAGTAGTGGGAAGTTGTGTGTGGAATCTGAGGACATAGGGGAAGTGCTTAATGAATCTGTTTCGTCAGTATTCACGTTGGAAAAGGACAATGTTAGCATGAATACAGAGATACAGGCTATAGGATTAGATGGGATTGTGGTTGACAAAGAGGAGGTTTTAGTAATTCTGGAAGATCTGAAAATAGATAAGACCCCTGGGCCAGATGGGATTTATCCTCGGATTCTCTGGGAAGTCAGGGAAGAGATTGCAGAGCCTTTGGTTTCGATCTTTATGTCATCATTGTCGACAGGAGTAGTACCAGAAGACTGGAGGAGAGCAAATGTTGTTCCCTTGTTAAAGGAGGACAGTCTGGATAACCCTGGTAATTTTAGGCCAATGAGCTTTACTTTAGTTGTGGGTAAAGTGTTGACAAAGGTTATAAGAGATAGAACTTATAGTGATCTGGAAAGGAATCATTTGATTACGGTAGTCAACACGGTTTAGTGAAGGGTAGGTCGTGCCTCACTAATCTTATTGAGTTCTTTGAGAAGGTGACAAAACAGGTGGATGAGGGTAAAGTGGTTGATGTGGGGTATATGGAGTTCAGTAAGGGGTTTGATATGGTTCCCCACAATAGGCTATTGCACAAAATAAGGAGTTTTGGGATTGAGGAGGATTTAGCGGTTTGGATCAGAAATTGGCTAGCTGAAAGAAGACAGAGGCTGGTGGTTGATGGGTAATGCTCATCCTGGAGTTCAGTTACCAGTGATGGGCTGCGAGGGTCTGTCTTGGGGCTACTGCTGTTTGTCATTTTTATAAATGATCTGGAGGTGGGTGTAGGAGGATGGGTTAGTAAATTTGCAGATGACACTAGGGTAGGCAGAGTTGTGGACAGTGGTGAAGGATGTTGTGGGTTACACAGGGACATAGATAAGATGCAGAGCTGGGCTGAGAAGTGGCAAATGGAGTTTAATGCAGAAAAGTGATGTGGTTCACTTTGGAAGAAGTCACAGGAATGCAGAGTCCTGGGCTTATGGTAAAATTTTTGGCAGTGTAGCTGAACAGAGAGATCTTGGTGTCCAGGTCATAAACACCTAAAGGTCACCACCCAGGTTGATAGAATTGTTAAGAAAGCATATGGTGTGTTGGTGTTTATTGGTCAGGGGGATTGAGTTTTGGAGTCATGCTGCAGCTGTACAAGACACTGGTGTGGCTGCACCTGGAGTATTGTATACGGTTCTTGTCACCGCATCATGTGGAAGCTTTGGAAAGGATGTAGGTTTGCTCGCTGAGCTGAAAGGTTCATTTGCAGATGTTTTGTTACCTTACTGGGTAATATCTTCAGTGGACCTCATGCGAAGCTACACTAAAAATTCCTGCTTTCTATTTACATGTTTGGGTTTCTTTGGGTTGGTGATGTCATTTCCTATGGTGATGTTATTTCCTTTGGTGAAGTCATTTCCTGTTCCTTTTCTCAGGGGGTGATAAATAGGGTCTAACTCGATGTGTTTGTTGATAGAGTTCCAGTTGAAATGTCATGCTTCTAGGAATTCTCATGTGTCTCTCAGTTTGGCTTGTCCTAGGATGGATGTGTTGTCCCAGTCGAAGTGGTGTCCTTCCTCATCCATATGTGAGGATACTAGTGAGAGAGGGTCATGTCGTTTTGTGGCTAGTTGGTGTTCATGTATCCTGGTGGCTAGTTTTCTGCCTGTTTGTCCAATGTAGTGTTTGTTACAGTCCTTGCACGGTATTTTGTAAATGACGTTAGTTTTGCTTGTTGTCTGTATAGGGTCTTTCAAATTCATTAGCTGCTGTTTTAGTGTGTTGGTGGGTTTGTGGGCTACCGTGATACCAAGGAATCTGGCAATGGTCTGGCAGTCATTTCCAAGATGTCTTTGATGTAGGAGAGAGTGGCTAGGGTTTCTGGGCACGTTTTGTCTGCTGTTTGGGTTTGTTGCTGAGAAGTCTGCAGACTGTGTTCATTGGGTACCCATTCTTTTTGATTACACGGTCTAGGTGATTTTCCTCATCTCTGTGTAGTTCCTCTGTGCTGCAGTGAGAGGTGGCTCATGGGAATAATGTTCTGATGCAGCTTCGTTTGTGGATGTTGGGATGATTGCTTCTGTAGTTCAGTATTTGGTCTATATGTGTTGTTTTCCTGTAGACGCTGGTTTGAAGTTCCCCATTGGCTGTTCACTCCACTGTGACATCTATGAATGGCAGTTTGTTGTTGTTTTCCTCCTCGTTAGTGAATTTTATGCCAGTAAGGGTCTTATTGATGGTCTTGAAGGTTTCCTCTAACTTGTTGTGTTTAGTGATGACTACGGTGTCATCCACATAGCAGACCCAGAGTTTGGGTTGGGTGGTTGGCAGGGCTGTTTGTTTGAGTCTCTGCATTACTGCCTGTGCTAGAAACCTGATATCGGAGATCCCATGGGTGTTCTGTAGGTTTTGTTGTTGAAGTTGAAGTGGGTGGTAAGGCATAGGTCCCCTAGCTTGGCGATACTGTCCTTGCTGATGAAGTTGGTGGTGTTTGGTGTATGTGCCTTTGGGTTTTCTAATAGTGTAGTCAGTGTTTTCTTGACCAGGTTGATGTTGATGGATGTAAACAGGGCTGTTACATCAAAGGTTACCATTATTTCATCCTCTTCTATCTTAGTGTCTTTGATGGTCTTCAGGAATTCTTGGGTGGAGTGGATGGAGTGGCGTGAGTCTTCTACTTAGTGTTTTAGTCTTTCATGTAGCTCCTTGGCCAGTCTGTAAGTTGGTATTCCAGGACATCCTAGGACAAGCCAAATAGAGATATGCACGAGAATTCCTAGGACCATGGCATTCCAACTGGAACTCTATCAACAAACACATCGAGTTAGACCCCATCTACCACCCCCTGAGAAAAGGAACAGGAAGTGACTTCACCACAGGAAATGACATCACCAACCCAAAGTAACCCAAATACATAAATAGAAAGCAGGAATGAGGAAATGGGTACTACCTAAATGTCTTCAACACAAACCTCCCCTTACCACCCCACTAGCCATAAGAATAGCAGAGCAAAACACCTGCAGAATGCTTAGAGAAATGATTAATGATGCCCACAATAGACTCCCAGAAATTTTGCATCAAAAATCTTTACTCAGTCATGCAACAGACCATGATTGGACAGACACATTACAACAAGTCATAGATATTACACAGAGACAAACACAGAAAATGAAAAAACTAGACGTGCAGAAAAAAAACTAGATAAACTTACTCAAAGTAACAGCAATGACAACACAGAAGCATGGATAAAAAAAAACTTATCTGACCGACCCTTAACAGACACAGAAAAAGCCGTCTTAGTAAGAGGATTAAATTACAACTGCCAGGATGTGGACAAGAAAGATTTCTTAGCAGCATTAGAAACAACACTGAAAGACAACCAACTCACAGAAGAAACCCAACAATCCATCAGACAGGTAGTCGCACCAACATTAAGCGAGAAAAGGAAGGAAACACACTCAATACACGAGAAAGGAAAGCACTGGAAAGACTTAAAAAAAACATTGTTATCCTACCTGCAGACAAAGGATGCTTGACAGTCATTTTAAATCAAAGAGACTACATTGAGAAAGCGAACACACTACTTGCAGATACCAACAAGTGGCGATAGACCTGACCCCACAACTAGAGAACCAAATCACAGCCCTACTCAAAAAACTTGAGAAATCTGGAGAAATAAATAAGACCGACTTCCAAAAAAAATGAAACCAGGCAGATCCAACACACCATGCTTCTACGGATTACCCAAAATTCACAACCCAGGAGCTCCCCTCAGACTCATAGTCTCGCTACCTGGAACACCAACTTACAGACTGGCCAAGGAGCTACACCAAAGACTAAAACACTTAGTAGAAGACTCACCCCACTCCATCCACTCCACCCAATAGTTCTTGAAGACCATAGACACTAAGATAGAATGAATGAAATAATGACCTTCTTTGATGTAACAACCCTGTTTACATCAATCAGCATTAACCTGACCAAGAAAACACTGACTACACTATTAGAAGATCCAAAGACACAGTCACCAAACACCACCAGCTTTATCAGCAAGGACAGTATCGCCAAGCTAGTGGGCCTATGCCTTACCACCCACTTCACCTTCAACAACAAAACCTACAGACAAACCAACGGAACACCCATGGGATCTCCGATATCAGGGTTCTTAGCAGAGGCAGTAATGCAGAGACTCAAACAAACAACCCTGCCAATCACCCAACCCAAACTCTGGGTCCACTACATGGATGACCCCGTAGTCATCACTAAATGCAACAAATTAGAGGAAACCTTCAAGGCCATCAATAATACCCTTACTGGCATAAAATTCACTAAAGAGGAGGAAAACAACAACAAACTCAGCAACAAACCCAAAAAAGCAGACAAAACCCGTCCAGAAACCCTAGCCACTCTCTCCTACATCAAAGACATCTCAGAAATGACTGCCAGACTACTCAGACCCCTTGGCATCACGGTAGCCCATAAACCCACCAACACACTAAAACAGCAGCTGATGAACTTGAAAGACCCTATACAGACAACAAGCAAAACTAATGTCATTTACAAAATACCATGTGAGAACTGTAACAAACACTACATTGGACAAACAGGCAGAAAACTAGCCACCAGGATACATGAACACCAACCAGCCACAAAACGACATGACCCTCTCTCACTAGAATCCTCACCACTTCGACTGGGACAACACATCCATCCTAGGACAAGCCAAACAGAGAGACACATAAGAATTCCTTGAAGCATGGAATTCCAACTGGAACTTTATCAACATACACATCGCGTTAGACCCCAATTATCACCCCCTGAGAAAAAGAACAGGAAGTGACTTCACCACAGGAAATGACATCACCAACCCAAAGAAACCCAAACATATAAATAGAAAGTAGGAATTTTCAGTATTGCGTTGCATGAGGTCTGCTGAAGATGTTACCTATTAAGGTAACGAAATGAACCTTCCAGCTCAGCGAGCAAGCCTGCGTCCAAAACCCCAACCTGAGCTACAAATCTTCTCAAAACATGCTTTGGAAAGGGCTCAGAGGAGATTTACATGGATGTTGCCTGGTATGGAGGGAAGGTCTTATGAGGAAAGGCTGAGGGAACTGAGGCTGTTTTCATTAGAGAGAAGGTGGTTGAGAGGTGACTTAATTGAGACCTATAAGATAAACAGAGGGTGAGATAGGGTGGACAATGAAAGCCTTTTCCTCACATGGTGATGGCTAACATCAGGGGAGATAGCTTTAAATTGAGGGGTGATAGATTTAGGACAGATATCAGGGGTAGTTTCTTTACTCAGGGTAGTAGGGGCATGGAACAGCCTGCCTGAAACAGTAGTAGACTCGCTGACATTAAGGGCATTTAAATGGTTATTGGACACACATATGAATAATAATGGAACGGTGTAGGTTAGATGGGCATCAGATTAATTTCACAGGTCAGCACAACATCCAGGGGCTGAAGGGCCTGTACAGCGCTGTAACATTCTCTGTCCTCTGGGTGGGAGACTTTGCTGTCCATCACCAAGACCAGCTCAGCAGCAGCATTCCTGATCGAGTCCTAAAGGACGTCGCTGCGAGGCTGGGGAGGGAACCAGCAAGAGGGAAAAACCTACTTCACCTCGTCCTTACCAATCTGCCGGCTGCAGAGACATCTGTCCATGACAGTATCAGTAAGAGTGACCATCGCACAGTCCATGTGGAGACTTCACATTGAGAATACCCTCCATTGTGTGGCACTATCACCGTGCTCAATGGGACAGACTTCAAACAGATCTAGCAACTCACGACCAGGCAGAGGTGGGGTGATCACTGATACTTGTTCAAAGTTAAGCGATAGTTCTGACTCCTTAGACTATTTTCAATTGCAACAAGATCTGGACAATAACCAGGCTGGGCTGACAAGTGACAAGTAACTTTGTGCCTCACGAGTCTCCATTAAGATACAATCTGACCACTGCCTCTTAACATCCAATAGTGTTACCATCTCCGAATCCCCCACTACCAACACCGTGGGATGACCATTGACCAGAAACTGAATTGGACTCATCACATAAACACTGTGTCACTTCCTGACTCCCCAAAAGCCGAATAATCACACAACACCAGGTTAGGGTCCAACAGGTTTATTTGCAATCTGGATCAGTGGTGCTGGAAGAGCACAGCAGGTCAGGCAGCATCCAACGAGCAGCGAAATCGATGTTTCAGGCAAAAGCCCTTTATCAGGAATGAAGGCAGTGAGCCTGAAGCGTGGAGAGATAAGCTGGAGGAGGGTGGGGGTGGGGAGAAAGTAAGAGCTTCAGGGCAGAGGAAATGACCTGGGAGTTGCAGTGGGAAAGGGACTCCCTGAGATTCTTGTAGAGAGAGGAGGAAAACTTCTTCAAGGCAGATATCCTTGCAAGAGGATTCACAGTAGGGTTAAAATCAACGAGGTAAAAACCATGACTGCAGATGCTGGAAACCAGATTCTGGATCAGTGGTGCTGGAAGAGCACAGCAGTTCAGGCAGCATCCAACGGGCAGCGAAATTGACGTTTCGGGCAAAAGCCCTTCATCAGGAATAAAGGCAGTGAGCCTGAAGCGTGGAGAGATAAACTAGAGGGGGGTGGGGGTGGGGAGAAAGTAACATGGAGTATAATGGGTGAGTGGGGGAGGGGATGAAGGTGAGAGGTCAGGGAGGAGAGGGTGGAGTGGATAGGTGGAAAAGGAGATAGGCAGGTAGGACAAGTCCGGACAAGTCATGGGGACAGTGCTGAGCTGGAAGTTTGGAACTAGGATGAGGTGGGGGGAGGGGAAATGAGGAAACTGTTGAAGTCCACATTGATGCCCTGGGGTTGAAGTGTTCTGAGGCGGAAGATGAGGCGTTCTTCCTCCAGGCGTCTGGTGGTGAGGGAGCGGCGGTGAAGGAGGCCCAGGACCTCCATGTCCTCAGCAGAGTGGGAGGGGGAGTTGAAATGTTGGGCCACGGGGTGGTGTGGTTGATTGGTGCGGGTGTCCCGGAGATGTTCCCTAAAGCGTTCTGCTAGGAGGCGCCCAGTCTCCCCAATGTAGAGGAGACCGCATCGGGAGCAACGGATACAATAAATGATATTAGTGGATGTGCAGGTAAAACTTTGATGGATGTGGAAGGCTCCTTTAGGGCCTTTCTGGGAACCCCGTCCTTCCCAAGATCCACAAGCCTGACCACCCTGGCTGACCCATTGTCTCAGCATGCTCCTGCCCCACTGAACTCAGCTCCGCGTACCTCGACACTGTCCTATGCCCCTAGTCCAGGAACTCCCCACATACGTTTGAGACATCACCCATGCCCTCCACCTCCTCCAAGATGTCAGTTTCCCCGGCCCCCAACGCCTCATCTTCACCATGGATATCCAATTCCTCTACACCTCCATCCGCCATGACCAGGGCCTCCAAGCCCTCTGTTTCTTCCCCTCCCGACATCCCCAACAGTCCCCTTCCACCGACACTCTCAGTCGTTTGGCCGAACTGGTCCTCACCCTTAACAATTTCTCCTTTGAATCCTCCCACTTCCTCCAGACCAAAGGGGTAGCCATGGGCACCCGTATGGGCCCCAGCTATGCCTGTCTCTTTGTTGGCTACGTAGAACAGTTGATCTTCCGTAATTACACCGGCATCACTCCCCACCTCTTCCTCCGCTACATTGACTGCATTGGCGCCACCTCATGCTCCCGCGAGGAGGTTGAGCAATTCATCAACTTTGCCAACACATTCCACCCTGACCTTAAATTTACCTGAACCATCTCTGACACCTCCCTCCCCTTCCTGGACCTCTCTATCTCCATTAATGACGACTGACTTGACACTAACATTTTTTACAAACCCACCGACTCCCACAGCTACCTGGATTACACCTCTTCCCACCCCACCTTCTGCAAAAATGCCATCCCATATTCCCAATTCCTCCTCCTCCGCCATATCTGCTCCCAGGAGGACCAGTTCCACTACAGAACACACCAGATGGCCTCCTTCTTTGGAGACCGCAATTTCCCTTCCCACGTGGTTAAAGATGCCCTCCAACGCATCTCATCCACATTCCGCACCTCCGCCCTCAGACCCCACCCCTCCAACCGTAACAAGGACAGAACGCCCCTGGTGCTCACCTTCCACCCTACCAACCTTCGCATAAACCAAATCATCCGCCGACATTTCCGCTACCTCCAAACAGACCCCACCACCAGGGATATATTTCCCTCCCCACCCCTTTCCGCCTTCCGCAAAGACCGTTCCCTCCGTGACTACCTGGTCAGGTCCACGCCCCCCTACAACCCACCCTCCCATCCTGGCACCTTCCCCTGCCATCGCAGGAACTGTAAAACCTGTGCCCACACCTCCTCCCTCACCTCCATCCAAGGCCCTAAAGGAGCCTTCCACATCCATCAAAGTTTTACCTGCACATCCACTAATATCATTTATTGTATCCGTTGCTCCCGATGCGGTCTCCTCTACATTGGGGAGACTGGACGCCTCCTAGCAGAGCGCTTTAGGGAACATCTCCGGGACACCCGTACCAATCAACCACACCGCCCCGTGGCCCAACATTTCAACTCCTCCTCCCACTCTACCGAGGACATGGAGGTCCTGGGCCTCCTTCACTACCGCTCCCTCACCACCAGACGCCTGGAGGAAGAACCCCTCATCTTCCGCCTCGGAACACTTCAACCCCAGGGCATCAATGTGGACTTCAACAGTTTCCTCATTTCCCCTTCCCCCACCTCACCCTAGTTCCAAACTTCCAGCTCAGCACTGTCCCCATGACCTGTCCGGACTTGTCCTACCTGCCTAGCTCCTATTCCACCTATCCACTCCACCCTCTCCTCCCTGACCTATCACCTTCATCCCCTCCCCCACTCATCCATTGTACTCTATGCTACTCTCTCCCCACCCCCACCCTCCCTCTAGTTTATCTCTCCACGTGTCAGGCTCACTGCCTTTATTCCTGATGAAGGGCTTTTACCCGAAATGTCGATTTCACTGCTCGTTGGATGCTGCCTGAACTGCTGTGCTCTTCCAGCACCACTGATCCAGAATCTGGTTTCCAGCATCTGCAGTCATTGTTTTTACCTGGAACATTTCCCCCAGCGGTACGGGGTGGGGGAGGGGTGGGGGAACTACTGTATTGAACAAACCGAGAGTATTGGGTACAGTTCTGGTCACTGCATTATATAGGAAGGATGTGGAAACTTTGGAAAGGGTTCAGAGGTGATTTACTCTGGTCTGGAGGGAAGGTCTTAGGAGGAAAGGCTGAGGGACTTGAGGCTGTTTTCATTAGAGAGAAGCAGGCTGAGAGGTGCCTTAATTGAGACATATCAGATGATCAGAGGGTTAGAGAGAGTGGACAGGGAGAGCCTTTTTCCTCGTATGGTGAAGGCTAACACGAGGGGTCATATCAGACAGATGTCAGGGAGGTAGTTTCTTTACTCAGAGAGTAGTAGGGGGCGTGGAACCCACTGCCTGCAACAGTAGTAGACCCGCCAACTTTAAGGGCATTTAAATGGTCATTGGATAAAGGTATGGATGACAATGGAACCAGACGGGTCCAACACACCACACTTCAATGGATTACCCAAAATTCACAACCCAGGAGCCCCCCCTCAGACCCATAGTCTCACTACCTGGAACAGCAACTTACAGACTGGCCAAGGAGCTACACCAAAGACTAAAACACCTAGTAGAAGACTCACGTAACTCCATTCACTCCACCCAAGAATTCCTGAAGACCATCAAAGACACTAAGATAGTGTCTTGCAATGGAATAATGTCAGATAGATTGGTTTCAGATTGGTCCCACAGGTCGGCACAACATCAAGGGCCGAAGGGCCTATACTATGCTGTTATGTTTCTGTTCTATGTGTAAGTGTCTGTCTGTGTGTCTGTGTGTCTGTATCTGTGTCTGTGTCTGTGTCTGGGTGTGTCTAGTGCACATTCCTGCCCAAAACGTTGATTTTCCTGCTCCTTTAATGCTGCCTGACCTGCTGTGCTTTTCCAGCAACACTCTAATCTTCATTGAAAATGTAACCTAGTATGGTGACGAAACATCTGAAAATGAACCTTCCAGCTCAGTGAGCAAGCCTACATCCAGAACCTCAACCTAAGCTACAAATCTTCTCAAAACTCGCTATCTATAAATTCTGTTTCCTATGATCCTGCCCCACTAGCTCCCTGACAAAGGAGCCGCGCTCCGAAAGCTTGTACTTCCAAATACACCTGTTGTGTGATTTTTAACTTTGTACACCCCAGTCCAACACCGGCACCTCCACCTCCTGACTCCCCAAAGCCTGTCCACCATCTACAAGGCACAAGTCAGGAGTGGGATGGAATACTTCCAACTTGCCCTGGATGGGGGCAGCTCCAACATCACTCAAGGAGCTCAACACCATCCAGGATAAAGCAGTCCCCTCTTGATTGGCACCACATCCACAAACACCCCCTCCCTCCCCCACCGACGCTCAGTAGCAGCAGTGTGTACCATCTACAAGATGCACTGCAGAAACTCAGCAAAGACCCTCAGACAGCACCTTCCAAACCCAGCTCCTTCCATCCTGAAGGACAAGGGCAGCAGGTACATGGGAACACCACCCCCTGCAAGTTCCCCTCCAAGCCCCTCACCATCCTGACTTGGAAGTATATCCCATTCCTTCAGCGTCACTGGGTCCCGATAATGGAATCCCCTCCCTAAGGGCACTGTGTGGGTCTACCCACAGCACATGGACTGCAGCGGTTCAAGAAGGCAACTCACCCCCACCTTCTCAAGGGGCAACTAGGGTCGGGCAATAAATACTGGGCTCAGGCAGTGACATCCATGTCCCATGAATGAATTTTTAAAAATCCCTGAACACTGCAGATACCCCGGTAATCCCCAAGTACTGTGAGAATTCGCAGATACCCCGGTAATCCCCAAGTACTGTGAGAACTCGCAGATACCCCGGTAATCCCCAAGTATTGTGAGAACTCGCAGATACCCCGGTAATCCTCCGAACACAGTCTTGACGTAAGTGTAGTCTCCTCCCGACTTGGTTATGGTGACTCCAAGCTCAGCGTAACACAGGGAACCGATCACTGTGATGAACCCAGCCAGCATCCAGATAATCAGAGCCAGGCCCACAGAACCAGCATGCTCCAGGACTCCTTTCGGGGAGATGAAAATTCCCGAACCAATGATATTCCCTATGGAAAGGACACAGACGTTATAATCATCAAACATTCACACTCTGTCACAGCACATAATGAGGCCTTCTGGCCCCTCACTGCTGGTACTATCGCTTATTGAAGTTCCCAAATAGGGGTTTGGGTGGTGAGGAAGGGCTTTGGTACGCTTGCCTTAATTGGTCAGTGCTTTGAGTACAGGAGTTGGGAGGTCATGTTGCGGCTGTACAGGATATTGGTGAGGCCACTTCTGGAATACTGCGTTCAATTCTGGTCTCCCTATAGTAGGAAAGGAGAAAGGGGGCAGGAAAGATTTACCAGGATGTTGCTGGGATTGGACAGATAGAGTTATAAAGAAAGGTTAGATAGACTGGGATGTTTTTCACTGCAGCGTAGGAGGCTGAGGACTGACCTTACAGAGGTTTATAAAATCACGAGAGGCAGGGATAGGATAAAATAGACAAGGCCTTATCCCGGGGGTGGGGGAGTTCAGAACTTCTGCATTTGTTACTCACACTCAGTTAGTCCAATCAATGTTGTTTAACACTAACTGCTGACGAGGGCAGAGGTCTGTTCCCTGAGCAGTACAGAGTCGGTGGAAGTGAGGTCATTCTCAAGGTCATTTTACCAAGTATCAGGATTGGTTGGACCAGTCCCAGGGCAGCTCCTTAACCAGAACTGAATGATCAGAGCTGGGTTGCTAGGGGCTTGTCACATGGAGTTACTAAGAGTGCAGATGCCCGGGCTCCTGGCTCTACATACAGATGATGCTGAGTTCCCTTGGCACCAACACTGCTCAACATTGACAAACAAGACATTTTTCATGCAGTTCCTTGTCTTTGACAGAACTGGTCACTGAGACTCACAGTGTCCCTACCAGGACACAGGGTATTCCTGAGCCTCGATTCGCCTCAAAATGATTTTTATCATGAGTTTCCTGAAACTTCTGAATCAAATGAGGGGAGGCCATTCAGTGAGTTCATGACTAATCCATCCCCCATCTTCACAAACCTGACCTGACCCTATATTCCTTAATGCAAACACCGACAAACTCCCACGTAAAATTAACAATTAATTTAACATCAAGTGCCATTTTCCAAAGAGAATCCCAAACTTCCATGTCTCTGTGTGTTGATATTTTTTCCTCATTTTTCTTGTGAGGTTGAATAGCCCGTTCCTGTTCCTGAAGGGTCTGACTCTAACTTCTAACAATGTTCCTTTGTCCTTGACTCCTGATCACTGGAAGTTGTTTCTCTCTGCCTACCCGGCCTGCCTGCTTAATGTGTTGAAAGGTTCAATTAAATCGCCACATTAACCTTCTTGTATCCAGAGACTAATTCCTTCTCTCTGCAATCTCACGCCATCATTTAACCCCTGCAGCCAATCTATCACTAGAACAATGAACAGTACAGCACAGGAACAGGCCCACGGACCCACCAAGCCTGCACCAATACATGGTGCCATTCTAAACTAAAAACCTTTTGCCCCATGCAGTCCACCTCTCTCTCTCTTCCCTGTCTATTCATGTATCATCAAAATGCCTGTTGGTAATGTATCAGCTTCTACCACGTCCTCGGACAGCGCATTCCAGGCACTTACTAACCTCTGTGTGAAAAAATACACCTGCATCTCCTTTAAACCTTCCCCCTTTCACCTTAACCCCTGTCTCCTAGTAATTGATATTTCCCCCAGGGAGAAAGACTCGGACTGTCCATTCTATGCATGCTCTCATAATTTTGTAAACTTCTGTCAGGTCACCCCTCAGCCTGTGACGTTCAAGTGAAATCAAATGGTGTCATCTGCAAACTTACTAAGTGTACCTCTTATGCTCACATCCAAATCATTTATGTAAATGACAAAAAGTAGAGGACCCAGCACCGATCCTTGTGGCACTCCACTGGTCACAGGCCTCCAGTCTGAAAAACAACCCTCCACCACCACCCTCTGTCTTCTACCTTTGAGCCAGTTCTGTATCCAAATGGCTAGTTCTGCCTGTATTCCGTGAGATCTAACCTTGCTAACCAGTCTCCCATAGGGAACCTTGTCAAACACCTTACTGAAGTCCATATAGATCACATCTACTGCTCTGCCCTCATCAATCCTCTTTGTTACTTCTTCAAAAAACTCAATCAAGTTTGTGAGACATGATTTCCCAAGCACAAAGCCATGTTGACTATCCCCAATCAGCCCTTGCCTTTCCAAATACATGTATATCCTGTCCCTCAGGATCCCCTCCAACAACTTGCCCACCACTGAGGTCAGGCTCACCGGTCTATAGCTCCATGGCTTGTCTTTACCACCTTTCTTAAACAGTGGCACCACGTTTGCCAACCTCCAGTCTTGTGACACCTCACCTGTGACTATCGATGATACAAATATCTCAGCAAGAGGCCCAGCAATCACTTCTCTAGCTTCCCACAGAGTTCTCAGGTACACCTGATCCTGGGGATTTATCCACCTTTAACCGTTTCAAGACATCCAGCACTTCCTCCTCTGTAATCTGGACATTTTGCAAGGTGTCACCATCTATTTCTCTACAGTCTATATCTTCCATATCCTTTTCCACAGTAAATACTGTTGCAAAATATTCATTTAGTATCTCCCCCATTTTCTGCAGCTCTACACAAAGGCTGCATTGCTCATCTTTAAGGGGACCCATTCTCTCCCTAGTTACCCTTTTGTCCTTAATGTATTTGTAAAATCCCTTTGGATTCTCCTTAATTCTATTTGCCAAAGCTATCTCATGCCCCCATTTTGCCCTCCTGATTTCCCTCTTAAGTACACTCCTACTGCCTTTATACTCTTCTCTGGATTCACTCGATCTATCCTGTCTATACCTGACATGTGCTTCCTTCTTTTTCTTAACCAAACCCTCAATGTCTTTAGTCACCCAGCATTCCCTGTACCTACCAGCCTTCCCCTTCACCCTAATGTCTGAGAGACAAGACCTCCTCACCCAAGCCATGCTGCCTATCGCTAATTAGGCCATATTTTTCCAAATGTGAGTGAATCTTGTCTCTAAGAATCTTCTCCAATAATTTCCCCCTCACTGATGTAATTTCCCGGATTATTCCTGTTGTCCTTAAACAAAGGAACAGCATTAGCTATTCTCCAGTCCCCTGGGCCTTCTGCTGTGACTAAAGAGGATACAAGGTTTTGTACATGTCCCCAGCAATGTCCTTACCTGCTTCCCTCAGTATTCTGGGATAGATCCCATCAGCTTCTGGAGACTTCGAGACCCCAGCACCTCCTCTTTTTTTATCTTGTTATTCCATACAATATCAACGTATCCCTCCCGTAACTGACCATCCACCATGTCCCTTTCTTGTGAATATTGACACCAAGGACCTCACTTTAAGGGTGACCTCATTAAGGACCTCACCCACTTCCTCCAGCTCTCTGTATAACTTCCCTCCTTTGTCCTTATATGGATCTACCCTTTCCCTAGCTGCTCACTCGCTCCTTATATATCTTTAAAACTCCTCAGGGTTTTCCTTAATCCTGTTTGCCAAAGTTATTTCATGGATCCTTTTAGTCTTTCTAATTCCTTGTTTGAGTTATTTTCTGTTTTCATTGTATTCCTCTTTGAGTGCTCTCTCTGTCCTTAGCTTCCTAAACCTTACATATCCTTTTTCTTTTTGACTAAGCTCTCAATTTCTCTTATCATTCAAGATTCCTGGATTTTGTCACCCTTATCCTCCATTTTCACAGGAACGTGCTGGTCTTTAACTTTAATGAGCTGGATTTTAAAAGATTCCTAAGTGCTAGATGTGGATTTATCCTCAAACATCCCCCTTCAATCTACATTCCTCAGTCCCCACCTAATATAGTGATGATTAACCTTCACCAAGTTTAGTTATTTCACCCGAGAACAAGGTTTACCCTTATCCAGAAGTAACTTAAAATGCTCCCAATGAAGGTTTGATCACCTGGCTGAACCCATTCCTAGTACCAGGTCTACTCTTTCCCAGTTTGGGCTATTTACATATCGCTCTGGCACTGAGCAGGTTCCAGTCAACAGAGGGAAGTTCACGTCACCCACCTCAACAATCCTGTTGATTTCACATTTTCCCACAATTTCTGTTCCCCTGTCACCCGCTGGCTGTTTGGAGGGTTTTAGGACAACCCCATCAAAAGTGACTGCAGCCTTCCTCTCACCGCATTCTCCCCATGTGGCCTCAAAGGTCAACCCTCCAAAGGTCTCAGCATCTCAAAGGCTGAGGTTACTGTCACCACGGGGATTGCACAGGATGTGTGTGTGTGTGTGTGTGTGTGTGTGTGTGTATGCGTGTCTGTATGTATGTGAGTGTGTGTCTGTATGTGTGTGAGAGCGTGTGTGTGTGTGTGTGAGAGGACGTGTTAGTGTGTGTCTGTGTGAGATTGTGTGAGAGAGAGTGTGTGTCTGTGTGTGAGAGAGAGTGTGTGAGTATGTGTGTCTACGTATGTGAGTGTGTGTCTGTATTGTGAGGACGTGTGAGTGTGTGTGAGTGTGTGTGTGTCTGTGTGTGAGATTGTGTGTGTGAGAGTGTGTCTATGTGTGTGTGAGATTGTGTAGGTGTGTCTATGTGTGAGAGTGTGTGTGAGAACGTAAGAGTGTGTATGTGTCTGTGTGTGTGTGTGTGAGAGATTGTATGTGTGTGTGTGAGAATGTGAGAGATTGTGTATGTGTGTGAGTCTGTGTGTGTGTGTTTGTGAGTGTGTATGTGGGTCTGTGTGTAGGTATGTAAGTGTGTGATGGTGTATGAGAGTGAGAGAGTGTGTGTGTGTGTGTGTGTGTGTGTATGTGTGTGTGTGTGTGTGTGTGTGTGCATTCATGCGCATGCGTGTTTAGGGGTGGGAGGGTTTCAGTGAGGTGTGACCTCTGCCTCTTCAATCTCTACGTATAAAAACCAGCAATCCATTCCCATCCTCTTGTCAGGGCTGTATTGATGACCCATCCTTATTACCCAGAGGACAGTTACGGCTGAACCACATTGCTGTGGGGTTGGAGTCACATGTAGGCCAGATGTTCCCTTACCTGAAGGACATTAGTGAACCGGGGGGGGGTTGGCAAATGGCAATGGTTTCATGCCATTAAACTCGTGACTCCACCATGACAGGATTTGAAGGCAGGTCCCCGAAACATTGCCTGGGTCACTGGATGAATAATCTGGGGATAATACCATGAGACCATCACCTCCCCAACCTCCGCCACTGTTTCAGCTTTTCACCTTTTAGAACATACCTGGTTCTATTCCTTTTAACTCAGATTTGAAACTGCTCATGTGTCTCAGGTGAAATCCATTTGCCACAGTTTTGCCCATTCATCTGTCAACATCTCTGCAATTCTGCATTCTGTCCATGCTGCTTATAATGTGACCTCCCTTTGTGGTTTTGATAAATTCGGATGTATTGCTTTCCATTCCTTGATCAAAGTCATTAATCATTAGCAATGAATAGTTGGAGACCCACCACAGTCCCTGGGGGGATATGGTTACTCAGTCTGCTGACCACGATCCCAACTCTGATACTCCGTCTCCTTCACAAGAAACTCAAAAAACAGGTCAGGAGAAGGCCATTCGCTCCTTTGAATCTGCTGCCTCGTTTGTTGGGATAATGGCTGATCGGACTGTCACTTTGACTGACCCCTCCATGACCCTGTTCTCCCACATTGATCCAAACTCTGACTGACTTAGCGTTGAGTGATCCAGCCTCCACTGCTCCCTGGGCAAGAGAACCAGGGACTAACAACTCACAGATTCATCCAGTCAGAGAGATGTACAGCACGGAACAGACCCCTCAGTCCAACTTGTCCATGCCGACCAGATATCCAAAATTAATCTAGTCCCAATATTCTGCAATTGAAACATTTCCTATTCATGTGCATGTCCAAAACTCTTTTAATTGTAACCACCTGCATCTACCACTTGCTCTGGACATTTGTTCCATAATTGTGAAAAAGTTACCCTTAGGCCTCTTTAAAACTTTTCCCCTCTCACCTTAAACTTATGCCCTCTCATTTTGGACTCCCTTACTATGGGGAAAAGACCGAAGCCATTCGCTATATCTCGCTAACTGATGAAGGAGCGTCGGTCTGAAAGCTAGTGCTTCCAAATATACCTGTTGGACTATAACCTGATGTTGTGTGATTTTTAACTTTGTACACTCCATTTCCTCCACATTATACCCCTCAATATTTTATATACCCCTAAGGGGTCCATCCTCAACCTCCAATGCTCCAGGGAATTTAGCACCAGCCTTTAAGCTTCTCCTTATAACTCAAATCCCCCAGCCCCAGCAACATCCTTGTAAATCTTCTCTGCACCCTCTTAACTTTAACAACATCCTTCCTATAGCAGGGAGACCAGAACTGACTGCAGTATTTCAAAAGTGGCTGAACTAACATCCTGTACAGCTGCAACATGACCTCCCAACTCCTGTACTCAATGCACTGACCAATAAAGGAAAGCATACCAAACGCATTCTTCACTATCCTAGCTACCTGCGACTCCACTTTCAAGGAACTATGTACCTGAAGCCCTAGGTCTCTCTTCAGCAACATTCCCCAGAACCTTTCCATTAAGTGTAGAAGTCCTGCCCTGATTTGCTTTTCCAAAGTGCAACGCCTCATATTTGTTTAAATTAAACTCCATCTGCCACTCCCCAGCCCCACTGGCCCATCTGGTCAACAACCCATTATAATCTGAGGTAACCCTCTTCGTTGTTCACTACACCTCCAATTTTGATGTCATCTTTAAACTTACTAACTGTACCTCTCACGCTCGCATCCAAATCATTTATATAAATGATGACAAGTAGAGGACCCAGCACCGATCCTTGTGGCACTCCACTGGTCACAGGCCTCCAGTCTGAAAAACAACCTTCTATTCCTTGAAACAAATGATATAAACAGAAAAAGCAGAGTGTCCCTGTCACTACGCCCAATCAGCCCCTCCCAGGATAGGAACAGCAGTGGCTGAAGTACAGAGCAATACACGGGTGTTTGTCTGAAACCGAAGGCAAGTTTTCTCGATTTTCTCAAACAAAAATGAAGTCTGTTATTTGTGGAGAAACAAAAATAAATAAAGAAAGAAAGCAGTCTCTCCCTTTCCTCTGTCCCCAGTATCCAGTCCTGGGGCTGGAAGCACAAGGGGCCAAGATGTAAATTAAACCTTCCTCAACTCAATCAAAATCAAATCCCTACTCCATCCCGATCAGGCACACCCAGGACAGACAAAGTCCCCTTTGCCTCTTCCCTGAGGTCCAACATTGATGAAAACAAAACCGAGAACAAACACTAACATCGAAAATTGAACAGAAATGGACACTACCAAATCAAAATAACATTCCTCAGAGCTGGTGATGCTGCCCAGCTCCCACAATGCTGCCCAGAGTCATGACAGGCCCCCCACTGTGTCAGTGAGCACCAGATGCTCCTGCTATAGTCTTCACCTAAGCACAGATGTAACTGTGACAAAGGGGTAGACCAGAGACAACAAGCCCCTCTCCCGCCTGCTATCTGGACCTGTTAATGGCCATCTTGGTCAGGCCCAGGAGTAAAGTCACGAGGAGGTCTGGAGACATGTCTGCTCCCCCCCCACCCTCACTGGATGCCTGTAGTTCAGGAGAATGGGGCTGCATTGCAACCAAACTTCCAGCAGGAGCCCTTTTAAAATCTTAATAAGGGGCCCGTAAACAGACACACTCAACACTCACATGAAACACCATCTCCTCCAGGCCGCAGAACGTGCACGTACTCTGACACTCAGTAAACTCACTCAGTCCCCAGATGCACAGAACCCACTCATGCAGCACTCTCCACCCCATCAATATTCCTCTCCCACCACCCTCTGTCTCCTTCTGTCAAAACCAAGTTTGTATCTGATTGACTAGTTCCCCTGGACCCCATGTCATATAACCCTACTAGGCAGCCTCCTGTGTGGTACCTGACTGAAGGTCTTGCTAAACTCCAGGTAGACAACACCTACCGCTGTGCCTTCCTCCATCTCCTTGGTCACAACTTCAAAAATCTCAGTCGAGTTAGTGAGCCGTGATTTCCCACACACAAAGCCTTGCTGATTATCCCCTGGTCAGTGCTTGCTTTTGCAAATCCATATTGATCCTCCAACGATGTTTCCAGCCCTGACATCAGGCTCACCAGTCCACAGTTCCCTGGTTTCTCCTTCCAGCCTTTCTTAAATAATGGGATAACATTAGCTACTGTCCCGGCTTCTAGTGTCTCACCTGTGGCTGTCGAGACAAATATCTCTGCTAGGGGCCCTGCAGTGTCTTCCCTAGCTTCCCACAAGATCCTGGGATACACCTGGTCAGGGCCCAGGGATTTATCTACCTTGATGTGTTTTAAGATCTCCAGCAGCACCTCTTCTGTAATATGTCTCTTCCATGTCCTTCTCCACGGTAAATAGTGATGAGAAATCTTTGTTTAGTATCTCATCCATCTCCTGTGGTTCCACACATAGATGGCCTTGTTGATCATTAAGGGCCCTTATTGTCTCTCGAGTTATTCTTTTTAGCCTTAATATATTTATAGATCTCTTTGGAAGCTCCTTAACCTTATCTGCCAAAGCTATCTCATGTCCCCTTTCTGTCCTCCCGCTTTCCCTCCTAAGTATACTCCTACACCCCCGATACTCCTCAAGGGAGTCACTTGATCCCAGCTGTCTATACCTCACAAATGCCTCCTCCTTATTCCTGAGCAGAGCCTTGATATCTCTAGTCATCTGGTATCCCCTACTCCTGCCAGCCTTACCCTTCACACCAACAGGAACGTACTGCCTCTGAACTCGTGTTACCTCACTGTTGAAAGTTTCCCAGTTGCCGGTCACTCCTTTCCTTCTTCAGCCCATGGGGCTGCAGACGGTGCTCACTCGGGGCTCACTCAGGCCCTTTCAATTCCAGCGCCTTTGCTGCAGAAACGATGTTCTGTTTGCCCCCCCCCCCCCGAGGGGCAGTGGGGACTGGGGTGATGTAGTGCATCAAAAGGTCGTTTACAGAAACAGCAAGAAATTAGGAGGGGCAGGTGGGCACCTGGGGAGGGGCAGGGGCAGGTGGGTAATGGGGAGGGGCAGGTGGGTACATGGGGAGGGGCACAGGGGCATCTGGGGAGTAGCAGGTGGGTACCTGGGGAGGGGCAGGTGGGAACCTGGGGAGGGGCAGGTGGATACATGGGGAGGGGCAGGTGGATACATGGGGAGGGGCAGGTGGGCACATGTGGAGGGGCAGGTGGGCACATGGGGAGGGGCAGGTGGGCACCTGGTGGGGGCAGATGGGTACATGGGGTGGGGCAGTTTGGTACATGGGGAGGGGCAGGTGGGCACATGTGGTGGGGCAGGTGGGTACATGTGGTGGGGCAGGTGGGCACATGGGGAGGGGCAGGTGGGTACATGGGGTGGGGCAGGTGGGTACATGGGGTGGGGCAGATGGGTACATGGGGTGGGGCAGTTTGGTACATGGGGAGGGGCAGGTGGGTACATGGGGAGGGGCAGGTGGATACATGCGGAGGGGCAGGTGGGCACATGCGGAGGGGCAGGTGGGCACATGGGGAGGGGCAGGTGGGCACATGGGGTGGGGCAGGTGGGCACCTGGTGGGGGCAGATGGGTACATGGGGTGGGGCAGTTTGGTACATGGGGAGGGGCAGGTGGGTACATGGGGAGGGGCAGGTGGGTACATGGGGAGGGGCAGTTTGGTACATGGGGAGGGGCAGGTGGGTACATTGGGAGGGGCAGGTGGGTACATTGGGAGGGGCAGGTGGGTACATGGGGAGGGGTGGTTTACAGTACTTCGGCTGCAGATCCAGGGAATTCCAGACATCCGCCCACCCCTTGTGCACATGATAAAGAAATTTTATTTCCTCATGTCTCTTCTAATCCTATTGCCACTTACCTTGAATCTATGACACTTGGCTTTTAGACTCTGACAAGGGAAACTGCTTCCTCCTGTCACTATCTCTACCCCTCAGAATTTTGTAAACCTCTAACATATGTCACCCCCTCAGCCTTCTCTGTTCCAAGGAAAACAATCCCAACCTCTCCAGTCTCTCCCCATAGCTACAATTCTCCAGCCTTGGCAACATTCCAATAAATCTTCATTGGACTCACTCCAGAGCGATTATGTCCTTCCAATAGTGTGGTAACCAGAACTCTACACAATACTCCAGCTGTCCCCTCACTAGTGACTTGTGCAGTTTCATCATTATATCCCTCCTTTTGTATTCAATATCTCTGCCAGTGAGTTGTGAGTTCATGGAATGCCCTGCCAGTAACAGTGGTGGACTCTCCCTCTTTATGGGCATTTAAATGGGCATTGGATAGGAATATGGAGGAAAGTGGGCTAGTGTAGGTTAGGTGGGCTTGGATCGGCGTAACATCGAGGGCCGAAGGGCCTGTACTGTGCTGTATTTTTCTATGTTCTATGTTCTATGATGGCCGGCAAATCATGTGCCTCCTTTCCAACCGTACCTCCCTGTACTGCTCCCTTTAGCGATCTGTGCACTCGGGAACATTAAGATCCCTCTCTTCACCTCCCTCTCTCAGTATATTCCCATTTATTGTGTCTTCCCTTCACCTTCTGAAATGCATCCATAGATTCATATGGTGCAGAAAAGGCCCACTGAGTTTGCACCAACATAACTATCACTACAATTGTGCTAATTTCCCTTTCCTGCACTTGTCCCATATCCCTGAATATTATGATATTTGAAGTATTCATTCAAAATTTCCAGTCTCCACTACCTTCCCAGGCAGAGAATTCCAGAATCCCACCACCTGCTGAATCTCTGCCCCTTGTCCTAAAACTATACCCTCTCATGATTGATCCCTCAACTAAGGGGAACAGCTGGTCTCTATCTGCCCTGTCCATACCCCTCATAATCTTATATACCTCAGTCACGTCCCCCCACAATCATCTCTGCTCTACAGAAAACAATCCAAACCTATCTCGTCTCCCCTTATAGTTCAGTTTCTCCATCCCAGGCAACATCCTGGTGAGCTGAAAATGTGTTGCTGGAAAAGTGCAGCAGGTCAGGCAGCATCCAAGGAGCAGGAGAATCGACGTTTTGGGCCAGAGTCCTTCATCAGGAATGAGGAAAGTGTGTCTAGCAGGCTAAGATAAAAGGTAGGGAGGAGGGACTTGGGGGAGGGGCGATAGAGATGTGATAGGTGGAAGGAGGTCAAGGTGAGGGTGATAGGCCAGAGTGGGGTGGGGGCGGAGAGGTCAGGAAGAAGATTGCAGGTTAGGAGGGCGGTGCTGAGTTTGAGGGTTGGGACTGAGACAAGGTGGGGGGAGGGGAAATGAGGAAACTGGAGAAATCTGAGCTCATCCCTTGTGGTTGGAGGGTTCCCAGGCGGAAGATGAGGCGCTCTTCCTCCAACCGTCATGTTGCTATGATCTGGCGATGGAGGAGGCCAAGGACCTGCATGTCCTCGGTGGACTGGGAGGGAGAGTTGAAGTGTTGAGCCACGGGGTGGTTGGGTTGGTTGGTCCGGGTGTCCCAGAGGTGGTCCCTGAAGCGTTCTGCAAGTAGGCGGCCTGTCTCCCCAATATAGAGGAGGCCACATCGGGTGCAGCGGATGCAATGGATGATGTGTGTGGAGGTACAGGTGAATTTGTGGCGGATATGGAAGGATCCCTTGGGGCCTTGGAGAGAAGTAATGGGGGAGGTGTGGGCGCAAGTTTTGCATTTCTTGCGGTTGCAGGGGAAGGTGCCGGGGTGGAGGTTGGGTTGGTGGGGGGTGTGAACCTGACAAGGGAGTCACGAAGGGAGTGGTCTTTTCGGAACGCTGATAGGGGAGGGGAGGGAAATATATCCCTGATGGGGGGATCCGTTTGGAGGTGGCGGAAATGACGGCGGATGATGCGCTGTATACGGAGGTTGGTGGGGTGGTAGGTGAGAACCAGTGGGGTTCTGTCTTGGTGGCGGTTGGATGAGCGGGAAGTGGAGGAGATGCAGTGGAGGGTATCGTCGATCACACCTGGAGGGAAACTGCGGGAGCTGCATCAAAATGTAAAAACGCCATCCCATATTCCCAAATCCTTCGTCTCCGCTGCATCCAAAATCAGACCAACATCCCTGGTGACCCTCCTCTGTAACCCCCTCTGGTGCTATCAGTCCCTTCCTGGAGGGAGGTGACCAGAACTGCACGCAGTCCTCCAGTTGTGAACTAACCAACACTTTGTACAACTCTACCTTTCCCGCTCGCTGTTATATTTTAGTGCCAAGGCTGATGAAAGCAAGTGTCCCATACGCCTTCATTATCCTATTCACTTGCTTTGCCGACTTCACTCGAAGCTCCCCCTGTTGCTCTAAGCTCCCTCTGTTGCTCTAAGCTCCCCCTGTTGCTCTAAGCTCCCTCTGTTGCTCTAAGCTCCCTCTGTTGCTCTAAGCTCCCCCTGTTGCTCTAAGCTCCCTCTGTTGCTCTAAGCTCCCTCTGTTGCTCTAAGCTCCCTCTGTTGCTCTAAGCTCCCTCTGTTGCTCTAAGCTCCCTCTGTTGCTCTAAGCTCCCTCTGTTGCTCTAAGCTCCCCCTGTTGCTCTAAGCTCCCCCTGTTGCTCTAAGCTCCCTCTGTTGCTCTAAGCTCCCTCAGTTGCTCTAAGCTGCCTAGTGTGCTGCCATTCATCAAATACACCCTCATCTTGTTACTTCTTCCAAAGTGTATTACCTCATGTTTATCAGGATTAAACACCATCTCCCACTGGTCTGCCCATCCAACCAACCCACCTGTTTCTTCCTGTAACCCACAACCACCATCTTCATTATTAACCACTCCACCAATCTTGGTGTCATTTACAAACTTAACATTCCCCCCCCACCTGTATCGTTTCTGTACATAACGGACAATAAGGGTCCCGTTGTGCTGCTCCTTGTGGTACCCTGCTGGCACCAGGCTCCAGTCACACAGACAGCTGCCTACCACTACCCTTTGTGTTGTTAGGTTTTGATCCATCTTACCAAGGTTTGTTCAGTTCCATGTGCTTTAGCCTTCTCAACCAGTCTCCCATTTGGGACCTTGTCAAAGGCTTCGCTGAAATCCATATAAACTACATCAACTGATAGCGTGAAGGTAATGACTGTCCAGCCTTGCCTTACTAACACAGCTAAATTACATCACACATGACATCACACTTATCAGAGTTAAACTCCATCTGCCACTTTCCTGCCCACTCCAACCCATCTATATCATTGTGGAGCTTCCAAATATCCTCAACACTATCCACTACAGCCAATGTTTTTGTGTTAGAACATAAAACATTCCAGCGCAGTACAGGCCCTTCGGCCCTCGATGTTGTGCCAACCTGTGGAACCAATCTGAAGCCCATCAATCAACACTATCCTATTTTCATCCATAAGTCTATCCAGTGACCATTTAAATGCCCTTCAAGTCGGTGAGTCTACTCCTGCTGCAGGTAGAGCATTCCACACCCCTCCTACTCTCTGAGTAAGGAAACTACCTCTGACATCTGTCCTATATCTATCACCCCTCAATTTAACGCTATGCCCCTCGTGCTCGCCATCGCAATTCAAGGAAAAAGGCTCTCACTGCCCACCCTATCTAACCCTCTGATTATCTTATATGTCTCAATTAAGTCACCTCTCAACCTTCTCTAACAAAAACAGTCTCAAGTCCCTTAACCTTTTTTCATAAGACCTTCCCTCCATACCAGGCAACATCCTGGTAAATGTACCAGGGAATAGATTGGGCGTGTCGGAAAGGCAAGGTCACGGTGACCAGGGGGAGTCCAATATGCAGGTGGACTGGGTAAATAATGTTGCCAGTTGATCCAAAGAAAGGGAATTCATGGAATGCTTACAGGATGGTTTTTTGGAACAGCTTGTCATGGAGCCCACAAGGGAGCAGGCTATTCTGGACCTAGTGCTATGTAATGAGCCAGATATTATAAAAGATCTTCAAGTAAGGGAACACTTAGGAAGCAGCGATCATAATATGGTAGAGTTCAGACTGCAATTCGAAACAGAGAAGGCAAAATCAGATGTAATGGTGTTACAGTTAAATAAAGGTAATTATGAGGGCATGAGAGAGGAACTGACGAAAATAGACTGGAAGCAGAGCCTCGCGGGAAGACAGTAGAGCAAAAATGGCAGGAGTTTGTGGGTATAATTGAGGACACTGTACAGAGGTTCATCCCCAGTCTAATCTCACAGGGGGGGTGAGATTAGACAGCTGTGGCTGACGAAGGAACTCAGGAAATGTATCACAGAAAAAGAGAGATCCTATAAAGTGGCCAAGAGCAGTGGGAAATCAGAAGATTGGGAAGGCTACAAAAACAAACGGAGGATAACAAAGAGAGAAATAAGGAAGGAGAGGATCAAATATGAAGGTAGGCTAGCCAGTAATATTAGAAATGATAGTAAAAGTTTCTTTCAATACATAAGAAACAAACGACAGGCAAAAGTAGACATTGGGCCACTTCAAACTGATGCTGGAAGCCTAGTGATGGGAGATAAGGAAATAGCAGGAGAACTTAACAAGTACTTTGCGTCAGTTTTCACAGTGGAAGACATGAGTAATATCCCAACAATTAAAGGGAGTCAGGGGAATGAGTTTAGTATGGTAGCCATTACAAAAGAGAAAGTGTGAAAAAAGCTGAAAGGTCTAAAAACTGATATATCTCCTGGTCCCGATGGGCTACATCCTAGAGTTCTGAGGGAGGTGACTGAGGAAATAGCGGAGGCATTCGTGGAGATCTTTCAAAAGTCACTGGGGTCAGGGAAAGTCCCGGATGATTGGAAGATCACTGTTGTAACCCCCTTGTTCAAGAAAGGATCAAGACAAAAGATGGAAAATTATAGGCCAATTAGCCTAACCTCGATTGTTGGTAAAATTCTAGAATCCATCATTAAGGATGAGGTTTCTAAATTCTTGGAAGTTCAGGGTCAGATTAGAACAAGTCAACATGGATTTAGTAAGGGGAGGTCATGCCTGACAAACCTGTTGGAATTCTTTGAAGAGGTGACAAGTAGGTTAGACCATGGAAACCCAGTGGATGTGATCTATCTAGACTTCTAAAAGGCCTTTGATATGGTGCGACACGGGAGGCTGCTGAGCAAGGTGAGGACCCATGGTGTTCGAGGTGAGCTACTGGGATGGATTGAGGATTGGCTGTCTGACAGAAGGCAGAGAGTTGGGATAAAAGGTTCTTTTTTGGAATGGCAGCCGGTGACAAGCGGTGTCCCACAGGGTTCAGTGTTGGGGCCACAGCTGTTCACGTTATATATTAATGATCTCGATGAAGGGACTGAGGGCATTCTAGCGAGGTTTGCCGATGATACGAAGTTCGGTGGACAGGCAGGTAGTACTGAGGAAGTGGGGAGGCTGCAGAAGGATCTAGACAGTTTGGGAGAGTGGTCCAGGAAATGGCTGATGGAATTCAACGTGAGCAAATGTGAGGTCTTGCACTTTGGAAAAAAGAATAAAAGCAGAGACTACTTTCTAAACGGTGAGGAAATTCGTAAAGCCAAAGTACAAAGGGATCTGGGAGTGCTAGTCGAGGATTCTCTCAAGGTAAACATGCAGGTTGAGTCCATGATTAAGAAAGCGAATACAATGTTGTCACTTATCTCAAGAGGGTTGGAATATAAAAGCACCGTTGTGCTACTGAGACTTTATAAAGCTCTGGTTAGGCCCCATTTGGAGTACTGTGTCCAGTTTCGGTCCCCACACCTCAGGAAGGACATACTGGCACTGGAGCGTGTCCAGCAGAGATTCACACGGATGATCCCTGGAATGGTAGGTCTAACATATGAGGAACGGCTGAGGATCCTGGGATTGTATTCATTGGAGTTTAGAAGATTAAGGGGAGATCTAATAGAAACTTACAAGATAATACATGGCTTGGAAAGGGTGGATGCTAGGAAATTATTTCCGTTAGGTGAGGAGACTAGGACCGTGGACACAGCCTTAGAATTAGAGGGGGTAAATTCAGAACAGAAATGCGGAGACATTTCTTCAGCCAGAGAGTGGTGGGCCTGTGGAATTCATTGCCACAGAGTGCAGTGGAGGGCGGGACGCTAAATGTCTTCAAGGCAGAGATTGATAAATTCTTAATCTCGCAAGGAATTAAGGGATACAGGGAGAGTGCGGGTATGTGGCATTGAAATGACATCAGCCATGACTGAATAGCAGAGTGGACTCGATGGACCGAATGGCATTACTTCCACTTCTATGTCTCATGGTTTTAAATCTCCTCTGAACCCTTTCCAAAGCTTCCACATCCTTCCTATAATGCAGTGACCAGAACTGTACACAATACTCCAAGTGCAGCCGTACCAGAGTTTTGTCCAGCTGCAGCATGACCTCATGGTTCCTAAACTCAATCCCTCTACCAATAAAAGCTAACACACCGTATGCCTTCATAAAGGCCTATCAACCTGGGTGGCAACTTGCAGGGATCTATGTACATGGACACCAAGATCTCTCTGCTCATCTACACTACCAAGAATCTTACCATTAGCCCAGTACTTTGCATTCCTGTTACTCCTTCCAAAGTGAATCACCACACATTTTTCCACATTAAACTCCATTTGCCACCCCCCAGCCCAGTTCTGCAGCTTATCTATGTCCCTCCGTAACCTGCAACATCCTTCGTCACTATCCACAACCCAACTGACCTTAGTGTCATCCACAAATTTACTAACCCATCCTTCTACACCCTCATTCAGGTCATTTATAAAAATGACAAACAGCAGTGACCCCAAAACTAATCCTTGTGGTATACCACTAGTAACTGAACTCCAGGATGAATATTTCCCATCAACCACCACCCTCTGTCTTTTTGCAGCAGCCAATTTCTGATCCAAACCGCTAAATCACACTCAATCCCACGCCTCTTTTTTGTGCAGTAGCCTACCGTGGGGAACTTTATCAAACTCCTTACTGAAGTCAATATACACCACATCAACCACTTTACCTTCATCCACCTGTTTGATCACCATCTCAAAGAACTCAATAAGGTTAGTGAGGCATCCTATCCTTCACAAAACTATGTTGACTATCCCTAATCAACTTATTCCTGTCTAGATGATTATAAATCCTATCTCTTTTAACCTTTTCCAACACTTTACCCACAACCGAAGTAAGGCTCACTGGTTTATCATTACCAGGGTTGTCTCTCCCCTTCATAAACCAGGGAACAACATTTGCTATCCTCCTGTCTTCTGGCACTACTCATGTCACAATTATGACATAAAGATCAAAGCCAAAACGCTCAGTAATCTCCTCCCTGGCTTCCCAGAGAATCCTAGGATCAATCCCATCCGGCCCAGGGGACTTATCTACTTTCACACTTTCCAGAATTGCTAACTCCTCCTCCTTGTGAACCTCAATCCCATCTAGTCTCATTGCCTGTATCTCCATATTCTCCTCGACAACATTGTTGTTTTTCAGTGTGAATACTGACAAAAAATATTCATTTAGCACTCCCTCTACCTCCTCTGACTCCACACACAACTTCCCACTATTGTCCTTGACAGGCCCTAATCTTACTCTCGTCATTCTTTTATTCCTGACATACCTATCAAAATCCTTAGGATTTTCCTTGATCCTATCCGCCAACAACTTCTCATGTCCCCTCCTGGCTCTTCTGAGCTCTCTCTTTAGCTCTTTCCTGGCTACCTTGTAACCCTCAACCGCCCTAACTGAGCCTTCACATCTCATGGAAAAGCACAGCAGGTCAGGCTGCATCCAAGGAACAAGAAATTCAACGTTTCGGGCATAAGCCCTTCATCAGGAATGCTTATGCCCGAAACATCGAATTTCCTGCTCTTTGGATGCTGCCTGACCTGCTGTGCTTTTCCAGCAACACATTTTCAGCTCTGATCTCCAGCATCTGCAGACCTCACTTTCTCCTTCATGTCTCATCCCAACATAAACCTTCTTCTTCCTCTTGACAAGAGATTCAACTCCTTTTGTAAACCACAGCTCCCTCACTCAACCACTTCCTCCCTGCCTGACTGGTACATACTTATCAAGGACATGCAGTAGCTGTTCCTTGAATAAGCTCCACATTTCAATTGTGTCCATCCCCTGCAGTTTCCTTTCCCATCCAATGCATCCTAAATCTTGCCTCATCATATCATAATTGCCTTTCCCTCAGCTATAAATCTTGCCCTGAAGTATATACCTATCCCTTTCCATCACTAAAGTAAATATAACCAAATTGTGGTCATTATCACCAAAGTGCTCACCTACCTCCAAATCTAACACCTGGCCGGGTTCATTACCCAGTACCAGATCCAATGTGGCCTTGCCCATTGTTGGCCTGTCTACATACCGTGTCAGGAAACTCTCCTGCACACATTGGACAAAAACTGACCCATCTAATCTACTTGAACTATATTGTATTCCCAGTCAATATTTGGAAAGTTGAAGTCCCCCATGACAACTACCCTGTCTCTCTCACTCCTATCGAGAATCATCTTTGCTATCCTTTCCTCGACATCTCTGGAACTATTCGGAGGCCTGTAGAAAACTCCCAACAGGATGACCTCTCCTTTCCTGTTTCTAACCTCAGCCCATACTACCTCAGTTGAAGAATCCCTAAACATTCTTTCTGCAACTGTAATACTGTCCTTGACCAACAATGCCACACCTCCCCCTCTTTTACCATCCTCTCTGTTCTTGCTGAAACATCTAAATCCTGGAACCTGCAACAACCATTCCTGTCCCTGTTGTACCCATGTCTCTGAAATGGCCACAATATCGAAGTCCCAGGTACCAACCCATGCTGCAAGTTCACCCGCCTTATTCTGGATGCTCCTGGCGTTGAAGCATTGTCCCTCCCCAACAGTATCTGAAACAGTATCTGAAACAGTATCTGAAACTGTATACTTGTTGTTGAGGGGAACAGCCACAGGGGATCCCTTTCCGTCCCCTGACTGTAACCCATCTGCCTTTTTCTTGTACCTGAGATGTGACTACCTCCCTGTAACTCCTCTCAATAACCCCCTCTGCTTCCCGAATGATCCGAAGTTCATCCAGCTCCAATTCCAGTTCCCGAAAGTGGTTTTCGAGGAGCTGGAGTTGGGTGCACTTCCCGCAGATATAGTCAGCAGGGACACTAGTGGTGACCCTTACCTCCCACATTCTGCAGGAGGAACAGTCAACTGCCCTCATCTCCATTCCCACTGTTCTACATTCCCAAAGGGACTGTTGAAAAATAAAGAATAAAAAATAGTTACCTTATCAATCCTGTGCACAGAACCTTTTTTTTGGTTTGAGGAGGAGGATGGATGGGAGACAGTACCAGAGTAGTGTTTGGGGTAATACAACTGCCCAAATATATTACTTCACTTACTCAGCAGTCCCATGTCTACTCCTGCTCAGCATGAGCTCTGCCTGTTCACGAGGTAAGTCTGTATATTTTTTAATTTACCTTCCCAGCAGGCCCCTGGTCCTGACTGTTGCTCCTCCCACATTTCTCCATTGTGTCTTCCATGTTCAAGTCCAATGCATTAATGTACAAACAAACAGCAGGGTCCCAACACTGAACGCTGTGTAACATCACTGGAAACAGCTTTCCACTCACAAGGACAGACGTGGCTCATTCCCCTCCGGTTCCTGTTACTAACCCGACTTTGGATCCAGTTTGACACATTACTCTGGATCCCGTGCGCTTTTTAATTTGCTGACCGTGTGGGACCTTGTCCGGTACCTTACTAACTCCATGTAGTCACTCCGACTGCACCAATCCTCCCTGGCACTTCCTCAAAGAATTCAATCACATTTGTAAGGCATGACCTTCCGTGAACAACGCCATGCTGCCCATCCCTAACCACTCCATGCCTCCCTAAGCGACAATTGATCCTATCTCTCAGCATTGATACTAATAACCTGCCCAACCTGAAGTAAGACTAATTGGCCTCTAATTGTTTGGTATGTCCTTTGTACCTTTTTAAACAAACAACCACATTGGTTTTTCTCCAGTCTTCTAACATCTCACCTGAATCTGGTGAAGATTGGAAAATAATCCTCACCGCAACTGCTATTCCCCACCCCTGATCTTCCTCAACCTCCTGGAGACCAATCCATCTGACCCTGGAGCCTTATCCACTTTCAAGGATTCCGACTCCTCCGGTTCTGACCCTGTTTACTTGGCAGTTATTGTGTCTGCAGACCCTGCCTGGGTTTATGAGGTGCTCCCACCTGCAGCTGTGGCTGGGGCTGACACTGAGAAGGGATTGGGCAGTGGGCTGGAAATGGGTCAATAGGAGAAGGGCCGACACAAAGGGGCAGCTGGGGCTGACTGTGAGCTGGAGCTGAACTTGGAGCTCCTGTAGGATTGTAACATTGGAGTCAGCCTCTCCCACCTCAATAAAAACCTGGGGGGGGGGGGGGGGGGGGGGGGGGGAGCAGGACTCTTTTCCATTGCCCTCCCCTCTATGGAGCTGCTCCTGTCCATCAGCTACAACTTCCTGCAGCATCAAGTCATTTTAACTATTTGTAAGTGTTGAGTGTTTCACATTGCTGTCCATTCACAATTCCTCAGCAACACCTATATACATTCACCTCAGCCCTCCCATTGGTCCAGGTGGTGCCCTGCTCCTGGTGACAGCCTCCTAATTGGTTAATAAAAGGCTGACATGGATGACCAGTTATGTGCTGCATCTCAGCACCATCCTGTTTGCTGGGTCATCACTCTGAGGGTGACAGACAAAACCAACTTCACAGAACCTTCCAGCTCCTGCCCTCTCTCACTCTGACAGACCCGACCTGCTCAGGAACGGGCAGCTTCCTTCTCACTCACTCACCCTGCTTCATTAACTCCATTCAGTTGGAGATCTACTCAGACAAATCTTCCCCTCTTATAAAGCTCCCATGGTTCACACCCTGCACACACGGAATTACAGGTTATGGTGAAAATCGGCAAGATCAAACCGGCCTTTGGTGGCCAATTGAAGGTCTGGGTAGCAGGTGGTACAGAGGGTGGTGAATCCAGACTGTCTACCTCCCATGCCAGGGGCTGTTAGAGACAGAGCACGCAGTATGCACTGGTTCCCTGGGGCTGTGTCCCTGTCAGATTATATTCGGGATGAGCCTCCTTTAGCTTCCTTGCTCAGTTTGTGGGGTTTTGGTTAACATTAGCCCCAGTGGACTGTTGTAAGTTTTTGGTTTATTTAAAACATTAAAGGGTCAGCCCCCAGAGAGCTCTGCAATAAAACCAGACAGTCAGAGGAAATCTCAAAGGTAGGGACATTAAAAATTAATTTAAATTAATAACATTGAAACCATGCTGTCATCTGGTGGGGAATTCCGATCCTGTGGCACTTAGTAATCCCTGCAGACCCTGACATGTCAAAGGGCATTGATGGCCAAGATGACCTGTCCATCCTGGGTCTGCGACACTGTTCCAAAAAAGCTCATCACAAACTAGAGGAACAACACCAGGTTGTGAGTTTCTGCGTTTTGCAGCCTTCAAGATTCAAGATTAAGTTCCACACTTTCACCCTCGGTCCTCCAGTTCCTTGTTCTCTTCACATTTTCTCCTCTTCATATCGAACATTTACACCAATTTTATATCTCTATCACTCCTTTGCCACCACTGCCTTTCGCCCCACAATCTGTTCTACTTGCTTCACCTCGCCCTTCATTTACAAAATTAAATAACATGATGTTGCTGCTCCTTGCTGTTCAGAACGAGGCTGACTCCAGATTCAAGACGTTAGCTGTGTTTCTCTCCACAGAGGATCCCACAGCTACTGGGTTTCTCCATCTCCTCTGTTTTATGGCAGTGGGCTGGAAGCGGAGTTAACCTCCCACTCACCCTCACCCTCCCCCTCCCCCAGCTCCCACTCACCCTCCCCCTCCCCCAGCTCCCACTCACCCTCCCCCTCCCCCAGCTCCCACTCACCCTCCCCCTCCCCCAGCTCACCCTCACCCTCACCCTCCCCAGCTCCCACTCACCCTCCCCCTCCCCCAGCTCCCACTCACCCTCCCCCTCCCCCAGCTCCCACTCACCCTCCCCCTCCCCCAGCTCCCACTCACCCTCCCCCTCCCCAGCTCCCCCTCACCCTCACCCTCCCCCAGCTCCCACTCACCCTCACCCTCCCCCAGCTCACCCTCACCCTCACCCTCCCCCAGCTCACCCTCACCCTCCCCCAGCTCCCACTCACCCTCACCCTCCCCCAGCTCACCCTCACCCTCACCCTCCCCCAGCTCACCCTCACCCTCACCCTCCCCCAGCTCCCACTCACCCTCACCCTCCCCCAGCTCCCACTCACCCTCACCCTCCCCCAGCTCCCACTCACCCTCACCCTCCCCCACCCTCCCCCTCACCCTCACCCTCACCCTCCCCCAGCTCCCCCTCACCCTCACCCTCCCCCAGCTCCCACTCACCCTCACCCTCCCCCAGCTCCCCCTCACCCTCACCCTCCCCCAGCTCCCACTCACCCTCACCCTCCCCCAGCTCCCACTCACCCTCACCCTCCCCCAGCTCACCCTCACCCTCACCCTCCCCCAGCTCACCCTCACCCTCACCCTCCCCCAGCTCACCCTCACCCTCCCCCTCCCCAGCTCACCCTCACCCTCACCCTCCCCCAGCTCACCCTCACCCTCACCCTCCCCCCCCCAGCTCACCCTCACCCTCACCCTCCCCCAGCTCACCCTCACCCTCCCCCTCCCCAGCTCACCCTCACCCTCACCCTCCCCCAGCTCACCCTCACCCTCACCCTCCCCCTCCCCAGCTCCCCCTCACCCTCACCCTCCCCCAGCTCCCACTCACCCTCACCCTCCCCCAGCTCCCACTCACCCTCACCCTCCCCCAGCTCCCACTCACCCTCACCCTCCCCCAGCTCCCACTCACCCTCACCCTCCCCCAGCTCCCCCTCACCCTCACCCTCCCCCAGCTCCCCCTCACCCTCACCCTCCCCCAGCTCCCACTCACCCTCACCCTCCCCCAGCTCCCACTCACCCTCACCCTCCCCCAGCTCACCCTCACCCTCACCCTCCCCCAGCTCACCCTCACCCTCACCCTCCCCCAGCTCACCCTCACCCTCCCCCTCCCCAGCTCACCCTCACCCTCACCCTCCCCCAGCTCACCCTCACCCTCACCCTCCCCCAGCTCACCCTCACCCTCACCCTCCCCCAGCTCACCCTCACCCTCACCCTCCCCCAGCTCACCCTCACCCTCACCCTCCCCCAGCTCCCCCTCACCCTCACCCTCCCCCACCCTCACCCTCACCCTCCCCCACGCTCACCCTCACCCTCACCCGCTCACCCTCACCCTCCCCCAGCTCACCCTCACCCTCCCCCAGCTCCCACTCACCCTCACCCTCCCCCAGCTCACCCTCACCCACCCCCAGCTCACACTCACCCTCACCCTCCCCCAGCTCACCCTCACCCACCCCCAGCTCACCTTCACCCACCCCCAGCTCACACTCACCCTCACCCTCCCCCAGCTCACCCTCACCCTCCCCCAGCTCCCACTCACCCTCCCCCAGCTCACGCTCACCCTCCCCCAGCTCACGCTCACCCTCACCCTCCCCCAGCTCACCCTCACCCTCCCCCAGCTCACCCTCACCCTCACCCTCCCCCAGCTCACACTCACCCTCACCCTCCCCCAGCTCCCACTCACCCTCCCCCAGCTCACACTCACCCTCACCCTCCCCCAGCTCACACTCACCCTCACCCTCCCCCAGCTCACCCTCACCCTCCCCCAGCTCACCCTCACCCACCCCCAGCTCACCCTCACCCTCCCCCAGCTCACCCTCACCCTCCCCCAGCTCACCCTCACCCACCCCCAGCTCCTGACACATTTTACCAAAGTGACAATCTCTCACAACTGCAAACACCGACTCTTAAAGATGGAGAACTTTTAAATTCGAAAAAAATATTCCTTGATCCTACGTTTATGAATTTTTATTAACTGACTTAAAGGCACAGTTCAACATTTTCAAAGTTGATTCGTGAAGAGCAAAACCTCATTATGGATTGGACGGATTCCAGTGACATCTTTATTAAATTGTAACTATCCCTGTCCTGGGAGTGTTTGATAGACAGTGTAGAGAGAGCTTTACTCTGTATCTAACCCCATGCTGTCCCTGTCCTGGGAGTGTTTGATGGTGGACAGTGTAGAGGGAGCTTTACTCTGTATCTAACCCCATGCTGTCCCTGTCCCGGGAGTGTTTGATGGGGGACAGTGTAGAGGGAGCTTTACTCTGTATCTAACCCCATGCTGTCCCTGTCCTGGGGGTGTTTGATGGTGGACAGTGTAGAGGGAGCGTTACTCTGTATCTAACCCCAAGCTGTCCCTGTCCCGGGAGTGTTTGATGGGGGACAGTGTAGAGGGAGCTTTACTCTGTATCTAACCCCGTGCCGTACCTGTCCTGGGAGTGTTTGATGGGGGACAGTGTAGAGGGGGCTTTACTCTTTATCTAACCCTGTGCTGTCCCTGTCCCTGGGAGTGTTTGATGGGGAAAGTGTAGAGGGAGCTTTACTCTGTATCTAACCCCATGCTGTCCCTGTCCCGGGAGTGCTTGATGGGGGACAGTGTAGAGGGAGCTTTACTCTGTATCTAACCCCATGCTGTCCCTGTCCTGGGAGTGTTTGATGTGGGACAGTGTAGAGGGAGCTTTACTCTGTATCTAACCCCGTGCCGTCCCTGTCCTGGGAGTGTTTGATGGGGGACAGTGTAGAGGGAGCTTTACTCTGTATCTAACCCCATGCTATCCCTGTCCTGGGAGTGTTTGATGGGGACAGTGAAGAGGGAGCTTTACTCTGTATCTAACCCCGTGCCGTCCCTGTCCTGGGAGTGTTTGATGGGGGACAGTGTAGAGGGAGCTTTACTCTGTATCTAACCCCATGCTATCCCTGTCCTGGGAGTGTTTGATGTGGGACAGTGTAGAGGGAGCTTTACTCTGTATCTAACCCCGTGCCGTCCCTGTCCTGGGAGTGTTTGATGGGGGACAGTGTAGAGGGAGCTTTACTCTGTATCTAACCCCATGCTATCCCTGTCCTGGGAGTGTTTGATGGGGACAGTGAAGAGGGAGCTTTACTCTGTATCTAACCCTGTGCTGTGTATTCCTTTGCCCTTGGCCCTGCTCTCCACTCACTCGGCTGAACCACTGACACCTCCCTGCAATCGACATTCCCAACGTTTGTGTTGTCTGCGAATTTCCTAACTGTGTCTCCCACACTTGAGGCACTGATATTACAGAAACAGGAAGTGACCCAGCACTAAGCCCTGTTAAGGATTGCGGGAAATTGCTTTCCACATTTAACTCCATAAGTTCAGAAGGTAAAGGAGTAGAATTAGGCCATTCAGCCCATTGTGTCTGCTCCATCATTTGATCATGGCTGATATGCTCCTCAACCCCATTTTCTTGCCTACTCTCCATATCCCTGCAACCAATACCAATTAAAAATCTGTCTAACTGTTCCTTAAATTTACTCACTGTCACAGCATCTACTCACTTTAGGGTAGCAAATTCCAAAGGTTCACAACCCTGACTAGTTTCTCCTCAACTGTTTTAAATTTGCCACCTCTTATCCTAAGACTATGAGCTTGTCCTAGAATGCCCCACAAGATGAAGCGTCCACTCATGTCTATTTTATCCACACCTTTTATCATCAATATTATCTCAATCTGATCTTCCATCATTCTTCTACACTCCAAACAACGTAGGCCTAAGCTATTTAATCTCTCTTCATACAACAAACCCTTCCTCTCTGGGATCAATCTCATGAAACTCTTCTGAACTGCCTCCGATGACACATCTTTCCTCAATTAATGGGAGCAAAACTGTGCACAGTACTCCACATGCAGTATCACCAATACCTTGTACAGTTGCAACAATACTTCTTTAGCTTTATATTCTATTCCTTTAACAATAAAAGCCAACTTTCCATTAATCTGTACTGACCTCTTGCTTCCTGTTACTGCACTGTACCCGGGTTTGTCTGACCACACTGCCCTGTTTGCCTTCACTGGTTGTGTGTCTGACCAGTGTGCTGTGTGGGACGTGACCTTATGAACATCCACTGCAGTCCCCTCATCAATCCTCCTTGTTAAATATTCAAAGAGGAATGTCCAGAGAACAGTATTGGGCAGGAGCTGGCCCTTCAGCCCATCAAGATTATGCCAACACATGGTGCCTTTCTAAAATAAAAACCTTTTGCCTTTGTGCAGTCCCTATCCCTCTATCCCCTGCCCATTCATACTCCTGCCTGTTATGATGCCTCTTAAACGTTGCTACGGTATCCCCCTCCTTGGGCAGTGCATTCCTGGCACTTACCCACCCTGTGTGTAAAACACCTGCCTCTCACATCTCCTTTAACATTTACTCTTTTTACCTTAAACCTATGTCCCCCAGTTAATTGACATTTCAACCTTGGGAAAAAGACTGACTATTCACTCCATCCATGCCTCTCATAATTTTGTAAACTTCATAAGGTTATTCATGTGATGGAACAAAGGGATCGATTAAAGTGTCTGCTTTAACGCAAGGATTGTCAGCAATAAGAGTGATGGACTTAGAGCATGGAGCAGTACTTGGGACTATGACGTTGTGGCCATAACGGAGACGTGGGTTTCACAGGAGCAGGGATGGTTGCTTGATGTTCCAGGGTTTAGAACGTTTAAAAAGAACAGGGAGGGTGGGAAAAGAGGAGGGGGTGTAGCATTGCTAATCACAGCTACAGAAATGAAGGTTGTTGAGGAAGGTTTGTCTACTGAGTCAGTATGGGTGGAAGTTAGGAACAGCAAGGGAACAGCCAACACATTGGGGGTTTTCTACAGACCCCCTAATAGCAGTAGGGGGATTGAAGATCTCATAGGCGGGCAGATTTTGGTAAAATGTAGATGTAGCAGAGTGTTGTTATGGGTGATTTCAACTTTCCCAATATCGACTGGAACCTCCTAAGTGCAGATGGTTTGGATGGAGCCGTTTTTGTCAGGTGTGTTCGGGAGGGTTTCCTTACTCAGTGTGTAGACAGACCAACAAGGGGAGAGGCCATTTTGGATTTGGTGCTCGGCAACGAGCCAGGACAGGTGTCAGATCTCACAGTGGGAGAACACTTTGGTGACAGTGACCACAACTGCCTCACATTTACCATAGCCTTGGAGAAGGAAAGGTGCAGTTACCGAGGGAAGATATTTAATTCGGGAAAAGGAAGTTATGATGCTATCAGATAGGAGTTGGGAAGTACAGACTGGAGCAATTGTTCCACAGAAAGGGCACACCACACATGTGGAGACTGTTTAAAGAGCAGTTGTTGCGAGTGATGCACGAATTTGTTCCTCTGAGACAGGAAAGGAGGGGTAAGATTAAGGAACCTTGGATAACGAGAACAGAGGAGCTTCTCATCAAAAGGAAGAAGGCAGCTTATGTAAGGTGGAGGAAGCAAGGATTTAGCACAGCTTTAGAGGAATACAGGCTTACTAGAAAGGAGCTCAGACATAGACTGAGGAGAACCAGGAGGGGGCATGAAAAAAGGCTTGGCAGGAAGGATTAGGGAGAACCCAAAGGCATTTTACTCATACGTGAGGAATAAGAGAATGATCAGGGAGAAGGTAGGGCCGGTCAGGGATAGGGGAGGGAACTTGTGCGTGGAGTCTGAGCAGGGCCAGACCAGATTTATCCCAGGCTGCTCCGGGAAGCGAGAAAGGATGTTGCTTAGCTGCTGGCGAGGATATTTGCCTCCTCACTTTCCAGGGGAGTTGTATCGGAGGATTGGAATGAGGCGAGTGTTGTTCCACTTTTCAAGAAAGCTAATAGGGAAATCCCGGGCAATTACAGACCAGTCAGCCTTACGTCTGTGGTCAGCAAAGTTTTGGAAAGAATTCTGAGGGTTAGGATTTATGACTATTTGGTAAAGCATAGTGTGATTAAAGGCAGTCAGCATGGCTTTGTGAGGGGCAGGTCAAGGTCACAAATCTTACTTAGTTCTTTGAGGAGGTGACAAGACAGGTCGACAACGGTCGAGCAGCGGATGTGGGGTATATGGACTCCAGCAAGGCATTTGATAGGGTTCCCCATAGTAGGCTCATTCATAAAGTCAGGAGGTACGGGATACAGGGAGATCTGGCGATCTGGATTCAGAATTGGCTGCCTGACTGAAGGCAGAGAGTGGTTGTAGATGGAAAGTATTCTGCCTGGAGATCAGTGTTGAGTGGGGTCCTACAGGGCTCTGTTCTTGGGTCTCTGTTCTTTGTAGTTTTTATAAATGACTTGGGTGAGGAGGTTGAGGGGTGGGTTAGTAAATTTGCCAATGACACAAAGGTTGGAGGTGTCGTTGATAGTATCGAGGGCTACTGCAAGCTGCAGCGCGACATAGACAGGATGCAGAGCTGGGCTGAGAAAATGCAGATGGAGTTCAACCTGGATAATGCGAAATGATGCATTTTGGAAGGTCAAACCTGAATGCTGAATATAGGATTAAAGACAGGATTCTTGGCAGTGTGGAGGAACAGAGAGATCTGGGTGTGCAAGTACATCGATCCCTCAAAGTTGCCACCCAAGTGGATAGGGTTGTTAAGAAAGCATATGATGTTTTGGCTTTCATTAACAGCGGGGTGGAGTTTAAGGGCCGCGAGGTTTTGCTGCAGATCTACAAGACCCTAGTGAGACCACACTTGGAATATTGTGTCCAGTTCTGGTCGCCCTACTATAGGAAAGATACAGAGGCTTTGGAGAGGGTGCAAAGAAGGTTTACCAAGATGCTGCCTGGACTGGAGGGCTTGCCTTATGAAGAAAGGTTGAATAAGCTCGGACTTTTCTCTCTGGAGAGACAGAGGAAGAGAGGAGACCTGATCGAGGTATCCAAGTTAATGAGAGGAATAGATAGAGTCAATAGCAGAGGCTTTTCCCCAGGGCAGGATTGACTGGTACGAGGGGTCATAGTTTGAAGATATTAGGAGGAAGGTATAAAGGAGACGTCAGAGGTAGGTTCTTTACACAGAGTGTTGTAAATGCATGGAATGTGTTGCCAGCTGTGGTCATGGAAGCAGAGTCATTGGGGACAATTAAGTGACTGCTGGACATGCAGATGGATAGCAGTGAGTTGAGGGGTGAGTAGGTTAGGCTATTTTATTTTAGAGTAGGAATAATCCTCAACACAACATCGTGGGCCGAAGGGCCTGTTCTGTGCTGTACTTTTTTATGTTTGATGTTCTATCAGGTCGTCCCTCATCCTTCGATGTTCCAGTGAAAACAACCCAAGTACTCAAAGGATTTCTTCAAAGAATTAAATTAACCTTCCTCTAACAAAACCATGCTGACTATCGTGATTAACCTGTGTCCCTCTAAGTAACAGTTAATCCTACCTCTTAATTATTGATTCCAGGAATTTGGCTATCAGTGAGGTCAGGGCTGATAGGTCGATCACACCCTTTTTTGAATAATGATAAAACTTCAATCTTCTTTTCCCTCTCCTGTATCTTGTGAGAATTGTAAAATGACCCACAAATCATCGGCCTCAGATAATTCAGCACCATTCACAACTCCATAGATCCTGAAGCAGTCCATGTTCACATTCAGCAAGATCTGGGTAACATCCAGGCTTGGGCTGACAACAGGCAAGTAACATCTGTGGCACACAAATGCCAGGCCATGGTCATCACCAATGAGAGACAATCTAACCAGAGCCCCTTGACATTCAATCAATCCCCCACGCCCAACATCCTGGGGGTTCCACTGACCAGAAACTCAACGGAACTCACCCCACTAACACAGTGACTACAAGAGGCTAGGAATGCTGCAGTGACTAACTCACCTCCTGACTCAATAGACAATAGGTGCAGGAGTAGGCCATTCTGCCCTTCGAGCCTGCACCACCATTCAATATGATCATGGCTGATCATCCTTAATCAGTATCCTGTTCCTGCCTTATCTCCATAACCCTTGATTCCACTATCCTTGAGAAATCTATCCAACTCTTTCTTAAATGAATCCAGAGACTGGGCCTCCACTGCCCTCTGGGGCAGAGCATTCCACACAGCCACCACTCTCTGGGTGAAGAAGTTTCTCCTCATCTCTGTCCTAAATGGCCTACCCCGTATTTTTAAGCTGTGTCCTCTGGTTCGGCACTTACCCATCAGCGGAAACATGTTTCCTGCTTCCAGAGTGTCCAATCCTTTCATAATCTTATGTCTCAATCAGATCCCCTCTCAGTTTTCTAAACTCAAGGGTATACAAGCCCAGTCGCTCCAGTCTTTCAGTGTAAGGTAAACCCGCCATTCCAGGAATTGACCTCGTTAATTATTGATTCCAGGAATTTGGCTATCAGTGAGGTCAGGGCTGATAGGTCGATCACACCCTTTTTTGAATAATGATAAAACTACGCTGCACTCCCTCAATAGCCTGTCCACCATCTACAAGACACAAGTCAGGAGGGTGATGGAATACTCCCCACTTGCCCTGGATGGGGGCAGCTCCAACAACACTCAAGAAGCTCAACACCATCCAGGACAAAGCAGCCCATTTGACTGGCCCCACATCCACAAACATCCCCTCCCTCCCCCACCGTTGCTCAGTAGCAGCAGTGTGTACCGTCTACAAGATACAGTGCAGAGGTTCACAAGTGCTCCTTCCCATTCCATCACTGTCAAATCCTGGGTCAAATTCCTGTAACTTCCTAAGGGCAATGTGGGTGTCCCTATAACCACAGACCACAGTGGTTTAAGAATGCACCTTCTCAAGGGTAATTAGGGATGGGGAATTAGGGATGGGGAATTAGGGATGGGGAATTAATGTTGGCCCAGACACAGGTGCAATACCCCTTGAGTAAACATAAAACAATCCTCCCTGCCTTCCTTTAACAACCTGGGATACAATGGATCCGGTCCTGGAGAAATATCCTGTGAGTAAATGCAAGGTCTTGCACTTTGGAAAAAAGAACACAAGTGAGGATTATGTCTAAACGGTGAGAAAATTCCTAAAGCCAAAGTACAAAGGTGCTAGCCTGGGAAACTGCTCCATCAGGATAGCTTTACCATCATTCCTGAAAAAGGGCTTATGCCCGAAACGTCGAATTTCCTGTTCCTTGGATGCTGCCTGACCTGCTGCGCTTTTCCAGCAACACATTTTCAGCTCTGATCTCCAGCATCTGCAGACCTCACTTTCTCCATTCTTCCTTCACGCAGACTGTGGGTGAGCTGTCCGTGGTGCTGATAAACCTCCAGCTCTACTCTCCCAAGAAACATGACCTTCATTAGTATTCAAGACCCAGGGAACTCGTGCTGTACCTGCCTGGGTCTCTTAGGCTCCATGGTACCACTAAGCTGTGGAGTGAGCACCTCCCTATCCTCACTCCCCATGTGGCCCTCTGCCTCATGGAGGTACAACAGAGACCACAGCCACTGCTCAAGTTCTGAAACGTGGGGCTCAGCTCTAAGCAGCAGGTGAGACGCTGCAGATGTGTTTGTTATACAGTAAGGTATGAGGTCAGATATGCTGCAGGATGCACACTCCACGTGGCTGAGCTGACCTCTCACTCGGGAACATTAAGAAGTATTTATTACAATTCGAATCGTAGAAAACTCACCCCCTCAGCACTCACCAATCACCTCACCTGTGAGAGGCAGCAACAAGAGACTCCACACCACACCCTCCTCCACACCCCCACCCTCTCCTCCACCACCCTGAAACCCCTCCTCCACCCCCTCCTCCACTCACTGAACTCGTTGGAGCTCACCAAGCCCCTATCTGAGACTCAGTGTACCCAAAGCAGTACCCAATAGCGAGGTGAACACACTGACGGAGGCTCAGTTACTCTTCCTGAAAACAACCAACAAGCTCCAAAAACCAATTACACCAGCCACAAAACATCGACAGCTTCACTTCCAACATGTCTGCCTCAAAGTAACCATTCTGGTGCAGTGGTACTGCCCCTTTCTCTGAATCAGGGGGACCAGGTTTATGTCCCACCTGCTCCAGGCATATGTAATAACACGTCTGTACAGGGAGATGAGGAAATATCTGTGCACCTCCGAAATAAAACTGAAATAAAACAGAACTTATCTTCCCTTGAACTGTGATGTGTCGTACTAACCCGAAGAGTGTCTGCAATTGTTACTGTGCACAGACAGCAGACTAATGCTCCAGCTCACCACAATGGGATAGGTTTCCATATGGACCCTGAGGGAGATCGATGGGAGTGTGGACCCTGTGGGGGATGGGTGTGAGTGTGGACCCTGTGGGGGATGGGTGTGAGTGTGGACCCTGTGGGGGATGGGTGTGAGTGTGGACACTGTGGGGGATGGGTGTGAGTGTGGACACTGTGGGGGATGGGTGTGAGTGTGGACACTGTGGGGGATGGGTGTGAGTGTGGATTCGGGATACCCTCCATTCCAGGCGCTGACAGTCTCTGAGGGTGGAACGGAGTACCGTGCTGTCACAATGTGATGGGATTGGGAGACAGTGGCTATGTCACTGATCCACTCGCACCCTGCTCCCCCCCAACCCCCCACCCCGTCTTTGTCTCTGCGTCTCTCTCTCTCTCACTCTCTCCCTCTTGTCTCTCTCTGTTTCTCTCTTTCTGTCTATCTCTGTCCCTATTTCTCTCTTTCTCTCTTTGTTTTTGTGATTCTCTCTATCTCTCTGTGCCTCTCTCTCTGCCTTTCTCTGCGTCTCTCTGTCTCTCTCCCTGTGTCTCTATCTCTCCCTCTGTCTCTTTCTCTGCGTCTCTCTCTCTCTCTCTCTCTCGCTGTCTCTCTCTCTCTCGCTGTCTCTCTCTGTCTGTCTGTCTGTCTCTCTCTCTCGCTGTCTCTGTCTGTCTGTCTCTCTCTCTCGCTGTCTGTCTGTCTTTCTCTCTGTCTGTCTGTCTCTCTCTGTCTCTGTTTTTCTCTCTCTGTCTGTCTCTCTCTCATTCTCCCAGGCAGCTGCAGATTATTCTTCAGTAGGGACAGGAACTAAGATTCTGGCGAGGGCAGTGTGGCTGTGCGGTAAGTGCTGTGTCTGGCGAGCTGCCCTGGTTTGGGTGAATGGGTGAGTTGTTCCGAGCTTCCTCTCTGCTGCAGTGAACAGTGAGCAGGTTAGACAGTCACACAGAGCAGGGACCACTCACCCATACCAATGAATCAGCTCAGGCTGAGTATGTACACAGAGCTGGACTCCTTCACAATCCAGTACCCCACCACCAGCTCCATCTCGGTTTGGGCGGGGGGGGGGGGGGGGGGGGGGGGGGGCGGCAGAGGCTGGCACGAAGGTTGCTCAGAGTTTAGGTACACCCCCACACCCACCCACTCCCCTCCCCACCACAAGATCACTTTCTCCCCCAGGGGCAGTCTGTCTGTGTCCACATTTCGGGAATCCTGCTCCATGTCTCCACATCTCACTGTGCCCTGTTATTGCAGGGTCACAGACCGACGGCGCAGACACCCTCCCCTCCCCTCCCCACCCCCTACCCTCCCTCTC